>NC_134569.1:32682776-33282776 GCF_050947875.1 Dermacentor variabilis
TTCCTAACAGATCAAGGCGTCATCAGTGCACTCGTATTTAGCGTCGTCATTATCGGGATACTCCGAGTAGCTTTTGGGCAAACTCGACCTATATGAGTGGTGCGCTATACAAACGGTGACCGTCTATGCAGCATTATTTATTTGCAATTTTCATCACTAGGAATAACACGTAGCATATCCCAGGTTAATATAAGGCATATACGGCAGATGATATTTAAACAACTGGCAAAGCACATGAATATAACAGCTAAAGCACACATCGTTCCCTACCGGAATTTCACCTCCTTGGCCCATCGTCGACAGCCACTGGAAAGCGCAAAAGCACTCCCGCGTCGTTAAGAGCGTGCTGACCACGTTGCGAAAGTTCAGCGTGCTACTACACCACGGCTCCTACGTGATGTGCGTATACAGGCAGCTCGCGGAAAGCTCTTCGTACCGCGTTCGACTTCAGAGGCCCCCCGAGCGATGGACGAGCCGTCGGGACAAACAAGAGCTAGCGGGCGCGCACAGCTCCGCACGGCTTCGAGTCCAAGAGCGGAGTCGGTCGGCGCTTAATAAAGGCAGGCCTTGAATGCGGTCGAGCGAAGGCCGCGACAGCCATATCGCGCACCGGGCCTTTTGGACTCGCTTGCGACCTCTAAAACGCTTTCGGCAATTTCAGGCGGTCGCCCCTGCTCGTTGCAGTGCGCGCCTTGCGTGCGCACATATTTTACGCCGGCGCGTATTCTGTTCCACTTTCATTTTTTTCTTTCTTTCTTTTCTTTTGTATCCTGTTCTGCTTACTCTGGTCCGAACCACTTGAAAGAGTTCAACTGCAGAGTCGGCAAAGCCGCTCAGTAAAAAATCTATCACTTTGTTAAATTTGCTGCAAACCCTACGAAGCGGTTCCAGGCTGCGATCATAAGCGCACGGTGCCAAGGGCGAGGAAAGTCACCGAGTCATTTGAAGAAGCCATTCATTCATGGGCTTTTGTTGTCGCTTTGTGTATATATATATATATATATATATATATATATATATATATATATATTATAATTATTATTATTATTAAGCGACAACACAAGCCCATGAATGAATGGCTTCTCCAAACGACTAGGTATATGTGTGTACATATACATATATCAACACATGTTTAACACATGTTTATGTAACACTGCTAATCAAACTGTGGTGACGTGACATGTAACTCATATTGTGTGATCGCCCGCTTGGTATGACCAATATCTCAGTGTGAAATGCAGAGACTGCAGGAGAAAGACACACCGACCCAAGATGTCGCCCCTTCCTGCAGTCTTAATATATTTTTGCGCTTCTGTCCTCTACACCGTGTACACTCTTACGAACTCTGCGAACTAACCATTCGGTCATAACCAATTTGCTACTTTTTTGTTTCTTTTTCACCGCTGCGCCTTCTCTCGCCTTGCTTCTAATGGAGAAATTCTGAATGAGCCAGCTCAGTCACACAAATGGCCGTGCCAGCTGCCGTCTCATATATACTTGGCCGCATTGGGAAGGTTATCTGTGCGTGCGTGCGTGCGATCGCGATTAAGTACTCGAAACTGGGGTTGCGTGTCTGTCCATTCTGTTCCGCTGATGACGACCATTGTCTCTATCAGGTCGTCGTCTTAACCTTAGCTTCGGCTTCGCCACAGGGCGAAGAAGAAAGAAAACTGCCATTCGCAACCGCCATCCTTGTGACTTGAACTCGTGTCGTTGCAGCAATGTGCATTTGGGAGCGGATGCCGTAGCAGTACGGCTATCGCACAACAACAGCGCTTCGCAATTAAAAAAGAAAGAGCAAGGTGCTTATTTCTACGCAGACTCGGAGCGTTGGCGCGTGCGCCTGCATTTCACAGGCCAGAACAAACACCACTGCAGCGGACGAGAATTACATTGTGTGCGCCGCATCAAAATTATCCTTGACATGATGGCGATGTGCTAGCGTGGCTATTCTTTCTCGTCATGCTCGTGAAAACTGCGTCGGTGGCACTAATGTGGCGTACGCGGCAAAGATGGCGCTGAGCCTTAAATATGGCACATAAACACAATGGAACCCGCTCGAAAAAAATAAAAAGGACATTGCTGAAAAAAGCACGTCGAAAGCATCGATGTTGCCAGCGTCAACAGCGACGTCGCAACGACAACGGCATGTAGCAGCTTTCGTTGGCCCTTTCGCCCGCTCTCGTGGTCCGCGGTGGGCGGTCGGTCTTTCACCGCCGTTACAAAGGCGCCGATGCGCAGCGCGCGTGCGCTAACGCGACCGAGTTTCAAGGCGAGCTCGTCGCCGAACTCCGACTATTATGTACTGCTGCGGGCGAGAGCTTTGGGGCGCCTTGGGGTTTGCACGCTTCGGCGCAGCGCTCGGTATGGAATGCTCTCACCTTCTCCCTTTCCCCCTATGGCGGCTGTGGGAGATGTGGACGGCAGTTGGCTTCCACGACGGTGCTCGTGCCGCTGGAGACCGCGCATATTTAACGAATCCGCTTATATATCTATAGCTACCTATACTACCGCTACAGGTATGCTGGTTAACGATTC
The DNA here is from genome assembly GCF_050947875.1 of Dermacentor variabilis. Classification (NCBI taxonomy): domain Eukaryota; kingdom Metazoa; phylum Arthropoda; class Arachnida; order Ixodida; family Ixodidae; genus Dermacentor; species Dermacentor variabilis. Next base: position 32,685,315 of record NC_134569.1, read on the forward strand.
CTCTCTACGGAATCACGCAGTGGAACAACAAACACTGCCTAAATATCCACGCTGCAACAAACATACGCCTTCAAGCGCATCACTCATTTAATAAGCGAACAGCTTTCTAGAAGCGTTCGGCTATCCGCTTGCACTGCTAACCGTAATCGATTGTTTCCTCACCTTATTTTCTGTTGTCCCCCCCCCCCTTTCTTTTTCTTCATTGTAGCTCATACAATCCACAGCCACCAGGTACCCAATACATGCGCACTGCAACTACAGAGGAAAAATATCTTCAAATCTCTTTCGTTCAAATATCGCAGGGGACATTGCTTCATTTCAGTCGTGAGATCAGTTGTAAAATTAAAAATGGCAAGTAAGTTCTACGTTAGCGCGAAAGGTGGAGAAATTTTCACGAGAGGGAAAAATTTGCATTCATCTTTAGTGCAGCACGAAGCTGCAACGCAAACCTACACGCGTTTCCCAGAAACCCGTGTGGGTTTCATGGGTAGCTTCGTCTTATTGTAAGGTGGATGCATATTGTTTTCCTTTTAGTATTAGAAGGCATATTGGCTTCCGAGTTGCCTATAATCCCGACCCGGGACCTTCAAAACGACCCATCGAGCCTAAAACAAGAAGCATTTAACGTAGCAAGTGCATCACTATACCGACTAATCGGACATTGATTTTCACAAGCACTGAATTTCAGAAACGGTGTAAGGAAACTTTATATTTCAAGAGCACTTCAAGTGCCGTGCTGCCGACACGTCGGGAAGGTATGTGCTTGTAGGTTGTCCTGCTGAATGATCGAAACAAAAAAAACATGAATGTTTTATGCGACTTCATCGAACTAATTACTATGCAAACTAACCCACCTTGATTACGCAGAAAAGAAACGAAATAAACACCGATGCACCAAGATTTCTAAATCAAATATTTCCAAGCTATAAGTTCGATTATCGCGAAAAAATATATAACCCTTTAGCCAAATATCAACGAACATAACGTGTATACGGTTTTACGTTAGAACCTAATAAAAATAAATTTAGTGTACTTAGACAAGGAGTGTTAGAGCGCTCAAGTCTATGCATGTATTTCGGATTCCTCAACCATGTATTATGCTATACCAGAAGGAAAGGAAGTTGCGTACGTCACAAAGAAGCTGAAGTCATCGATTATTTATCTAAGCAATACTCTACTTTCTGTAATAACACATAATTTATAATTATTAGATAAATTTTATTCAGAATATAGTTTTGCTAATTTTTACTTTAAAGTATTACATTTTTTTTTTTATCGCACCCGCTGCCTCCAAACAATCACAGCGGGATGGTTGGTCGTTTCCGTGGTGGGTGAGCGCATTTGGTTGAGGAACAAGCAAACAAAAAGGAAGATAGCCGTCTTCGCAGGGGAAGAATAAAATATGTTAAACTGTATGGTTCAACGGCCTGAAACTGGGGGCACAGCCGCTTATGAGTGACCCCACAAGCGGACAACTCGGGGATTAATTTTGACCACCTAGAGTTCTTTAACGTGCTCACGAAGCGCGGTGCACAAGCGTTCCGACCACATCTGAACACGGCCGCAGCGGCTGGGAGTCGAACCCACGACCTCGTGCTCAGCGGTAGAATGTCATCTATCCCCTAAGACGCCGCAGCGGGTCTCTGTGGCATAATGCTGCTGTCGCTGCAAATAAGTTCAGAGCCGTTTCAACAGCAAAAAATAGCAAGTCAAGGAAAAGCACTGCGAAAAGCATTGAGGGAGCCGCGGGTTCTGTTGAAATCCAAGTTGACAGCTGCGATGCAGTTTATTTCAGTTGTACAGCCAGCGCGGTAAGGCATGACTATGGCAATTTTTCGAGCTTTTATTTCTTGTTCTACGCAGCGCACGAAGTAAAATCTTTCTCATCAAAATTTTGTGCTACGTATATATTTCCTCGAATTAGCAGCGCATATCTGTTTGTTCCCCCGTTGGCACTTGTGGCGTAACGTTGTTCGTTGTGTACGTTGTTCGGTTACATATAATCCCATTCATGGAGGGTACGTACAGTAGAATCATTACTTCTAGGCCCCAAATATGGAATTCTATTACTTTTCTTTTTCTGCTAGAGACTGGGCCAAAGCCGCATTCATATGGTCGACATGCCTGGCTGTGCGTTGGTCGACTGCATGGCTGTGTTATGGTATAATAGTCGCCCAAGAAAAACTAGGAACCCCGGTCTCGACATTCTGGAGCTTCCGTTTCCATATGCGTATCTACTCTGCTTCGTTGACTGCGGATAGAGAAAGTCCGCGTGGCCGCGGTCACACAGATGTTGCTCCTACAGCACATAACACTAATACGACGACAGTTCCCTGGTAGACCGTAGACAGATCCCGTTTTCTTTACAACAATGTTTCTCGCTCACTGTGAACAAAGGACTCGTGCATGGTTATACGATGCGCCATGATCCCATCAATGTTTGGCCAGCCGCCGGATTTGTAGTGACGCGCTTGCATCCATCTTTGCATCTTACAATCAAACCTGAGCTGAAAGTGAACACATGTGTTCCGACCGAAAGAAACAAATTGTCGTCGGCCGAATGAAGCGCCTTAGCCGCACGCGCCACGCCTGCGTCCCGTAGCGGGGAATCCGAAGGACCGAGTCTGAAAGCAACGTTTCCGGACAAGCTAATCCAGGCAGTGCTCGCGAGATTGCTCGTCTCCCGACTCAAGCCGCGGCCGTGAACGCAGCGTGTAACCTTCCTTCCTTCCGCGACGCTTGGCCGGCTCTCCGCGGATCAGCGACGCGCGGGCTTCACCGGCGAGGCATTTCGCTCCGTCCCCTATCCTTCCTTGCCAAGCGGCAAGAATCGAGGGAGCGCCGAGCCGGCGCCCAAAATAAAACGGTCTCTCCTCAGGCAGCGGCCGTGCACAGATGCAGGTGACACTGAATTTATTTCCGGTGGGAAAACACACCGCAGACCTCAGGGACGCGGGGAGCGCGTGTGCGAGTGTGACTTCGCGCGGCGGCGTGAGTTGACGCGAAGTGGTGAGATCACTTGCGTAACCACCCCCGCTTACACGACGCGTCCAGAGGAGGCGGAATCTCTAGCGAGGAAGGAGGAGGAGAAGGAAATGGCGAGGACAGCGGCATCTGTATAAGCAAGCGCTCGTGACTTACGCGTTTCGTCTCTCTGTGGATGCAGTTTTAATTTCCATTTCGAGATCCGTGAAGCTGCGTCGTCGTGCATGCACGCACACCCACACTACGTGCCTCGTGCGCCAAGGCCCAAGCATGTGGAAAGAACAAATACTGTTTGTCTGTTTTATATATATAATGTCATCAATTGCCAGCACTCAAGATGTTGGAGGCAGGGTATATCGTCCTTCGGATTTATTCGGCGTCAAGTATGGCCGTAAATTCTTTGAAGACTCATCATGATGGTGTGTGGATTCTTATGGCGCAAGAGTCAGGTATGGAGGAAGAGCTTCAGTCATTCGAAGACTATGTTGTACTATCCAAAGTAGCGATATGCCTAAGGACAACAGGCTTCAAAGATACGGCAACGAGTTCCAACCTGCAGTACGTGTGATGCGACGCATGGACATTTTAGAAATATCTGCATAGGATAACCATGCTTACGTACGTCACCAAGCCGACAAATTATGTATTTAAGTTTGCTGACGCTTAGATTGTTGATAATAGTTTGGTGTTTGTTCTTCTCTTTCAGATATTTCTACCGCAACATTATGATTGCTACAGAACACATTGCACAAGAAAGGATTATGCTTCAGTGAAATTATCAGGTTGTTTCTTTTTCTTTCTTTTCTTTCTTTTTGTGTCACAACTATTCATTAGGTTAACCTACCCTCATACCAAGCAGACTCTAATAAGGTCTGTAGAAGGAGAGGGGCCAAATTTCACTCTCGACTTAATCGCACAGCTTGTAAGCTGTTTATTATTTTGATATGCTTTCTCATCTTTCTTTAAGCCTTAAAGCAGGCTATATTAGTACGATCGAAATCCTTCGAATCTGAGGCAGCTGGAGGCACAGTCCATTCAACGACTCTTCCTTCGTGAAGCAAGAAAGCGACGAGGCCACTTTCCCGGCGATAGAATGAGGTCTAAACAGATACCCTTCCTTCTAGCTTTTACAAACTCACACCGTTTTACGTTTAGGTGCGATAGTTATTTCGACCGATAAAGCAAAAGCATGATTCGTTATGTTCTTTATGTCCGCTGTTGTGATCTTATTGTTTCGTTCTTCACTTACGTCCGAATTTATCTCTCAATATCATATTAATCTGATTTCTAGAAAACACACACAAGCACACACACACATGCAAACACACACGTTTTCATCAATATTAGTTTCTAACAAATTAAAATTAACTAAATTAACGTTACGTACTATGTAATTCACGTAAAATGCGCGCTTACAGCACCATGGGACCTCTCGCACGCAGATCCCTCGATCATGTTCCCATCATTCATTTTATGTAGTTGTTATTCCCAAAACACACTAGTAGATTAAAGCACGTTGACACAGGTCGACTTCTCTGCCTCTCTGATTAGTGAGCTTTCCGCATTTCTAGAATTGTTTTCGATATAACCGAAACTAGGTCACAAAACCTAGATAGCACCTAAGCTTTTAAGCCCATTTTTGTTTTGCACATCTTTCGTTGAGTTCGCTCTGTTCATCACTGACGATAACGTTTCTAGAAGCTGCAGACTAGGTTAGAACTTTTTAGCATTCCGTTTAAGCAATCAGGGTTACCCAGCCCAGAAAGGTGCCAGTGGCAAGGGACGATTATACTGGGCCGCTCACTGCACTATCATGCCATGACATGAACGATGGCAGTCCTACATATCTGCGAGACCTTAAGTACAGCAGTTGCCTGAATTTCACTTTGTTATCAAGTTGCTTCACTTCGCAAGTTCAGTGGTTTTAAGACATCGAAACCCATGGAAGGGGCCATATCCCTACCTACTTGCGGATCAGGGGGGCTAAACAGTTCCCCCTCGTTGAATGCAGTAAGAAGAATCTGCTGGGCTAAATTTAGGCTACACAGAAAATGCATGCAGAGAAGACCTTGGCTGTAGCCTAGAGGATACCATCACAGAGGCAATGCGAGAAGCTTCATGCCTCCTAAAGTTGGCAGCGAGCAGTTCCCAATTCGATGTAGAACTAAGGCTAACTGCACTTCGACGACGTGCTGAAAAGAGGTACAGGCTCAGAAAGGAAGTTTGTGACCTGCGAATGGCACGGAGAACACAGAAGAAAATCCAGTGCCGTTTGGACAAATTGCAAGAACAACGTTGGAAGTCCTTTTGTGAATCACTGGACCCTCGTGGACCCCTTTCATACATCTGGGGTACTGTTCTAGGCCTGCGCTCGTCTCCGCAACAGCGACATCATTTCATGGTCTTAGTCCTATATGCCGGACGCAACTTGAGGTGGCGAATGATTTTTGTGCGTGTATCGCTGGCGTGTGTGTCACCCCCAACGCCGAAGATGTGAGTGTGGTCCCTGTGTGCCGCGTCCAAGAAATGGAAATTCCATTTACTATGGAAGAAGTGGACGCCTCTTTGATTGCTTCTCGACGTTCATATTCCCCAGGGCCCGACGGCATCACCTATGCAGCTCTTGCCCATCTTGGACAAGAGGCCAGGCAGAAGCTGTTCAAATACTACAGCCGCTCATGACATAACCGCATTGTTCCCCAGCAATGGAAGATTAGTAGGCTCGTACCACTACTCAAGCAAGGAAAGCCGCCTTTCGACCTGACGTCATATTGGCCTATTGTCCTGGCAAGCTGCATAGGTAAAGTAATGGAAAATATTATCCTTACACGCCTAGAATGGTATCTTGAACATCACGATGTGTACCCTGACTCCACGACAGGCTTCCGGCGAGGCAGTCATCAATAGAGATTGTTTTGACTTCACAACATTCATGCAATGACAAAAATGCCTCAAACGCATATCAGTGGTGCTCTTTCTTGGTGTGAAATGGCCGTACGATAATGTCACACATGAATCGATCCTCGAGTCATTGGAGGCTGTTGGTATCGATGGCCGACTGTTTCAGTGGATCCGCGACCATTTGACCAGAAGGTCCTTCTTTGTGCAGACCCAAGATGACCCGACAGCCAACTATTATACATACGGTGGCGTCCCACAGGGCGGGGTATTGAGCCCTATTCTCTTTAACCTAACTGTGGTTGGCCTTGCTGAAATATTACCCAAGACGATTCACCTATCAATGCACACTGATGATGTCTGTGTTATGCCAACTGCGGTGACTCGTCTACAAGTGCGCGCAAGAATTCAGGGGGCAGCCACCCTAGCTTGTTTGCGTCTCTGCAAACAAGGCCTGATTGTGTCAATCGAAAAATGCGCGTTAATCGCGCTTACGCGCAAGCCCATGGCACCGTACCCTGTTTCTCACAATGGCCAGGCTGTCACATACCAGAAGTCTCACCGCTTCTTAGGTGTGGTTATTGACAGGTGCCTTTCATGGAGCCCGCACTGCATCGACCTGAAGCGGGGGTTAAGTTCGATTGTACAAAGGTCCTGTGCAGAAAAACCTGGGGCACGTCGGTACAGTCCATGCTGCAGCTGTACAGTGCAGTGTTTCTGGGCTTTTTACGGTGCACCTTGCCAGTTTTGGCAAACACATGTAAAACAAATATTCGTCCTCTCGAAAGCTTACAAGGCCAGGCTCTACAGACTACCTTAAACTACCATGATGCGCCTCGACTCATGCAACAATCATGATTGCTAGAGACTACTTGGTTCCAACATATATAACCATTGACAACCTTCGAACACAGATTCGACATATGTGTCACGTACCCAGCCGCTATATTGATGTTTTGCCAGCGCAAACACCTCAAGGCACATTTTACAAACTTGTGACACATTAAGGCTACGTTCCGTGGAGCTTTACACCAGCAGCAAGACCACTGTTACCCCTGTGGTGCGTACAACAGCCACAAGTACACCTCGCGATTCCAGGAATTACGAAGAAGACTCGTCATTCAACAGTGGTTCTACGTCAGTTCACACTGTCATTACTGAACAAGTCATATGAACAAAAAACGCACATTACGCCGATGGATCTGTCTCATCCACTAGCTCCACAGGCGCTGTTATCATCCCGGCCTTACAAGTCACAATTAAGTTCAAGGTGTCCCATATAACTACCTCTACGGCAACGGAACTTGCTGCACTACGTGCCGCAGTTAATTACATCGCAAAAGGAAAACCTGGAAAGTGGGCCGTTTCTTTTTTTACTGCAAGGCAGCCGTTAAGAATCTGCTATCAGCCTTACGACGCAAGACCCATGAACAACTGGTGTTTGAGACTAGAGAGGTTCTCCATCAAGCCCTCATAAATGGACATGGCATCATCTTCCAATGGCTTCCGAGGTGCTGTGGCGTCGTGGGAAATGACCGTGCCGATGATTCCGCCAGGTCAGCCCATAAAGAAACCCTAACATTTCCTACACCCTTATTAAGGACAGACGCTGCGAAGGGTCTTCGCTTACTTGCTCTAACCAAGACTGAAACTTTGTGGAAAACCCCGATTTTCTACAACTGCCGTCTGCCCCGGCTGGATCCTATATATTGGAGTTCCAGATTCCATCGAACCCGCCATGATGCAACTTTACTGTGCCGCCTCTGGTTAGGAGTGGTTGTTACGAAAGTCTACTCATTCCTTATTGGAATGTCCGACATACCGATCTGTGACTCATGCAACTGTGAAGAGACGATCGAGTGTGTGTTGTGTTTTTGTAATCTCTATACCATCATACGCGACGTTCTTTGCGGAGTGTTAAACCTATTAGACAGCAGACCATCATCAGAGACTAAGATTCTCGGACCACGGCCCTACTCGTCGCAGGCTTGCAAAGCGACGCAAGCACTGCTACGATTCATGAAATCGACTGGCCTCAGTGACCGATTATAGACGCGAAGTGATAGACAACCGCATGTATTCGCACTGATAGTACATTCTTCTCTCCCTCTCCTTTCTTTCTTTTCTTCCCTTAAACCCCTTCCCTCGTGGAGGGTAGCAAACCGAACGTGCGTCTGGTTGACCTCCCTACCTTTCCTTCCTTCTTTTTCTCCTCCTCCGCAGTATCATGCCATGCTGAAACATCCTGGCCTGCACAATTGTAACAGTGCCATAGTCATTTGTGCTCATTTATTATCTTATTGCTCGTGCCTTTGGTTATGGAACACGCGCGCACACAGACGTATCTGAACGTTCTTGCTGCGTGCGTGTGTTATGATAGCGAAGGTGCACAGCAAACACAACGCCGCATCTGATTGCCAGTCCAACATAGCTCACACGCACGGAGAGGGGTATCCAAGCTCTAGATCACTCGGTGAAACTGATCAAAGCCTTAGAATGTTGCTGGGACATTTTGACTCCATGTTCAGTAATCAGCCGGAGGTTAAAAGCATCCGCCGTGCTGGCTTAGCGGCTATGGTGTTGCACTGCTAAGCACGAGGTCGCGGGATCGAACACCGGCCGCGGCCGCCGCATTTCAATGGGGGGGACACGCAATAAACGCCCATGTTCCGACCTTTGGGGGCTCGTTAAAGATCCCCAGGGGGTCCAAATTAAGCTCGAGTACCCCACTATTGCATTTATCATAATCAAATCGTGGTTTTGGCACGTAAAAAGAATTTAGAGTTTAAAAGCGCCACATGTATTCTTGCTTATTCAAGTCATCGCTCCCAAAGCAGCGGCGCTTTGCTTTACTAAACTGTAACAGATTATTTGACAATATATCAACACCTTTGGTGCTCGTAGTTGTAGACAGTTAACGAGGATAAATATATACGCTTTGCTTATGCTTAATTATGCGCTTACAATGACATTTGCTAGTCTTCCATTGCATTTCAGCCACACTTACAGCTTCTTGCTTCCTCTATATTGATTGCATCTGATTTGGTTGTGAAGAAGTAGTTACCGTAAATTGAATTTACGATCTTCTCGCGACTAACCGAATGCGAATGAGCGAGCGAGCATTGTGTTAAAGAGCTGTCTGTCCTAATCCACGGTCGCTACAGGTGCGCCGGAAATCGAAGATCATTTAAGACGGCTTCTAGAAAAAAAGCTTCCCTGTCCCTGCTGAGTGAGAAGCACCCGTGTTCGGAAGAGCGCTTTGAGTAACGCTGTATCTTCTGAAATGCTTGCCAGAGTCTCAAACGAAGTTCCAGATAAATGAGAAATCTGTTGGAGTTCTCACTTTCCCTATTTTTCAGTGAATGTTCACGCTGCAGCCATAGGAGCAAGTCAGAATGCGATGAGCACTGCGATTCATGTGCATCTAGGCATGATAACCAAATTCGACATTCGAGTGAACCTCAAGATTCCACGTGAGTCATCTTTCCTGCCATGCGTAACGGCGTTCGTGTGCAGCCAACCCGTTAGGCAATATTCCACAAACGTGAGAGCGGCGTTTCTGCTGTTGCTTGCTTGATACAGCAAGTAAAACGAAAGTAAATTATAAGGAAGCGCTCCTGTGCGATGCTTGCAGAATCTGCATGTTTGACGGGTGAGAGTGGCTATATGGGAGAGTTGGATATGCATTGCGAAATGGTTTGCGCCAACAGACATGTTTGCGCTGACGGACGATTACGCTATTACGAGTGATTTTCTCGGGCACAATTTTTTAGTGGGGTGAGATCTCTAGCTTTCCACTTTTGTGCGTTCACTGTGTATTTTCCTGTATTCTTGCATTCGTGCGCATGCATGGTCACTACATCTGCACAGGTCTCACAACGATAGGCGTGTAAAGGCACAATATTGGCTCCACTTGTCTACGACACTCCACGACAGGAGAAAAGTTCGCAAGGAACACGGAGTTTTGAGCAAGCGAAGGACTTAGGAAATGTATTTCTGAAGAACAACGCTCAAGAGGTATTATGATCTCCAAGGAAAGGTGTCTGAAGCAGCGAGCACATTTAATTTCTAAGTGTCAGACTAAGACGGGAGGATTCTTTGTTAGCGTTGCAATCGCTCCTCAGATACTCGCAATATGCAAACATTTACTTTGTAGACTAGAATCGTCACCACCTACGCCGTTCATCTCAACTTGTGACATTGATAAAGGTCTCGCAAAACCCTGCTTGTTGTAACGGCAGAGTCAGCATGGGAAATAGGGTAAGAATTATGTTCGATAGACACAATTACAAACATTCCTGTTGTCCCTGGGGCAAGTGTGCTAGTGTGCAAGTTTGCTATACCTTGGAACAGCACAAGAAAGCAGCACGGTGCTACTGCGGCAAAGGCAAGCTGCGCGAAGACGTTCGAAATTAATAGAAAGTCATAAACAGGAACATCGTTTACTTCGGGTCCCACGAGCCTATTTCCGCGTTGACCTTGAGGAGCAAGAGGCTCTAACAGACCCACGTGTAGGTGTCGCGCGCTTTTGCACGCGCGCGCAACTCGAAACTAGGAGGAGAAACAAAACCGCCAAGGTGACGAACCTCTTTAGAAAAGCGCGCCATGGGCAGTGCACGCGCTATTTGTGACGGAAAAAAAACTCACAGGCGAAAGCCGGCAGGACGGTGAGGGCGACGTATATCCACAGCATGTGATGCATCCTGCTGCTGCTGTTGTACGAGACGGGGTCCGGACCTGTTTGGGACACCGACTGGCTCGTCTTGGGGACTCCTTCATTAGTGGCGAGAGGAAGAGCCGCTGCGACGACGATTCAAGTGCGCGCGCCGCTAGCAGCGCCGCCCCACCTCCTCCCCCGCTCGGGGACGGTCCCGCACGTGGCGCCGTGCCAAAAAACGAGACAGACCGCGCGGAGCGCCAACAAGGGCGGGGGCAGCCGGGCCGCTTGCGATGCCCGCTTCCAGTGTGGAAACCGTGGTGTACGCGCGTGCGCCGGTGGCGGTGGGCGCGCTGGGAGGGGGGGGGGGGGGGGGGGGGGGGCTCGGAGAGTTAAAAAGCCGACCCGAGCGGGATCTCTCTGAAAATCAGTTTATCATAACAGTCAATAAATGTGCATCGTCGGATGACAAATTTTCATATGGCGATGCGAAGTATAATAATCAGGAAAGGTGAACGTTCGTGCAAAAGATAAAAGTTGGCACCAGCCTGTATGTGTGAGCTCTTACAGGGGCGCCAGTATCAGTGTAAGCTGCGATAGCTGCTACGACTTCATGATACATCAGAGACAACGGAGTCATTGCAATAACCCCCAGCCCGCGCGACCCACCTCTACGAGTCACAAACGATTCGTCCACGTTACTATCACTATGACGCACGCACAAAAAGAATGCCTAGCAGAAATCAATGACATGCGCATATTGTACGTACCCGATCTGCAGGCATGCTGTTTAAATGTTAGCGCACGAAATCACTAAAGCCGCATTTTTGCACCGAACACGCAGAAACAAGCATTAAAAGGCAACCCCGGCATTTTTTTTAGCTATATTGGGATATTGTTATTTTCAACTGGCACTGACAGTCCTGTCACCGGTAGGGTGGTTCAATTTGCTCATAAATCATCAATAATTTTAATAACCAATAAACGAGATACCGAAACCGAAACGGGTAGCTGCTTTGTGTGACGTCACGATGAGTCGATGACGTCAGATCCTACACTACTATAATGTAAACACGCAGTACACGTGGCGCTAACGACAAAGAAGTGAAGCTGATGATGCTCCCAGATGACACAGGGGAGCTTTTACAGAGTTTCCGAACTAGACAGCGGCGATATTTAAGCGATAATTTCAGCGACAGTGGTGGCCGTGTAGTCTCTGACGCCACAAACACAGGGTGGCCAGTAAAAAGTTATGGTTCGGGAATGCAACCAATCTTTAAAATTGATTTTCAGGAAAACTAAATGACTTGCAGCCACATTGTTTGGCATAGATAATCAGAATGCAAAAAGAACATATATTCAAAATTCTATTAAGATCAGCGGACATCAAAAACTTGCCGGAGTGGCCCTTTATTTCAGGTCATCTTTGGTGCAGATATATATATATATATATATATATATATATATATATATATATCGGAGTGAGTGAGTGCCTGAAGAAACTTTCTTGCAGGTCTAGCCCACCGGTCCGGTCGCGGGCACGCTGGACAGCCAGGATTTGCTGTGCGAGTCCCACTCCTCCTTGATGAACTTGGGGTATGTCGACCCGCACTCCCTGAGCATGTGAGCTAGCGTGGAGGTCTGCCCGCAGGACGGGCAGGCGTCGTCGCGATACACGTCGAGTAAGCCTCGTGGAGAGCGGATAGACACGGATATGTGCTGGTCTGTAGAAGCCTAAGCGAAACGGCTTGCGCCCTATTCAGCTTGGGGTGAGGGGTGGAAAGACCCTTCTGGACATGTAGAAATATTTACTAAATATCGTTGTGAGCAGCGGGAGCATCCCTGTGACCATAGAGAGGAGAGGAGTCAGTGCTCCTTATAGAGGAAGCGCGGTCGGTGAGGTCACGCGTGGCCTCGTGAGCAGACTCATTGAGGTTCCGGGGAGCACCCTCGACCGACACTACGTGAGCGGGAAACCAATGAATTGAATGGTTTGTGAGAGCACTTGGACTCGAGACGCTAAGAAGACGAACAGCTTCCTTGGCGATGAAACCCTTCTGAAAAGCCCTACCTGCCGTTTTGGAATCACTATAGATTTCGGACCCACGACCGTCTAGCAGGGCGTGGGCGATGGCAACTTGCTCGGCGACTCCGGGGTCTGAAGTGCGAATCGAGGCGCTATTGTAAATCTTGCCGCTCGAGTTTACCACAAGGGCGGCAGAGGTCTTCCCGTCACTGTACTCCGCGGCGTCGACGAAGCTTGCTCTAATGTCGTGTTGCTTGATCTGTTTGAGGATAGCTGCTGCTCTGGCCTTGCGTCTGCCCTCGTTGTGGACGGGATGGACGTTTCGGGGCACAGGGACCACTACGAACTTGTCTTGAATGAACCTAGGGATCGGGGTACTGACCATCGGGAATCCCGAAGGGTGGTAACCCAGCTCTTCGAGGATGCGTGTACCTGCCGCTGTGATGGTCAGGCGAGTGAGTTGCGCGCGTTCTTGGGCTTCGGCAATCTCCTCGACGGTGTTGTGTACCCCCAGCTTCAAGAGATCCTGGTATGGGTCCTGATGGGTAGCCCAAGAGCCCTCTTGACTACTTTGCGGATGAGAACGTTGAGCTAATTGTCTCGCTCCGCTCTGGGCCAGTTGTGCATAGAAATCGTGTACGTCAGGTGGCAGAGTACGACGGCATTGATCATCCTGAGAAGATTGTTTGCCTTCATGCCTCGATGCTGGTTTGCGATTCTGCAAACGATGCGGAAAGCGTTGTCCGTCTTTGCGATGATCTTGCGGATAGCAGTTCCGTGGCCGCCGTTGAATTCGACAAACATGCCCAGGACCCGAATAACGTCGACCCTCGGTATCACTCCGCCCCCCCCCCCCGTCACAAGTGCGAAGTCTGATGCTGCTTTCGGAGACTGGCTTCCAATCTTTGGGTCTGCCTCCCTTCTCTTTTCTGTAGAGCAGCAGCTCCGACTTGGCGGGAGAGCATCGAAGTCCGATGGGGCGGAGATACTCATAGATCACGTCGAACGCCTCCTGCATGGCTTCTTCGACTCTGCCCTCGCAGCCGCCAGAGTCCTATATGGTGATGTCATCGGCGTAGATGGTATGCTTGACGTCCTCGACGCGCGCCAACCTATCGGACAGACCAATCATACAGATGTTAAACAGTGTTGGGGAGATGACGGCGCCCTGAGGAGTGCCCCGCCCTCCGAGGGGCACATCTTCGGAGCGGAAGTCTCCAATTCGAAGCTTGGCCTTCCTGTCAGTTAGAAAAGAGCTGACGTAGCTGTGGAATCTGGAACCGAGACCAAGGTCTGAAATGGCCTTGACGATGAAGGTGTAGAGCACGTTGTCGAAAGCCTTCTCGAGGTCCAGACCGAGCACAGCCTTGACGTCTCTGGAACGGCCATCCACAATCTGATGCTTGATTCGTTTCATGGCATCGTGCGTCGAGAGACCGGCGCGGAAGCCGATCATATACGTGTAAACCTCGTTGTCTTCAAGGTACCCCTAAAGCCTGTTGAGGACGACGCGCTCCATGACCTTGCCGACGCAGGAGTTTAGAGAAATCGGCCTCAAGTCCTCGATGTTCGGGGCCTTGCCGGGCTTGGGAATGAGCACCGTCTTCCATTCTGCAGGTGCAATGCCGCTCTTCTAGGACTCGTTTATCTTGTCGGTCAGAAAGACAATCGACGTGTCGTCGAGGTTTCTCAACATTCTGTTGGTGACGCCGTCCGGATCCGGCGCAGACTTGCGGTTGAGCGCGAAGATGGCCTGTCTGACCTCGGCAATGGAGAAGTCTTCGTCCAGCTCGGGGCGTGGAGGGCCTCGGTAGTCTGGGAGTTGGGTCGACGAATCCCCATCGCGATGGACAGGCAGGTACTTCTGTATGAGTTTTGCGACGAGTTCATCGACCGTGTGAGACCTGGTGGCTTCGTGAAGGGCCCAGGCCAACGTATGCCTACGATTTGACTTCGAGCCTCTTTCGTCGAGAAGGTGCTTCAGCATACCCCAGGATTTGCCGTTGCGTATCTGTCCGTCGATGGATTCGCAGAGCTCATCCCACTGTTGCTGGCATAGCGCCTTGCAGGGGTCATCGATGACCTTGTTAAGCTCCGAAATCTTCTTTCGGAGTCTGCGATTGAGCCTTTGAGCCTTCCATCGGAGGAGCAGGGCGTTTTTGGCCTCGTTCAGGTGGACGAGTCTGCTGTCCATCCGCTTGACGTCGAGATCGGTTTCCACTTTCTTGGTGGCCGCGGAAGCGTCGTTCCGGATGCCTTCGCACCATTCTTCGAGAGTGGCGGGTGCCCTGGCTCTCCCGGGTTCTTCACGAACCTTGCGAAAATGGTCCCAATCGATGAACGTGAATTCCCTGACCCTACATCGAGACACCTTGAAGATGGTCTCGAGAATGTAGTGGTCGTTGCCGAACTCCATGGCGGTGTACTCCCAACCCACAGAGTAGCCGATGCGCGTAGAAAAATCTTTGTCAGTGACCAGAGTGAGGTCCATCTCGTTGGCGTCTTGCCACAGGTTGCGCCCCTTGGTAGTGTCGTAGACGGAACCCCAGATGGCGTACGGTGCGTTGAAGTCGCCGACGACGACCAAGGGTCGAGGGCCGGCCAAGTCAGTCGCCTTCTTGAGAATGGTCTTGAACTGCTGGCACGATTCTCTGGGGCTGCTATATAAATTGAGGATGAACACGCTGTTTCTGCGCTGATTCCGCTGCGATACGTCGAGCAGGATCTCAACCATCACATATTCGATTCTACCACTCGCCAGCTTGAGGTCGTGGGTGATATGAGTTAGCCGTTGATCGATCAAGGTGCAAATCCTTCGCCCCCCGGGCCGGCCCGACACTGCTCTGTAGCCTGGAGCGAGGCGGTTGAGATTAATGTTTCCTGGAGAGCCATGACCTGAGGTTTGGCAGCGAAAGACCTGAAAAACTGCTGCAGAGAGGCTTTTTTGTTAAAATAGCCCCTGCAGTTCCATTCCAAATGCGAAAACTCTCTTTGGATCTATCCATTATGGCTGACCTGACGGACTACCACCTAACGGGGCAGTTAGGGCTGCGCAAAGACTGGGACCTCCTGTCACCGCGCTGCTGGGATAATGAAGTCTAGCTTCCTTTAGTATGGCCGGAATGGTTAGCGGTTGTACGACGGAGGCGAATGAAGCCATTCGCGCCTTAATGGCGTCGATGCGATCTGCGAGAGCTTCGAGGCCCCTGTTGGGGTTCCCGAACAGGTGCTCCTGAAACAAAAAAGTGAGGGGCTTTTTAGAACAGAAATAACCAGTAATGCAGCCTTATTGGCTTGGTCACTTGTTCTATTACAATTTTGGCGTAGTCGACAGGATTTTTCAGAGGTTTAGATGACAACACATGAAAAAGGACATTGAAAACTATGTAAAATCATGCCGACTAGGCCAGATAAAGAAAGTCACGTACGGGCCACGACCACGCGTGCTAGTTTTGCCTGAACATTCCCACAAACCTTTTGAAGTAGTACATGTAGACTTCGCCGAGCTGAAAAAAAAAAGGTCCACGCATACGCAATACTCAGTCAGTTCTGGTCGCAGTAGATACATGTACCAGAATGGTGGTGGCCCGGCACGGCAAGGAGGACGCAAACAGTGTCACAGCCCTCCTTGACAGAGGAATATTAGCCGACTCGAAGGTTTCAATATCGGACAACAGGTCTGCATTCATTAGCATAAAGCTTGATCAGTGGGCAAAGAGCCGTGGCGTCACACTACGACGTTGTGAGCCCTACTACCCGCAGGCAAATGAAATGGCGGCTAGGGTGGCTAGGGTCTATCCATCCAACTTCTAACGACAGCTGAAAATGTTGCCTAGAATCGGCTGCGGCTCATCGTAACAAGATAAATATAAGTAGCCTTGGGTGCAATCCGTATTTTGCTGCCTATGATGAGGTTCCAAAGGGCAGACAAAGAGCTTGGAATTGCAGACATGCTAATGCTGACTGAGTATTTCAAAACATCCGAGGAGCGACACAGATATAGAAAAGCGACGAAGTTTCACTTTGACAAGCGGTGCCAAGTCCATACAACAAACGTTGGACTGCAAGACCTTGTGCTGATTTTAAAAGGAGTACCGGCCAGTGAAGCAAATATTCTTGGACCTTTTGAAGTAGTGAAGTTATCGGTGCAACAATCTGTACTCAAGACTGTGGAGTACATGAATAACGGACAGCTGGAGTTTGCGGCCGTAAGTAACGTTCTTCGTTATCACCCCAGAAGGAGTGACGCAGAAAAAGGGAAGTGTAACCTAGACGACGAAGAAGAGGCGAGGAAGGCTCTCCTGAAGACGAAGAAATGTAGCTCAAAAGCTAAGAAAAGTCAGTCCAGTTCTATACCAAAAGAAAGCATTCTACAGAAGGCAGTTTCGGCTGAGGCACTTTCTAAACCAAAGGGTCGCTGCAAGTGCTTCAGTGTAACTGTCGCTCTTTATATTCTACTTTAGTCTCTACTGTCGCTCTTATATTCTACTCTGTCTGATGCGTGCACTGGGCAAAAAAAAAACACTATTATATATTCCGCTTTGGAAAGTTCTCGCAAGAAGTCGGAATTTGATATTCGTCTAAATAACAGAAATTCATACAGCCCTGGTTGGAATGAAGAATGCGCTCGTGATTATAAAGAGAAAAGCCGCTTGGGAAAAATTAATACATAACCAGAATCCCAAAAATTGGAGCGATTATAACCTTTTTCGAGCCGTCTTTAAACATAGTTTCCAAAGTTTCCAAAGACGACTACGACTGCAATCATTTTGATTTCCTATCTAACAATAAAAGTGAACGTGTGTTGTTCAGTTTTTTCCGCAGTAGGAAAGTTCTTCTGCGTCCAATTAATATTGGCTCTATAGTCTTAAGTAGTAATGAAATGAACCAATCACTATAAGAAATCACAAAGGGATTCGAAATTAGATTTTCTTCAGTTTTGCCAAATTGTTCTAGCTAACGAAGGGCATCAGATGATTTTGTGTAAATGACCCTGTTAGAATTGGCTGAAATCCTGGAGTGACTGTCACATTCAGCTCCCGGCGCAGATGGGGTAACCACTACCATGATCAAAATTGTATTTAAGGAAGCTTCTGATGACAGTTTAGCTATTTTAAATCGCTCAATTATATTTTCATTGATTCCGCCTGCATGAAATATTGCTAAAATAATTCCAGTTCTTAAAGATAATGGGGAAGGTTATACAATAGATAACAGACCTATCGCGCTAACCACAAATTTGGTGAAATTATTGAAAGAATCCTATATGCCCATATGCTTAAATTTGTAGAGAACAAAGACTTACTTAATCCCTGCCAAATTGGATTCCGACCATCACGTTCAATCTGGCATGCACACGTGGATTTAGAAAGTAGAATAAAGAGAGAGAGAGAGAGAGAGAGAGAGAGAGAGAGATGCAAATCAGAGAAAGGCAGAGAGGTTAACCAGAGTTAAAATCTCCGGTTTGCTACCCTGCACTAGGGGAAGGAAAAGGGGAAGTAAAGACGGAAAGAAGAGCGTGACGAAAACGAAACCGTGTGAAAAAAATATGAAAAGGGATGGAATGGGGTCATTATAGTTCTTCTAATAGGCCACTGTCATGTAAAAAGGTCAACAAAGTCTTGACCGACTTTCGCTGCGACGACAGTTCATGTCGGCATTCCAAAACTGACTGTTCTGAAAGTGGCTTGTCGTCAAGGCGTGCCAACGCGGTCGCTAGCGACAGTCGGTGCGCGCTGTATTGAGGACAGTAGCAAAGTACGTGTTCGATAGTCTCCTCGCCGCCGCAGTGACTGCAAGCCGCGCTGTCGTCCATACCGACTCGGAAGGCGAAAGATATTGTGTAGGCGACATCAAGCTACAGTCGGCAAAGTGCTGCTGTTTCGAGTCGAGAGAGCCCAGATGGGGGTCGAAGTCGAAGGGATGGGTCCAGCCGGTGTAGACGTGTATGCTTCAAGCTTGGTGTGTTCCATAAAGTTTTGATGGCTTCAATTGCAAGCACATGAATTTTCATTGCAGCGTCTGTTCTTGAGAGTGGAATGGAGTCTTGCAAGCCTTCCTCATGAGCAGATCGTGCTGCTGCATCGGGATGTTCATTGCCCATTGTGCCACAGTGGCTTGGAATCCACTGTAACGTGTTGCCTTGCTCGACGAGGTGGTGAAGCAGCAGTCTGATTTCTAGAACTAGTTGTTCGTAGGGTCCTCGGCGTAAGGCAGAAACCAAACAATGAAGAGCAGCCTTGGAGTCACTGAACACGCTCCATTTCTTGGGTAGTTCTTCAGAAATTACACGAAGTGCACAACGAATAGCAGCAAGCTCCGCGGCAGTTGATGTAGTCTGGTGAGATAGTCGAATCTTTATGGTGGAGGGTTTTGTAGGAAAGATCACCGATCCTGCAGACCCATTCACCGTGGTTGAAGCATCAGTATATAGATGATGATGCTCATTGTACGGCTCGTACAGCAAGATCAATGAAAGCTGCTTGAGTGCTGGAGACGAGATTTGGGCTTTTGTTCGTATTCCTGGTACCATTATGCGAACCTTTGCTTGAGCCAAGCACCATGGTGGAAACGGAACTTTCGCTGGAGTTGTATAACCTGATGGAATGTATGCACGATAGGGCAGGACTGTTTCACAAAAGGAAGCACGTGGTCGATCCTCTGGCAGTGAGGCTAGATGATAGGTAGGGGCTCGAGCAAGGTGTCTTACGTGTGCTCTGAGCGCTTCCATGACTATATGGGTCTTGGCTGGAAAATCGTGTGCAATGGCAATTGTTTCAGCCGTTGACGAGCACCGCTGCAATCCAAGACACACTCTAAGTGCCTGGGCCTGGACGCTTTCGAGTGTACGGATATTACTGCTGCAGGTGTTGGTCAGCACAGGCAAGTTGTATCGCAAATACCCAAGAAAAAGTGTCCTGTGCAGTTGCATAACTGCATGTAATGAAGTACCCCAGACTTTTCCTCCAAGAAACTTAAACGCATTAGAAATATCCATCAGGCGCTTCTTTAGGTAGGCCACATGAGGACTCCAGCAGAGGTTACGATCATTGATTACGCCTAAGAATCAGTGCGTCCTGACATAAGGTATGCTTTGACCGTCGATAGAGACTTCGTATAATGTCATTGGCTTTCGGCTAAACGCGACCAGTGCGCATTTTTCTGGTGAGATTTTGAAGCCTTGTTCATTTAAGTATGCCGATGTTGACGTGGCAGCTTTTTGAAGCCTGGCGCGTACTTGCGGCCGTGTCACACCAGATGCCCGGAGGCAGATGTCGGCATCCATTGATATTTTAACTGTGTTCGGAAGTCGTTCCACGAGACCAATGAGTACAAGGTTGAAAAGCGTGGGACTCAAGACACCACCAGTGGAACTCCATGGTGCGTATAATATTGCGAGGTTGGGCCAGCTTCAGTGTTAAGAAATAGAGAACGCCTACGTAAATAACTGCGTGCCCAACGATATAATGGACCGCCTAGGCTCACCGTTTCCAAAGTTTCAAGTATGGTGTCATGAAGAACGTTGTGACATATCTAAAAACATTGCGACAGATAACCTCTTACACGTCTTTTGGTGTTGAAAATACGTTACCAGATCGATAACGCTGTCGATAGAAGATCGGTGACGTCGAAAACCAGCCATGGCGTCCGGGTAGATATTGTAATGTTCAAGGTACCACTCAAATCTGGCGAGGACCATTCGCTCCATTACCTTCCCAACGCAACTTGCCAGCGCAATTGGTCGGTATGAAGTAATCTCTAAGGGAGACTTGCCAGGCTTAAGAAGTGGTACCAGGCGGCTGATCTTCCAATCTCGAGGAACTTTGCCCTCCGGCCAAGACTCGTTATAGATGTTAAGGAGCGCACTTCGTGCCCGTTCACCAAGGTGACATAGCATACGGTAAGATATGTCATCCGGACCAGGCAACGACAACCGATTACATAGGGCGAGCGCCGCGTCAAGCTCTTTCGTCGTGAAAGGCAGATCCATGCGTGAATCTTGTGAATCTGGAATATGGTTCAAGTAGGCGAACCTGTGCGAGTTGGCTGGCCCGCAATTATAGCACAGAAGTCTTCTGCCACATCAATGTCTTCTCGGAGCTGGGATAGCGCTAGGGTCTTAAACGGGAAACGCTGTTCCGGACAGAGCGTAGACCTCGCACAGTTCTCCATATTTGAGATAACGGTTTGCGGGGATCTAACGACGCACAAAATTTTGACCACTGCTGAGCCACTAGTTTATCCATGCGGCGCTGTATCTTCTTTTGCATTCGCCGGGCTGTTCTTAGATCCTGAATTGACTTAGTGCGTCGACATCTTCTTTCAGCACGACGGCGAATCACACAAAGCCGCTCCAATTCCGGGTCGAATTCAGAATACCTTGGAGAACACGTGCGTGTGCGCGTGGCGCTCTGTGCCGTTTTCTTGATAGCTTGTTGAAGTCCACAACAGAGGCCTTTGCGACAAGCGTCCTCAATCTGGGATTTAAAGACAGTCCTATCTATTCTTCGTATCGTGGTGGACGTATACGTGTTAGGCATTCCCTTGATCTTGAGGTAAGTGGGGATGTGGTCACTTACGTGCGTTTCAATGTCCAAAAACCACTTAACATGTATGGCGAGGCGGTGGGAGACGAAAGACAAATCGAGGCAGTTGCTGTACGTTATTTCCCGCAGAAATGTTGGACTCGTGTTATTCAGCAGGTAGAGACCATTGTTGGAAACTAATGAAGCTAGTCGTCCTCCCATCGCGTTAACCTTTGAGGTTCCCCAAATGACATGGTGTGCGTTGAAGTCCCCGGTGATAATCCATGGACCAGGTTGATTTTAAGATGTCTTCTAGTCTTTTGGTGTCAAATCGACTTGATGGAGACATATACTCCCAAGAGTGCAAAGGTGACTGTCCTATTTTTAACAGTTATGCACACGTACTGATTGTCGTCATGAACTTGCACGGGTTGGACGACGTGAGTGAGTTCACGGCGAATAAACACGACAACCTTGCAACTTTTGATGTCGCTTGATGAGAATATTCTCTCGTAGCCGGATAGTCTTATTGGATGTGGTAATCTTGGTTCACAGATGACAATAATTGGAAATCGGTTAGTGAGAACAAATTGCCGAAAATCGGCGATGCGAGATCTTAGACCTCTCGCGTTCCACTGAAGGACAGACGCTTCTCTGACCTCCTTACGAAATGACCGGTGATTGTTAGTGATGGCTTCACTCAAAGCTTGCTAGGACAGGGCTCAGCGCGTCGAGCACTTGTAGCCCACTTCGAGCAGATGGAGTGTCAATGCTTGTCAGCATGGCCTTGATGACATTCACAATCGATTGCAGCATCGGAAGCAATTGGAAGTCGACTGTTGAAGCCTCACCAACAGAAGCGGGCTTCGATCGGAGCATCAAGCGTGGAGGCTCTTTAGAAGATTGAGAGCTTGCGAGCGCCGGCTACTCTTCCACGGGGGCAGCCTTTTCTCTCTGAGGCCTCCTTGTACACTCGGGCGTTCTATTTGAAGATGATGGCATTGGTGCAAGCGGTGCACAAACTCCACCCTGTCCTGAGCGTTTCCTTCGATGACGACGTCGACGCCGGATCTTTTCTGATGCTTCTCTTTGGGCTGAGTTATCCCTGACCATTTGCTTCAGAACTTCGAACTCTTTTTTGCTTCTTGGGCCTCCTTTAGATGTCGCTCTGTGGGTGCCTTCACATTTGCCACACCTAAAGTTTGTTGCACGGCAGACATCTACCGTGTGTGACTCTGCGCACCGGGGGCACATTGTGGAGTTTGCGCAGGCGCCCTTAACATGCCCGATCTTGAAGCACTTGTGGCATTGAAGCGGCTTTGGGACAAACCGCCGTAAGACATGTCGGAAGTGACCGACCTTTACGTGCGAACACTATCTTCACACAACGGCTGTTGCCAAGTCGGCATACGTGTGTGATGACCACTCCTTCGTATGCCGGTTTGATCAGAATTGGCAGGTCCGAGTTCGAAATTGCCAAGTCAACATCGTAGATCACACCTGCAGTGCAAGCCCCATTCATAGGTATGACCGGTCGCACTTTAATGTTGCCCAATCTGTTATCTGTCGTAGCGTCTCCAGCGTGGTTCCACGGGTTGTGTCGACAGCTAGAACATTCTTTCGTGTGTTCAGCCGGACTTCCTCGATTTTGTTTGGCGCCTTTCCTTCAAGAAAAAACAGAGAGAGCTTGCCTGTTCAATACTCCAAGGTTGACGGAAGAATCCACTGGTATGAAGAGGATGGTGTGCGGCCAGCGTTCACTGCCTGCCTGCATGGTTGACGTACTCGCTGGTGACGGCGCCTTGATAAGCCTCTCTTTAGCCCTTCGGCTCCTCACCGACACGAAGCTGTCATCGGATGAGTCGTCACCTGTGATTGAGTAGACCTCTGTGTCTTCGCTGGTGCTCGACCAGGTGCCTCGTTTCCTTGAGGAACTTGTCAATGTAGTGCTCTGGCCAGACGGGCCGGCAATAGGCTCTGCATCCATGGCCACAGGAGTAGGAGTCTCTCTTGAACGTTCACTGGTGGTTGATCAGGTGCCTTGACTCATAGAATAGCTTGCGGTTGCAGACTTTTGGCAGCACGAGTTTGCGGAACGTTCCGCGTCCATCGCCTTAAGCCAGGATGCGGAAAGCGCCCCAGGGACTGATGAAAATTTGACGGAAACTGGCGAGCTGGGACAGGTGCGTTCTAGCACTGAGTAACTTCGTCGTCGTTTCCCAAAGTAGCATAAAATTAGCACAACGCCGAAGGCAGATAGGTGCTAGTGTGATAGTAGACATCTCCAAAGCCTACGATAGTGTAGAATACGTAATCTTATTGGATATATTACAAAATTTAGAGTTTCCAAATGATCATCTAAACTGGATATGCGAATGTTTAAATGGGAGGAAATTCTACTGTTCTATAAGAGGCTTTTCTTCGAGCATACATAATCAATGACGAGGTGATGATGATGATGATGTCCTTGATGAGTTTGGCGCTTACCCACTCGCGGGGATTGGTATTCCTTAAGGAGCTATCACTTCTTCCTCGGCATCCTAATGTACAAATATATGCATACGCAGACGACACTGCTTTCTTTGTATCAAACAGTGATATTCGCTCTCTATATTATGGAATATAGAACTATCTCTAAGCCATAACAACCTGTTTCAACAAAATCCCCCTTCATATAACGTGAGAAATTGCTCGATATTGTTTACCCCTTCAATAATCCCGTAATTATATATCTCTATCCCACCATCCCGAGACTATGCCTCAAGTGGAGTCGGTGAAGTACCTAGGTGTAGTCTATGACGGTTCCTTCAGTTTCCTTGGCCATATTGACTATATAGTTAAAGGAGTGAGAGCAGTTGGCATGCTGCGTAAGCTATGCAACAGTCGGTCGGGGATGCGGAGAGACCCACTACTAATGATATATAAAATGTATGCGCGGACCATTCTAAACTTTGTATGTGTGCTATTTTAAGGCGAAAGCCTTTCTAGGCTCATGGTGAAGTCTGTGTCAGCAGACCTGACCGCCGGAGTGTCCGCCGAAGCGTCATCACGCCATATGAAGACACATTAAAGACAGATTAAACAGAGATTATAGAATCAAAAATGATTGATAGTGACAGCTATTGAACGATAACGTTATAATAGAGATTGGTAGAGGTTAATAATGACTAGTAATGACTAATAATGACTACTAAGGAGTTGTAATGACTATTAATGAATACAATTTATTAAAAATGACTAAAATGCTTAGTAATGACTATTAATGACTAATAATGGCTGAAATGACTTATAATGAGTATACTAATGACTACGATATGACCAACATGTCTAACGACGGCTTGTAATGACCACAATTCATTACAAATGCCTAAAAATGCTTAGTAGTGAGCAGTGTTGACTAGAAGAAAGAAGAGAAATAGAAGAGGCAAAGAGAAAGAGGCGAATGATAGGAGGAAGACTAGGTTTTCGCCATTCACCTCTTAAGGTGAATGGCGAAAGAAGAAACCCTGTAATTTTCTAGTGCGCCAGCTTATAAATTATGCCCCCTTTTTCTGATTGAGCGCGAAGCCCTGCGACTGTGCTGCAGGTTACAGTTTTTGTGGCTAATAACGTATTACGTCAAGAAGTCAGGTTGCAACTCAACATTGCGCAGATTTAGTTTGCTGACGGTGCAAACAGTGCTAAATATGTACGAATCCACTATTTGAAGACTGGAAAACATTCATCTCCCAGCCTGCATTATTCTTCAGAGTAGACTATCCCCGGTTTCATGCATCACAGGTGGTCTTTCTACAAACATTGATTAATCCCTTAAATGCACGTATTTAGGAGCTGCCACATGTTCGTGACGTGTGAGAGAGTCTACAAATCACCTATGACGACATCTGCCCAAATATTGCAAAACTTTTCTCTCATAATATATTAAATGGGCTCTTACAGGGTAATTTAATTACTAAGTTTATATATACGGTCATTGCAACAGACGCCTCACGGTGTGGAGAAAAATCTGGAATTAGCATTTTCGCTCCTGCACTAGACTGGTCATTCTCAATTAGGATTCCGGACTAATTATCCATATTTCTGGTTGAATTTCTAGCTGTAGAGTTAGCCTTACGTAAACTAAATTCATTAATATCGACGGTAGCCATAATAAGATTGTTTATCTTTACGCACATTGCTCACAACAAGTAGTGCTACTAACATTTTACATACGCTTCATTTTCTAGTGTCTGCCCACATAAATTTAATGAGATTACTCTGGGTACCTGGTCATAGGGTATTATACATGAACAATATGGCTGACAGTCTCCCTCACTGGCCTGGTACTATCATTACTTCCTACATCAGCCTGCCAACTACTGCTAGATTCAAAGGATATTCAATAGCTCAAGACTTTTTGAACCCAGCGATAGCAAATTTTTCAGAATATCGACACCTCCTATTCCCTTGGCACGAAACTTACTTTCACACCAGAAACACTGAAGTAATTTTTACCTGGTTACGCTGTCGAACATCAGTATTAAACTTTTATCGTCACAGGGCTGGTCTGCCACCCTCCCCTCTGTGCCCAATCGGGGCAGAAGATTAGACGATAGATCATTTTTCTTATACTGCCACCGTTTTTCTTCTATAAGGAAAAACATCTTTGAACCAACGTTTAGGCAACTTGATTAAGATTTTTCCGTTTTAGATATTCTTTATCCAGGAGCCTCCTCTCTTGGAAACTTCCACAGGGATGTTTGCTCAGGTGTGGAGGAATTCATAGTTGTTTCAAGACGGTTCTCTTAAATTCTTCAAACATTATTTCTATCCATTCCCACCTCACGCTTTTACCAGTTTTTGTAATACCAAAATCTTCTGATATCACCTAAATCTTGGCCAATCCCCCGCTGTGGTTTCGCGTCATCGAAGAAGGATATCCTATCCTACACATCCTTATGGACAGAAATGTCATTCCTGCTGACTTAGCTCGTGCTAAAGGACTAGTTCGTACGGTCGACTCGAGCCCATCCCTTTGAAAGATTTTAGAAATGTTTTCTGTGGCCGGAGCCGTGGCCGCATTTCGTTGCTCTCGCTTACCTGAGAACAAGAAGATCCCCACAGAATCAGTCATAGTTACATTCACTGGAAAAAACCGTCCGACAGAGATGAAGGCATGACCACTCATTTACCGGGTTGAATCGCTATCTCCACGCTCCCTTCAGTGTATTAATTGTTGGCGATATGTGCATAGCGTTAGAGGATGCCAGTCGGTTCCTCGCTGTCGTAAACGAGGAGGAAGCCCTGAATTAAAATATTGTTCATCACAGGAAATACAGTGTTGTCTCTGCAATGGTTCCCACTCAGCTGACCATACTAAATGTTCTGCGAGAGCGCAGGAATTAAATTTTAGAAATAATTGAGCAAAAGAGATGCTCAAGACGGGAAGCCCGTTGCAGAGCGATCTCGTGGGTATGCCGGTGCGGCAAATCGGCTGTCTCATGCTATTGACTCTCATCGCTTCCTGATGTCATAGCTTCGGCATTAGAGACGGCAATGCAGAAGGCAGTGGAAAATCTATTAGTGAGCCTATCGGAATCATTGGCACAATTGGTTACCAGACAAATGACTCAACTCGTTCAGGTGGTTGCCGGCCCAATCACGGCCTCTAAACTTCCAATGCCTTCATATGCGAATGATACAGAAACATAGAACCCAGGCTCCTCTAATATTCGGCCTAACGACACCTCTCCTGTGTATTATGCAGAACAGGAATCAGATTGGAGCTGAGATTGTAGCTCGCAAGAAACGCACATAGAGCTTTACTCCCGTGCTCTTAAACGCCGCGCATCTCCTGTTGCGCAAGGATCTACAATGACACATAACATGAAGACTAAAAATTGCCAGAAAGAGAATTCTTCTAAAACAGACTTTTTGAAGGATAGCATCCTCGACAAGGCAGTTTTTGCTGCCGGTCTTAGCAAAACATAGGTACGCTGAAAGTATTACAGTGGAACTGCCGTTGCATTTATTCCGCTGCAATTGACTTATATATACCATTGTAGCCAACACTCGTATGATATCATTGCATTGCAAGAAACCTCGTTATCAACAGAAAAAACATTTCATCAAAAAATTACCGTACATTTCGCTTGGACTGTCCCTCTCGTGGTGGCGGCTTAGCCATCTTTATCTCTTCAAAAATTGCGCACCGGGCTAAAACGGCTTGCCAGCTTATGTCTTTAGAAATCGAAATTCTAGCTATCGACATTTATATTCCAGGCCTCATCCCACTCACTTTAGTTCATGTTTCTTTCCCGGCATGCATCCTGAGTACTAGTGTTCTAGATACAGTAATCACGTCCTGTAGAAAATAAATCATTTTTGCCGGAGGCTTTAACTCCCATCATCATCACCATCACCTAAAACCCACCAGTGCGGGAATAGATGAAGTTCTGCCTGCTACTATTAAAATGATTGCCCACCTAATTTCTGATACCTTGTCTTATATTACTAATTTGATATTCAAGACTGGTGTGTTTCCTAACGAGCTTAAGCGCGGTAAAGTCATTCCAGTTCTAAAAAGTGAAAGCACATTAATGCATAACTACCGCCCTATTTGTATTGTACCTTTTTTCGGCAAAGTTCTGGACAAATTAATCGAATTGTGTCTAACCAAATATCTCACTAAATTTAATATTCCCTCTTCATGAGAATTTGGCTTTCGCAATGGATACTCCGCAGATTTGGCACTCATACATCTAACTGACCAATTTAAAAAAAATAATTGACGATGGTCTATTTGCACGTTAAGTTTTCGTCGGTCTCACAAAGGCATTAGACTGCTTAAACCATAGTATCCTTTTTGCTAAGCTTGAGGCTATCGGTATACGTGGTCCTGCGCTCTCACTATTAAAAAGTTAATGATCAAACAGAGTTGTTTGTGTAGAGTGTATATTCCAGAGAGCAAACCACTAACATTGGCGTCACTCAAGGATCCCTCTTAGGACCACTACTGTTCTTGATTTATATCAATGACCTACCTAACTTTTTGTTTTCTGCTAAGTGCATTCTGTACGCTGATGATATTACCTTATTTGCCTCTGATAAAACATGTCACTTCTTATTAAGAAGCTAAATAGTGATCTAGAAAATGTTTTAAGTTGGTGTAATGCTAACCTATTATCTATTAATGCCACCAAGACTAAATTTGTTATATTTTCCTCGCATCAACAACATTCGGCATCCTCCCCTTCTTTAACTTTTGGCTCACACTCTATCTCTCCCCGTCCATGCTCACCTTTTCTTGGCATTTCTCTTGACTGCAACTTGAAATATAAAGATCACATTTCTCACATCGAGAAGAAAATAGCATATCGCGTTCTAATTAAAACTCATCCCTACTTTACAGATATAACGTTAATCTCGCTATCCCATTCATTCACTCACTCTCATATTAACTATGGCATAATATGCTGGGGTAACACTTATAGCACTCAATTGGCATCCCTCCAGGTAATCGAGAACCAATCCATAAGAATTATTACAAGCAGTTCACAATTTGCAAATGGAAAATCACTACTACATGAAAACAACATCCTAACCCTTTCAGAACTCACCAAATATAATTATCACGCTCTCTCTATGGTGCACACCAAACAGCCAGATCAACCGGAGCAACTGTCAATACCACCTGCCCTCTTTGATGCATCTTTATATGCCAACTGGACTACGCCGAAGAGAGGCCACTCTGCTTTATCGCTTATGGATATGGGGTGATTTTCACGAAATCTTACTCATTTCGCATTGGAATGGCCGACAACGCTCTCTGCAATGCCTGTCTTTGCGAGGAGACGCTAGAACACATTCTGCGCGACTGTCCTGAATATAATGTTCAGCGACAGTCCCTGGCGTCCGTTCTAGCGCACCTTGACACTAGACCATTGTCACTCGAAACAATTTTCACATGTCGCCGACAGAAGACATCGCAGCTGAAGGCGACGAAGGGACTACTTCGGTTTTTGAAAGAGACGGGATTGGATAGGCGGCCGTGACAGTGATATCACGTACCACGCAAGAGTGATGGACTCTAACTGACGATGTGTGTGCTGTGCTATGTGCTCTCTTTCTCCCTTCCCCATCTTTCATCCCCCCATCCCGCTCCCATGTGTAGGGTAGCAAACCGGTTAGGCTACACTGGTAATCTAGGGTTTTTATTCTACAAATATATGACTAAGGAACTACCATCGATCTGCTTCTCACCTTGTGACCTGATAGCTCATAGTCCACTTCATTTGCACTCAATAATTTCCGTCTACCTAAAGTGCTAACTAACTATGGTAAACAGACTGCGTAATTTTCTTCGATATCGCTTTGGAATACTTTACCACCTATAATCAAAATTGCAAGAAATTTATACCAATTTAAAAGAGAACTAAAAGCGTTCATAATAAATACTAATATTGTCAATTTTTTCTAATTTTATTCTGTTTCTTTATATTGTCATGCTGTTAACAAGTGTTCTTATTACTCATGTGCTATAAACATGCTTTGACATTACTCTTAGCTCTCATCTTTACTACTGTCGCTTTAAAAATTGTATAACGTCATAAATGTCTTTAACATGAGGTCCCCATACAGTCTTTGACTATGGGACCTCCTTATGTATAGTACGCACATGTAATTATCAGTATTTTCACTAATAAATAAATTATGAATTATGAATCATAATTCGGAGGGGAGGGGGGTCAAGAATGGATTCTAGTGGTAAACGTTTGTGGGATTGGGCTTCTAACAATAATTTGTCATGCATAAACGCAAGAACACCCACATTTATTTGTAGTCAGTCCCTTTCCACAATAAATCTCACTTTCGCTAGTTCTAATTTGTCTGTCTCCACATTGCCACTTAAAAATCGGGCATTAGCAGTAGCCATATTCCTATACTTTTTGAGCTCGTATGCCAATTGGCTCAAATTTCTGTGCATTCAAATACATTTGTTAATTTGAACAGATTCACAAAAGTCTTACACATGAATTTATCGAATCAGCAATGGTATAAGAAGAAAAGGCCATACATCTATTTTCTGTTTTCAACGATTCTGTAAAAAAAAATCACAATTCACTGTGCACTCCACTAAAGCGGGTCTTCTAATCCATGGTGGAACGCAGAGTGCTCACGCGACTACAGGGATAAGAAAAGCAGCGTTGCAAAAATTACTTCTTAATCACCTAGCAATTGGAGAGACTATAAGTTCGTGTCAGCAACATTTGAAAAAAAAAAGTTTAAAATGCAAAAGAAAACTTTGATTGCAAGCGCTTCGACTTTCTTTCAAGTGCCACCAACAGAAAAGCGGTCTTTCGATTTCTGAGGAATAAAAAGGTCCTTCCAGCACAAATGAACGTCGACTCTGTGGTTCCAACGTCCTGCTTATTGGTCAAAGTACTGGAAGATATTGCTAAAGGTCTAGAATGTCGCGTTAAATTGATTTTGCCCTATCACGCTACGCCACCTACTCATGGTGAAGACTTCGAAAAAGTTGCGGTTTCGGAGCTGAAAAATGTACTAAGCCAGCTGCCTAATTCAGTGCCAAGCCCCAATGGCACTACTACGGCAATAATAAAAACTTCATTTAAGATATCATCGCACGCATTACTTACAATGGTAAACCATTCTATGAAAAATTCGTGGATTCCTCCAGAATACGGACTTTCAAAAGTAATCCCATAAATAGAAAAGCAAGGTGCCAGTTATATATTAGTTAACATTAGACCAAATATCCCTTACAACTAACCCAGTAAAACTCATCGAAAGAACCTGACACGACCACGTAGATACTTGGCTGATAGAGAACATGATTTTGAGCCCACGCCATATTGCCTCCAGACGTTGGTGCTCGATTTGGTGTGCCCATGTCGACATAGAAAGTCGTATTCAAATAGCTATAATAGATGTCAGAAAAACATATGCAGCCTTAGTCACTTTACATAGCACTAAGGCGTATGACAGTGTAGAATACTTAAACCTAATAAACGCGCTTCAGAATGCTGATCTGCCTAATTATTTTGTCACTTTGGTTTACGAATTTTTAAACGGTATAGAATGTTACTGCTCTCTTCACAGATTGTCTTCATTAACGTACCAACAGTCAAGAGGTCTACCACAAGGATCAGTCCTATCGCCATCAGTGTTTAACGTTTTACTCGAGTACTGTACCATCGCAACAGGATGTGCACGTGTACTTATACGCCGACGACATTGCATTTTTACTGCATCGGTAGACTTACATGATTTGTATCAAACTCTACAGTCTTATATGAGCCGCCTAGAATTGTAGCTTGATGGCATTAACCTCTCTCCTAATATAAGAAAAAGCGCCGTCCTAGTTTTTCCTCAAAGCGTTCCTGCGCAAATTTTGGTTCTTTATCTACAAGACAGTGTCCCACAGGTGAATTCACTTAAATATCTGGGTGTAACGTTCACCGAAAAGCTTAATTGGACTCTGCATATACAATATATTACCCCAAAGGGAACACGCGCAGTACGAACGCTGCGTAGACTTGGCAGCAATCGATCAGGGTTGCGTCGGCATGTTCTCATTATGATCTATTTCATGTATGTTCACCCGATAATAGATTTCGGCTGCGTTTTGTTTTCTGGTGGACTTGCATACGAAATTCGGCCTCTGATTATACTAGAACGACAGGCATTACGTCTGTCTTGGGCTTCCTAAATTTGTCGCTACTAATATCTTATATCAAGAAGCATGAGAAGAGAAGGCAGGCATGCGATTTGCTATCCTAACAGTACAGCTTTTCTAAATATATATGCATCACCACAGAGGAGATCACAATATGTTTTCATCAATGAATCAGGCTCATTTTTTTATCTATCAATGGTGTTGCTCAAGTTGCCCTCAAGTTGTTTTCGTACACAAACTATAAGACCCATTAAATGTTCACCTATGCAAGGTGGTCTTACTAAATTCCTCTGTTCCAATAGATAAATTGAATTTGGTTATATTTTTTCCAAACATGCTAAACATTTTCTCTATCAATATCTGAATAGTATTTCGAAGACCACCTTGCACACCTGGATAAATAGATAGTATAGCAACTGATGCTTCCGTGGTTGGATGGATACAACTTTCCTGTATGTCCGGCAAGGTTTAACGCGACCCGGGCTCAGGTCTCCCACGGGGGAAAGTCAAGGCCCTGCCTCAACACCGCCGTCTGCGAAGAAAAAGGTGTGTGCGTTGTGCCACTATATTGGTCTTTTTCCACTCCGCTACCTGACTTCATGCCTATCTTTTAGGCGGAATTATTGGCAATTGCCTTAGTTTTATGCAAATTAGCATTGTGCTTGCCATCAGCCGTAATCTTAACTGATTGCCTGTGTGTGTGTTCTTCACTGACTGCATTTGAATTGTCAGATTCATTAAAACCTGCCTATTCTCTTTTCCCAAGACACTTACGTCTCGTTCATTTAGTGTGGGTGCCAGGTCACAAAGGTCTAGCCTTAAACGAATATGCAGATGCACTCGTAGTAGCGTCCCATGATGGTCCTACAATCCCCATTTTGCCTACGTCAGCTTTCATTACTGCGGCGCGATTCGGAAAAATATATTACTGCAAATAACTTCGCGCAGTCGTCGTTGTCATCTGATTTCCCGCATCTCAGTTTTCTTTGGAACAACAAATGGTGCTCCACTAGAAAAATTGAAGTAACGATTACGAGGCTACGGTGCCGAGTCTGCCCACTGAATTTTTACATTCACAAGTCTGGTCTGGCTATATCACCTTTGCGCCCTTTATGCAACGAAAGTGAATCTCTGCAACACTACCTTTTGACATGCCGCCGTTTCATTATTCAACTGAAAAGATTTTTAGAAGAACCGTTCCAGAAGCTTAGTTTGAATTTGACTTTTCCTGTAATTTTTTTCCTTTGGGGCTACTGTACTAGGTTGTAACCACAGGAACGTTTATGAAGCCCTCTGCATCTTTCTGCGTGAGACTAAAATAATTGCATGCTACAATTCTTCTAAATTCTTATTATGCTCACAAAACTATTTTTATGTAATACTTAGATAATTTATTATTCATATTTGTAACAGTAGACACTTTAAATCACATTTGCAAGATACTTATTTCATTTCACCCTAATTTGTTGAAAAAAGATGTTGACAGCAGTTTGTTCACTGCCTGATTCATGGCCGATACCCCAGAGTGGGTTGCGCCATTTCACTATTTCACTAGGGACCAAGGAGAAATAAAGAGTGATGGCCGCCTTGTTGGCCTGGTCAAGTCTTCTGATAGAATATATATATATATATATATATATATATATATATATATGTGTGTGTGTGTGTGTGTGTGTGTGTGTGTGTGTGTGTGTGTGTGTGTGTGTGTGTGTGTGTGTGTGTGTGTGTGTGTGTGTGTGTGTGTGTGTGTGTGTGTGTGTGTGTGTAGCGGGATGGAATTTCGCACATTCGTCCGTTCCTTCTCAGTACCTTAAAACAACTGGTTCCGACGATGCATTCACTTGATATATCGCGTTGACGATAGCGGTATGCTATTGAATTAGACGCTAAGCATGATGGAAGCAGCGCGACTAAACGAAGCACAAGAACGAAGAGGAGACATGCACGAAACGCTACTTTCATCATGCTTATAGTCTAAAGCAACCATAGCCCAATATTCGCTTCTCGTAAGATACATTCGACGCATTATTTGACACGGCGGTTTTACCGGC
The DNA here is from genome assembly GCF_050947875.1 of Dermacentor variabilis. Classification (NCBI taxonomy): domain Eukaryota; kingdom Metazoa; phylum Arthropoda; class Arachnida; order Ixodida; family Ixodidae; genus Dermacentor; species Dermacentor variabilis. The sequence continues at coordinate 32,719,135 of NC_134569.1, forward strand.
ACGACAAATCATACCACAGTGTTAGTAAATTAACAAAATTTTACTAATTATATTTGTAATTATTATCTTGGAGAACACGTCCCAATGGTGAAATCGTGGCCGAGCAGCAATGAAGTTGCATCCATTTAGCAGAAATACTGAGCTTAGCACAAGGTCACACAGGGTCTTTAGCGAAATGCGCTGGTGTTCCAGCTAACACTTATCAGCACTGCACTTTAGCGCAGCAACATCAGTGCATCTCACCGCGTACTGACAATTACCATACGACTGGCACTCCTGGCGTTATGCCGCGCGGCTCCGCGGATATATAGTATATGCGAATAAGGCGAATATGACGCCATTCCCAGAATCTTTTGCAGCACGCGCAGCTGTAAGATCTAATGATACTTTTCTATTATGATGGCAATTATCGGATCACATCATCGTCGGGACGTTACGGTAAAATCCGCGGGTGATAACGTCTCGCCCCGCGGGCCTTTCGGTGAGTGCGAGTGTGTGCCGAAGATGGTGGCTTGACACGCGACCAGTGTTCGAGGTCACGTGATCAAGCACGGCTAGAAAGGAGAGAGCGCGTCTCATGATTTACCTAAAGTTTTAAAGGAGTTTTACCTCTAGTCCGGCCTTGAGAACGCATGACTGTCTGCTAGGCTGAGCGCATACGTGGCCAGCGCTCCTTATCTTGGAATGTGCGGCGGGTGCCAAGGCTAAAGGCAAGTCGGTATGACTGGTGGCTTCATGTGCGCTTTCTTCCCGCACGCCTATAGTGTGGGAGGTCACGTAATGTCAAGTTTCGGTGACACGACGAAGCGAGAGGCAGCACGAATTATTACCATTCACTTCCCGCTGCCGGCGCTCTTCATCGCACCAGCGATGTAAAGTGATCGCGGTCATCGAGTGAGCTCTGTTGATGATGCCTGTGCGCGCTTGACAGCCCACTGGTTAATTATTTATGTGAATGTTTCCAGCAATTTACATAGTCCATATAAAACTACGAATCTTACTTCGTGTTGTTGTCTAATACTCTGCTATCGCTATTAATCATTCGCCTTCCGGGCAACACCGCGACTTCTTTTGTTTTCAATATAGACTAAAGCAACTTTGAAGAGCCGCTGCAAGCACCACGCTCTATATGCGCGTGCCAAGCACCGAGCGTAGTTCGGGTCTAGGTTTTGCGTCACTTTCGGCGAGTTGTGCTGGCTGCATTCCTTTTTTACTTTCGACATTCATACCTGCAGCCAGTCTGTGAGCGAATCCTGTCGACATGACACCGGGCGATGTCAGGGAAGAACAGCACGCAACTTTAAAAGCATGCCCCCATCACGCGCCTTTTGAGAGGCATGTGGCATTATCAAGTATTTACCTTAGACGTCGCACGTAAGCTACAGCAAATTTAGATCAGCAAAGATTGACAAGAACGTTGTCTTTAGCTCATGACTTTTTCGACAAAATTCCTGTTTCCGATTTCGCCTTCTTCGGGAGCTTGCGTGTATAAACTTTGCTCGAAGCAAGTACCCCTCATGCGTCATTTCACCAATAGCACACTTGTAATGCGGAACGTTCGGTGACCGACAAAGATAATTTTTCGGTAGCGCAATTTATTTTTTCCGCGAATATTGTCATATCCCTCATAAGATCTTTGAACTAGCCCAAGCTAATAAACTTAACAAAATATTGGGAGAGTTGGTACGTATGAACCGCACGTAAAACATAAATCAGAAAGTTTTTCCAGTGCACCCATTCTGCATCTCTCAATCAAAATTTTACACTGCCTTTCCTGCAGCTACACCCCCACTGTTGCTACAAATAATATTGCACGACGTAAAATTTCGTTGCCGTTGGCAGGGAGACACGTACTATACCCAAGAAACTCGTTTACTTTTTAAACCGCTTGCCCAAGTTAAAGAAGGTTGGGCAAGTTGCCTGTGGTAACAATTTAAGGCTCCGTGCCAAATACAAATTATCTAGCTTAACTTTCAGATCATTTACATTTAGTGTGCAAGTGATGCCCGGTTATAATTCTTACAAACGTTGCTAAAGGAAGAGCAAAGCTGAGGAGCATTTTGAAGTGCCAGTTCACTATTGTATTCTATGTAAAACATAATTCAAGAAAACACTCCCCAGTACGCCTTTGTACATAATGTATTGTAGAAACAACAGATATTGTAATCTTAGACATCAATCAAGAAATAAAAAAATGTAATTTTTTTACTTCAGAAATATTCAGAATTGAACCATTCAATATGCGCGTTTCATATGTGGCACCGAAAAAAACTTCATTGAGCATAAAAGCGACCTTTTTGTAGCCAACACTTTTCTATGGCAATGGCTTCCAGTTTGTGCTTCTCTTAGAACACTGCTTGTAGGCGCCCGTTCCTGAGGCGAGCGTCGGCATGTCTCGTTACCGAGCGAACGAGTACAGCAAAAGGCGGAAAGCGGAGGAGGAGGGTATGGCGAAAGCGCGAGAAGGAAAGCGTAGTGCCGCGCAAGACGGGCTCTGTGGAGACGATGGCTACGAGATGGCGCCAGAGTAGCGCACGTCGTCTGTTCACCGATGGCGCCACCGATACTGTGGCGGTGGCTGTGAATCATGTCCACGCGTCAGCCACGCGCTGCCTCTCGCCATCTCCCAATTAGCGAGGCAGGCGCGCCACACTCCGCTCCGTTTGTGACGTGCCGCACGAGACAGATTGTCCGAGCCAGCTAATATATCGCGAAATGAAAACATATATAGTGCTGTGCTCAAATTTCGCATTACGGAGTAATGGTCGGTGAATTTTTTTCAACTGAAGCATAACTGCGAGTCGGCCTAGTTGGAACATATTCATATTTATACTTTTTGTGCGCAAACAAACAGGGACGAAGAATAGGGGCAACACAAGGACGAGCGCTTTCTAACAACTGGTTTCATTTTTGAAGAACTACTTACTTAAATACCCACAGAACTGCGCGATCTAGAGAACAGAGCACGCCTACAGCGCATATGATACCCGCTGATCTGCGCGATCAAGTCAAAAGAGCAACGTCAATATTACATATAACACTTGTGATAAAAAAAAAAAAGAAAGCGTGGACAAAAGCCACCCAGTCATACTAAAAACAGCAAAGTGCATAAAAACAACCACTTACAATAACATGCGTCTATCATCACATCTTTAACGCATGTTATTGTAAGTGGTTGTTTTTATGCACTTTGCTGTTTTTAGTATGACTGGGTGGCTTTTGTCCACGCTTTCTTTTTTTTTTTTATCACAAGTGTTATATGTAATATTGACGTTGCTCTTTTGACTTGATCGCGCAGATCAGCGGGTATCATATGCGCTGTAGGCGTGCTCTGTTCTCTAGATCGCGCAGTTCTGTGGGTATTTAAGTAAGTAGTTCTTCAAAAATGAAACCAGTTGTTAGAAAGCGCTCGTCCTTGTGTTGCCCCTATTCTTCGTCCCTGGTTGTTTGCGCACAAAAAGTATAAATATGAATTTTTTTCGCCACGAGTTTGCGGTAGCATTTATTTGTCACCCTGGACACACTCTTTCACACCTTAGTAAAACATTTTTTTGGGCGAGTTAACTTGCCCAATTCGTTCCTTAGTGAAAAGGAAAACAGAAGTGCGAGAGAAACAAGGGCCAGATGAGTGCGCAGGACTGGCGTTTACTTCCATGTGAGGTTTATAGATGAAACGTGATATTCTTAAGCAGAGCACAAGACCGCCACTCTTTAAGCATGCATGCAATTGTTTTTAATGCGAAAGCATTACGTGTCCCATTATGAGCGAAAATACGTCGGTGTAGTCGGCGTGACTGATTGATGGTACCAAAACATTCACCGACGATTACGATGCTCCCTAAGGCGAAATTTTAGCGCATCTCTATACGTGTTTTCACTTCGCGACATATTGAGGCATCGCACCGATCACCGCACCGATTGGCAGAGCCGCGATGGGAGGCGCTATACATAAACCGGCCATACAGTTGCCGCTTCCTGGAAACTGCAGCGTATGCAACCGTAATACCGACAAATGTTTGCTGCGAACGCTGTGCGCAAAGGCGAGCTTTCTGGTTCTTTTTCTTTCTTTCCCCCGGACAGCCGCCGCTCCCGCGAATGTGCGGACGTGGGCATCACCTGGTGGTGCTTCAAGATGGTTTCCTTCACCCAGCCTGCCCAGCCTTCACACGCGAAGGTTGTGAGATTGTTCCCCACATGTGGCAAGTTGTTTTTTCACCCACTTTCATTTCTAATAATTTATCGTTTCTTCATTTCATTTAATATAGACAAGTAATTCCCCTATGTTGTTCTTGGTGTCAGTGTTTGTTGGCTTCTTATGATATGACTAATAAAGATCGGGTCCCTGGTTAACCCACTTTCTTCACGTTTATTACATAACGGGGGTCTCGAATTCGGCAACATTGATGCCTTCAGGTAGCATCACTGGGTTTAATGACCGGTTGCCCTCACCAAAAAAGGATCCCGTTCTTGTGACGCCTGCGGCAGAAAGGATGTCGCACATCCGCCGCCAAGGTTTGTGAGTGGTGGCGCTGGCTAACACTCCCAGGGTTCTACTAGGAAACATAAATACCCAAGAAAGTGGATTGGGAAACGGCGTCGCGGTAGCTCTGTCGGTTGAGCATCACACGCGTAATGCGAAGGTTGTGGGATCGTTCCCCCCCTGCGGCAAGTTGTTGTTTCATCCACTTTCATTTCCATTAATTTATCGTTTCTTTATTTTCATTTATTAAGCACAAGTAGTTGAGCTCATGCCTCCGGGCGCCACAAGAGAGGGATACGGCCGCATCCATGGAGCCCGTACCTTTACAATACAACGCCATACTACAACACCACAGATTGAACAGACGACAATACCCACCTCCACACAAGACCCTCTCAAGTGAAGACGCCGTAACATGGCGACAACTACAAACCAATGCATACCCCCATTTAAGCAGACTACACGCAATACACCCTACACTATATTCATACAAATGTCCCCTTTGTAATGATTACGCCTCCCTATATCACACCACATGGGCGTGCGCCAACGTGAAGGTGGCCCCGCAAATACCCGACCCCACACCCGAGCAGTGGGACGCCGTGCTGACTAGTTCGGACCCTCGTAACCAGCAGCAACTGGTGCGGCGGGCCCGGGAGACAGCAAGAGGCGCAGGAGCCTTGGACTAAGGGCGCCTCCCGCACAAGCAGAAAGACACCTGTTTGTCCTTTATTTTTTAAATAAATGTTTATCCTCCTCCTTTCCCCTATGTTTTCCTTGGTGTCCGCGTTTGTTGGCTTCGTGTAAAGTCCAAGTGCGATAAGATCCTATCGGGCCCCACACACTGTGCTCTTTATGGTGCAAGTGAAAGTGTGCAAGGGTGAGGCAAAAAATATGGTGGCTTCACGAGTGCCGCCTTCCCGCACCAGCAAACGCAAACAGGGGGAGGGGGGCGAGCTCGCGGTAACGCGATCAAGCGTGCGCGTCTCGATTTCTGGCGCATCTCGGCTGTGGCTGATCATGGCTGTAAGCGCGCGCGGCTGAGCGCATACGCAGCCGTGCACGCTGCTGCTGAGGTAATCTGCGGCGTGTGCAAAGAGCGGGCACGCCCGCTGATAGCGTCGTCCCAGTGCGGGCGACGCTACAAGCCGCGGGGGCGGAGTGCACGCGAAAGCGTGGCTGGCTTCGCTTAATTCGTACCGCCGATGTGAAGAGGTCGTCGGCGTACGCGGCATGATACCGTGTCGTTCGTCGTCGGCTCCTAAATTTATCAAAATTATTGTTTACTCAAACTTGATTTTTTCGATTGCCCGATCATTGGAAAAATTCTGTGGCCCCTTTCTGTGCAAGAAATATCGATCGGCGACTGCACTTATTTGCATAAAAAGTCGAATTTCAATACAACGAAGCAAATCACCGCTTTTACGGACTCGATTATATCGATGCTTAACTGTATACTTAATTGTGCTTTATGGCATTTGCCTTGAAGTACTGGTCGCCAATTTTTTCTCAGAAAACCACGAAATTTTCATAACTTTTTAAAATTTTTTCACTGCCAACAGCTTTTGTTATTGAAATATCAGCTGTACTAAGTTAGTTTCTGTTGGGTTACAATTTTGTCATGTTTGAGTTGCAGATAGGGATGGCACACGCAGCTTGCCATTTCTTCAAAGAAAAGTTGTGTGATTTTGTTGTTTTCAATGCAACATGTCTTCCCTGGCACTGTGAGAAAAGAAAGTGCCAGAGATGTTGATGGCAAAGCATTTTTGTCAAGCTGTGTTTATGTGTTGGAGGCCGCCAGAGATTCAAACTCTTCCTCGTAAATGTCAGTACCAAGCTGAAAATTCAAAAAAGTCTCACTGAAGCATTTCAGGTCAAATTGTTTACTTTAGGTGCAGAAACGTCTGAAAGAACCACGATTCAGACGTTGAAAATGGAAGACGTTGTTGCTGCAGCCACCTGATTCCAGACCATCAATTTAAATATCCAGGGGTGCCAAACTTCAGATGCATTTGCACCAGCTATGCCCACAAAAAATCAGTTTTCTGTGAAGTTGGCACAACTAGTTATGTAGCGTTCACATCAGAATGATAAATGACTGCCACTCACCTGTGGCTTTTAGTAGACGAAAGGAAATGGTTGGATGAGCGAGACTCACCCCTGAAATATATTGCGAGCAGACCCTTGGATGTCCGAGGCTTATCCTTGGTAAGGAAAGGGTTATAGGTGCCCGCATGGGCTTATTCGTTTGAAACGAAGCAGTCACACTTCAACTAGCAGTATGCCAAATAGCACAAGTTCATTTATTTAACAGACATTTGAATCTAGAGTGGCTTAGCTAGGATGCACAGTACATGGCCCATGAGTGGGACGAGGGCTCCTGAGGCACGACCCACTGTACAGGCACCGAGGAACCCGCTGGATGATCTGGAGGCACAAGAAACCTGTCCCAGCCATTTCTAGAAAAGGGGTGGGAAAAAAAGGAATATATCAGAGTCAGACAACTAGGATACTGCACACATCAAAGCCACAAGTCAACTAAGCACAAGGGCATGCAATTTCTTTTTCCATCAGTCAAAGTCATGGTGCACTTCAGATGCTGACTGTGGCTTGCATGTTTCACCCATCAGGGAGAAATGAAGGCATAAAAAGGGAGGGACATTGGGATCACTTTTTCCCGTAAGGAAGGAATCTAGTTCACCAACATCTGAACACATGTCCATGTACCTCCTTTATGCCCTTATTTCACCGCAATGAACAAGACAAGCAGCTAGAGGCAACAAAGAAGCGACACATTTACATTGAGCATCTGCCGGGAGATTTGCAGGCAGACGGAAGACATGTTCATGATTAAAGGGACACTGAAGAGAGATTTAAGTTTAGCGAGTTCAGTGCACTTCTTTTCTGCAATTGAAAATGTGTCAACCTTACCCTGACCACACATTTCGTAATTTAGAACTGATACAAAAACAAAAGTTTTGTAATGCCACCATGTGATTTCTGTGTCAGCTCCTTGTGAGGTCACAAACTTTGAAAGAGTTTGCTAGAGGCTAGCCAATTATTGATTGATAAGAGAAAAGTCAGTGTGTCAAGGAATACTAAATAAGAACTCAACCTTAAAAAATCATGGAATCTTCTTGTACAATCTGCACCAATATAAAAGGAAGCACTTAGAATTTCTGTGTTCTAACACAAATTGTTGGAAACTTGTAAGCCAGAACCTCTCTCACATCCTGTTTGCAATATAGCTCCAGCACTGAAGTTTTTGGCTCAATTAGCATTTACAACTTTACCAAATTTATTTTATTTATTTATTTATTCAGGTTTCCTTACAGGTTTTTTCAGGAACACTGAGTAAGGGGGGGCGATTGAATCAAACACAAGTTTAACAGAAGCAACGCAGTATCAAGCAATACAATGTGGTTACATAGTACAAATAAACAAAAGGTTAACATCAAAGAAGTGCACTACAGTTACAAAAAGGTTTTGGTTTGCAAAGGCACAATAATGCGAGAATGTAAAATGTAAAAAGAGTGGAGACAGCATGTTCAATGCGCAGGCAATAGGCGCATGGCAACAACTGGTACGGTAAAGAAAAGAACAAAATGGTGACAATACACCCCCACGTATTTACAACGAAACATTGTTACAGTATTCAAGATGTATAAAGCTGATACACTTGGTTGCAGAACGATGCGTGATTGGTTACTGAAATGATTTCGTTGGGAAGATCATTCCATGTTATTGCTCTGGGCAATGTCGATGAGTTGAATGCTTGCACATGGCCGTAGATGCGTTTGAAAGAGCGATGATTGTTAAATCGATTGGTCATGCGCATGGGGGATTCGAGGGGTAGTGGTGAACGATAATTGCAGTTTATATAGTTGTGTAGCAAACAAGCGATAGCAACAGAATGACGGGCGTCTAAGGATTCGAGAGTATTATCAGCTTTTATTTGAGTTATGTTGAGATGACGGCTGTATTTTTGAGAGATGGAACGAGCAGCACGGTTTTGTATCGCTTCGATCATGTAAATTAGGTATTTTTGGTGAGGTTCCCCACGTCTTCGGTTACCGAAATTGCTACTTTTAAATGTAAATTTGGAAGGCTCGTGCAAATATTCAATCAAGTAATATGCTATTTGATATCCGTATTGGCTGAAATTTCAGAATTTCAAGTTTTTGAAGTATTTGAAATGAACAAATATGCATTTTCCTTTAGTATATGCTGGTGCACCCCAATTACAAGACCCTGGAAAAAAAGAAGGAAGAAAGAACTGCACTTGCAACTTGTGGAAATAACTGCATACATTGCCCAAATTGAGGTAAAGATAGTCTACATTCGTGGATGCATAGATTGCCTACATCATATTTTTGTCCAGTGGCGCTGTTCCCCACTTCTTCGGTGACCTGGATGGCGGAGAATTGTGCCCTAAAGGTGTTTTCACAGCAGCGCGGGCCGCATTCGGCAACATTGATGGCAGAGAACTGTGTCCTAAAAGTGCTGTCATGGTAACGCCGGCCGTACTGCCATCAACCCGCACTATGACGCAAAGTTCACATTGCTGCAAAGCCACGTACAACTCAAGTTGGAAATTGCACATATAACTTTACTGCTAAATTAAAACAAAAATTTCGATGAATGTTGTATGTGCAAAAATATTGCGAAGTTAAAATATGTACAATCGACAGCTTCTGTTTCGGTGAGCAAGTTGTATCGCATAGCTCATATGCAAGACAAGGAAAAGATGACAGAATTCGTTTACAGCCGCCTATAATTTCTGAAGCTGCTCAATTATTGAAACATTATTAGCAGCGGCCGTATGGCCACTGTGAATGGATCTGCACTGATGCGGCACCAAACAGTAACTTTGGTGGCCAACAACCAGCGAAACAGCGCTTGTTGGGCCTAGCATCTAAGGCAGTGGATGCCAAACCGTCGCCGAAAGTTTGCCGCTGATCAGGTTCCAGATCATGCGCGCGGTCTAGACAGAGGAGCACAAAAACAGCAAGCATGCCTACCACATTCTTCTGTGCACTTGCAGAATGGAACTGATCAAGCTCGTGTGCGGATGAAAAGCACTAAAGGGGCCCTGAACCACCCCTAAGGCTTCGTGAAACGTAGTCCGTGGGTAGCATGCACTGCTGTGAACATCTCGGCCAAGTTTCACTGTCGTACGCAGTGTGTGGAGCTCGCAAGTGGATCACGAAGTCATCTTTATCTCAAATGCTCTTTTCAACAGAAGGTCCTGTCCTCATTCTTTTCTGAACGCTTCATTTCGTCAGTCCCTTAGACGGCTGCTAGCCGACATAAAGCTGCGGTCGGTTACATGGCATGAACTCGTGCGGGGTGCCGCCATGAGTCCACTGGCTAAGCGTACTGTGGCTAACCCCCTGAGGACAACCACGTTTGGCTTATGCTTAGCGCGTCATAGGCACCAAAGGCGGAAGTCATGGTATCTATGTCAATATCCAAAATTAAATTTGAACTGCACGTCACAGTGACATTTGGAAGGCAGAGCGTTGGGGGCCATATGGCCCACTGCGCCATAGCCTTCGTAGTGCAAGGAATTGAAGAAGGAATGGGAGCACCGCGGAGGCTGTGTTTGATTACCAATAAGTCTGCTTTTGCTGAACACACTGAAGTATTTTTTGCTGCAGATTATTTCTGAAGTAGCCTATTTTTACTTCAAACGCATTTCTCCACTTCAATAAAAAGTGGTTCGAGCCCCTTTAAGCTGCATTTGCGCAATACAGCATGAATTGCCGGTGTCTCGCAGTAAAGGTTGCACTTCACAGCAGCGTGAATATAAAACACGCCCACGGCCTCAACCACCGCGGAATTTAAGTAGACTAAAACATAACGGTAAGCAACAGTGCGTGTAAAAAAAAATGTTCTGTGCTGCTTGAATTGTAAGAAATGTTGAAGTTGCATTTTTGCATGAAAATATATTAATAGCAACATTTTGGAAATAAACTTATTCCAGAGGTTAAACCATTTTATTTTTTACACCTAAAGAACCAACATTTCTTGGTTTTGTCAACATCTGGTTCTTATGTCATAGTTTTATGTAAGTTCCACAACTATCGAACCATCAACTTCGAAATTTGACTAGAATTACTATTTGCTTTGGCTTCGTTTCGAACTAAGAAATTTATTTTTGCACAAGACTAAAATTTGGTTTTCCCTTTCATATTGGTGAACTGTGTACAAATTATTATTTACTATAGTACTGTAAAACTTGCATTGTCACAATTACAGTGGTGCAGTGGTTTGCATGGTGAACTTAAAAAGCAGAAGTTTATCTTTTGTTTTTATTCATTATTAACAAACCTTTTTTTTTTCAGAAGAAATGGGCAAACAGGTTTCAAAGAGTAATCTACCATATAAGGCTGTTCTTGTCCTTCTCTTTAATCTTTTGGGGGTTCACTGTTTTATGGTGGCGGAAACAAGTCCCAAATGCTCATGGCTGTACATGCATGGTGGCGACAAACACGTAGCATGCCTTTTGGCAACAAAGCACTACCCGACATTGCTTCGGGGGTGCTGCAACCTACCGCGACTTCTTGAAAAAATTATTATTGTGCTGCCACCACTCAACTTCCATCAAAACTGATTTTTCACTTCACTCTAAGGTGTCTTCCATTGCGGTAGTTTGGGAGTATAACTGCTTTGTCTAGATCACTGTCGTGTGCTCACACCCATGCTTGTGCACTTTATAATTAGCATTCTCGTGTGTGCCGTTTCCATTCAAGGGCAATGGAATAATTGATTTCTATCTGCTTTCTTATAACTCAAAGAGCTACTGCAAGATGCTCATCTGCATGGCTTTCCTGCAGGCGTGCAATTACTTTGTTTATAGGCAGGCACTTGTAAACTGGTGATACTGCTGCACATGCACTCTTTGTGTGAGGTGCATGAGGACTGATAGAATCTAGTCTGGCGATCTAGCATTTGCTTAGTGCAAGTTTATTCCTCACTTCGTTTTTCTCCCAGGTGTATACCACTGAGCTTGCTTGCGGGCAGTCACATGGCATGCCTCGCTTTCGCTGTGGCCTTGGGGCCCATTCTCTCAACAATCCCACTTCATTTTCCATTCTTCTGCCCCTACGTCATTGGTCAAGGTGTGTCTTGAAGGCCACCGTACCACTGTCTTTGCTGAGATAACACTCCCAGTGAGACACATGATAAATATGGATAATTCAATGTTATGTCTCAATACAGGTCATTATGTGAAACCCATTTAAAACATAACAGGTTGTTTGAATATTATCAATTTTGTAAAAAATTATTTATGGTAGTTTACTTGTGTATTCCAAAATAAACCACGTATAAAACTGCTAAAATTAAAAACAATTCTGTTGCTTTATTGTCACTTAAAAATTATTTGCTTGTTTTTTCTTGAATTAAGTCGCTCTGAAGAATTTAAATTTGCAACAAGAAAGTGTGACCCTGGGAGGACACATTTCTTGAAGAAGGTGTGACCCTCAAGGTTAATGTGCGGTTAGTTTTTCTGATTGCCAGCTTTGTGTACGAACACGCAGCATCACATGGTAATACAAGCATGAAAACTGAAATGTATATGCATTCACAAACTGCAAGATTGCTACTTTTTTCAAAGCAATTTACAATGGACAAGAACACAGTACACAGCAGTTATTATGATGTCCTGCTCTCGCCTAAGAAAGAGAAGGATACTAACCTGACCCACGCCAATGAATCGAGGTTTTCACTTGAAGATGTGTATAGTTTATTGAATGGGAGCACTTCAGGGTCCACTTCTGCACACACACACACACACACACACAAAAAAGCTCATTGGTGAAAAACGCTTTGGACAAGGGACAAGGTTAAATAGGGAGACAGGATCCAGACAGGGATATGCAGTCCGCATGAGAAAGTCATCTTAAGAAAAACCATTCATTATAAGATTATGTACGCCTGAATAAACTGAGGAATTCATTTCCCAGCTTATAAGGAATAGCAAGAAATGTTGAATGGGACATTCAAACAACTGTTTCTCAACATCACACTCCATCTCTTCCAGGCCAACTTAACTGTGGGGCTTGAAAGGACACTAAAGGCAAATACTAAGTCGACGTGGACTGTTTAAATACCTTTCCAGAAACCTCGCAACACTTAATTTGTGCCAAGAAAAGACTTAGTTTACAAGAAAATTCTATCTGAAGGGTCCGAATACCTTTTTCGAAATTCAAATCTCCCACCACCCAACCGGGGGAGTGGTGACATTGCATATGTTATCACCGCCCTTTGCTGCCGTTGGTGAGTAAAACTGCGCCCAACAGATGGCAGCATCAAGCCAAGACAGTGCGGTGGATTCGCTGCTGCAGCTGCTTTTTGGTCAAGTGGCGTCGACTGTTCAGGCATCCCGCAACATCACATGGAAGTTGAATTCTCTGCTACTTGCAGTTTGTGCGAGTTTCACTAGCCAGCAAAACCAGCGTAGCATTATGCAATGAGGAAACTAGTAAAACGCGAAAGCATGGGTGGCGCAGAGTTGAGTGAAAATGAAACCTTTTGACTGCCCGCGTCATTGTCAATGATAATTTCGATGAGTTCTTTTTTCTAAACATGAGATGGAACTGGACAAGTGGCATTTTATTTCATCTTATAATACAATACGAGGATGTTTTTTGCAATGAGTAGTAGAGTACCAGCGACAGAATTTAACTGAGGAGTGCTTTTGTCATTGGGCAAGTACTTGAATGTCCAGGGGGGGGGTCTCTAATCATGTCCTGCATTTACGTCAATTTCTCGATCATTAAGGCTCTGTTTGCGATAATATTGACACATTAGAGATTCTCGATCACTAATCTATCACTTTAGCTTGACTCAGTATTTGCCTTTAGTGTCCCTTTAATGACCCAAAGCAATGCATGAGTATAGCTATGAAAGGCAATGAACTAGTGAGAGGCGCTCCAGATTCAATTTCGACCACCCGGCCCAGAACCGCTAGAGACAAAAGTGAGGGCCACAGGGCCACACAGAGCTTGCAGCAAAGGCACTGTCAGTGTTTTCAGCAAAAATGCCATCTTGCCAAGACCACACGGATGGTAAGCAGTAGATAGTCTTACAAAACTGACTTCATGGCCCTCAGAGGCAATGCCACCACATGAAGCCAGGAATTAAATTTTGCAGAGATTCTTTTCCTGGTCTGTTCTTTTTGTCCTTTGCCACTGGCTTGCACTATTTTTTCCAGCATCAGCCACTCAGTGTGATTGCCATTGACATGTTCACGATGCTGCATTCTTTTTTACTGCTATCAGCCACTCAGAGAAGAAAGATATTTGTTAAGTCTTTATAATACAGGGCTCCAAGCTTACAAAGGGAGCAATGTATAAAAAGAATCTAATATAAGCTGGATGGCGTGTCCGCAAATGGCATGACACAAGAAGAAAATTTCCCTCGAAGTATGTATCTATAGAATTCAGACTTGCATCAATTGAAGAAATGCTGTGTGGCTAAACTTTACACACACATATAATGCAATTAAATGGATAATAGAAAGGCAGAACTCACAATGTGTAAAAAGTACAAGAACAAATGTTATCATGAGTGCAATACAGTCGACTCCCGTTAATACGAAGTTCACGGGGATCGCAAAAAACTTCGAATTAAACGAACTTCCAATTAAGCACAAAACACAAAAAACAGCACTTTACTTGTGGCGAAATCGAGTATTTTCTCTAAGAAAAATAGTCGGTCATCTTGCTTTGCTTCTTCTTGCCGAATCGCGCTGCTAAAAGCAAGTTCTGCAGGCTGTAGATGTGGCGGAACGCTTCTTCCACGTTACCTTCAGCGGCAAAGAAGCGCTCCGCGAGAGCAAGGCCCGCAGCTACATCGGCAGCCTTAGGTTGCGGCTCGCCTTCAACGTCATCGTCGCTTTCCTCGGTCGCTTCCTGGGGCCGAATAATCTCTATGATTTCGCTATCTATCAGCGCACCGCACGTTTCGACCGCCTTGTCTACGGCGACGTAATCTTCAAAATTGACGTCCCCGAGAGCATCACCAAAATCAGTGCCGTCAAGCTGGCTTGTTGACGCTTCCTCCGCTGAAATTTCAGGGGCATCCACCGAAGAAGCTGCCACAAAACCACAAGCCCTGAAGCAGTTTGCGATTGTTTCTTGCTTCACGCGATCCCATGCTCGCGCCAACATGTGGATGGCACTAAGCAGGCTCACCTCGTACTTTGTGGAGCTATCCATACACAAAATCATGCGCTCGAGGAGGTGCCGCCTGTACAGGACTTTAACATTCTTGATGATGCCTTGGTCCATTGGCTGCAAAACAGCCGTTGTGTTTGCAGGCAAAAATGCGAGGCGTATTGCACTCAAGGCTGGCACATTCACGTGAGCACTGCAGTGATCGACAAGGAACAACACCTTGCGGTTCGAAGCAGCAAACTTGTGGTCCAATCTGCTTATCCAGCTCTTGAAGATTTCGGCCGTCATCCACGCTTTTTTGTTGGCCTCATAGTCCACAGGCAGCGTCTTCACGCCTTTAAAACATCTCGGCTTCGCGGCTTTCCCGATCACAAGTAACCGACATCGTTCCGTGCCGGTCATGTTTGCCGCGATCAGCACAGACACTCTCTCCTTGCTGCGTGTGCCCCCAGCACAGTCGTCGTCCTTGAATGTCAGGGTCTTCTCTTGTAGAAGCCGATATAGAAGAGTGCAGTCTCATCTGCATTGAAGATGTCTTCCGGTCTGTATTCGGCGAGATATTCACGCGGCTTTCCGTCCTTCCACGTGGCGCATGTTTCCTGGTTAACGGACGCCTTTTCACCACACACGCTCTTGAAAACCAGGTCATGGCGATCTTTAAAGCGCCTCAGCCATCCATCTGACGAAACGAAGTCATCGATCCCCAACATTGCTGCAAGCGTTCGGGCTTTCATCGCAACGATGTCTCCGCTGAGAGGAAGTTTGTTGCTCCTGGGCCTCCCTAATCCAAACCAGCAGAGCCTTCTCCAACTCTGGGTAAGAGCCGGTGCGCATTCGCTTCCGAGAAGTCTTGAACTTGTCGTTCTCAAATGCATCCATTATTGTGTGCTTGTTCTTGATGTAGTTTGAGAGCGTGTTCGGCTTGATCCCGTACTTCCACGCGATGTCTTGTTTGGCGGCACCTCCCTTCTCAACTTCCTTCAAAACCTCGACTTTCGTTGCCAGGTCGAGCGTGCGATAAGAGCCACGGTTTGCCATGGCTATAAACTGCGCGACTAGGTACAGTCAATTCCGAATCACTCGTGGAACAACCTAGCCTAAGAGCTTCCCGCACAAAGGCGCTCGACCAACACACGCCTCGAGGCTGCGCACGCTGCAAGACTAATCTCGCACAATCTCGCCACTGCCAGTATGCAGCGCTACGTCCACCTATGGCACCCGCGAAGCCTCCGTGATCAGCTCCGGCCACGCGCGGCAGCCGCGCGTGGCCTCCGGTGGGAGCCGCTTCGCCTCCCGCCGGAGTTGATCGCGGAGGCCATGGCAGCCGTAGCAATGAATCATCGCGCCGCTCCAAGAAGGATGGCGTTGCGGGCGGTTGCGGTGGCAATGACACCAACGCGGAGCACGGAACTGTTGCAACACTTGAAAAATTGCACATTCTACCAAAGAATGTCGGTCACCTCGAGGATCCCGGCTGAAAATTAACTTCCAATTAAACAATATTACTGGATGAGGACTTCGAACTATCGAGCGATTTCTTCCATAGGATTACATGCAAAACTGACGGGACCAGCACTTCACTTCTAATTAACCGAAAATTCCAATTAAGCGGCTTCGAATTATCGGGAGTCGACTGTATTACCTGACACCCCATAAGGCAGCCATGGCCAGAAAATTATAAAAGTTGAAATAATGAGTGCTTGTGGAATGAATACCTGTAAGCTGTTGTGTTGGTGTTAAAGGTGCGAGTGAATCTAGCCTATCGGTGGTCTGCTGGCATGTGCCTATCGAGTCATCACTGTATCGGACAGCATCGAGCAGTGCTAGCACTGGTTTAGAAAAACAGTGCTGTCCAACGATGTATAAGAGCTGACATGCCCCCGACTGTCTTCCCGTCCTGCCATTTCATGGAATGAGTTCAGACACACTCTTCACTGTAATTAATAGAGCAACATTCTATAATTTCTGTTAACCTCATTAACCTCATCGATAAGTTCGCTCTGTTCATATCATTCCAATTCGTAGTGTTGCCTTCTTTAGCAGGTTCCCGGCAAGATAAAAAAAGTCTTTATTTTGGGATAACAGCAGACTTTTTGCAGATAGAATATTTTCCACATAATTATTTTTAGCGCACTCTTAGTTGACCCATACTACAGTGAACTTCTCTTAATTTGATTTTTTGGTTAATTTGATCCTGATTGAAGGTTCCAGGCAGCATCCATGCATTTCTACGGGCCTAAATTTTCATTAATTCAATCCTAAAATTGGCCTTTGTCAGATGATTCGAACGTGACCAGTCAGCATGAACAAAGGGAGCAACCTCGTTATCAGCAGTGTCTGTCTCGGCAGAGCTTATGGGACATATGCTATAGTCCTGTCTTGAAAAAGCATGTAAATGACTTATGTTCTTTACGTTAATCACGTAAATTTTACAATAATCAATTTTCCTTCCCTCTCCTCTCTAGATAACTATTCGACTTTTTCCAAACCCTCATGTATGAGGAATCCCCATGCTCTAAATATCTCAACCTTTTTTATCCGCACCAATTCCTTTAAACAAGTTTTTTTTCTATGAACAATTGAAGTCTAGAATTCATTACCAGGCAACATCCGTTCACTACCACTGAAATAATTCACGCAAGCTTGTTTATAAATGTTTGTGTGTTTGTTGTTCCTTTAACTCCTCCAATAACCTCATTGAGGCTGCAGTATGTATAAATAAATAAATTTATGCCTGCCTGCTCAAGAGCTTAGGGAACAATGAATATGTTGAACATGTCAAATCTCCCATCCAGAACGACTCTTTTCGACCTGCCCTAGGAAGATTTTCAAACAATTCTAAAATGTGCATTTTTTTCGATAAAAAATTGAGCCACAAAGAGTTTGTGGCGGTTGTATGCTTTGCCGCATAACACGACTGTCCCGCGGCGAAGCTGACTTTAGGAAGCTGGCCACTCACTAATCAGGTGCGCATTAGATTTCTACATTGTTTAGGAACTTTAACGTTATCTCTATGTTAGTTTTCTAATCTGGATGCGTAGAAAGTGGGCATACATTTAATTCGGGGGCGTGTTAGAATCGGGGAAAATACTGCCAAATGAACCAGCGATGCATTCTGACATTTTTTTTTTTTTTCATTATATTTAACTTGGCCTGCCAGATAATTCAGTCAATTTTTTTCGTCCTGTCAGTGTTGAGTTATGGAAGTCGACTGCATGTGATTGAACTGAGACTTAAATCATCAAAATTAAGCTGGGTGCACAAATATGCAGAGGATGAGGAAGACAAAGTGGTTTTGAAGGACAAATATAGTCACAGTGTCTGGACATAGAGTGGTGTACTTCAGTATTGAATGAATTGCACCACACTATCAAGCTCACTTTAACCGAATCTTTTGTTTTAGCAGAATATCAACATTGATTTGCTATGCCCATCTGCAAAAGTGCTGAGAAAGTTAGTTATTCATACAGGAGCCTCATGGGTTCTACCATCAAAACATTGTGAAGTGGTAACACAACAGCCTTCGTCATTAGTGAGAACCAGACTGTGAGCATACCTGTGCTTCCAAACAAACCCTTGAGCACAGCCGCCTGCTTGTTTGCAAGCTTGTTGCTCTCGTATTGTTCCTTCTGTTCTGTTTCAAGCATGACTTTGAGCGCAGTTTCCTCTTTCAGATAATCTGAAAGCTGGCCTTCAAGGAGTTGCTGCACAGATGAGATGCCTTCTTCGAAGCTGCTATCTGCTTCTGGAGCGACATAGAGACCTGTCAAGAAGGACATGAATTAGTGAAAGCTACGATGCTATGCACTGAACAGCATTCAACAGGATTTCTAGCCACTTCTAATTCACTGTGGTTTGCAAAATCTTATTAATTTATTTTAAGGACACCTGAATGATGCTACTAGTCATGAGCTACAGAGAAATCTAATAGTAAACACCTGCAACTTCATTATCAAATATACAACATGTTACTAACAAGAATTCTTTCTATTTTTTCCTGTTTCACGAATACTCGTGAATGCTCACAAAATAAAATTTCCTAAGTGGCAGGTGTCAGTGCTATTGTATGGTAAATGTCACACATCAGAAAAGACACTGAGGAGTTCAAGAAGGCAAACTATGGGGCCACAATTAGGGCAGCAGATTCTGCAGGTAGGTGCAAAGGCAAAACTCGGCACTTTTCAATTTCGTAAAACAAACCAAACCGCAAAGACTTGGTTCTGCAATGATGGTATAATGCAAAAGAATTGGCACTGCAGCCATCGTGCCCAGTGTGAGGAAATGAACAAAACTGCAGTCACAGTAAGGCCTATGTGACCAACAAGTTTTGAAAGCACATAACAATTCAGCTTTGTGAGATTCTTTCATAAAACAGCTCCACTGTGTTCCACAATCCTGCCGCGTAAGGTCAACACAGGTGTCCCATGTGTCACTTGCACGATGCAGGGGACCAAATGTGTTGTTACCAAAAATCTAATTGTAAACCTAAGCCTTGTCCTTCTTATTCTTAAAGCTCACTAGCACATTTAATACAGCAAAGCACGAAATAGCTAGTGCCCTTCTTGTACCATGGAACATGGTTAATAGCAAGCAAACCTTTTTGCTGATATGATTCCTTGCGAGCAGCCCGAAGCTGTTTCATGGCTTCTAGTTTCTCAAGGTACTCTCTTGTGCGGCTGATCTTAAACCGAATTTCTCCCAGGATAGAGTCCACTTCCTCTTTCATCTCTTCTTCCTGTGAGCACACAGCAGGGATAAAAACAATGCGCCAAACAGTTTGAGCACGTACCAGAATAGACGCATGTAGCAGCCGACCTTTCCCTTGTTCAATTTTGCACAAGATTTAGGACCCGGTTGTTACATGGATTAAAGTATGTCTATTTAACACAGAATTTTTTAAAGAAAGTTGTGCATTTGTATGCACAAAACAAATTGATGGGATAAGCATATACCAAGTGTCGCATAATTAAGCGCACCAGGTGCGCAACTTTTTCAGCTGCGCCACTGGCTAAATTCTGCTCAAATTTTGCACAGAGATAGCATTTTGCAGTAGCTTCAGTTTGGTACCACATTTGTGGGCATTACTTGACAATTTTGTTTACAATAAAGCTGACGTGCACTTGACCCGTCAACACTAGGGCGAAAGGTGCATTCCACACTAGTGGCGTACCACAATCAACATTCCCGAGTGACTGCACTGTAAACGACGTGCATTTTGGTTTTGTCATGAACGTAGCAGGTGAGTATTGCTAACAAATGTAATACAGTCTAGCCCAGATATACCGAATTTTGTCTATATTGAACAATCATAACATCCCCCTGGAAACCCCATGCAAAAGATCATCACGATACTTTACATATAGTGAACTATACCGTTCCCTGCTACATTCAACATTTTGAATGCTGCACTGTGCCTCTGCAGGTGCACTTCTCCTAACGAGACTGCAATCACTTTTCTCGTCATCGAAAATATTGACATTCAGGAAATTTATTTATTTTATTTATTTAAAAATACTGTAGGCCTTTGCACAGGCCCAAACAGGAAGTGGATTGTAATATAGACACATGAGCATGGGAAAAACAGGAAGAAAAAAAAAACAAAATATATAAAGCAAAAAGAAACTGTCATACAACAGCCCTGGTATTCAACACAAGACACTTTTTTGTTTCACATGAATCAGGGAAAAAAACAATTGCAATATTAGTCATGGTGCTGTTAGAATAATATTAGAAATTATTAATTGTAATATTAGAAATGGTGCTGTTTCGACATATGTTGCTAAGGCATTGAATATGAGAGGCAGTACATACCACGAGGGAAAAATGGGCAAGGTGTGTGTTTCAAAATACAGAGGGTTCGTGCAACAAGGGCCTTTTTGTGCTAGATCATGTTATTTGCTTTAGTAAGCTTCACTACATTACAGCTATCTAATGCGGTGAAGTATGCTAATAGCCGATAGAACTAACCGCTGTGACTGAAGCATACTACCTGCAGCCATTCGTTATTGGAACAAGGATTGCTTTGCAGCTTCAATATGCCAAAGGCCTTTTGGTCCGATACATGCCCTTTATAAAAAATGGATAACACTCAAGGTTTTCACTGAGTGGTTCCAGGCATGAGATCGGTAAAATCTCACTTTTCGTGTCCTCAAGAGAGTGTCTGAGAAGTGCATTGTATTTGCATTAGCTTCAGATAGGCATAGTGTATATATTTCGAATTATCAATATATCCAGGTTCGACTGCATTAAACTGAGTACACTGCGAAATATGAACAAACATTAGTGATCAGCTCAGCTTTAAGAGTTGTGTACACCTGGTGCCACTATTTGTGCAACACTCAGTATGCTAGGTTAGGCTAGGCTAGGTACGCAAAACACAGATCTGTATATTTACAAAATGCAGTGCTGTACAGCGAGGATACAGCTCGGCTGTGCTGAGTTTATCACTCACTTCACATGAAGATAGTGCTTTTCACATACTAAAGCCACAGGTGTTCTTTATTTATGCAAGAGTAGAACTTCGAAATACAGTTTTTAGATTTACTTGCGTTAAAAGTGATGTGGAGGTTGCTATGTGAATATGGCTAACGCATGGTTTAATAGAGTACATATTACGTTTTCATTGAAACTTCACTGAAATTGCAGAAATTACACATAAAGCAGAGACCACAATTAAGGATCACTTGTATGTAGTGCAGCATCCAAACTTCAGATGGCTTTTGCTTTTGAATTATATTGAATAAAACAGATAAGTATTGCCCCTATTTAAGCAAAACATTAAACAAAACGCGACACAAGATCAAGTATTGCACAACATTTGAGTGCAAATGAACAAGCAGTTCAGCCATAAGACATTCATAAAGTGCCTATTGATGCAACATTTCCTAGTATACATTGAGAGGCATCTGAATTACATGTTTCTGACTAAATTTTGTGACGTTTGCTTCCACCTAATGCTTCCACACAGCACAGGCAGCTTGTTTCTGCAGCATAAAGAGGAGAAGCAAACAACAAAAATGAATTGGAAATATTTCATTACATTGTTCCTTCACAAGTCCTAAATGTGTCAAATTTACACCTTCACCATTAAAGAGACTGCCAATTGATTTTCAAGCATTCCCCTTTTCTTGGAACGATGGAAAGCCTACTATCTGAAGTGTCTATATTTGCAAAAGTTCATCCGATTACCGTCCCGAAATTTTTAAAACAGAATTTTTCAATTTGTGAAGTCTCTTCTACTTAACTGTGTACAGACACTGGCAACAGTGATAACTGATATCGATGGCGACAGAAAATGAGCAATTTAAAACATGAGAATTAAGCGGCAGAATGTTGAGATTACGGACTAAAAACAGCTGCAACAACTTTTTATTACCATCACAGACGCTTTTCAATGTTATGAAATTTCGTGCCGGCGACAGAGTAAAACATGGCAGCCTTGACGCCTTCCTCAGTCCACAATCACTTCTGATGCATGCAAATAGCAAGAGCATAGCCGTTGAGATCTGTTTCTGTTACTCAGAGGCAACCAACCTACAGACATTGTCGAAACAATGGATGACCACAAAATTGTGGAATGTCATCGCAGAGGCGTAGCCAGCCACTTACAGGCCAGGCCACCCAGTGTGCATTGCCACCCACGGCGAGACAAACATCAGTTATAACTTCTTTTTCATAAAATGTAATTGCAGTTGGAATTAAGCAAGGTGTAAAGCAGATATTTTGTAACGAGCAATGACCCCACAATGGTTTTTAACATAAATGTAAGCTGCCAATACAAGACAAGTTTAGTACAGAACGACTGTCTGGCCACACACTGCAATAAGGCTTGCCACCTATAACGCCACGGACATCAGTGTATCTTACTTTTCTTTTTCTGTAAAATTATAAAGAGAAAAAAGTTGAGCAGTTTCGAACTAATGTGTTTTTGTGATCATCAGCATTGTTTTTGATGCACCGTCCATGAGAACGGAATACACAAGCGCTGTTGGCATTGAGCCGACTGAGGTGGGTGGTGGTGCACGATGTACCACTAGTGTGGTCATCTGTAAAACTCGCTGGCAGATGGTGCATAAACGGCTTGCATGCTGTAGTGGTACTATTGGTGCAGTACATTGGCTGGTTTTGCACATGCAGGAAGCTTGGACGGTGCCGGCGCTGCTTCAATTAATCACACTGCATCTATGTGTGCAGGCAGTGCTATTTTCCTATAAAACTATTTGCCAATTACAAATACAGAGATAAATAGTGATAATTTGCAATATTAGGAAATAAATTGTTTTGTGACTTCGTAGATATATATAGCATTTGAAACAAACTGACTCCAGTACTATTGTTTAGAAAGGGGCACAGTTTTCAAGGGCTTACGACACATTTTGCTATAAAGTGTCACCACCTGTCATTTTTGCGAGTTTCAGTGCCGATTTAAAAATATAATTCTTTACTTAAGGGGTAAAATTATGCTTGTTCTTATCATTGCGAGTCCCAATCTTTTCATTGGCATGATGATCTCGAGTCTGAGTCAAGACACATTCCGGTTGGTCGGTCAGTCGTTTCTTTAAGTATGAGTTAAAAAATGATTTTAACTATTTACTTGATTCAAAATAATTAGAAAGATTGCTGACCAACAGCAACAACCTATCGTCTCAGTTCATGGCAAGATCACTGTTACCATATATTGAAATCCGTTGGGCATTTCGCCGGGACCTCTATAGGTTCATCTTAAGTAAGACCTTTATTTGTGACCATCACCCACCTCACACATTGTGATTCATAAGAGCATGACTTTCCCCAAACAAAGGAAAGGCTGCTATAAGTACCTGCTGTGAACCACTGCATGCAATTCTCACACAGTCTAACCTGTCTTTCCTGATTTGCTTTCTCTAGTATTTGTTGACGGCGTGCATTGATCTTGGCTTCTATCATGGCCACATGTTTGTCATGCTCTTGAGCCTCTTGTTCTCGTCGTACACGCCGTCTCTTCAACCGCTCCTAGATGAAAAACCAAACAACAGCTTTAGACACATGCAAGGAGTGCAGTAGTGTACGAATGATGTGTTCACATAAATGCTTATAGTGAACCAAATGACCAATCTGTTATGCCACAAGCAGCAAAATTTTTCAGTAAATGGCAGCATTAAGACATAACTTCTTGAGTGGTGATGGTAGTGAGCCATTAATGGGAAAATCCAAACAGTTCCTACTCTCTGTGAAAATTACTGGAACTTCTACTACGCTTTCAACTTTTGCAGACAGTGTTAATTCAAATTTGGCTAGGGTACCGCAAACAGTAAAATTATGGGACAACTTGACTAAGGAAAGCTTTATGCCTCAATCAAGTGACTGCAATGTGAAAGCACAATGAGATACTATCATCTGATAATTAACCTATCTGTCTATGAACCTACAAAATTACCTATGGTCAACCAAAACTCAAGAGCGCAACTACTTTCTGGTTGTTCTTGAGCACATATATACACACCAGAGCTATCGCTATATAACAAAACATGCAGCCATCACGATGGAACTCGCAATACATTGACCATACTTGTTGCTATATAACCAGATACACATACATATTCCTACATAAACTAGAGCAATCGCTTTGCTCGCTTTACAACAATCTCCCCCATACAGTGTGTGTGGTGTTGAAAATTGTGCAATCCGGTGCACCTATTGCGCACCCATGCAACTACTTCCGCTACTTCTGTAATGTCTCTTCTCTTTAGGTCATCTATCTTTGTTCTGTTGCTCTCACCCTGCCGGTTGCTCTGCCAAGGAAATGATTCCCTATGCTACATCTGCAAATGCTATTATTAAAACTTGTACGAGGGCACATATCGTGCACGTGTGTCAGGATCAGCCTGCTCACACCTTTGAATACATTGCCTCCAACAACAGCCTGCTCACTATGCCAAACCTGCATACGTCTCCACAAGGTAAGTTTTGATCTGTATGATGCTATCGTATTAAAAATAAAAATGGTCATGTTTGGTGGAGGAATACATGGGCATGTGCTTGCAAGTAGTATGCAAAGCTAGCAATAACCAATAGAGGACACAATGCTCCTTCACCATCCACAAGAGACAAGGGATGCTGCAGAAGGCTGAACATGGTGAATAGAAAGCTCCAAGCTAAATCATCAACAAAAGCGGGTTAGCTAAAATATACACCACAGTTTAGAGGCCAAGGCTCTTACAAGATCACTTAACTACAGAGGAGCACCAAGCATCAGAAGTCATGGGAACAGACATCCTATGCCCACTGGTAGGAGGCCTGTAGAGAATCCATTCATGGCGAAGAATTGCCTGGCAGTTCAGAGCTTATGGGTGAGCTGGTGCCCAAAATGCAGCTACCAGGAAGACCAATTAGGAATTGATAAAGAAGAGCAATGTGGGCTGTTTATTAGCAAAGGAGAAAGTTGTGTGAACGCACCCTTTTCTTTCGTCTCCGCTCAACTGAAGCCAGCAGTCGAGATAAAATGTCCTCCTTGGAAAGCTCCTGACATCGAGACTTGAGCTTTGCCTGAGCGCAAGTTATGACACAAATTGTCAATTGTACCCTTTAGTTCAACATGATGAAATAACAATAATCACATCTGATTGTGCACATACGATACACACAAAGTACAACCTTTCGATTTTTCATGCTGCAGCTGCGACCTGTAGAGTAATGTATCCTTTCTGAAAAGGCTGAAATACAACCTTACCGTAGCATATAGGAAGGTGTAAATTAGTAGTCCTTTCAGTGCAGCCCTGTTAGTGCAGACCATAATTCTACGAGCACTGCTTTTAATACTGAATGCAATAGCAGTGGTTACTGTGCAATGGTTAGCTGTTAATGACCATTAACTACTCCCCCTCCCCCCCCCCCCCCCCTATGCATGCACACTCCTCCAGATCTTAGAGGAAATGAAGAAGTGATGCTTGCTAATGCGTCCTACCGATTATTTCCCCACCCCTTAGAGGCAGTCATGCACTAGTGTTAGACACCATGCTAAAAGGGTTACCATTAGCACACCGTGGAGATGAGAGGAACTGATCAGTTAAAGTAGAATGTGGAAAGCCAACACTGTACTCTGTATATCTCTGTACAACTTAAGTCCCCTCAAAAATTTTTCCCGGCAATATATTTTTTAAAGTACATCACATGATGTTCCAGCATGTTGCTAAGATTTCTTAAAAGGGTTTTCAGGGCCCCTTTAAGATTTTCTTCAGGAAACATTTGAAGATCTGTGAAATCTTCCTTTAGTCTCATTTCCTGGAGTGCTGCAAACAATAGCAGCAAGTGTGCTGCATTGGGATGTGTGCCTAACTTCAAGTAGAGAATTTATATTCCAAATTATTAACATGCATAATAATTTTTTTTCTCTTTAATGTATACTTTTTGCACTAGGCACAAATTTCTGCATTTAACTCAAATATAATGATAATTACTACATACTCAGCTGGGTGTGCATAGTATTTTCTCTCTCTCTTTTTTCTACGTCTTCATCCCTTTAAAATATTGGCTGTCTTAAAACTCTTTAGAGCAGTCCAAGCACATGACTGGAGCAAGACTGGGGCATGTAAGTTATATGCCATAAATTTTATATTCATCAAGTTAACGTCACTAGGTTTCATGTACATACCACCAGAACCACACGGTAACTGCTTGTTGCTCTTCAATGGTGCAAACAGTAAAAAGAAAGCCACCACCTTCGGAAAGGGCATATGTTGCAATATACTGCACAGCACCAACACCTAAAAGAGCGTGTCTTCTATGCTCAGGAGTTTCAAACGATTGAGGTGCCTGTTTTACCAAACAAGTATGACTTTTGCAGGAAAAAGCATTTACGAGTGACAAAATGAGTTATGTTCATTTATTGCACTTTGGCTCAAGCTTGGAATTACCTTACATAAAGACATCCAGCTCATGATCATCAATCATACATTTTCAAACAAAGCTGTCGAACCCCTGTGCCATGGCCACTTTGTATAAGTGAACTGATTATATTTGACCTGGGAGTTGGCAAACGCCAACGGTTTTCTGCCAGGTTCATATTGAGCAAAAATACCTCACCTCCCAGCAGAGCAAAGCCAGGTGTTTTACATTTGTTGTTGTTGTTCTCGCCTTCAACGCATGGAACGTACATGTGCTGCATTAATCCTGATGCAGTGATTTGATTTGGTCTTTATCTAGAAATGGTGCATACACACTGTGGGGGATTAGCCAGGAACCTGGTGGTACTCAGCAAAAGCCACATAGTAGAGGGCTTGGTAACAGGGTCTGTCTTGCATGCTCTGCTTGCAAATGGATGGCACTGTGGACAGCATTTATCCATTGTTGCATGCAAGCTGCATGCCTCTTTAGATTATTGAGAAGCCTCTCAGCATTGTCCAAGAATTCTTCCAGTGGCACTGGAGTTCCCTCAATAATTTGATTTCCAGGAGTACCGGTGAGTTCTTATCAAGATCATGCAGGATTCTATAAGCATATTCAAAAGTCGAGAACTCATAGCTGCTGATTGGTTTATCTGTGGTGATTAACATCCCAAAGCAACACTAGGGCTGTTAGAGATGCCAAAACTAAGGGTTAGTTTTGATCGAAGTACATGAGAGTTTTTTTGTTGTTTAATCACCACCAAAATGAGGCTGTTAACGTTGAACCTGCAACCAATGCTCCACAGCAGAATGCCACGGGCACTGAGCAAGTGCCGCAGGTACTAGCTCATAACTGCTGTTCACAGTAATTGAGTTGAGGGGATCGGAGAGTCACTGGGTTCAGAACATTTTTTCATAGACTTTCATGCTAAAGAATAAAAACAACGAAGTCCGAACCTGGTGGACTTCGACATGCTGCATAAGTGCAGACCACTGCTCATCATTTCCACAAAGAACAAGGCTATCAGCCAAGGTTTCCAGTTGCTTCAACGTTTCCAGAGCCTCCAATGCCTCCCTCAGCACAACCAGAGGCTGTAACAAGTCACAAAGGTCAGAAAAATTGTCATTCCCACAAGATACTCAAGTGGAACATCAGGAGAGTGCTAAAATGTGTGTGAACATCTTGAAGGGGCAGCGCAAAAAGACGATGACAGAAGGCAGGAACACACAGGACAGCGCTGTCCCGTGTGTTCCTGCCTTCTGTCGTCTTTTTGTGCTGTCCCGTTTCAAGATGTTCAACCAGTACCAACTCGCCCAAATGTCGATCCTTCTACAGGTGTGAACAATGCTTCTTGTAGTAACACAGTGACAACATGGGTAAAAGCCACACTTAACAACAAGTGCAATACTTAGGAGTGGAAGCTGCTTTTTAGCATATTCCATTCACATTGCGCAAAGTGATTAAGCCAGGGTTGCAACCAACTTCAGCAGTCTGTTCACACTATGTCTAGACAGGACCATCAACCTTTTACCAAAGCAAAGGTCCCGGTAGCCTGGCCTCGCAGCTCTCCAGCCCAGAAAGTCACTCAAGCTCTTTTACAGTAGTTGAAGGTGAGAGGCCTGAGTGCCCAACTGTGGAAATGCTGGGCAATGTCCAATGCCTGTGCATAAATTTAGCTCACCCTTTCTCTTCTTTACTGCTCCTCCCCACTTGTAGTGTAGCAAACTGGACAAAATCTGGTTAACATCCCTGCCTTTCTTTCCCTCCGTCCTTCATACTGTGTCACTGTAGAGTATATTGACAGCCTGGATGTGCAGTGAAAATACTTCAGACATTCACAGCATTCTTTGTTACCTTGAGGGACTGCACTACCTTTTACTTCAACAAAAAAGTGACAACACTGTTGAAAGCAATCATTCTGTAATATAACATCAGCTCCGTACAAAATGACACAAGAACTGTTTCAACCTCAGGCCACTTTCACCATAAAGATTCTCTGTTTGGTAAGCCATTGGCTTCGCACTGAAATGAGGTGCAGTACTACATACAATATGCATGGTTACTCACATGCCATAAAGTGCAATTTTTTTTTTTAGAAGATTGTCAATTAAGGCCTGAGAAACTCCGAGAGTTCGAGGAGTGAAAATCAAGGGAAGCATTTATGATGTGACCAAGTTATAGTATAAGAGGAATGCTCAGTGCGCCCTCAGAATTTTTTTTGCTTACTGAAAAATATGTGCGGCAAGAATTTAAAACCCGACATGTCTGTGGCGCAAATTGGCGCCTGTGATTGGTATAGATTGTTTCAAGGAATGGTGATGTGCTTGAAAACAAAACACAAAATGCAAATGCTCTTACAGGTGTGCTCGCTTTAGCAATTGGTGCATTTTCCTTCTTGATGGAACTGGTTTGTAGGCTTGATTCATATAGCTTAACTTTGTTCTGCAGCCACTGTGGTAGACTTTTCAGCTGTATGTCATCTTTGGACTCTTCCTCCAGTTGTTTCTCAATTGTGTGTGTGTTCACAGGTTGCGTTGATGGCACACTGTTCATCCATAGTGGTGGCCCAATGCTGGCGTTATTGTTTTCAGGAAACTGAAGAGCAGGCTGCAATGGGGGTGGCCTGTGTACACTGGTAGGCAGGTAAAATTGTGGTGGTGCAGGTGGTGCAGGCATGTTGCAGGGTGCCATATAGCCTGGAGGCGGCAATGGTTGGCCTTGAGACGGCAATGGTTGGCCTTGAGGCGGCAATGGTTGGCCTTGAGGTGGCAATGGTTGGCCTTGAGGTGCTGTCGGCCATGCTTGGTATCCCTGGTTTGGCAAAGTTGGGTGTGCAATACCTCCAAAGCCTTGGTTATTCGGAGGCAGTGGAGGTGGTGGCCGATGCTGATGCCAAAAAGTCATTGTCCTGCATATATTTGAATGAAATGCTTGAAATAGTTTCAGTGATGCTCTTGATCAGTTATCTTAGACACAACAAGCCAAATTCAAGTTATCGCATTAAACATTCACAAAATATTTAAATTCAATTTCAATTATTTGTACTACGAAGATGCGGGAGTTCATAAGGTACGGATCTGTCAGAGAAATGACCTTGTACACCACCACCAATCAGTGCACAATGCAACTGATCTTCAATTTTTATTAGTAGTTGCACAAGATAACCGAGCCTTGATATTGTAGTACATATGCCAGCAGTTATAAACTTGCGGCTTGCGCCAGGTCCGGATATTTACTGCAGCCTCTTCGCGTTTCACCTAATTCACCTTCATTTTTTTTTCCTATTCTTTTCAGTTAAAGCACTGTGTCTGTCCAGTTCCCCGGCGCCACTTAGGTCAACTTGGCACAGTTACGCCGGCTTATTTATGTTCCGCTTGACTATCACGCTACAGCCAACGCATTAAGATTCGCACAAAACATTCACACGTATAGAAGCTCAAGCGTTGTTTGGCCTCTTTTTCACCAAGCGCGTATTTTGAACATCCCTTTCGCCTTTCCACTGGCTAGGACAGAGTACTAAGAGCCCAAGCATAGCGCCCAGTCTGAAGTGGCTTCACAATTGCTACAGAAAGTAGCGTCAGGTTCTCTAAAATATCTTACTCAGAAGGATGTAGAGATTTTGTTTCGCAACGGCTCTCTTTTGCAGTTTCTTAGCACCTTAGTGTCTACACAGAACCAGCGACACAGCACGGAACACCTTTGAAGTGAACAGAGTGCAAGCGCAGGTGCAATCATAGAGTTTCCTACAAAAATAATTTTTGTACGAAACTTCATGGCTGCACCATGGGTCCAACTGACATTTGTAGAATACATTTTTCAATAATTACCCGTTAAATATTTTGTAGTCAATGCAATAAGTCGTAATGAGTATATCAAAATTTATTTTAAACGCACGATAAAAGAGAACTTGGTTAAACAGACCTTTTCCAACGTGCATTATCAAATCACAGCTAGTTTTTATTAGAAAAACACAGCCAACAAAAATTCAACTTTGCATTTTTGACTGATGTACCGATGCGTAGCTAAAATTTCAACATGTTTTCATTAGGATAAGCTACTACGTAAACACACATGCACAAATGTCATACGTAACTACGTCTTTCCTAACGGGTGCGCTTCGCTGGATTGCTCGCCGGCTTCGCCAACGGCTTCGACACCGGGAGCTTGACTTGAACACGAAAAAATAAACAAGAAATGGGTAGCAACGGGACTTGAGCCCTCGCTAATACACCAGATTGACTTGAACGAGCTCTAATTTGCCGCACTGGATTCCCGTAGCGGCATCCTGGGACGCAGCTGATGGGAAACCAAGTCTTGTAATGACAGTTATTTCGTTTTTGCCCTCATATATCGCACACTTTCAAGGGCTTGTCGCTTACAAGACTGCAAGGTCCCTCTTGGCATGGCTCGGTGCCTAAGGTGGTGAATAATCGAGGCTACGTCTTCAGAGGAGCTCCAAATACGAAAGCATCGCACAGGTAAAACTAACGTTTATAGACTGCGTCATTAATGTTACAGTGCTCTGTGTTGATCGCGAGCAATCGCGTAAGGTGTTGCCAGGTGCGGCTTTTGGTTTGGGCACTTGTGCAGTCTGCTCTAGCAAATATAACGCTTCGTTTGCGCCTTGTTGTTCGCAGTAATTTTTGTTCCTCGCCGTAAAAAAGCGTTCAGTAAAATTGTGTTATGTTGCATTCGCAAAACGCTCTGATGGAATGTCGACAATAGCCCCTGCTGTTTGCGCTGCAGCTCAGAAACATCTTGTTGGTTTCCTTAATGTGCCTCTTATCACTTTCTTTCACCACAGGCTCATGGCAACCATGGAAAGTGAATCACTTGCCGAGCGCATTTTGCAAGATCTCGGAAATGTCTTCAAGAAGGAACCATTTGTGTATGTGCTGCATGAATCTCAACGTTGGAACATATTCCCACGTTTCATGTTCATACGTATAACCGTGTGAAACCTGTCTTGGTTGTTTTAACAAAATTGGTCGTCGTGCTCTGTGGTTCCACACTAAGTGACCGTAAACCAACAAATGCTTATTATGTCGACAGGAAGGAGTTCGATGTGGTGCCAGTAAGCAACTCGTCGTGCAATCGTAGTCCAGTGGTGTGCGTGGATGGTCATTTGGCTCTTGGAAGTTGGTGCGTTCCTCATGTGTATAGTTATGCATACACAAAGCTGATTGAAGCACGCAACAACATTGCAAGGCACGGTGAGTATTTTTGCACTTACATGATGACACATAGCACAGAAGTCTGCGACAATTTATTGGAGCCCAGAAAAAAAAAGAAAGCTTTTTTTTTATACAAGGTATGCCATGAGATATTGAGAGATGTGCTGTGTACATTTGTGTGACCACCTTTCTCATGCAGCTAGAAGCACTGCCAAGTTTCAGTTACATTCAAGAAATGTCAGCTGCAAATGTACTGTTGTTTTCTACCTAGCTGCTGACTAATGTTTGGTCTTTTGAGTACGATCAATGCAGAAATCTGCAGTTAAAATAATTAGACAGCCATGTTTTCTCACAATAAAAAGTGTTCCACTGTCAGGTCTACTTGTACTCAACAGGGACATTTCAAATTATTGTCAGCACTGAAGATTAGTTAAGTGTAAAATTCGTGTAAAAGCATGAGAGTGTTCAGTCTTTCTTGTTGAATTGCAGGAACCTTTGATAAATGTAGGTACGAAAAGTACCATTCTTTTGAATGGTGCACTTTCCCACAGAACGTTAATCACTGGCACTGTTTCTACAGATTGCATCTACCATGTATCCCAGCTAATGTTGCTAAGCTGTTCAATGAAAAAAAAAAGATTTGAAAAGTACACTGCAAGATACAATTATAAAACCTACAGTGTTCAGTCGTCAGAGGTCTGAAACCGAGCCCCATAAGTCTATATCTGCACCATGTTTATTTTTCATCCTTTTTTTCAATGAACAGCTTGGCTAATGTTAGCTGGGACACCCTATACATTTACCATACAGAGTCCTGCATCAAACTTACTCTACAGTCAATTGATGTGAATATTTAGGCCATCCACTATAAGTGACAGATAATTTCTTTCAACTGCAGTTATAATGAAATATGTAACTGTAGCATCCTTATGGACCACAAGTTTTTTTTTTCATGCATGCTTTATTTATGTTCCCATTGTTCAGCCAATGACAATGGTAACTGCAGACATACTGCTGCATTTGGTTCTTGCCTCATGCCTATTGTGCCCACTGGATGCTGCTTCGCTTACACAACAGATGTCGCACACACTGCATGCAGGTAGTGCAGTCAGTGTATCTTCTACATGCATGGTATAGCTGTGCACCACTGTAGCATCTTGCACTGGCAGTCAACCAGCACAAAATTAGTACGAGGTAATCAAATAGCGGGTGACTTATACAAATAATAATTCAGGAAACTGTACTGGTGGGGGCTAAAAGTGGTATTGTGGGTCTGTGGAAGAGATATACACTTACATTAGCCACATTGTGATGCTTTCTTCTTTAGAACCTTAAATAAAATCGGCTACCTGAAAATACAAGGTCAGTTTGCATCAAGCATCAATTACATATCATATTATATTTGGCAAATCAGTTCCATGGAATCCCTCAAACGTAAATTTTGTCCCAATCCAGCATGAATTTTTCCTCAACTATGAACCCTTCTTTCTGAGAAACCTGTATGAGTTTCCTTTGTTGCTGTGTGCTACGTTCTGGTGGATGACAATTTTTCTTTCATGATATTATATTTGCCAAAGATTAGATGCATTTATAACATATGAGATTTTAGGGCAACATTTTCAAAAATGTCCTAATGTTTGTTTAGATACAAATACTCGAATCAAATAGAATATATTCCTGGCCGTGCGGGAGCAAACGCGGTTCTTAACATTCGTTTCTATATAATCTAAAAATATTGGGGAGATTTTGTGCTGAATTTTGTGACGATTTCGTGCTGTTAGTGAAATTTCGCTGTAAAGCACACTTGGCCACTAAACGTCTCAATCTTGTGGCAGAGCCAGCCTCTCAGTAGCAACGGGCACGGGTTTGCTGACGGCGAAGGTGCACTTTTTGGAGTGCAGCTTTTAGGCAACCGTTCCTGCGGCGAGCGTCGGCGTCCTACCTCGTAACCGAGCGAATGAGCACAGCGAAAGGTTAGAGCGAACGCAGAGCGCAGCAGGGGATGAAAAAAGCGGCGACAGCGAAGAGAACACGAGGAGGAAAGCGGAGG
The DNA here is from genome assembly GCF_050947875.1 of Dermacentor variabilis. Taxonomy (NCBI): domain Eukaryota; kingdom Metazoa; phylum Arthropoda; class Arachnida; order Ixodida; family Ixodidae; genus Dermacentor; species Dermacentor variabilis. The sequence goes on from NC_134569.1 coordinate 32,752,885, forward strand.
AGGGGGTACAACGAAAGTGTGAGAATAAAAGCGTAGCGCCACAAACGAGGTGCTTTGCGGCGACTATACTACGATATGGCGTAAAAGTAGCGCGCGTCGTTTGTTTGTAACAAAGCGCTGCATGAGCGGAGGTTGTCTGTGGCGGCTGCTGTGAATCGCGCCCACACATTACCCACGCTCTTCCTCTCGCGATCTCCTGATTAGCGACACAGTCACGGCACACTTCGCTCCATTTGCAACGTGCCGCACGAGAGAGATGGTCTGCGCCAGCCAGTATATTGCTAAATGAAAACATGCATGCAGCAAGTTTTGCATTAGGGAACATCGTAATCATTGGTGAATTTTTATATTGCAGCATCACCCCCAAATTCTGAGCTTATTGCTTGACAGCAAGTGCGATGAGTGACAGTTGGCACAGGTTCAAATGCCTCCGAGTTTGTGGGCATTTGATGCGGTATAATAAGGCACAGGCTGGCATATAGAGCTAGTGGGAATTACTAAATTTTCCAAGCTAACATGAGCAATATACACAATGTTTTAGTGTACGAGTGTAGCATTTTAACATTGGTAATGCAATTGCAATGTTCCAACATAAGAAATTAACCCAACTTGTTAATAAATGCATGTGCATATCATTATATGATATTCAATTCAATATTTGAAGCTATGTATTCATATTTGAAAATTTTCATATTTGCACACTCCTACTGGAAAGTAAAGAACAACCAAACTAAATGAAAGCTTTAAATTGGTTTGTGTCAAACCAATTTAAGAACTTCGAGAGATAACAAAAAGTCCAAGGCTGATTTGAGTTAAGCAGAATAGACAGTTTAAGAGTGTATATATTTTCGTAAAATGCCGCACTATTGTTATTCCACATTATTTGTTTCACACTCTCCAGTTTTTATGAGTTGTGACTTGCTATATCCCTGTCTTCTGTTTAGTGTCCAGCTGAAACTTTCCCAATTTCTGTAAAAACAGTTCAGTTCCTGTGAAACTTCAGCGGAAACTAATGGCAGTTGAAGCTGATTTGAACTGATTTATGTTTGTTTGCATAACGTGAGGAGAGAGAGAGAGAACAACTTTAGTAAATATGCCTGCAGAGTCGGTTAGGCTCCCTCCCTCCAAGCTGTCTCGAAATAACGTGAGGATAATTACAGAAAAACAGCATAAAGTTATCTTGTACAAAAACTCAATGGCCACATTCACAAAAAAGTTATCACACAAGAATTGTTTGTAAGAGCAGATGCCAGCCAATTGTGAAGTTAGAAATATAACTAGTGATGGAGGCTGGCCAATGTCAAACAGCTCCAAAAGTCACTGCCTTGCTAGAAAGTGATTAATTTCAATGAGTATGTAGGCCCCTCACTACTGGAATATTATTTCAGGTAAAGCCCGTGAGTGTGTGACTGAAATGCCTGCATCCTCACAAGTCACATTAAAAACTTCAATAACAGTGCAACCGCTTTTAAGATATCAGCAAGCCCTTGTATAATTACAAATAAAGTGGCATGGTTTAACCACAACTGCAAGCAAGGCATAGATGAACAGGAACAGAGAAGGTGGCCAACATGAAATGAAAATTCTTCTGCTTCCCTTTTTTTTTTTTTTTTGGTTGTGTTGGAACAAAAAGAAATTCTAACATTCTGGTTCAGTTCAGCTTTGCACATTATATAATTTTGTTGTTGTTTTCAGTTCAGTTCCAGTTTGGCATCCTGTTTCTGATCTTTGTATGACCGTCTGAGCTAGGCTTCCTTTAATAGGGCATGGGTTTGTCCTTAATCGTTATGATGTCTGTTTCAACATGCATAGCACTTGCAGTAACAGTTTTATTATTTTATGTACAAGGTATAATGTAGGGCTGCATCGCTGTCAAATGTACCTTATGTTCAAAGGTAAGCGAGTATTGATAACCAGACAAAATGAGTGGATTATGTGGTTATCTCTGTCATGTACGTTTGACTTCTAATGAATACAATTTGCATTTTTACAGAAAAAGATATCGTTCTTGGATGGTCAAGAATAATTATTCTCATAAACCCAGATGTACAGTTGGCCTGGAATATCAGGTGGGACACACAGTTTCATTATATGCATTGATCTTGTGCCGGAGCAATGTACTTGGTGATGTTATTAAGTGCTTTCTGTCCTTTAGGAAGGAGCTCTTCTTGTGCAAGCAGACGACATTTCAAGAGGAGCTGAAGTTTTCTCAGCTTGTCCTGACGCGAAAGCCTAAGTGTTCAGAAGTGTTCTCGCACAGGTAAGCCTAGTCACCAGGTTGCTTCAGTTTCTATGTTTTCAACTTAAAACGTGACTGCAGAAGAAACTTTGGGCAGTCATGAAACGCATCGAGAGGTTCACTGCTGTTCATTGCAGATGAAAGCAGCAAGCATTGGCCTGACTACTTGTTTGTTTACACAGATGTAATCAAATGGTTTCAGCATCATTGACATTTAGTTGTACTGTGCTAGTGGACCTCTCACAGTCAGGGTTTTCTGTTGCCTAACAATTTGTTTCTTCTGGGGTATACAGCGATTGATAAATAATTTATTTATTTCATTTGCCCTCAAGCACAAAAGCATTGCAAGGTGTTGTGGCCTACAGATTATGAAACAATGGCGAAAATATGGCAAGTTGTATACAATATAAGTAAGAATGATGGCGAGATGATCCCGACAAAAATTGATCATGAAGTCAAATAGAACAAGAAGAAAGTGAAAACAACCATAAAACAATAAATATGCAAAGAGAGAGAAAAGAAAGCATACTAACAGAAAAAAATGGTCGTAGGGTACATCCATTGCAATGTAAAAATGCGAACAAACATCTCAACAAGCTATAGTCCGTGATAGAAGCATGTTAGTGGGCAGGCAGTTCCTGTATTGTGATGTGTGCTAATTCAAAGAATCCAAAAAGGTGTTTGTACAACAGGTCCCACACCCAACTTAGTTATGGTCACCTTGCCATGAATGGTATGTAGGCACAGTGAAGAGTTCCACCTGTAAAAAATGCTGATAGTAGACCCTATGAAACATGCGTAAATGAAAAGCTTTTAAAATTAGTGATAAATGGGACAATGATAAACTGACTTTCATCGATGTTACACTAGCTGTGTGACAATAGTTAGCTGCAATAAAATGAGTGATATTATTCTGAACCAGTTCAAGGGCATTATTTAAGTTAAGGTGATTAGATGCCAAGTAGTAGGGGCATACTTCGATTTAGAGAGGACAAATATTTCATATAGAAGCAATTCTTGTGTAGCGGGGGATTTACTAAAATTTTGATGCAGGTAGGTGTCCTAACATTCGATTAGCACTATTAATTATTACTTTGTTGATGTGTGCTTTTCGTGTTAGATCAGGAGTGACACTAAGATATTGATAACACGAAACATGTTGAAGAAGCATACTGCTATATAAACCACTGGTAACAATGCAGGTCTCTTATGCTTAAATACCGTATTTACTCTAATGTAACGCAACCACGATTGTAACGCGAGAGTCGACTTTACAGTCAAGCGAAATAAAAAATAAAATAAGACCGTGAATGTAACACGAGATGAAAGGAAAAAGAAATGGGACCTCTATTCAAGAAATCACAATTAGCAAACAAGTTCTCTTGGGCAATCCTTTTCAGAGATAGGTTCCCTTTTGCGAAATTTCGCGTGACTCTTCACTGAAAGTGTCCCCGACAAGTGTTTCTGGCGCTGTGCAAGCTTGCTATCAGTGCCAAGAGTGCTGTCAGCCGTATACTTTGAGGGGATCGGTAGCAGGACGAGCCAAGCCTCGCGAAAGTGAAACTATGTCCGAAAGTGATCATCCAAGAATCACATCATCTCCGAGCTTGTTTGAGATTAAGTACTTCTTAAGAGGCCGCAAAACCATTTCAGTTGGGGACACTACCAGGCCACTACAAGGTCCACAGAGCCCTTCTGGCCGGCTTCAGATTATCGCGGGCCTTCTGTTGGTCTTGTCGAACTGGACGTCGAGCCGCTGAGTCATAGCAAAGTTTCCTGCACTCTCGGCCGTCAAAATTGCTCGCCTCTTGAAGTGGGCATCATACCGAATGTGCTACATTATCTTAATGTCACGAATAAATGGAAGTTGAAGCGCAAGACGGCACAGGGCGCTGCAGCACTGTAACTGTAACACCAATCACAGGCACAGCGAAAATGGCATTGATTCTAACAAAAACCATGTTTTGACTTCGATCGGCTTGTTTACAGATTGGATTGAGACATACAGGTTGCCAACATACCGATAGAAACCGCGAGATTTAGAATATTTGCTTTAAAATTATGTACATCCAAACGTTCATCAACAAAAACCACGCCTGAAGGGATAAACTTTGCTAAATTTCAAAATTTTCTAAATTAGGATTTCTCTGTTTTGGTGGAAAACAATTACTGTATAGATTCCTAGCACAGTCCTGGGGGGTAGCAGCTTGCCAGTAAGCGTTAGGGAACAAAAGCCTGCAAGAACTCTGTCAGTAATTAAAGGGCCCCAAACCACCTCCGATATTTTTTAAGCAATGCTAGCAAACACGTGCATCGAGTTCAGAATGCCATCACGATCAACGATGGTCAATGCGGCAGTGCTGCACGCCGTGGGCACGCCACAATATTACAAAACAATCCCATGCTCCTCTCCGGGCCTTCCCAGTATCCCCAGTGCTCGTCGCTATGTCACCCGGGTGGTGGTGACGTCACTAGGAGCAGGCTCTGTTAATTGGTCGAACAAGAACCTACGACTTCCGGTTAGTCTACTAGCAGGCACATGTGCTCCCTGCTCTTCCTCGTAAGGTTGCTCGCTTGCGTGCACTTGCAAATCGGTAACTGCGGCCTGTAACACAAGTGCCAAATCGCTCGCATTCCAACGCAGTCGTGCTTGGTGGTCTGACTAGTTGCACGAACAGAGTCCGACAGTATATTGGGATGGCTAAAAGGAATCCGGCTGTGGTGCTTGGCTGCAAAAGCACCGACTGCAGAGCCTTTCTAGATGTGCGCGCAACACAGGGTCTATAGCGGCACGCTTCGCAGGAGCATGGGCCGGCATGGCGGCAACGATGGGTAGCCATGAATTGCGGACTCACGGTAACTGGAAGCGGACAGCGTTTTGAAAAGTGTGTTGGCGATGACATAGGCCACATGACAGTTGGAGGAGCACTCGCCTAGGAGCAGAGAGCAGCTGACGAACGGAGCTTAGTGAAGGAAAGAGCGAAATGAGCGAGGGCCGCGTTTTGATCATCAAATACATGTAACTCTAACATTACGGTACCGTTTTGAAAAATTATCACGGCTATGTTGCAGACTCATGCACAGCTGGAACACCACAACTAAATTTCGACCTCTGGGTGCTTCAGCAGCCCTTTAAGGGATCAGAAAAACTAGGGCTGCAGTAGTGATTGGAAAAAAAAGAAGGAAAGAAAGACAGATTTCGCACAGGCCACACCTACTGCCAGTATCCATTGTCATCATACATGCATGCATACATGTTTCGATGTCATGGCCCGACAATGCCAGGCTGTCATTCTGTTTTGTCTATAACAGTATGCAGTGAGCTGCGAGACCAATTGCTACATGTGCACAACTTCACAATGACAGGCTCACTTTCCCAAAAGCTGCTTGAGTAACCATGCATGGTGCGAAGGTGGCTAGCCAAAATAAGCATTTGCAGCTGAGTTGATTGTGGGCACTTAATTATTCATAAGTAAAGAAGACATTTGAGCCAACGCATCCACAGCAGTGAATGCGGGATTCCCAGCGTGCAGGTGTTCAAATCTACACAACAACGCAGCATAGCCTATGGGATTAAAACTAAAAATCTATAACTGTCAACCAGACTCCTTCGAGGTGTTTAAGCTGCGGGAGCCACTATAGAATGCAGAAAAGTGAAAGTGCCATGGATACTGCTACAGTCCTCCCAAAAATAAAGACATTTTCGCATAAATTATTGCACAAAGCATCCTTTGCTTCATCTTGCAGCAGCTTGCTGCTTTTTGGTGCTCATTTTAGTGCTTTGAATTTGTGTTTGCAGCTTCATTTCACGATTGTCGTTATTATTTAAGGAGGTAATTCAACACATTACAAACTGCTGAGTGCAGCAGCCACCCAGATACCTATATGCTTTTTGATGCCAATTTATGCACACCTACGTTCACTTCGATGTTTTTCTCAGCCCATAAAAGAAAGAGAAAAATTGAAGAAAAGAAACCTTTGGGGCATGTTTTATTAGTTATTGTACTCTGGCGTGCTTTCCTAATGCACATACGCAAAGCCAACAGGACCTGACAGATGGCCCCTGCTCTCCCTCGCCACCCGTGCCAAAGAGCGCCCACCATTAGCACGTCTTCTTTCTCGCTTGGAGGCCACTTCATACACCTCTCATATTCTTCCACCTTGGCCAGGATGCGGTCAACAGTATGGTGCAATCCACGCACAAAATAGGTTCACTGTGAACACAGTGATGCACCAATTGCGCCGAACTGTGCTGAGAGGCGAACCCTGCTATGTCTTGCTATATTTCAGCAATATATAAAAAGGCTTTCAAAAATGGAACTATAGTCCTCGAGTGCTGTTTCTCCGCACCATTGAAACTGGCATTACGTGCTTAGACCTGCGGCAGTTTTTGCTTTGCGGTGGACTGAGTCAAGACTTTCCCAATTAAGCATGGATTGTACTACGAGGGATTATACTGGCACAGTGCCAGACCCCACGCTCATCTTCTATAATCAGTCTAAAACAATGACCGAAGTTTCGGACGCTGTATGCTGTCTCACTCGATTTTTCGAACATGACATGCACGATCTCTCAGACATGGCGGCCGTGAACAATTTTTACGTTATTCAATTTGTGGCTATCCTCCATTTTTGTTGGCGAGTTGATTACGCGGCTTTAAGAATGCCATATGGCCGTTACTAAGATTGTGGTCGACTCTGCATCAAACCAGCAACTTTCGCCGCTGGATACTGACGAAATGCCGCTGTTTAGGACTAGCTTCATTGCACGGCTGTGACAAAAATTCACTGCCAGCTGATGTGGCAGTGCGTGGCAGGTCATTGCAACAATGTTGCCTCCAATGTGTTCGGACCAGTAAACCTCTTCGATGACTGGGAGTGTGAGATCACGGGCTAGATGGTTGCCGGAAGCTGATATCGGGTCCACGGGCAATGTGCCGGCAACAACTGCGAAAGCTTTTGCAAAGTTTGTTTTTGCACTTACTGGATGGAATGGTGAAAGCTCCAAACTGAAGTCGCGCATCACAGCCTAATCTGACGGCGTTGAAGAGTCAAAGGTTATAGAACGAGTGAGAGCACTGCCCCTGAGGTGCACCGGCTGTCACAGTGTTTGAAGTAGGGGGTATATCAGTGAAGCACAGCACAGGGCAAAATTACATAAATATTTCATAATGCTGGCATTGTAGAAAGAATTAAAATCATTTTTGGACTGCCTGCGCAGTCATACTAATGTTTTTGTGAGAGATTTGAAAAATCTGTCAATTGACTGTTTTCATCAAGTATGACACACAGTATGTTAATTTTGACATTCAAAAGCTAGACGCAAAGACGAACCCATCTTGTGACGTAGGTCATTATGTAGCATGCCAGCCTAGAAGCCTTGCAGAGTTGATAGCAGCTGCGCTACTGCCCTCTTTAAACTGATATTTCCCCACAAAGCTGCATCAATTGGGCATTTGAGGGGGGGGAGAGGTCTGTCTAGGCTCGGACCTGTATATGAATGCAAAAATAACCTACTGAGTGTGAAATATGATGATGAATATCTCGGAATGGAAGCTTTCTTGAAGAATCAAACATGATGAAGTTGACCTGGAATTGATCACTCAAATGTTTAATGTAAACATTTATACCGAACCATGAAATAATAATAAAAAAATTTTATTAGCCGGTGTGGGGATGCGTGACTCTCACGCCTCCCCTGAGATCTAGTTTTCCCGCATGGCTCGTCTCCTGCAGGGCGGCTTCGCCCCCCGCGTGGCCTGGCGCCCGCGGCGGTCGGGTGGTACAAGCGCGGTGCGAGAGATGGCGCGAGCGTCGCGCCGCTGCGGGGTTACTCGGGCGTCGGGAGACAAGGCGCTCGGGCTGTTGGGTTCGAGACAGGAAGCGGGACGGTCGTGCCGCACGTGCAGCGACCCTCTTGCCCGGTCGGCGCGCGGCGGGGACGTATCCCGCATGCGCGCCGACCCATGCTTCTGCGAGACCGCCTCGCGTGGCCGCCCTCGAACGCGCCACGATTCGCGTGACCATACACGCGAACGACCAGGCCTTGGGATCCAGCATCGGGCGAACATATTCGCTCGCTTCCGGTCGCGGTGAGTCAGACTTCTAGATTTGTCGCGCGCCCATCGGCATGTTTTGTGGATAGCAACTCGGCTAGCAGGCACTGATCTATGAAAGGTGCAATAAATGGCCTTGTGATTGTTTGCACTACTGTGTTGTCGTTCCTTTGTCCCAAGAGTACGGGTGTGAGAGACCCCACATCTGGCGCCCAACGTGGGGCTCTTGGGGCATCGGACGATAGTTTTAACAGTTTGCTTCGTTCGAGACCTTTGTTTGAACCGAAGCGTAGGCCTAGCGTGAATTTTGATCGCTAGCGTCGGCGGCGTGCTTTCTTGAGCGAGGTGATGGTGGCGGTAGTGTGTTTGAACATGTCAACATGCTAAGCCTTTTCGCAAGTGTTTTTTCTTAATGGCATTCGTCGGTACGAGAGCCACGTGGTCTGCATCCTGGGAGAGCGAGGCTGAGCGCCCGCAGAGCAGTGGCAAGCCTGAAGCGAGTGAGTACGGAAGCCTCGTGGGTGATCCGAATTTCTTATGTAAATAGCTTCTCCTATCTCTTTGACTCGGATGAAGTCGCGGCTCTGGGAGCCGGGTGGCCGCGGGCCACGGGTGCCACTACGGGCTGACTGGTATTGCGGCCTGGCACCGGGCGCTCCGACACCGTCTGGGACGGTGGGCGCCGTCAACTCGGATGCTTTGTGCACCGAGCGGAGTAGGACCACCTCACAGAGCTGACTTCTCCTCGCGGCTGCCTGTTTTGCGCTCATTTTGGGTGTTGTTTTTGGATGCCGGTTGTTGTCAGGGTAGCGACGCTTTAGGCCTAAGGCTTTACGAAGCTGCCTGTCGCACGTGGAGGGACACAACCTGGTGGACCGTGGCGTTGAGGTGTTGCAATTCGCTTCCCTCATTCTATTTAGCCTCGCACGAACTGAAATTACTCGTTCGACTCAAGAAAGCGAGCTTCGTTCACGTGAACTTAGCATCTGAGTAGCTGCCCGATCTTTTGCTAGCCGAGTTGAACATCGTACCACGTGGGCGATGCGCATGCATAATTCCTCTCCCTTGCACTACTTTAGTGTTTGCCGAGTGTGTTGAGCTTACGCAGCGTGATTGGAGTCACCCCTGGTTTGCCGTCACCTGGACATCGTCTGCTGCTGCCCCGGACTACGATCGAGCCACCCCGGGCGATGGTGATGCTGTGGCCAGTTCGGCGCGGCGGCTTCGGCGGCCTCCTGCATCCAGCTCACAACCCTCGGTGGCGGACAAAAGAGCCGGCGGTCACCGACAGCTACGGCGGCTCTTCCCAGCAGGGCGCGTCGGCGCGAGCGACGCTTGTTCGTACCGACTACTGCGTCGTCGTCTCCGGAGTCCTGGCCTGGCATCGTGCCGTCGAGTCTGCAAAGCTGCCGCTGTGACCGGCGGACGCCAGCGGTGCACCCAAGGACAATGTCGGCTCGCATGTTATGGACAGCGTGCGGACATTTCTTCGGCGCGACCACTGTTCAATGTTCTACCTTGTTTGCGAAGCACAGTTTGATGTTAGACCGTGTCACATGTCTCGCCGGAATATGTAGTGATTTAAGGTTGGGGGGATGTGGGGATGCGTGACTCTCACGCCTCCCCTGAGATCTAGTTTTCCCGCATGGCTCGTCTCCTGCAGGGCGGCTTCGCCCGCCGCGTGGCCTGGCGCCCGCGGCGGTCGGGTGGTACAAGCGCGGTGCGAGAGATGGCGCGAGCGTCGCGCCGCTGCGGGGTTACTCGGGCGTCGGGAGACAAGGCGCTCGGGCTGTTGGGTTCGAGACAGGAAGCGGGACGGTCGTGCCGCACGTGCAGCGACCCTCTTGCCCGGTCGGCGCGCGGCGGGGACGTATCCCGCATGCGCGCCGACCCATGCTTCTGCGAGACCGCCTCGCGTGGCCGCCCTCGAACGCGCCACGATTCGCGTGACCATACACGCGAACGACCAGGCCTTGGGATCCAGCATCGGGCGAACATATTCGCTCGCTTCCGGTCGCGGTGAGTCAGACTTCTAGATTTGTCGCGCGCCCATCGGCATGTTTTGTGGATAGCAACTCGGCTAGCAGGCACTGATCTATGAAAGGTGCAATAAATGGCCTTGTGATTGTTTGCACTACTGTGTTGTCGTTCCTTTGTCCCAAGAGTACGGGTGTGAGAGACCCCACACCGGCTATATTTAATTGCAAAAGTTGCGCGTGCCAAAGCAGACAAACCACCTATGCACACACCTATTTGCGTTGATAACAATGGTTTTATCAAAATTACCGATGTTTAGAGGGCTTTTATAATCTGTAGGTAATGGCATTGCAACAACAAACAAAAAAGAAAGTCAATTTTATTTTGGAAGCTAAAGAAGGAGAGTGCACCTACACATTAAGCTCTGCTGTATTATCAGCATCCCTCTTTACAGAATGCTCTGTCTTAAATGATACATTTATAGCACTGAGATCACGGTGAATGTTATCAGAACGCCTCCAAAGTCTGCATGGAACACTTCCAACTGCTTCTGTGCTTTTCTAAGCCACTGAAGTGGCTTTTTAGGTGCATCTTAGGTGCCCCCGCTTCGTCGCAGTTCATAGCAAGAACATTGATGAAGGGTGGGGCGAAGGAAGGGGGGGGGGTCATTGTTTGTGTTTGGATTGAGTTTATGAACCAGTGACCCCTTACTATCTTCACATGGCTTGCCCACTGTAAGAGCTCCATATAATATAGTTTGCAATCACTTTGATAAACCTGCTCCGAAAGTCCACTATACTGCCCCAAAATGAATTTTTGGCTGCTCCAAAAGATGCAGCGAAATGGCATGTACCAGTATAACTGGAACAGCAATCTTGTTGTGTGGTACTCCCTTTTTTTGCTCTTGACACTTGGAACTCCAGCTCGTTGCTTGCTTTCAAGCTTTTGCATGATGTCTCCTCTTCAGTAGGGAAGCTTGCATCTTGAATTTCACACATAGTCTGTTGTGGAATGAGTACGGCTGACCTAACTCTTCGGCCCTTTGGACATGACTATTCCAGGCGATGGCTTATGCAACATAACCTACGAAGTTACACCACTGACCGCGCCAACAACATTCTACAAGAGGAGCTCAAGGTGTGCCTGCTGGCTGCCGAAAAGTACAGGTGCAACTACTATGCCTGGACATACAGGATATGGCTTATGGATACCTTTGTCCATGGCAACCCTCTTGTGAGTTGATGATTTTCCTATTAGTGAGAGCTAACAAATTCAAGCATAAGACAGCAATTAATGAGTCTTGGGATAAAGACACAGTTGTGTCTTTGGAATGACTGTGCTCAGCTTTACTGGTCATTACCCATTAACGTTAACAATACAGTGGTTCCTGTTCCAGTAAAGCTTTGTGTGAACTGTAAAATTTATGTGGTAGCTCTGAAATACAGTACCATAAAGAAAATACAGTGAAAACAGTTATAATCAGTGCGTCGCAGTGACTTAATGGTTGTGGTGTTATGCTGCTGTATATTAATTAAATTTAGGTCCCATTTTTGATTGTCACCCATAGTGACAGAATTTTCATTATATGAGAGCGAGCATTATACGAGTAAATACAGTATCGTGTTTGTTATCTTGCATTTTTTTTTGTAAGTCTATGTGATGCATGAACACATTTTCCTGTGTTATACTTTTGCAGTATTGTGCACTGTTCAATGTTTTGTAGTTCTCACATACCATTAGATACCTAGTGCAGTGCCTGCTCATGCCATGTCTCTGTCTTTGCATCATGATTCTCTTCTATTATCAATGAAGGCTTTGGTTAAATGACATTAAAACTAAACTCAGCCAGCCATTACTGTGTTAGCTAAGAATGAACAGACAGTTGTCAATTGTGAGGAAAAATTCAAAATCCTGCAACTTTGCAGTGCTTTACATCCCTTGTGATGTTTCTAACGACAATATACTATAGTCAAACCTCAATAAATCGAACATGGATATATCGAATTATTGTGTATATTGAATGCGTTCTATATCACCTGGAAAATCATGTATATTTAATTTTTTTATTTCCAATGGGGTCGGACGTAAAATGCATATATCCAACTCCGCCACCCTAGACCACATGCGCTCTGTTGACAGGTGGTGAGCTTTCCCGCAACACCCTCGAAGATAGCGGTGGCGAGATGGGTGTTCCTGACTGCTGCGCATATAGCTGCACATATTGATTGTGCCGAGGGTGCCATTTGAACGTAGCAGTGTACACACGAGGCAGCCTGGCTAGTTGGACAATGTCAACGACACATTGCACTTGCTGCACTTACTCTTCCTCGGTGCCATGCTCTGCGCCTGCCGCGCCTCACAAGGAATAGCGGTTTGCATCTGCAAAGATGTGCGACAGCACACATTCACCGGGCTCACTTATAAAGGCCTTGGCAAATTCCACTTCATACTTTGTCATTGACAGTGTTTCAAAATGCTTCGATTGACGGACGGGGAGACTGCAGCAGAAGCGGCCAAACGAAGATGGTGCCGAGGTTGATCCCACAAGTGCTGATGTTCCCCACTCCCGACTCAACTGAGGCTGTAGCTGCTTTCGCCCTTCTACGTCGCTACCGGCTTATCGCTTGTGCATCTCTTAGACTATGTTGAGGACTCCGTGTTTAAGCACGCGGCTGCCAATAAGAAACTGCTGCAGTAGTTTCAGGCAAATAAATACCGTAAGAACCTGCGTATAATATGAGTTTTTTTTTTCCTATTATTAGCTTCCCAAATTTTTGCCTTGTACTATATGCAAATCCAAACGAAAATTGAAGTCAGAAATTTGGGCTACAAGTTTTCGTTCTGTTATTGCCAGGTGGCTGTGGCTTGACTTTGTTATTGCTGCGTGGCTACGACTTGCCTTCCTTATTGCTGCGTGGCTATGGCTTGGTTTGTTATTGCTGCGTGACTACAGCATCATTTCTTTATTATTGAGTACGCACCTTGGCAGCACACGTACAAAACATGCTTCGCGAAGTTCATCTTTCTTATTCCGCATTGAAGGACCAAGATGTCCGGACCACAAAAACAGTACTTGGCTGCTTTCAAGAGAAAGGTTATTTTAGCTGCACAAGACATCGGCAACAGTGCGGCTGGGAGGCAGTTTGGCGTCAACGAGGGAAGCATTCGCGGGTGGCGTCAACAGAAGGAAGCCCTTTGCGCGTGCAGCGGAATGCAAAGAAGCTTTCACGGCTTGAAGAGTGGGACATTCCCAGAAATCAAACTCACCCTGACGGAGTTCTTATGCCAACAGCAAGCCAGGCATCTAGTTGTGAGCGTGGAGCTTATGCAGGCAAAAGCTAAGGAGCTTGCGAGAGAAAAAGGGCTACCGAGCTCCGCCTTCAAGGCGAGCAAGCACTGGATTTATCGCTACATGTGCCATGCTTGATTTTCCTTATGCTGCCGAACTTCGATTTCGCAAAAGCTGCCTGAATTGTTCAAAGAGCTACTTGTGGCTTTCCAGCGCCACATTATTTCGATGCAGAAGTCCAAGAACTTCCAGCTAGGGCAAATTGGCAATGCTGACCAAACGTCGGTTTATCTGGACATGCCATCGCCCCTCACCATGCGCGAGAAGGGCTCTAAACAAGTTTATGTCCGGTCCACTGGCAACGAGACAACACGAGTTACTGTCAAGTTGTGCATGGCAGACAGACGCAAGCTCCCGCGCTATGTCGTCTTCAAGGGCAAGACAGTGCCTAAAGGCGAGGAGCTGCCAAAAAATGTGGTCGTGAGATGCCATGAGAAAGGCTGGTTGAATGAGAATCTTGTGCTCGACTTGATAAAGTCCGTCTAGTGTAGGCGGCCCGGCGCACTGTTGTCGTTCCTGTCCATCCTCATGCTGGACGCATTTCGTTGCCATTTGGCCGACTCGGTGAAGAGGCTGTTGCGAGAATCCGGCACTGAACTCGTCGTTATCCCGGATGACGTATCAGCTGCAGCCTTTAGATGTTTGTGTGAACAAGCCGTTCAAGGACGCGGTCAGGCGGTGTTATGCAGATTGGATGCGTTCAGGTGGACCTGCAGTGACGCCGACCGGGTCACCCGGCTGAAGCGGGCTTTGCCAGCTGCGCTATACAAGTGGATTGTGGACACATGGGTCAGCATACCAGAAGATTTTGTGCGTTGCACATTCACGAAGTGCGGCATCTCGAACGCGCTCGATGGCACCTCTGGGAAGATATATGAGTACCTCTGGGAAGATATGTACGACAGTGAACTGTCTGGAGAGAGCGCAGCTGAGGAAGACGGCGATTAAAGTGTGGAGTGCAATTTAAATAAATGTTTTCCTTAAGTTTTCCTAACTCGTATTATATGTGGATAAAACTTTTTTTTCCATTTCACGTCCCAAAAATTTCACCTCGTACTATATGCGGGTTTGTATTATACGCGGGTTTTTATGGTACTTTGTATGAAGCTTTAAGCGAGTATTTACTGCGCCACGATTGGGGCGCAATCGGGGATCGTTGTTTGGAGCGTGGGTTCAGTTGCGCCACGCGCGACTGGCCTAGACCGTGCCGACTTTGCGCGGCTGATGAAATAGGCGCAGCCTACATGCGGTGCAATCGACCGTGCGCTCCAACAACGATCCCCGATCGCGCCCTTGGTTCATTGATTGATATGCATAAGTTTTTTACACATTCTTTACGCGATTTTATAGTATATCGAATTCTGGCCATATCGAACTATTTCGCAAGCATCGTGCTGTTCGATATATTGAGATTCGACTGTATATTCATAAATAGTGTGTGAGTATCCAAAGCTTTCGAATAAAGAATTAAATATAGTCCCACTTGGTTTGGTCCTTGAATCGAATAAGTGCTGTTTGTGAATTCGAATTCCTTTCACATAGTTTTAGAATACTTCAGTTTGTCAACTATACGTGATCAAACATAAGACTGAAGCAAAAGTGCGACAACTTTCGTCCTCATATTTGTTCAATTTTATGGATGATTACATTCTTTATCATTGCATCAAGGGGGACGATGATCATACAATCCTAAAAAAAACCTAGAACTTATTTCTCTTTGGGGTAAAATTTGGCTAATTAAGCTTAACGTTCCTAAATGTTCAATTGTCTCTTTTAGCCATAACCATACTAAATCTGCATTTTTAAATCAAATAACATCACTATTTTGCATCATGCTCAATATAAATATCTTCGTGTTAACCTAAATTTGACTCTTTCGTAGTCAACGCGCATTGCATACATATACGCCAATTCTTCGATATCATTAGGGCACATACGCTGCAAGTTACATAATTCTACTAAAGATGTTTGTAAACTAGCTTATGTAATATTTGTTAAACTTCAGCTTGAATATGCTGCACCTGTCTGGTCTCCCCATCAGAAATATTTTATAAAAAAGCTTGAATCTATTCATAATAAGGCTGCTTGTTTTATTTCACGTTCTTATGACTACAACAAAAACATAACTAAATTAAACTCAACCTCTCACTACAGACTTTGCACAATCATCGTGATATAGCCCTGCTATCATTATTTCATAAATGTGCCAATAATACAGTGCCATCAGTTCTGTCTCTTGAAACTCCTCATTACAGGTCACAAGGTTTTACGATCGGTTCAATTTTATGCACATCTACGAAAAGACTAATTCATTCAACTACTCCGCTCTTCCAAGAGCCAGTTGCCTTTGGAATGACTTTCCTAACACAATAGCTTATGAGGGGGACCAAGAAAATTTCTGGCTTCTTCTAACAACATATTTTTCAAACTCTTCATAGCATATTATCTTTGTCATTGCCTTTCCCGTTATTAATGTGCACCTATGTGTTAAATACTGTTTTGTTTAGCCTAATTATGTCCCACTTGCACTGCAATTCTATTGATTATTCTTTACTGTGTGAAATTTTATTGTTGAATGAGCTGTCACGTTCAAAAGCATTCGGTTTGCTCCTTGTACATATTGTAATGCTATATTACTGTATATTATCGCATCTCTTGCCCTGTACTTTTTGTACATGTATTCACATATGTATTCTAATTCTATGTTATAATCATTGATTGTACTCTCCCCCTTTAAACATTGCCTCTAGGGGCATGTAAGGTATCTTTAAATAAATAAATAAATAAATAAATAAATAAACAAATAAATTTTGCACATAAGCGAAATCAAAGCTGCAGGCTGATCCACAGCAGCTTTTCTCGTATCAATTTGTATGGGGTTTCGGCAAATTCCACTCACTGAGGACGCAAAGAAGTATACCACATTTGTTGCACCTTACTTATTTGAGCATAATTGCCTGCTGTTTGGCAGGAAGAACTCTCTGGCTTGGTTTCAAAAGATTATAAGGGGAAATATAGTAAGCTGCAAGCAAACTGCACTGGTACATTTAGTTCCTGCCATTTTCATGCTTGTTGAAATGCTCCTGAAAGAATGTAATACATAGACACTAGTGCCGCGTCCTTCTCTGCATGAGCTTTGTTCTAGGACATACAATTGATATAAGCATTTCTCAACAATCCACACAGATGCTGGAATCTGAGATTCAACTGACTCGCGAGTGGGTCCGTGGTCACGTGTCCGACTGCAGCGGCTTCCATTACCGGCAGTACCTGTTGCGCCGTGTGGGGAGCATTCCACTGCTGTCTAAGGAGCTGGCCCTGTGTGAGGAGCTCTGCGTCTCGTTCCCTGGCCACGAAGCTATCTGGATGCATCGACGCTTCTGCCTCTGGCATCTTCATCCGACTGCTACCAACGGGGAGACACAGGCCAAAAAGGCTCGCGGTGCCAGTAACTGGGCTGAAGCCGAGGAGGCCTTTCTGCATCGAGTGTCGGGTTGTGGCGAGTGGCAGGACGAGCTGGTGGTACGTCATGTCCGCTGGTTACGCAGCGTCTTGGGCTGGACAGGGACGGCACCGTGACAGCAGCAAAGCAACAGCTCTTGTGGCATGTGCTGGGAAAGAAACGGCTGTGATTTCTTGTCTCAGGAGAAAAATATCTGGGCTCCTGGAGTAGTCAGAACAGAAACATAAACATAAAGCATACGAAGGGCGGCCAGAACTTCGTGCGGTTGTGATTTTGCCTTCCACGGTGAGTGATGGGCTTCAGTGAGCGACAGGACACCATGGCAGTTGAGCAGCAGCCCTCCTGGTGTACATGTGCTGGAAGAGACGAATGGCTGTGATTTATTATCTCAGGAGCAAAGAAAAAAAAAGCGGGCTTCTGCACTGGCAAGGAGTGTGACTGAGAGCATTTGGTCAACGTGCTTGAAGGAGCCAGAAGCATGTGCACTCGTGCCAAAGAAGTGCATGTTATGACTTACATGCATAAACAGTTTTATCGGATGCACTTTAGTCACAGTACTGCTTGACTACTGGACTTGTGAAGTTGTCAGTGGTGCTGCTTGTGTGTTGGCTTCCATCGACTAAGATGGTGCCAGTCATTGTAAAGAACAAAAATGCTTGCATGGCTGCATCAATGTTATTTGCTAAGTGTTGCTAACGTTCAGGTGTTAATATGGGCACAGCTATTGCACATGCTCTTACACGTGGAATTTTACCGAGGTGAGTAAGTAGAGTAATACATGCAGACCATTCCTTGTGTTAAGTCTAGTTGAGAAGCTTTGCAAGATGTAAAAGCTTGCATGTGATTTTGTTGGGCTTTCCCAAAACAGTAGTTACTCAGTCAAGTGTTCTTTCTTAAAAAATGAGACATCAAAACTATGGAAGTTGATGTTACTGTTTACAAAGAAGCTGATTGAGAAATATGTGGAACTGTGCATGCCCGCATGCTAAGGGCACTTTTTGGTATTTTAGCTGATGCAGAGGAAGGTCCCTTTCAGCTTGGGGTTGCCCAAATATAGTCTGAACGAGAAGCAGCTACTGGTTTTATGGAATACACTGAGTTTTTGCATATATAATTTATACCTAACGATTGCGTAAATGACATGGGTGAGATTAAAAACCAACCACCTTCAATAGTTCCTAGCACCCATTGACTCCTTAGGACTGAAAGGGGTAAGTGCATCAAGTTCAGTCCAAAGCAGAAGCCAACAAGTTTAGCAGCAGGCAAACGCCATGTTGCTTTTTATCTCTTAGTTCAAAAGCCTAGACACTTCACCACCTAAATCCCGGCCACGGCGGCCGCATTTCGATGGGGCGAAATGCGAAAACACCCGTGTACTTAGATTTAGGTGCACGTTAAAGAACCCCAGGTGGTCGAAATTTCCGGAGTACCCCACTACGGCGTGCCTCATAATCAGAAAGTGGTTTTGGCACTTAAAACCCCATAATTTAATTTAATTTTTTTTAACTTCACCACCTAAGGTAATGACTGTATATGACATTTCCATAGTCTTCAAAATATTATAGCATGTGTGACCCTATAGCCCCTTTCAAAAAAAAAAAAAGAAAGACACCTACATGGGGACACCTTTTAGTATCTCAGCAGACACAGAGAGAGCCACCAGAGAACAGCAAGCTAACTCTCTTTAAGTGCAAAGTTGAGCAAAGCTGTTCATTGCAGTTCCAAGCGTCTTTGCGTACCCAAAGCTCCGTGCCCTGCTTGCATTCTTTTGTGCTCTGATTAAGTTCTTTTGTAAACCTTTCTGCTTTCTTTTGTATGCCCAGTGGTTTGTGTCCCCCACCTTTGGGTGTGCGAAGCCTAAAACTTCCTATGGCCCCTTTTGCCATTGATGCAGAAACGCTTTTGTGGGTGCAGTCCTTATTGAATAATTCAGAGCACATTACTGGATGGTGAAATTGCTTTTAGAGCCTTAGTTTTGTTGAAAAGTGGTGTCATCGACAAATGAGGACTAATTATTTGCTTGCTTCGGGGCCTACACCACTTTTTATGACTGGAGTGGTGTGAAATTGCACTTTTCAAGTGATGACTCATAAGAGGTGTTCTGCTTTTCAACTTGTGCTTTCCCATTCGCATTTCATTTCACCACTACAGCACTGTGTTATCCTATCATTAAGAGCATAGCAAATACTCATTTTAGAGAATATCCTTACCTGCGGTGTAGCATCTTGCACTTATTCAGTTATTTGGAGTATGTTCTTTTAGGTCTGTCACAAAGCTCCTTGTTATTTCTGTTGATCTGCTTTTGGAATTACGAACTAGGATGCCATTGCTGTTCTCTGTAATCTAGGATGTAATCCTTCATGTTTCATTGATTGCAAATACTTTGGATTTTTACTATACCTTTAATTCAGGCTCTGCAATATCATGAATGCACTTTATGGGAATTTTAGTCAGAAAAGGGCTCTGCAATACATTTTAACTTCATTATGCAATGTCTTTGGTATGAAAGGGCGGTCGTCTTGCAGACTTCCTCTGGAAATAATTTTTTCCCCTGTGTTTTGTATCAGCAAAGGAATGAGTTGCATAATGTCTCTGCTCACCATGGCTTCAGGGCTTTTCTTCTCCTTCTAAGCCTTCCAGAATGTTAGATGCTGCAAATCTCTGCTAGTGAGAGCAATGCTTTGCCCAGTGACACGTCATTCATCATGGTGTGCTCTTAGTTCCTTTTCTATCTTGCATGCCTCATTCACTTACAATTAGCTATAGGTGCGCACTTTGTTCTTTCATTTGCTGCTTTGACCCTTTTTCAAGTGTTTGAAGTATCTGTCCCAACTGTTTCTTCTGTTGTCTGGAGGGATCTAACTAATAACTATTTTGTACCAGTTTATCTCACCGTTTGACCTGAATTATGGCAGGGAATTTCAAACAGCCATGAGAGAGAACAAGCTACCTTTTCGGCATCATTGTGTGTTTTCTGCAGCATGTGGATGCTAAGTAGTTGAGCTGGCTGTCGATGACATTATATGGTGAGTGGGCTGGTCTAAATAGTTTGCCTTGTTCAATAAGTGTTGCAGGACACTTTAAAAATGCCCATGTTAATTCTTTTCTGCAGTTATGTAAGCTTGCATATCCTTTTATCTGTTGATGTAAGCATAGCCCTCAGAGTGTCTGCTTTGTCCTAGCTTGCCTTAAATGTGGCTGACATGTCGGTGAGGGACAGAAGTAAACTTGCATATCCTTTTATCAGTTGACATAAGCATAGCTCTCGCAGTGTCTGCTTCGGCCTAGTTGGCACTAAATGTGGCTGACGTGGGAGTGAGGTGATGATGTGTAAAATGTTCCTCAAGGAAGCATTAAAGCTATGATGAAAGGCTGAAAAGCTGCAGACGAGTCACTGGACCTGTAGCATGGATTTATTATTTTTTACCAAGCTGGAAGGTCTGTACTTGCCAATGTAATTTGTACAGCTTCACCGTCCATTTGTCTTTACCAAGGTCTCCGGTTGCCCTTTGGTGCTTTCCTTTGTGTAATTGCGGCAGCAATTGTTCACTACCTTAGTATTTCTGAAACAGCACTTATATACTGCTCATAGTTGTCTAGAACTTGTGGTTATTTAGTGTTCTGGATGCCCTGCAAATGTAGTGAGAAATTGTGTTAACTTTTTTCGCATCTTCTTACAACAGATGGCTCATAGTACCTCTGTCAGCCACAGGTGTTGTTTGGTGTAGTTGCCCTAGTGTATTTTAGTGATCAATGGTTTGTGGCATTTTCGTTGCTCTGAGGTTTAGTTTGTCAGAGTCGTGCACAAATCTCACAGCTTTTTTTTTTGTGACGAGACCTTCTCACCTGTAAGGGTCGCCTTTATTTTTTTAGTCATTTTACTTGCATAAACGAAGGGGGTTTTAGCCTCCACACGAATGTTTCTTTAGAGATTGGTCAAAGACAATGTTCCTTCAAGTGGCATCCTAGCAGAGATGCTGTGGCAAAAGGGTGTGCACTGCCTATTCAGAAGTGTATCGTTTCCTTTTTGTGTACCCATTTGGTGATTGATTGTGTGATTTTTCTATTTCAAGTTAAGCAGTGTGCGAGAGACCTGGTGCATGCTTATTGCTTCTTACCTGAACCTTCTTTCTTTCTTTTTTTGCATTAATAGTTTCGCCAGAGATATATTTCTTGATAGTATGTATATCGACTCACTAATGCCAACATTTAGTGCAGCTCCTGGACTGCAGTGAGAGTAATAGTAGTGTGTAGTACAGACTCGTACTAGTTTGCAGTAACAAAATCAACTTTTTAATTGCCAATGAAACTGTGAGCCATAGGCGCAAGGGGAGTGTGAAAAAGCTGTAGATATTA
This sequence comes from Dermacentor variabilis, assembly GCF_050947875.1. NCBI lineage: Eukaryota > Metazoa > Arthropoda > Arachnida > Ixodida > Ixodidae > Dermacentor > Dermacentor variabilis. Next base: position 32,774,324 of record NC_134569.1, read on the forward strand.
CATTTGTATATGAGGGAAAAAAGATGTCAATTGGAACATTCTGATTACCTGCATTGAATACATTTTGCTCTTGCTTCTAGCAACTGTGGCCTGTGTACACCATGTTTGAATGCATGCATTGTTATCTATCTGATACAAAAATTTCATTCAAGCAATACACGGTAGATTGATAGGTAAACTTGCAGACAGAAAGCTCTATTTACCATGTGTGCACAGTACAAACTGGTTGTACTTATCTGTTGTTGACCTAGTTGTATATTTTTACTTGACACCATGACAGAAGAGCCTATCAGTTTTGTTAAAATAAAGAAGAGAGTGTTTTTAACAGTGTTTTACTTGTACCTGTGTTGCGTCCTTCATGCATGCTTATATTTTGTTAGGATGTGAGTGTTCAGTGGTAGAGCAAGTGGCCAATTGCCACTTGCTCTACCACTGAACTTTTAGGCCAAGAAGCACACCAACCTCATTTCACAAGCACAAAGATGCCTGCAGGCAGGTTTAAGGTGGGCAAGAGAGATTGTTATAGTTGTTATGATACACAGGCAAGTATGGTAAACCCACACAATCAGCAATAACAAGGATCATGAGGCTCATATCAGTAAGGATTTGCAGCTAATAAACTGACATGGTAATGTGATTTCACTTGCCAGATCCCTTGGACTTGCGAGTCTTTGGGAAAGCAAACAAGTAACTTTCATAAGTTCAAGACCTGGTTGGAATCCAGTCTGGCTCGAGTAAAAGTATTGTCCTTTTCGGTTCGAGAAGACTACAATGTGTTGAGGTCAATAACACAAGTCTCAAATTGCTGACAGCATTTTATGTAGGTTTACCTGGTTTAATAAGACTCACCACTGAGTGCTTTCACTGTATGACATTTCACTCATCGGGTAGACTAGGTCGTTTCACAAGATTATGCAAGCTGCACTAATTTATTCAAGGAGTGGACATCCCTTCTCTGATTTATAGTCCAAAGGTTTAACATGTAAAGGTCTCGCATGTCAAGGTTTCACATTTTGCATAACCATGAGAAATCCACTTTCTTTGTGCCACTTTTCTTGTAGTAGCTGATGTGTGAAGTGGGGTGGCAGGGCCCCTCACCTGGATCTGCCATTGCTTCCAGCTGATGGACATAAGAAGTCGCGTATGACTGGTTGGCCCGCACATTTCTGGGAGCAAAGAAAGCTTGCAATATATATATATATATTCATATTCATTTCCAGTACAATCAAGGTTTCAAAATTTTTACTGCTCCTATAAACCCTCTGATTTAAGCTAACGAAGTCGCCATTTTGTGTGGTCAAGCGTTTAAGCTGCCTAATGCTTTTCCATTTCAAATAAGGCACCTGCAAAGCACGAGGTCGCGGGATGAAATCCCGGCCATGGCGGCCGCATTTCTATGGGGGCGAAATGCAAAAACACCCGTGTACTTTGATTTAGGTGCACGTTAAAGGGACACTAAAGTAAAAAATGATTTCTTCTGCATCAGTAAATTACCGTTCGACAACACCAAAAACACCACTCTTACAACGATACGTTTGGTAAGCCAGAACAAGCGCAAGAACGAAATACGGGTGGCGACGCCTACCCAAGTTCTTGCACCTGGAGGCTGTGACGTCTTGGATTTTGATGGCATATTCTAGGGCCTACTAATTATATATAGCGGTACAGATTGACTACATTGTGTTCTAAAGGAACAAAATATTCAACGTGGCAAGTTTCGGGAACCTTTATTCTGCCAACGCGGCCCAAATGCGGAAACATACTTTGGAATCCCTGACGTCACGATGACGTACTGGCGCTGGGGTTTTTGCTCGAAATTCAAATACTGATACTTGGACCTTCATTTTCTCATTTAATAATCAAACTATTTTTTTGAAATGACTGCCTGCAGGGTTCTCAAGCAATGCTTTATTAGTCTAAACTGATTTATTGTTTCGCTTTAGTGTCCCTTTAAAGAATCCTAGGTGATCAAAACTAATCTGGAGTGCCCCACTACGGCGTGCCACATGATCAGAACGTCGTTTTGACACTTAAAACCCCATAACGTTATTTTTTAAATAAGGAACATTTAGAAAATGCTCTTGTAATGCACACTTACCAAACAACACGAGACGCAACTATCAAATCTGTCGACCACATCTTTGTGCTGTTTTCGGCACCGCATGAGATATTGGTAAGTAACTTTTATCTGCTATCATTTGTACCGTCAACAATGTCTAGTTCTGAGCAGAAGTTATCAGACCAAGAAAGGACAAGGGTGTTGGCTGTTAAGTAAACATGAAAGCCTTGTTTTCCGCTCTGAAAATACGAAATACATAACGCAGGGCGTGTATGGGGTGTTACCTTTGTAGTGTAATTCCTAATTGAAGAAATACGTGATTTCGTTTGGAGGGTGAAGCATTGCCAGCGATACCTCGTCATTTCATAGACAATATAAACAGTTTATCCAAACGGGTGTGTCGCGCGCCCAAGGACACGCAAGGACAGAGTTCACCGCGACCGCGACGCGACCGTCCCGACGCTGGCCTGGCGATGAGCGCGTGTGTTTGTACCAAAGAGGTGGTTTCGCGCCGTCATCGTGTCTCCGAAAGTCAGCAGATCACGTGACCTGCAATACAGAGCACGCGGGAAGCCGCGAACCTTCTCGGCTCGCCCTCGCAAGTCTGCTCAGGCAAACGACGCAGATCACGTGACCTCCAGCAAGCACGGCGCACGGGCCGCGCTTTTCTCCGTGCATGTGGTACCTCGCCCTGCACAGCGTGACGGCGACAGCGCGGCTCGTGCGTGCGAATAACTGTCATCGCGACACAAAAGGCTACGTGAGCTGCGACGAGCACCTGCTTTACGTATACCACGTGTCTTAGCTAACGCGGGCCAAGCTGTGAAAAAAAGAAAGCCAGCGGCTACAGGACGATGGGACCAACGGTGTTTCGTTAGCAATCGCCTTGGGCGAACTGGTGAATTTTTTCTGTTATTATTGATTAGCTAATTAGTCAAAAGGAATTGCCTAAATTTATAATTACCTGCATAATTGCGTAAGCTCGGATGCCAAATTGTGCGACGCGTTAAAAAAATGCAGCTCGCTACGGTTTCCCTAGTTATGTTATCCGCGCTTTAAGGTTGTAGCGCAAAACGCGAAAGAGAATGCGTATGCGAAGAGGTTTCAAAGAATCGCTCAATTGCCGACTTGGTGGCCGCGAAAAAGTGACGTGGTGACGATCTAGCTGTCGGCTACTACTGCGAGCTAGCAGGCGGGTCATGCTGCTTGCTTGAGCATTGCGCGTCGGCTTAAGGCGTCGATTAAATATACGACTGAAGCGAAGAAAAAAAAAATTGAGAGAGCAAACCGCAGCATTTTTCTAGCAGTGGCAGAACAGCTACTCCCTTGCCTTGTCACTTTTTCGCGGTCACTAAGAATGCCATAGAACAGTATTGGTTCATTGAAACCCCATTTTAAGAGCGTTGCTATCGGCGTGCCAAGTGCGTGGGCCCATCTTCACTTTGTACTCATTCCGACGTTTTGCGACACAACTTTTGAAATATGGAAGAAATAAGTGAGAAAAATAAAGAGTTTAAAACAGTTGAATATGATGTTTTCGAATGCGATGTACAATTTGACATACGAGGTTACGCAATTATCCAAGCAAGTATAAATTAAGCAAATAATTTTGACTAATTCGCTATTGAATGATAGCAGAAAAAAGTGCCAGTTTCCCCCGAAAGGCGAAGCAACGATTGCGATAGCAAATTAGTGGACTGCCATGCAAAGTTACAATAATATTGGGGCCCATGGAAAGCGTCGCAAACATTTCCCAGTACGAGTCATTAACTCAACTGCGCCAGGTAGGCCGAGCTGTTTTTCGCCAACTGCGTCGCAAGACTCGATACGTGCCGTAGGCCGAAAGTCCTTGAAATGAGCCGCAAACTGTCAAACAAAATGTCTCATCTTGCCGTAGTCCAATAGTGCAGTGGTGCCGCGTCGAAGTGCAGAAGTAACGCAAGAATACGCCGGGAGCCCGACCGACAAGGCTACATCTAAAAAAAAATCGCTGTTTCGCCCCAAAGGCGAAGCATCGATCGCGATAGCAAATTAGTGGACAGCTAGCTATACGAAGGATAGTAGTTTTATCAGCCGTATGAACTGTTAAATATAGGCATACTAACTAAGTTAACAAGCATGATGTCACGCGCGCACAAGCAAACACGAACACATCTAACTCGATGACCGCGGAAACTCTCTGTTCAAACGCTGGGGTGAGGAAGCGCGGCAGCAGCAGCGAGCGAATTGACCTTCCTGCTGCGCCTCACATCAACGCGAACTAAGTCGCGAAAACACAGGGCGCGGTGGAGTCCCCGTCGCGGATAGCTTTCAACATGCAGCGGCCCCGAGTAGAACGCGCCTCCTTTCACCACCCTCCCCCCGGATCCTTGCGCGTGACGGAAAACGCACGCTTCCTTCCGGCTTTCCTATCTTCCGTGCGCAAGACTGAGCCGCGATCGCTGGCTCGCGCTCGTACGCTTTCGCTCGCACATACAGCATACGGCGCGCGGCGACGAGTTTGTCGCCGTTGGACGTTATACGAAACCTCACGACGACGACGACGTCAGAAATGCACCTAGAGTGTCCATACAATTGCTATCGCAATAAAATTCAACAGTGTGTGCAAGGTGACTACTAACAAAACACCGTTGGTCACTTCGACACATATCGGAGCCCCACTTTTAAACAGCTTGACCGGCCTTAGCTTGGACACATTGTATTTTGCCTTCTTCAATAAACGTTACTTTGCTTATTGTTTTGTTGGTATTAGCATTATAACGTTAACTGTAAAATAACATTTATTGGATAATGATGTCTTTCCCAATAAATTTACATCGCTATTAGCAATGTTACATTTTCTGGATGAAGCAAAATATTTGCAAGAGTGGTGTGAAAATTGTGTAGCATCACCGCAGTCATCACTGCCCTTGAGGGTGTATGCTACGGCCCTTCTAGATACTTGAAAAAATCTTCATAATTTTCCCAGCATGAACATTACCTGGTCAATGGAAAGGTTCACCAACCAAACAAATTTATTTACTTAGAACTCATTTATAGTTATCCTGCTGCACGTCTGGCAGGCGTGTACTCCTGTAAAGCGTGCACCGCTACCTGGGTTGTAGCACTGTGGTGAAGACATTTGGTTTGAAAGGAGTGTTGCTATAATATTCTTTTTGGCTTAGTAGTAGTACATCGAAGCATCTACATAAGTATTTCCAACTGACAGTTATGTCCTCGTGAAGAGCTAGAAAATACACCAATAATCTGTATGCAAGAGAGAACCTACAGCACCTCTCTTCATACTTCCCGATGGCTTTGTTTTCTTGCTACCTTAAACGCATGAATTCCTTAGGTCAAGTTATCGCCCTGTTCGTCAATCTTAAATGCATGTGATGACCTTAAGTTGGGACCATTTCGTAAAGGCATCAAACTGCATAAATATAACCGAGTCGCACTGCTTTAAAATCTTTACCCTCCGGCATTGTACTTTGAAAAATTATATGATTTGCACAGAGTATGTCACCGTTCATGGAATACGGCAAGCTTGCAATGGCACTAAACTACGAATTTCTTCTTCCATTCAGTTCATAATTGGGGAATGTCTTGGGAGCGTAACACATGTAATAAAAACAGAAATAAAGGAAATTGCAATATCAAAATATCGCACTTTTAATGTGTTAATCAAATACGGACACATTATTCACAAATTTCATCACACTGCTGCTGGCTGCGAGCTACAGTTGTTCAGCTTGACGTAGTAGTTCTGCGGAAACCCGCAAGGTGGAGAGAAGTAATGAATAAAGGGAAAATCAGACATCCACCCGTTCGTAGCAATTGCTACAAAGGAAACCCATACGGGTTCCTCGAAAGAAAGGCCTCATAATTGAAGAAAAATTCGTCCTGGTCCGGGACTAGAACCCGGGACCACCGCCTTTCCGGGGCAGCCGCTCTACCATCTGAGCTAACCAGGCCGCTAGTAGATGGCAGGGCGAAGTGAATTTGTGGACAACATGAAGCAAAGGCAAGAGTTTGACGTAGTACTTCTGCGGAAACACGCAAGGTGGAGAGAAGTAATGAATAAAGGCAAAATCAGATATCCACCCGTTCGTAGCAATTGCTACAAAGGAAACCCATACGGGTTCCTCGAAAGAAAGGCCTCATATACTTTAGAAGAGTTAACTGCTGGGCTAGTTGGTGATCTTGCATATTGAAAAGATTTTGCGCCAAAAAAAAACAACACACACACCAGAAAGACGACGAAAGACGCCCGTGGTGTTGTCGTCTTTCTGGTGTGTGTTGTTTTTTTGGCGCAAAATCTTTTCAATATGAAAGGCCTCATAGTTGAAGAAAAAATGGTCCTGGTCCGGGACTCGAACCCGGGACCACCGCCTTTCCGGGGCAGCCGCTTTACCATCTGAGCTAACCAGGCGGCTAGCAGATGGCAGGGCGAAGTCGAATTTGTCGACAACACGAAGCAAAGGCAAGAGTTTCTTTCTCTCCACCTTGCGGGTTTCCGCAGAACTACTACGTCAAACTCTTGCCTTTGCTTCGTGTTGTCGACAAATTCGACTTCGCCCTGTCATCTGCTAGCCGCCTTGTTAGCTCAGATGGTAGAGCGGCTGCCCCGGAAAGGCGGTGGTCCCGGATTTGAGTCCCGGACCAGGACGAATTTTTCTTCAACTATGAGGCCTTTCTTTCGAGGAACCCGTATGGGTTTCCTTTGTAGCAATTGCTACGAACAGGTGGATGTCTGATTTTCCCTTTATTCAGTTGTTCAGGTTATATATATATGTATAGAGTGAGTGTGTGTTTAACTTTCCGGGTTTTTTAATAGAACGCGAGTATGAGTACGCCGAAGCCATTTTTCTTCTAGGTTATGCGGCCACGCGGTCGCAAACTGTGAGGATAATTGTCGTCGTAATGTCAGTATTTATTTAAATTTGATAATTAAATTTTTATTTACTACAGTTAGCAGGTATGTTTATATTGAAAACTCAGAGACCATGCCATTTGGTGACTATTCTACGTTGTACAATTTTAGTAACGCGCCTGTGTCCCGAGATATGCACGTCTGAAATTTCACCCCAAGCCGTCTAATTACGCATGCAAGATGGCGGCAGCCGCTATGAGGCCCCTCACTAGTGTGACGCAGCTGTTGCGTGTGACGCTCCGTCTGACAAGAATGCGGGGTGACAGGTGACAGTGATTACTTTTCGTTCTTGGTCACCGTTTCCGTTCGTGGCCAGTGGAAACGAAAGATGACCTTGCGTGGTGGCTTGGCCGAGCTCTTTTTTGAAGCAATGACTTGCAGAGTTGGCGACAAGGCGCGGTGCCACCGTACAAGTACTGTCGATGCAATCAAGTGCAGGATTACGATACCTGCTTTGGTTTTATTTATTTATCTTTTTTTTTGCATTTCGGAGGCTCAAAGTCACATAAGCGCTAAGCATGAAGCAAAGGTGACAGCTACCGGGCAGCACCTTAGTCTTGCCTCGGAAACTCCGTCACTATGCCGCTTTGGTGGCAGAGGTAATTGGAGCCATCCATCAGGAGCGCGGGAAAGCAATTTTGCTCGCAGCCTTGTGCGTCTGCCCGCAGTACAGTCTACAGAGGGCATGCCTTCGCCACGAACTTGACCAACTGGACGACCAACCGCTATCCGAAAAAAGAATTCTACAACATCGAATGGACCTACCGTCACAGAAGAAGGCCGTGCAAGCACTTTTGCGCTTTTTGCGATCTACCGGCCTGTGTGAACGACTTTAACTGGAACGCTTTTGTGTGTGTGTCTCCATGTATGCGAGTTCCTTTTCTTCCCCCTTTTTTTAGCGTTTTCCTCTCTGTCATCTTTCTAACCCCTATCCCCTATCCCCAGTGTAGGGTAGAAAACCGGAGACTCATATCTGGTTAACCTCCCTGCCTTTTTTCTTCATTTTCTCTCTCTATCTCTCCGCAATGCCGCTCCTGCGCAGAGCCCGGGTCCCCCAGGTACATAGCAGGGGGTTACAGAGCAGCACCATTAAATCCTCCGAACCCTTACCACACCAACGAGCTTTGAGAGAGAGCCTTGGCCAGCTCCGAGCTCGAGGATCAGCAACGGCTGATTGCGAGGGCCCAGGACGCGGCCCGAGCTCAAGGCATTCTGAAATGAGGACACCTCTCTAAAGCTTCAGTTACCTAATAAAATAGTTTATTCTCTCTCTCTTCCTTGCACGGCCTCCTAGATCGGCGCGTGAGGTTACGCGCCGATCCAGGAGACCGTGCCCAGCTTTCCATTCCGCCTTCAGTGCTTTTTCTGTGTGTCACCGTAGTACAAACGTACTAACAGCTAAAAAATTACTGCTCGTGTTCATAAAGGTTTTAAACAGGGATAAGGTGCCTCAGAAAGGCTGCACAGCGTTTCGATAGGAGGACCTAGTTTCGTCAAAAGCGGCCTCGTCATCCTCGGTATGTTAGTTTTAAAGGCTTAGTATAGTGACGTCACGTGCAGTTGTCGGTGGCGGCTGGTTGTAAAGGGAGGGAGGCAACGTTCCTATCGAAACGTTGGCCAGCCTTTCTGAGGCACCTCATCCCTGTTTATAACCTTTATACACAGTGTGCTATTCCATCTGTCAGCCGCTTTCTTGATTTTGGATGTTCGTGTTATGTATTATCTCAGTAATTGCCGATGGGAAAACCGCGCGAACGACCTTCATGTGTAGGCATGATAGGCTTTTTTTCTGGAAAGCATGAACATTGCAAGTGTCCTATATACAGATTTTTGCAGTTCGTGTTTATAACACAAAGCAGTGTCCGGTAAGTATGACTTAGTGCCTTAAGTGACGTAATTTTCCTTCGTAGTGAAAGAAAAGTCATGTTGTTGGCCTATTTCACTCGGTCTTTGTTTGAAGAATAGGCCTTTCTCTGAATGTTTTCTATGTGCTGCTGCAAAAGCTGACTACCTTCGGCTGCCCCTTGCCACTGTTACTCAAGTTGCGGCCAAGTGCAAGATAATGTGACAATGTGTATTTCCGTGTTAACTCGACAGCGTTAAGGAGCTCGTGTTGCAGAAAAGCCGGTGTCGTCGTCGGCGTTGGCCGTGAGCGAAAAGATCCCGGAAGGCAATTCATAAATAAAAACAACTTGCAAGATGGGCTGGGTGGGAATCGAACCATGATCTCCGGAGTGTGAGACGGAGACGCTACCACTCAGCCATGAGTATTTTTTTTGTTATCGGTTTGGCAAAAGAAAGTACAATGTGAGTATTACATGGCCATAAAAAACAACTAGTCAATGCTGGACCAGTGTGTTGTGATAAGAACAATGTAGGCTAGTCACTTTGTCCAAAGCACTTAGCCAATCAGGAGGATTTTCATTCATTCATTCATTTATTGATACTGTCAGCCCTCATCGGGCTATTACAGGAATGGAGAATAAAAACAACAAAAAGATACATAGAATGCGACCGAGCTACAAGCTTTGGCTCACAAAGCTTGTCTTAAAATCGAAAAGTATGAACTACAACATACAAGGGAAAGTAATAAAGAACCATTCACAATTAGGCACCGCATCGTCATAGACACAATAGGAGTCACACATGTAAAAGTAAATGCATACATATTGGGTAATTCACTATGTGTTATTACAAAAAATGGTGCTTTTAAGACTTTCCAAAAAGGTAGTTAAGGACATCGAGGTTACAAGAGACTCGGGTAACAAATTCAAGTCTCTTATCGCCCTAGGAAAGAAACTGAACTTGAAACAATCATTGCGGGCGAGTGGAGGAGGAATGTACATACTATGACGATGCCTCATTGACGCGTTCATAGGAAGCTCAGAATAATCATCTGGTTTAATGTCTACTTGATTTTAAATAACTTCGAAGAGAAATTTCAATCTGTCGTATTTAGTTCTGAGCTCAAGTGGTGCTAGACCAGCTAATTGACATAACTCTGTTGGAGAATGGATGCGACGATATTTATTAAATATAAACCTGGCGGCTAGCCTCTGTATTCGGTCAAGTTTAGAACAGTTAGCTATGGTGTGTGGGTCCCAAACTATTTTAGCATTTTCAATAATTGGTCTAACTAGAGTTTTGTAAGCAAGACATTTAATTTCAGGGGTTGCCCGATTGAGGTTCCGCCTCAAAGACCATAGGGCTCTAAGCGATTTGATGCACACATTTTCTGTGTGTGTATTCCAGCGTAAATCTGATGTAAACATTAAATCCAAGTATTTGTGTTTTTCAACGTTCTCGAGTTTGTTGTCATCAATGTAGTACGAGTAACTAAGGGTACACTTTTCACGTCAAATAGACATAGACACTGATTTTTGAGGGTTTATGACCATTTGCCAGTCGTCGCACCATTTTTTATTTTTTTGTAGATTTGAGTTAAGTTCTTCTTGGTCTTGTCTCGATTGAATTTTGTTGTAAATGACGCAGTCGTCCGCAAACAAGCGCAACAGTACAGCGATGTCATTAGGCATATCATTAATAAATATGAGAAATAAGAGTGGTCCTTGTACCGTGCCCTGAGGTACACCAGACTGTACAAGTGAGGCTACAGACTGGCAGTTTCCAATCTGAACATACTGTTCTCTGCAATGAAGGTAAGACGCGAACCATTTCGTGATTGCGGGATTCCTAAATATGGCGTCTATATTATGTAATAACTTAGGATGAGAAACTTTATCAAACGCCTTTGCAAAGTCTAGGTACACTATGTCGGTTTGGCCACGTGAATTAATGGTTTGGGAGAGGTCATGTACAAATTATATAAGTTGAGTTGTCGTGGAGAGTTTTCTTCTGAACCCATGTTGACAGCCGTATAGTGCCTTATGGTAATCCAGATATTTAATTAAATGTTTTGATACAGTGTGCTGCAGTAATTTAGAACACGCGCTGCTAAGGGAAATTGGGCGGTAGTTGTTGACGTCTGCTGTTGCGCCGCCTTTGTGTAAAGGTACGATTTTGGCACGCTTCCAAGGACTGGGGAAACAGCCGGTAGTAATAGATGAGCGAAATATAATGGCAAGATATTTTGAAACCCACGCTGCATACCTGTATAAAAATTCGTTGGGTATTTCATCTGGTCCAGGCGATTTCTTTATATTAATGTTGAGGAGCAAGTTAAGAATTCCTTCTTCACTAATTACTATATCCTCTATTGGGACCCTATCTGAGGTGTCTACAAAGTGCGGAACCATACCGTTATCTCGCGCAAAAACAGACGAGAAAAAATCACTAAAGCTGTCAACCTGTTTATCGTTATTTTGGCTCGCATCCACGTGTGGTCGCTTATCCTTAAGATTAATGTAGAGCCAAAATTTTCCGGGGTCTTCTGCAAGAATTTTTTAAAGTGTGATGCTATAAAACCTGTCTATGCTCTCCCGAACAAGTTGTTTTAACTGTTTACTTAGTTGTCGAATGCGTTCCTTATATTGTGAGGTGGAGTTTTGCAAACGGGCTTGTCGTTTCGTTTTCAGTTTCCTTTTAATATGTATAATTTCCGTCGTCATTCAAGGAGTTTTCTTCCTGACAATTTTGCGGCGTTTGGGGACAAAACGTTCGATGCACTGTCGTACAATGTTTGAAAAAGTGTTCCACAGCAGGTCTGTACTGGCTCCGGAACGATAATGCATTAAAAACTTGTCGAGGGACTGTTCTAAGAAGTCAAGTGCACCGACGTCATCAGCAGCTTGAAAGTCTAGGATGATCACTCTGTGCACAGAAAAATTCGCGTATATATCGCACACTTTCAATGAAGTATTCATGTGCTGGGGCCTGAACAATGCGCTCATGTCTAATATACATACACGTTCGCCACACGCTATGCATGCACAGAAGCATTAACAGATCGACAGGCACTCCCTCTGGTTCCGCGCATGGCAGGAAGCGTATCCCGAGAGCACTTAACGGAAATTCCTTTTTAAAGCTGCGTTTTTGAATATCCCACAAAAACACTGCGTCATGGCAGTCCAGAAAGAAATGCTAGATCGTCTCCGGTTTTTTGCATATAAAGAAATTCACAGACCAAAGTACAAGAATGCCTTTGCTTTGCAACCACGTTTTCACTGGGAGAGTGCCTGTATGTAGTTGAAAAAAGAAAGATTTAACAGAAGCTCTTACCGGCATTCGTTTAACTCTCTTAAGGGCATCTCGTTCTGAACCTAAAACAAATACTGTACTATACAACGGTACAGGCAAGAATACATCAAGATCTTTATACAACTTCTTACTAGTAACAGCTGCCAGATATTCAATAGAAAATCTTGCTTTTTGTATTTGGAAAGACGCGACCACTTCATGCAAGAAAGCACTTAAAGGCACTGGCACCGTATACATGGACGACACTACATAATCAGGCAATGAATCGCGCAGTCGAGCTTGAATCGTTGTTCTCAGAAAAGCATCCTTTTGATCACGCAAAAAAAAACCTGCTTACAATCTGTTTAAGGAACAAATGTGACAACCCCAGCCCACCATTCAACACTCTGGAAAAGATTACTACGACTTGTACGTTCCCATGTTGAAGCCCAAATAAACGTCGCAAATACTACATGCAGCTTTTGCGCAGACATCCTCGTCAGACACAAAGCTTGCATCACGTAAAAGATTTTAGCGACTAAAAATAAATTACACACGGTGGCTCTTGCAAACATTGAAAATTTATGCCCTCCCCATTTGCCGGTCTGGGTTTCCACTCGCACTACTTCATTGTCCCAATATTCTTTGCTATCACGATAATGTTCGAGGGGCACACCTAGGTAGGTGTCTGGTGTTACCGCCCATTGCATGTTACAAAAAGTCTCAGGCTTGTATTGCCAATTCCCATGCCAAAAACCAAGACACTTGTTCCAATTAATAGCACTTCCACTTGCTGTACAAAATTTTACAGCCTGTTGTACAACTGCTTTACCACTGTCATGGTCCGTACAAAACACAGCTATATCATCAGCATATGCTAAAACTCGAACTTGAAAAAAAGTGTAACCCCGGATGTTTGGGCTCGTCAGCAGCCGCAAACAAAAGGGCTCGAGGTAGATAGAGAGCGAAAAGCAGGGGAGATAAAGGGCAGCCTTGTCTCACAGACGACTGCACAGGAATACCACCACTTAATTGCCTATTAATTATCAGCTTCGCTATACAATCATTGTACATCATTTTGACACCTTCTGTAATAACGGTTCCAACATTGATATGGTCTAGCATCGAGAACAAAACTTCGTGTACGACTTTATCGAACGCCTTGTGCAGATCTTATTGCAACAAGGCCACGCGCCCATACATTCCGTCACAGCATTCAAGGACAGTTCTAGCTGTGTGAACATTGGTAACGATTGTCCTGCCTTTTATGCCGCGTGTCTAATGTGGCCCTACAATTGACTTAATAACACTTTGAAGACGTCGAGCTAAAATCTTCATGAATATTTATAGTCGACATTTGTTAGACTGATGGGACGGTATTTTTCCCATGGTTCTTTGTCGCGCTTTGAACCTTCGAACTCAGCCATGAGTTCAATGGTTCAAAGCAGTACAAAAGTGTCTCTAGTGAATGCGGTGTTGCATTAGAAACGTGCCGTAGAAAGTTATACTGCGGTGTATATCGGTAATTATGAGCATGTGAACTACAGAAGTCGCAGTTAAACGAGTAGCGAAGTACGTTTCCGCTACATTTCTTCGGCGCTTGGCGCACATGCAGAGCCATCTTGCGGCAAACACAGAAGACCCCCTCCTCGCAATGTACGGCGCTGCCCCGACAGGTGGCGTGCCACTCGCCCGCTTCTCCCCTTCGTCTCGTCAAGAGCATGCCGAGCGAATGAGTGGGCGGTGCGAAAGGGGTGCGATAACGCTATCGCGTTCCACTCTTGAAGGCGAAGCTTAAGCGTCCTTCAATTTTTTAGCACAGTGTTGCTTTTGTTCTGCCCTGTCTTTCTCATTTTGTTCAGTAGTAATGAACATGTCATGCATTTCATATACATTTGTGCAGGTTTAAAATAAGCTCTTGATTTTTTTGTATGGCTTTCAATAAAACAATCTTAGCATTTTATTCTATATTTAGGTATTTTGCGTGTCATTGTTTTTGCCATTACTAGTGAATTTTCCCTTTCACTAGTTGTCATGAATATGTCATACACGTCGTCCTGTTTTGTGCAATATCTCAGTGAGTATATCAGAAGCTCTCAGTGCGCATACCAGAAGCTCTTCTACACTTTGCTCTTTAGGGCATTATATAACAATATCTTATGTGTGTACATGAAACGGCCTTCCGCGTTTTCCTGAGCTTTTTTTCCCACTGTATGTGAACTTTTGCGTTGTTTAGTAGTCATGCACATGTCATGCATATTTCACTTTTTTTTTTCTGAGCGTGTATCATACCAAGTTATGAGAAAATATTTGTTTGCGGAAACGGAAGTCAATAAAACGAGGCCAAAGATCTGGTGTGTTGGAAGTGGAATTTATATACGGTCTGACATATGCTGGTATACTCAAAGTATGGACAAGACTGCGCGCGTGCTAACGCATAATGAACCCACGGCGCACCACGCGCCACTTCGCAAACCATGCCTGCGGCAGCGCGCGCGGGATAAAAAAAAATACAAAAAAACTCGCCTTTGTGCCGCGGACAGGCAAAAAGAAAGCAGTGAAGGTGCGTGGTGAATGGGGAAGGGTGTAGAGGGAATGGAGCAGGTCGTCATAATAAAAAAAAACAAAAAAAAAACAAAGAGCGCTAGGGTGAGAAGGCGCCGCGCGGCTGCTGTTCCTGTTGCCATGACAGCGTAAACAGTCCTGTGCGCCGCCATTTTGCCAAATTATCGCCCTCCTGCTAGGGCCGTAACTGAAGGGGACCTTGGCGCTAGCGTCGAAAGAGCGTCTGCTTAAATACAGCCAATGCCAGCCATGCGGAGCTTCACCCCTGGGCCTTAGTTGCCAGTGGTGTTCCAGGGACGAACCTGTCCGAAGTGTGTTATTTGTGGGTCCTGCATTGCCTACGCCTGAAAAACTGCTGTTAAATAGAAGGACGACTGTGAGCTGGCCTGAGTAGTGCACTTCACTGTTGTATGCCTAGCGATTTTTTTTGTTCTTCGCGGCTTCGTGAAAGTGCCAAACAGATGAGGCATCGCCTTGCAAGGGCATCGAGTGAACCCCCTGAACTTCCATTATGTGCCTTTCTCTTTGCCATTTATTGCCTCCACTAAGCTGGGCCGTTGGAAGAAGCACGCCCTGCGTTGGGACCTTTTGCGTTGAAAAATGGCTGCTTCGTCTGGGTCGAGGTACTATTCTACGGCAGAAAAAATTGATGTAGTGCTATCAATGGCGGAGATGAACGGCAATGCCTCATTAGCAATGAGTCTGTACGCGTCTCACCATCCGGATTGGCGAGTTCCAACCAAAGCATCATTTGTTAGCGTTTCCAGACGTTTTCGTACAACAGGCTCAGTTCACAAAAAAAGGAAGCCCAAGAAGAGCATCATTGATGAGAACTTAGAAATTGACGTCCTTGCCTGCGTGCATGCAATGCCAAATGTAAGCATCAGAGAGATTTCTAAACAATGCGGGAAAAGCGTGGGAACAGGGCACAACGCTCTAAAAAAGCACGAATTTCGTCCATACCATAGGAGTCTTCATCAGACCTAAGTGAGGCAGACTTTGAAAAACGAGCAGACTTTTGTAATTGGGCCCTAATAAAAATTGACCAGGATAAGGATTTCGTACAAAAAGTGATCTAGACTGATGAGGCTCGATTTGCAGGAACGGCACAGTGAACATTCACAATGCTCGCTAGTGGTCGCAAGGAAATCCTCCCTGGCTGCGGCAGCACAACCACCAAATTCGCTGTGGTTTAGATGTATGGTGTGGCATACTTGGGGACAGAATCATTTGCCCTCACTTATTCGAAGGGAACCTCGATGGAAAGAATTATGCGTAGGAAATTCTTGCTGGTGTCGTCGATAAATTTGCCCGGAGTCTCCCTCTCAACGAACTGCGGCAAGTTTGGTTCCAGCATGACGGGGTCCCACCATATTTCTCCTCCACTGCAAAGAACTGGTTAAACTAACTTTCCACGGCAGTGAAATGGACGCGAAGGAGACATCTTTTGGCCGGTGGGGTCCCCTGATCTCTCTCCACTGGACTTCTTTTTGTGGGGCTACGTTAAAGATCGCGTTTACGCACTTGAGCCCACCGATGTCAACAACATGAAGATGACAATAGTTACTGCTTGTAGAAGCATCGACCCGGAAATGCTGCGCAGAGTTGTCAACTCAACGCGAAAGCGGTTCATGCGGTGTGTTACAGCGGAAGGCAAGCATTTCGAACATCTTTAAACCGTAGGTTTCCTGGCGATTGTCATAATTCTAAGTTGAGCAAGATTTCATATCACTCGAAAATATTGTGTAAGCAATGATATATTTCAGGCAAATTTCTAAAATGTTTGTATGTTTTGTTTGTATGTAGGCCATGGATTTACACTGTACTGGTTTTTTTGTTCTTTTATTCCCACTTCTTTCGAAGTAATGCCGGAATCGAAGCTGAGTGTAACTAAATATGAATTTGACTACGTTGACACAATTTCATGCTCTGTTATGAGGGCTGGTAGATGCGTTCTAACTTTACAAAGGTGACGGAGAATACGGGGCATTAACCTGCGTTTCCTAAGCACTGACAATGCAGGGTCGCAAATTTTCTTTACGCATCTGCAAGGTGCCCTTGAAACTGGTTAATAATGTGATGTATGGCAGTGGATGCTGGTCGCTTTATGTTGTGAGATGGCATTAATTTAAATCATTCTGCAAAGCGTCCATAATTTTATATAAAGAAGCAGAGCAGTATCGCTGCACCTGAGCGCATAAGAAGTCTTAAGCGGCATGGCGTCTTGTCACCCACTCTAGCAATTGCTCAAAGAAACAGGGCTCATCTCACGTCGCCCGCACAGTCATTCTTCCGTTTCGCTGGCCAAGAACGGAAACGCGGGCCGAGAACGAAAAGTAATCACCGTCGCCTATCACCCAACATTCTTGTCAGACGGAGCGCCATACGCAACAGCTTCGTCACATTAGGGAGGGGCCTCACGTGCGTAATTAGACGGCGTGGGCTGGAATTGGAGACGTGCACATCTCAGCACACAGGCGCGTTAGTAAAATTGTACAAAGTGGAACAGTCATCAAATCGCGCCGTCTCTGAGTTTTCAATATAAAAATACAGGCTAATTGCAGTAAATAAAGTGTAATTATCGAATTAAATACTGACATTACGACGACAATTATCCTCACAATTGCGACCGCCTGGTCGCATAACCTATAGGTAGACAAATGGCTCCTCTGTCTACTCCTCTTCGCACTTTTTTTAAAATTCGGAAAGTCCAATTTTGAACACCCTGTATATATAATATATATTATGTTCAGGAAACAAACCAATTCAGAGCATCAGAGCACAATCCAAGCAAGAAAAAAAACATGACGAAACTCTCCTCTAGATTTAGGACATCGGAGACGTTGCTAGTCAGAAACATCAAACTTAGTATACCTAACAGTTTCGTTTAGTATGCTAAATTGCCAGATTGGGCAACTCAAAGCACAGTGCATTTCGACTGGGCGTTCATATACGTTTCCGGCGAGCATTGAAAGGCGTCTGCAAATGCCTCGAACAGCCGGAGGACAGGCGAGCACGGGTCATCCTCGTCGCGGTAGAGATCGGTAGCACTACAGCGCATTAAGCACCAGGCGATGAAGAAGGTCTGCAGCGCCGTGTAGTCGACGAGACCCGAAATGCGCAGGTCATCATCGCCGGATTTGGCGAACGCATCCATTATCTCTGACAAGGACGCCAGCTCCACAATCGCGTTGCTGGGCAATTTGGCGTGCTTCTCGAACGCCTGCTTGACGCACTGGCGTGACAGGCTCAGTTCGAACTGCGCGGAGGACTGTTGCTCAATATGGTTGAGTGCCAGCTGTGCCGTAGCCAAACCAATTTGGTCTCCGAGGGCACCGTACTTGACCGCGGGCGTCAACTTGACGTCGTACATGGGAAACAGGAGCGCAAACGGTGACAAGATGAAATCCTTAATGTTCTGGTCGAGACGGAATAGGCTACGACCTGAAAGCACGGCCTCTCCAAGAACTCCTAGACTGGCGTTGACGGCTCGAAGTGTCTGGGACATAATCCTCCAGTTGATCACGAACGAGTGCGACATATCGGGCAAGTCCGACGCAGCGTGCTCAAGGTCGTAATGCCGACGGTATTCCAGGACAAAGAATACCCGGTCCAATGTGCCCCAGTTGGCAACCAAGGAAGTGGACTCTGTGAAGGCCGACTGACTTAAGCGACGCGCGAAGGACTTCCTCACTGCCAGCACCAGATCCCTCACATCCTGCCGCACCTCGGTGGTAAAAACTTGGGCGTTGAACTCCGCGAAAATCGCGTCTCCGAAAATATGGTAGGAAAGAAACAGGCAGTTCTGTCCGAGCATTAAGTCTTCGGTGTCAAGACCGTAGTGGTTTCTGAGCAGCTCTCGGTTAGCGAACGGAGCGGTGAAACGCACGGCGCACCAGGAAAGGTAGAGGTGCATCCTGCTGTCCCCATGTTGTGACCAAAGCTCGAAGAGCGTGACGAGGAAAGCTTTGCTGGACGTGTAATACTTGACGCTGCTTCTTATTCTCATCCGCTTAGCGAGACGCTCCGTCCAGTTCGAGCTGTCTCTATACAGTTGGTCAGTGTCTAGCTCTTCGAATGATGCGCTCTCGTGGTGTCTCGGCATCACGCTTTCTAGCTTCGTCGCCATAAGTCCTTCTACTTCCTCGACTTGACTGTATGCTTGTTCTTCCGGAACGCCTTGACCGTAGTGCCTGAAGACCACGTCGAAATAGTGCCTTCTTTCTTCCCTCGTGCTCAATCGGGCACGCAGATTTACCAGCTCTCTGAATGACATGGCGGGCTCGATGCTGACCTTGAAGACGTGCTTATCTTCTTTTACGCGAATCTGTAATATGGAGGGCCAGTTGAGCTCCAAGTCGAGATACAGCATGGTGTCGAGCACGTCGGGGTTGGATGGTGCGAGGGGCCACGTGACTCCGGCTTCTTCGAGGAAATCTCTTACCGTGATCATCTCGTCTCGCTCGCCTCGACTCACGGCGCTGCAGCTACTGAAGAACGCGCGGACTTGCTCGCGCACACTCTGATACCGCGGGAGATAATGCGCGGAAGTCAGGCTTTTGAAGAGTGTCTCCAGCGCTGTCGCGTAGAGCATGTGGCGGGTGGACGCCTTGGTGCTGCTGCGCTTCTTCCACTGGCCACACACGAAGTGGCCGAAGTTTTCGCACGGAGGTACTGACTCGTTCAGGGATCTCCGCGCCAACTCTGCGAAGTCTCGGCAGGCGATTGTGGCGCAAACACCGTTCTTGGTCCGTACCACTCTGGTCGCGACCAACGCGACAGCGGAGACGAGAATGGCGATGACCACCACGGTTAGGAGCAGTCGCAGTGGAAGCGGGTTGTTGGTCTGCTGCCTTGATTCGATGATCGGCGGGTACGGTAAGGACGATGAGGGCTCCTGGAAAGTCTGCATGCAGATATGAGAGAGTACATAGTTAAGCTGTTGGGGTGCTTACGTGAGCCATCTACACCATGGCGCATTACTGCAGCATTGGATGCTTCAAAATTCATGTCTGGTGACTTTTTTAGCGTGTTACTGAACATAATAATCTTACATCCAGTATAAGAATGTTCCAACCTAGTGCCGCATATCAGTAACGCCATAGACTGCATCATCGCTGTTATGTTACTGTTTTCTATGAACTTCGAAAGTAGGTAGACCAACCGAGCACTATCCTTACATAGTGGTATCGCGGACGATAAGCGTGTCATGCATTGAACCGTTTTCCGGATACCGCGGCTAACCATGACAGTACTTGAGCATTGGAGGGATGCATAAGTTGTTAGCTTTACCTCTGTTTTAAAAACGACGGATGACCTTTCGTGGGAGCCGATTTTCCTGCGCCCGACTGAGGACATCACTGACCCGGAAGAGGGAAGAACGGAGGAGTTGATCGTAATATTAATCCTTTGATGAACGACACAAGCTGCGCCAAGGAATGAAGCTTCTTCTTTTGAAAGCAGGTGCCCGCGCGGAAGTGCATGCCTGTGAGAGGGTAGCATAGTGATGCTGATGATCTCAGCCCTCGGCACATACCCACAAAAAGGGGGGGGGGGGTGCTGGCCATGAAGTGAGCGGTAGAACAACGAGAATTAAGGGGGGCAGGATAGTAGTCGTTGTATTAATGATAATATTAAGAGGAAGCTTTAGCTTGGGTGCTCCTATCTAAAAACATGTAAAAGGAGAATTCGTCTTTCTCGGCAACCACTGCACCAAATTTGGCGAGGTTTGTTGGATTTAAAAGAAAAACGTAAAACGTAGTGAGTGTTGGTTTCGAATTTTTGATTTAGGCCGTCAATTTTTTATTAAAAATATGCAAAATTAAAACATTTTCAGAAAACGAAACTATCAAGTTTACAACCCTGTAGCTCAGCAATGAAAAATGATACCACAATTCTGTAAATTGCATCTAATAGTACACGTAAAGCGGACAAAATTGATAAGTTACACATGAATCTCAAAAATTTAATAATACGGAAATACAGTTTTTGCAGCCTCCTTGTAGACAAAGCAACAAATTCACGTAAGATTTAAAATGACAATCAACTTTGTATGCTTTCGATGATCTAACGGATGCCGTTTGCAGAACCGCGATATCTGTTCTTTATGCAGAGCTACTAATTTGTGAACTTCGTGCATTAATTTTTTTCAATCTTTCAACTTTTTGAAACTCTTGTAACAAAATTCAGGCCCTAAATCAAAATTCTGCTTCCAGCACTCACTATAATTTAACTTCCTCTCTCAAATAGAACAACTTTTATTAAAATAGGTCCAGGGGTTATCTTAGAAAAACGTTTTTGCATTTGACACGTAGTTGAATAGGCCGCGTCGGATTTGGCGAACGCATCCAATAGCACTGACAAGAACAAGGACAATAGCTCTGGCATTAGCCCGAGCTAAAGCTTCCTCTCAAAGCTAAAAATTATCGTGATATTCTTATTTGCAATGATATTTTTCCCCTTCAACGCGCATCAAGTGAAAAAATGAAAGACAAGCGTTTAAATATGAAAGCATATAACCAAAAAAAACATATTAAAGAAGTTGGAAGCGCATTTAAACAAATATAACTCTCGGGCTTAGATTCCCACAATTTGTGGAGTATGGTGACGCGACAACAATGTTTAGCGAAATATAAGCAATTGCTTCTTGAGGATATCTGCTGCTCACATTTCCTACGAGTGATGCCTTCGAGCTTCAATACAGGCTTCAATGAGACTTAGAGTATATGTGTTAGCGTATGTGCTAGCATTTGATTCAGTAGAGGTACCAGCAGAAAGGGAGGAATTGCGCAGTCGAGGAGTACAGGCGACGTACGTGAATATATTGGGAAATATCTACAAAGATTTCATAGCTGCCTTGCTTCTCCACAAGAAAAATTTGGAGGACGCTTAAGCTTCGTATTTAAGAGGAACGCCGATAACATTCAAAGAGCCCTGACTGCTTTGCACGCTTCCCGGCAACTGCAGCGTATGAAACCGCAATGTTTACCGGGAAACGCTGGCGGCGAGCACGAAGGCGAGCTTTCTGGTAGAAACGCGGCCTCTTGCGTGGGCAAATCTGCTGGTATTGTTTCGCACTTTTAATCTTTCAGTCTGAGAATATCTGACATAAGAGGTATGCGATGTCGTGTATATATTTTTTTTCATGGAATTTCTTTGTGGGCTGTCATTCTCAATATTCTGAGGAATAACTTTGTAAAGAAGGAAAGACAAGGTGTGAGCAACTTGGGTGATAGAAGAGTGATTGGGCATGCTTGGTGCGGATTAACTTTTCGTGGAAGAACGGTCGACACTGGACGCGCGACGCCAACGCCAGATTTTCTGCGACACGGGGCCCTTAGCGCTGTTACGTTAAAAGAAGAAAACTATCTATCAAGAACGGGGTCAGGCAAGGAGCTGGAATTTCTCCAGTGCTATTCACTGCATGCTTAGAATAATTATTCAAGCTACTAAACAGGGAATGCTTAGGAGTGAGGATCAAAGGCGAATGCCTCAACAATTAACCTTCGGTTTGCAGATGACACTGTCCCGTTCAACAACACTGGAGATGACCTGCAACAAATGATTGATGAACTTAACCGAGAAAGTGTAAGAGTAGGGTTGAAGCTTAATATGCAGAAGACAAAGGCAAGTTCCAGTAGCCTCGCAAGGGAACAAGAATTCATGATCGCCTGTCAGCCTCTAGGGTGTGTGCGAAGGACGTTTATTTAGGTTAATTACTCACAGGGACCCTGATAACGAGAAGGAAATCTACAGAAGAATAAAATGAGTTGGAGTGCACACGGCTAGCACTACCAAATCCTGACTGGAAGCTTACCAATGTTGTTGAAAAGATAAGAGTACAGTCCCCCCATTGCATTCTGCCGGTGCTAACACTAAGGCAAAGAATTTGAAATTTACGAAGAAGCTCCAGAACAAGTAAAGGACCGCGCGAAGAGCGATGGAAGGAAAGAAATTTAAGTGTGAAGTTAGGAGACAGGAAGTGAGCAAACAGGGATAGCCGATATTTTAGATGACGTTAAGATAAAGAAGTGGAGAAGGGCAGCCCACGTATTGCGCAAGGCACATTACCGATGGACCATTAGAGTTACAGAATGGGTGCCAAGGGAAGGTAAACGCTGTCGAAGAAGGCAGAAGATTAGATGGGGAGATGAAACTGGGAAATATGCAGGCGCAAGGTTTGAATCAGCTAGCACAAGGCAGGGATAATTGGAAATCACTGGGAGAGGCCTTCGTCCTGCAGTGGACATAAGGCTAGTGCCGGCGATCATGATGCTGATGTGTTAGTGCGTGTGCTTTGTTTGGTTTTGATCTCGCTCCCTTTCTTCAATGCATAACCATCTAACCTCACTTGGAAGAGCACGCCAGGCCTGCCGCTAGGCTAACCTCTCCAGTTATCCTTAAACTTTTTTCTCTTCGATCATTCTGCTTAAGGTGGCTTGTGCACCACGTCCGCCAGATCCAGAGGGCGATGGCACTCGTCGCCAATCCGCTACCGTTGAGCACCACGTCCGCAAGCGTGGACGACTCGGACTAGAGTCGTCATGCAATAAAGTGTTCGCCCTTCCTTCTTTTGGCTTCGTTTGCTTATCTCGCGTTTTTCCGCTCGGGCATGTGCCTAACCTGCTGCCTGATACACTTTTGCCTTACTTTCATATTCTTAAAATAAAGGAGCTTATTTAACGTCGGGCAAGTGTACGAATAGCACGATCATATCGATATCTGTATCTTATTCAGGGGGCAACGTACTGCTTGCCTACGCGATTCTGCTCGGGGGATTGGTACGTGATGAAAATCTCACATGGTGCGTATGGTTAGCTGACGCGTTGGCTGTCACTATAGTAGAAAGAGTAGCTTGTGTCAAAACAACGACCTTAAAATGGCTTCTAGAAAGAAGGGACAATGCGAATAAGGGAGACAGGGCACATGCGCTGGATACCAGCTGGCCGAATTCGCTACTATTACTAATAACTTTGTAGCATCGCAGTAGTGAGTTGCTTTGTACTGCAGTGATCAAGCAGAGAAGCGTTGCTCCTTATGGCGAGAGACGATCGCTGGGTGGTGCAGCGCCACTGAACAACACATTTGAAGCTGAGTGATGGTCGTCAAAGTTGACCTAGCGCTGACCTGAGCCGAGTCTAACCGGCAGGTGAACGCTTGAATGCCTGCAAATTCGTGCTTCTGATTTGAGTGACTGGCTCAAAATTTTTTTCACCAGTGTCAAACGAACGAGCACCGTCGTTAGTTTCCGTGGAAGCGGCCTCTCCGTCTCTCGTAGATGAGTTGTAGCTGATATCGGCAGCCTTCCGACCGTCTACTCGCCTTTCCGGAGTGATTGAATCACCATTCACATAGTAGGGGCGTCTGTCTTTCCATGCGACTATGACAACGTCTTCTGAGCCAATGCATTGCTCTTATATGATACCACTGAACTGGCTACAGGTGTTCCTATGAACGCGATGAATATTTATCATGGAGGTGTCTCGGTTCCTCACCTGCCTCAGCGACTCCGAGGCAGCAAATGGCCCTGAGATTGTATGTGTTGGCAATGAGGGGTGCGCTACAAAATGTGCAAACGGCAAGTCTGTGCCTTGTGTAGGCCCAACTATTTCGTTGGCCTGGAACGTCTAGCTAGCGTTGCATTTTTATGTAGTGATGTGAGTATGTTTGTGTATTATGCAAAATCTACCACAAATAAACATGTGTTTGAACTTATTTTAATGCTCAGCGTCTACTATGTTTGAGTGACAAGTATCATGATGGACGTATAGTGAAATGAGAGGTCGTGGTCGTGGTGTATGGATAGCTATACGAGTGAATGCGCAAAGGAATGGTTGTTGAATGTTGAAAATGACGAATGTTGTCGAAGCCCCCGAATAAGGGTCAGTCTTGCCCATAGCTTTAATAACAAGTACACGGAAAGTGCGGAACGAAGCAATGTAGAAAGACGGAATATAAGAATGTCATAATGAAAAAAAAAACAACTGTGAATGTGACTGTGAATGAAAACGCTGCACAATCTTGTACAACGCTGAGAGGACAACACATTCATGAAAGACAAACAAAAATGACACCTGGAACAAAATAGTGTCGTCAAAGCCTTAATTGTGCTAACACTGTGTCTCTCATGCCGAATATCTCATGGGTCTTTCAAGTTTAAGTTTCAAGGTTCAGTCTCTGACTTTGGGACCCTTGTCTGTATACCATTTTTTGTAACAAATTGTTATGAACGAATAATAAACTGAAACTGAAACTAATGAAAGAACGCAAATGGATGAACTAAGCCTCAACACATTTTAACGGGCCCGTCTTCTGACAGCGACAAATGAATAGAGAGCAGCTGTGGAACACAACTTTCTTTAACAGACCTGAGCGTGCGGAATATAACCTCAATCATTCAATCTATCGACCCCCACTTTTCAGCCCTGCTATGGAAAAATGTCTACTACGGGTACAAACACCACCAACAGTTTTGTATATACGGCGTCCGTACCAGTTTATTATAAATAAAACGTTTCCAGCAACGACGTGACATACTTGCGTACGCTGTGAAAAGGGGGTTCTTGCACGCGTGAAGTTAAACAGAGCCGCAGTACATTATTTGCGACCAATAGAGAGCTTGTTTACCTTCCGGGGAGGTCACGTTGAAGCTAGAGTCTTTTGTCTTGTGCAAATTAAGCCATTTGTTCTCTACACTTGTAGGCTTAAAAAAAAAGGACTTGTTGCTTCGCATTCCCTAATTGTGCGAAATAATTTCGCAGATGATCATTAGCTGACATGTACAGGGCTTTCGGCGGCTTTGTCACATCTGAGCAGCAGTTGATATGACAAAAAATACGTTTTCCGACTATCGCCGTTTCTTATCCGTGGCAGGGGCCGTCAGCAACACATGGTCTGTGCGCAATGTCGGAAAACATGTTAGCAAGTGTGACAGAGTCCTCAGGAAGAAAAGAAGGGATCGCTGGGGAACTACATAATACCACTGGTAATTGGGCTGTGTTTCCTACCCCAAAGCAGCACTCGTGTTACGAGATTCGCTGTGGAGTGCTCCGCGCTAACTTTGACCACCTGGGGTGCTTTGGCATGCACAGAGGAGCTCGGGGATAATTTTTCATTCTGCTTCATCGTAAATTGGCCACCACGGCGAAAAAGTGAGCACGCGAACTCACGCTACGCAATACGATCTCGTGAAAAACGCAATAGCCACAGAAGCCAGGAGGTGAATTATTTTGCCTTGCATTTTATTTAATCTCGTGCACGTGTACTAATTTGCACGCCCGTTTTCGTCACATCGATACAACCGAAGACGTACTGCAGACGTCGAAACAAACCGTTCAGTCGTCCCCTTGAATCACGTCTGAGTTACTTTGAATTGAGGGCAAATATTCTTTGTAATTTTTTATGCGAAGGAAGTGCCGCACAGCATGAAAACAAAATTAAATAAAACATGTAGCTGAGCACTGAGCAGGAACTGGAGTATTTTCTCTGGTAACCTCTTACCTGAGGCTCAGTGTTGGTTGCCTTTCGAGTACTTTGTTTTAGAGCGCAGCTCTTTGGCGTCCGTTCCTGGGTTTCGCGTCGTCGTCGGCGTTGTCGTCGGCCTCGTAACCTGCTCCGCCCCCCTTTCATCCCCCCAGCGCTAGCAGCGACCGACTGATACCGCTGGATGCCGCTGACGCCGCTAGAGAGTCAAGATAACGTGACTGCATAGAACACCGTCGCCGCCATGCAGAAAGAGGAGGAAAGGGTCCCCCCCCACTGTTCTTGTGTGGCGGATAGGGTGCTCTTCAGTTGCCGACGCGCCGGTTATTTCACGTAGGCCCCGGCACGTCGACGAATACGTGACCACCTTCCCACGGCTAGACCTGGTTCTTAGCGCTGCGGAAGCGAGAGTATCATATTGTTTGTGTCGGCATCGGCGGCGTTGTCCCTGAAACCAACTCCGCAGCTGGGGTTGACTCACTATCGGCGTCAGCGGCATCAGTCAGTCGCTGCTATCTCTTCCCTCCTCCCTTTATCGTGTTGTCCGCTTGCTGCGCGCGCTTCTGCCCCCATCGTTTGCCGCTGGGTGTACACGCCGCCCCCCTCCCCCCTCTTCCTGCGAGTCTCCGGTTGTCAAAGCGCCGGCTCGAACTTAATTCCTTTCTTCGCTCCTCCTCCAATGCAACCCCTGTGCGGTGGCAATCAGAGAGCCAGATCGGTGGCGGCGGATCTGTATATGTGCACCGCCCGAGCCGAAATTGCCGCTGCCGTTCGCCCTGTGCGGTGGCAATCAGAGAGCCAGATCGGTGGCGGCGGATCTGTATATGTGCACCGCCCGAGCCGAAATTGCCGCTGCCGTTCGCCACTGCGAAATTATCTGCCAGTTCTTTCTGAGCCATGAGCGAGACGACCGATGGAAGTCCTCCGTCTGCTGCTGCTGCTGCTGCTAAACGAGCTGCCAGAGCAGAGGCCCAGCGCCGTCGCCGTCAGAATCCAGAGGTGCGTGCCGCCGAAGCAGAAGCTTACCTAGTGGAGTCTTTGTTAAAGGAATACGTGTGAAAAATAAAAAAAAAATTCTGTGATAGCGCATACATGTGTTGCTCGATTTCTTTGCCTCAATCTATCGAAAAGGTGAAACAGCTTATTTGCTGCGCTCAAATTTCGCATTAGGAAGTAACGTAATCGTCGGTAATTTTTTTTGTACTCGCTTTACTTTTGCATGTGCTATCTCGTTCAAACAGTTCACTTTATTGCAACAGCCAATCAGTCTTCCAAGGATTGACTGACGGGATAGTTGGTTCATTATCACACACAAAAAAAAAAACAGCGCTTCGAGGTGGGACACAAGGGAAGAACCGCACGCGCACAGCACTGTCAATGAGTGTTAATGAGCACTATTATTATGGCGAATTGCGTCGTATTGTATAAGAACTGAATTGCATAATAAGTACAGATGGTAGTGCTTGTACCGTTCCCCTAATACACGCGCATGAAGGCAGTGCAGTAGGTAAGCACATAGTTTACAAAAACTTCACACAAAATGCGGACGGATGAAGTCAACTAGATTTGGAGCCGCCTTCTTAGGAACTGACTGCCTGCGGGTGCAAACAGCCAAGAGGAGGTTGGAGGGGGTAATCCGTTTAATAAGTTACTTCGACTTGCTGGAATGTATCCTTTATTTATTATGTTATTTGACACGTAAAAACAATCACAGAGAAGTAGAAGAGAGCTAGCAGGCAACTGGCCACCAGGAGGGGCACAACGCCTGCCGGCATCCTTATGCTATATCGATCCATGCAGTTTGCGAGTTCTTTGTCGCTAACATATTAGGACTCCACAGTAGTCTTATCTTGTTTTTGTTTCCCAGTAAAATTGGGCAGCCCACTCCGAGGGATCGGCCAGGAATTGGGCGGTGAAAAAACTGTTGTCAATTCTTTTAAATAAATTAAGGTGAAATGAGATAAGTATCTAATAAATGGGATTTAAAGTGTCTCCTGTTACAGACATGAATAATCAGTTATCTAAGCATTACATAAAGAAAGAATTATGTGAGCACAGCAATATTAAGAAGCATTCTAGCATGCAATTCTTTTTGTCTCACGCAGAAAGATGCACACCGCTTCAGAAACGTTCCTGTTGCTGTACACAAGACGGTAGCTCCAAAGGACAGAATTGCAGGAAGGATCAAATTCAAGCCAAGCTTCTGGAAGGGTTCTTCTAAAGATCCTTTCCGTAGAATAAAGAAACGGCGGCATGTCAAAAAGAAGTGTTGCGGAGATTCACTCTCATCTTCATGGGGCCATGCGTTTCTTTCTTTCTTTACTTTATTTAAAAGTTCCTGCGAGCATGGATGGCGAGTAAAGGTATTTGAAACATAAGGGGTTAAAACACTTTATGGCCTGTCTACTCTGTGCTCTATGCAATAAGAGCTGGAGCATTAATTATTAGTTTTTTCGTGTTTTTTTATTTCCTTATCCCCTGTACATTGCCATACAACGTGTCAATAATGATTAAAAAAGCAAGTGGGAAAAGCTGGCCCCGCGGAAGTGGATGTCCAGCGAAGCTGTTGCAAAACCCTACAACTGCTGAGGAGCGTATGGAAGGCTTGCCTTTTATTGAAACTTGCGCTGTTCTGTACGTTGTACGCGCGTTTCGGATGATTGTATGCACTGTTCGATTCACTTTGCTGAGTTCTTGTAGGCTCTGCATTACGAAGGTGATGAGCCATTGCATTGTTGCTTGCTTAGAGGGGTATGAACTGCTGCTGCTGATGATTATTTTATTGCGATATCAATTATATGGACACTCTAAGCGTCAGCCCGTCGGCGTGAGCTTCGGCGTTGCCGTCGCTGTGAGATTCCATGTAAAGTCCAAGGGCGATAACACCGTCGCCGCACACCCTACGCTGTATGTTCGAGTGAAGGCGGGCGAGGGGAGCCAACAATCGCGACTCAATCTCGTCCGCGCGAAAGAGACGAACGCGTGGAGGGAGCGCGCCGTCTTCCGACGCACCCAACGTTGTGAGGTTGTGAGGTAGCGGGGGGAGGTGAGAGGGAGGGTGCGGCGTTCTACTCCGGCTGCAACTGCGCATGTAGCGGATGCGCGTGGTCGCGCGGCCGTGTCTTGAGAAGGGGCAGAGTCTAGGTGCGTCGGCGGTTCGTAGCTGTGTGCATGCTGTGCGTTCTCGGCGCTGACTTTGCGTTGAAGCGATAGACAGCCCGAATGTGCTGCTGCCGTGCTTCCTCACGCCAGCGTTTTGACTGCGAGTTTCCGCGGTCATCGATTCAGATGTGCTCATGTTTGCTTGTGCGTGCGTGACACCGCGCTTGTCAATTTAGCTAGTGTGCCTATGTTTCAGAGTTTATACGGCCGATAAAAATACCATCCTTCGTGTACCTGTCCACTAATTTTCTATCGCAATGGATGCTTCGCCTTTCGGGCGAAACTGAGACTGTTCACGGACGGACACGAAATAATGCCTACCACCGATACGTTAACAGCTTCGCTGTAAAGCGATGCTTCGGGCTAAAATAATATACTTAACGATTGTTGCAGCGCATTGACAGTGTGGACAAGCAAGTGTACGCGTTCAAGCGCTTGTGTGCGTTCATTTGCTTTTCCTCGCTGTCAGTGCGCTCCAACAATCCTAACAAGTTATGTCTTACCAACAAGGCCGAACGTCAACACTTATGACGCTAAAACAATGTTCGCCACGCGAAGTGAAGCACACAAAGAACGAAACACAATTGTATTACAGTCGATTTTTTTCCCTGCTGCCGCGCTTGCACGCGGTGTCGCACGCTTCGATCGTATCGAAGTTGTTGCCGGGGCCGAGGCACAGCCGGCGCTGCAGGCGCTCGGCGCTGGCCTCGACGCACTCGAAGTGGTCGCCGCCTTTGCGCGCCGCGAAGAACGGGAAGCGCATTTTCGTGGGCGTGCAGCGTGCGGACCTGGTGGCGCTGCACAGCGTCGGGTTCGCCGGCGTCTGGGTGCCGTTCGCGGCCGGCTGGCAGGCCTCGATGCAAGCGGCCTTGCTCGTGAGCTCGCGGCCCCGCGAGACCATGCAGTTGCCGCGGTTGTAGTTCCACCCGACACAGCTGTCGCCGTCCCAGAACCACTGCCCATGCTTCATGTCGCGCCTGCGTGACCCCGAAGACGCAGTTCTTACAAGTACACCGAAGGCAATAACATTATGCAACTGTCACAAGCACGATTTAGATTCCAATTAAGGTCGACATGAACTGAACCTTTCGAGCGTGCTTGAAGAAGCACGATTGGCTAGGGTGGATCGGCCAAGCACACTTAGACTGACCACATCACGTGCTATGCGGTTAAGGCAGACGGAGCGATGCTAAAGCAGCGCTGAATCTGCAACGTTACCTATCTCAGGCATCATCGAAAGTGCAAGCCTCATAGAACGCTCTTGAATCCTCCTCGGGTGGACAAGCTGACTTTGCGCGTAATAAACGTAATAAAAATATTGATCAGCTTTGCCCATATGCGTGAGCCAGATATTCTTCCGTTTGCTTACCTCGTCAATAATTTCACTTGTCCTTTATTCGTCGTCAATAAGCAAGGGCTTATTCGAGTGTACAATGAGTCAATAAAGGGACGTTGAAATTGAATCTAAATGTAATGTGAATGAATCTGAATGAAAGCAGACAGAAGTACGTCTTTTTCATCAGTTTTCAGGGCAATGAGCGCGTGGTTAGAAATAAGTCCAGGTCAAGGAAGCGGAGCTCGTATTTTAACCACAACACCACAAAGTGCTGGATGTAGACAAAGCTCTTCACTTCATCTTCCACCGATGCTTTAAGGAACTAGCAGTTCCGCAGAAGCCACGCACACAGCAGCTAAGCTGGGTACGCTTGCGCATAGTCTGACGAGTTTTGAAGAAGACACACAGGTGATCTGGGGACTTCTCCCTGAGGCCGCGGTGTCTAATTCGAAGCGTAATAATCTTTAATTGAAAGTAATTTAGTATTGTCACGGTCTGCACAA
Organism: Dermacentor variabilis; assembly: GCF_050947875.1. NCBI lineage: Eukaryota > Metazoa > Arthropoda > Arachnida > Ixodida > Ixodidae > Dermacentor > Dermacentor variabilis. The sequence continues at coordinate 32,805,478 of NC_134569.1, forward strand.
ATTCTTCCTCCATTCAAGCACGTGTGTCACGGCCAAGGCCTTCCCACGCACTCGCCATGTTTAGCTGAACACCTCACGCCACTTAGTTCGCCCGTTTCATGTGCAAAACGTATGTTGCATGTTGCGAATATTGTCTGCAGTTTCAGCCGCACTGCCGCTGAAACCATTCCCGTTGCCCGTTCCTGCGCTGCAGATGAACGCACTGGCAGCGAGGCACGGGAGGGTGACGCGCCTCTTGCGCAATCGACACTCGCAAGTTCAGGCAGGAAGCTACACAAGCGTTGTGTTCGACCAATAACGCTACTCGGAAGACTGGTGGTCGCTGCGGCAGCTGGCGCTTGAACTCATAACGCATGTGAAACAAAGCGTTCGCGGTAGCGGCGTGGTGCTGCTCGTCAGAGCGCTTCGTAAACTGGCTTACACGGGGAAACCTGCCGGCGCCAACCATGAAAGGCTGTTGGAAGCTAAAATATAGCATGTAACACATGGCCGCCTGCTTCCCGTATGGCGTATCTTGCCACGCTGGTCGTTTTCGCTCAAGCTCGCTCTTCGGCTTTTGTGCAAGTGCTTTTTAGTGAATTCGAAACATGCGGAGTACTTTCAGCATTGAAAAAGGGATTGTTCGTCGCGATAAACGTTTTAACTTCCGCTGACAAAAAAAAGTTACAGTATGGTTTTTTGTGCGCAAGATTATTCGCGCTAACACGTTCTTCATTAAAATTTTTGTACCAGACGACGCTGGCCAGGGCAGCTAGCAATAGTATTAAGGCGAAGTTTCGCCTGAAAGGGGAAGCATCGATTGCGATAGCAAATTAGTAGACAGTTATGCAAAGTAAGGATAGTAGTTTTACAGGCAGTATAAACATGAAAACGTTCGCTTACTAACTGAATTAACAAGCATGATGTCAGCGCACACAGGCAAATTCGATCACATCGCACTCGATGACCGCAGACTCTCGCTGTCAAAACGCTGGTGTGAGCGAGCGCGGCAGCAGCAGTAGCAGCGAGCGAAGTGATTTTCGTGCTATGTGTCGCTTCAACGAAAACAGCGGAGAGGAAACAGCACGCACAAAGCTATCAGCCGTCTGCAAATCGCTTTCAAGATACGGCGCGCGCACCGCACGCTGCTGCGCAAAGAAGACACTTGCTGGTGGAGTAGAAGCACCCCCCCCCCCCCCCACCTACTTCTTCTCGCGCTGCCTCCCCATGCTATTCCGTTTCGCGCTGGAATTTGAGCCGCGATAGTATGTTCCCCTTGCTCCCGGTGGCGAAATGTGCAGTTTCTGCCCGAGCCCAACGCCGCCCCCGCCCTGCCACGTCCTTCCCATTCTTCCATGACCTTTCGCGCGACGGAAGACGGCGCGTTTGCTTACTCCTTTGCGCGCCCCAGATTGAGCCGCTACCGTCGGCTTCCTTCGCGTACTTTCATTCGTACATACACCATACGGCGCGCAGCGACGGCGTCATCGCCTTGGGCCTTATACGGAACATCACGGCGAAGCCGATGGCGACGGTACAAATGCGCTTGGAGTGTTTATATAATTGCTCTAATAATAATAATAATAATAATAATAATAATAATAATAATAATAATAATAATAATAATAATAATAATAATAATAATAATAATAATAATAATAATAATAATCTTAGATATGAGTATGAACTCGCCGCGGTGGCTGAATTTCGATAGGGGCGAACTACAAAAACGCCGGAGTATTTATATTAAGGTGTGCGTTCAAGAACTCGAGGTGGTAAAATTTAATTCAGAGCCTTACACTGCGCCACTTCTCATGAAGTACCGTGCAGTTTCAAAACTCTAAACTCCAGAATTAAATTTTTATTTGTAATGCTGATCATGTTCCCTGAGAGGTTTCCACTGATCGTTACCCCTAATCCTTCCTAATCTGACATCTCAAATATTTCTTGAAATCATGCGGTAAATATTATTGTGGAGACGGTGTTTTTTCGCCCAGCATCTTTCTTCACTGGTGCTTTTCTGCTTTTGTTGAGGAGAGCTATGGTAGCTGTGGATTGTTATAGATATTTCTCTAGATCTTCAAGTATGCTTTCTCTACTCTTTCACCACGCAATGTTAGCACAACCACTGGTATCTCTTCTGAATCGAAAACTTTGTTTATCAATGATGACTGTAGATCGATCGGATAATTATATTCTGCAGAGTTGTCAACTGCCTGATTGATGACATACATGTGATTGTTCAAAATTTCTTTCAAGGCACACTTGTTCTCCGGTCTAACGATGAGGCCTAAGGTTATTTAATGTTGCTTTCGTAAATATTTTGTGCAATACTTAAAGAAAGCCAATGAACATATATTTCTTTAGTTCTGTAAGGTCTGCTTTCCTATGAAATATTATGTCGCTATTTTCACAAGTCTCTGGTACATATGAAGTCATCAGGCATTGGGTATAAATGGTTGCAATATATTCTGGCACGATATTCCCGCAATATTTTATCAAATTGACGGTCCCTTCTATCGTTGCTTCTTTTTTACGTTCTTTTCAAGTCCTTCTGACTACTCCCAAGTAATACCGGGAACTTCCATTTCCTCTTTGCAATACATTTAATCGTGGCTGCGTGCCAAGGAATGCTTCGAAATTGATAGGGGTAAACGTCTGCAGCCAAGTCCGCGCGAATCAAGTTAGGATGAACGCACACACTGAAATTCGTGTTGTGGCAAAAAAAAAAGTCGTTAATCTTACTTGCCTGGAGCAAACAGTGAAAGAGATCGGCGAAGAACACTGCCTGGAAGGCGGCTTCCTCGTTACACAGCGGCGCCGGCAATGCTCGAGAGAAGCGAACCGGTTGCGGCCTCGGTTGCACCAGAACTGTAGGTCGTGCGAAGTGGGCACGCACAATCCGATCGTCCAATCGTAGTAGTGCCGCTGGCCTCCGCTCATGCCTTCGGCACAGTACGTGAATGAGAATCGGTCGCAGACCTGTCGACAATCGGGGCAGCGAAATCCAATTTACTGCCTCTGTTTACTGTATTTCTGAGTGATGGGCGCTGGCGGCCAGTGCCGATTATTATAAGCTAATTACGGGATTCTTGTACTTGATGCTTCCCAGTCATTGTTGCAGGGTTCCAAGGTGGAAGGTACATAACGCAGAGATCATAAATGAGTTTAGACTGGCCGATAATACTTTAAAAACGCTATTCTAATATTTCTTTGGAGGTAGTAGGCTGGTTATTAGTAGGAGAAATGGAAGTACAACATCCCTTCCTATCTCTTTTCCTGCAGTTTCGTCTCTTTCTGAAAAGCACCCGCGGCGCCGATGACATTAGTCTGACGTCATGAATACTGCTGTGTTTCTGCGTAAGTGCATTGATTTTGCGCAGCCAAAGTACAAGAAAATTTCGAAATGTAGTCTTGTTCAACTTGTCACAATGAAGTCATTTCCTACTGATATACATGCAATAACTCGCGCCTATCTACGATAACTTAAAGCGCTTCTAAAAAGCAGCCATCTTTTGTCGCGGGCTTCGCGAACTGGCGGTAAGAACGAAAGAACAACCACGATAACGCTAAGCCTGTATTTATCGCATGCTGGTTGCCTGTGTTCGCTCACCACGGCTTTGTCGTCAGCTATTCCGTCATCAAATTGGCAGTCCAGTATAGGAGCTACGCTGACAACTGGGGACTGTAGTAGAGATTAAGTGCGCTTGCTCTAAACTGGTGCGCGAGAGTAACGGATTCCGGTCTGTAGCAGACGCTGCCGAATTTATAATGTCGCTTAGAGCTAGCCGGGGATTTGATCCGTCGCAACTTTCGCATTACTTTCTGGCTTGTCAAGTCTCCGTTCCCTCTAACAGCCTTATACGCAGCTCCGAAAGCGCAATCAGCCGTTATATAGCACAGCTCCCTCATTCACTAGTTTTGATGGCCTGCCGACGAATGTGTCGAAGTTGCATAGTCTTAATCCAGGGCATTGCGTACTCAATTGAAATAGACACAAGGTAGTAGGATGAAGCGTCGTGCATTTTCTAGCGAGTCTTCATAATTACAGCGTTCTTTGCGCTGGCTTAATAAAAATAATCCCATCACAGGCTTTAAAGCACATATACAGGTTAAATGTTCGCTACAGCACTACAATAAAGAAAAAAAAACTTCTATTTCGCCATTGCTGCACGTGGAACACCTGTCAAACATGGTTGTGCCTCCAGTAGAGTAGCAGTACTCAGCATATTGACATGAAACAAAGAGTCACATCGATTACGCAGAAAATTCACTAGGCAGGAAAGGTGAAAACAAGTGACGTACACAGATGTGTACATCGTAACTAAAGGGGATAGGATTTAGTGCCCACTGTAGGCCTGTTCCTGCTTTTTTGTTGTTTATTTATTAGTTTCATGTACTGTCATCCGAAGGTCAGCTATAGTGGACAAAAGCGTGCTAAAAGAAAACTAGAAATCAAGAACATGACAGCATCTGACAGCAGAATACGATGTAACACTGCGGCTTGACGATAGAGGTGGAAACCGTGCATGGTGCGAAAACGTCAGCTTCGACGCAGCACAAACTTCAAAAATTAAGTCTATCGCCTGATTAAGAGACTTCCCACTGTAATGCATCCAGTCGCGCTCTCTAGTTCCAGTCTATCATTGCTTTTTCGTAAAATTGATGTTTTCGCCCTTGCAAGCCCTTTGAGTTAATAGCTGTCGAGACGCTTTTATGGAACACTAAGTGATTGCAATAATTCTTATGCATGACAACTGTATGCTTCGTCAGAAGTGCGGAAGGGAACCCTGAGACTACTTGTATCGCATTTAACGCATCGCATTTATCAGCGTCACAAGTGACTGATCAATACTGTATAGCTAATTCGTGTATGTTTATTTATCATATTGATTTATTTGGTACCTGATTCGCCACTGCAGGCATTACAGAAGGGGAGTACAATTCAAAATAAAAAGACTATAACACTAAATCAATGCTCTAAAAGGATGGATAAAATCATCATTAGAAATAATGTTGACAGTATTGGGCGACAGAACGTTAAAATCTTTTGTTGACAGTAGAAAAAAGGAATAGCGATAGGCGTCCCTTTCAAGTCATGTTCTCATATTTGGGAGCCATTAGTGGGCGGCTTACAATACAACTCTCTGCCGATGCCAGTTTTTTGGCAATATAAATTATGAAGCAAAATTAAAATAAGATCTTGATGGCGTTATTCCAATTTGTGCCACTTTAGTGCTTTTTTACTCACTTCATACTAAGCCTCCTATCATAATTACCAAGAACCAAGTCCGATTACCTTGTTCTGCACTTTTTATTTTTTTCTGCGAGCTCACTGCAGTGTGTAGATCCCATCAACCGGCCCAACAATTGAACACACAGCACACGTTGGTGAAATATAATTTTTCTTCAAGCTTCCTTGGTAGTCGGCTAAAGTGACGTCTCAAAAAGCCCGTAGCCCCAATGGCATTGTTTCTAATATGGTTTACATGCCTGTTTCACCTTAAATCAGCAGTAAAAAAATACACCCAGATATTTATATCCTATTGTGTTGTCATGAGGAACATTGCTTATAGTGTAATAATTGTTATCGCGTAAGCGCTTCCCGGTAAAGGTAACGTGTACACTCATTCAACCGTTTCTTTTTTTTTTTAAGTACGAACGATATTTTCGCTTGGAACTGACCGAATATTTATAAATATAACTGAAATTCTTGCTAGCTATGGGCCACTTAGGAGACGTACGTAGCCTCCGTGTTAGGGCCTCAAGGACATAACTGGCGCTACAGAAACTCACAAACAACTCTGAAACACGGAAAAGCGCTGACGACAACGTCGCGGCACGTTTATGTATTTAGAATGGCGATATTTGATATCGATGGTTTGCACTGTCGCCTTCGTGGCCGCTATCTTGGGGTGCTAGCGCCTTGAGAAGCTGCGTAAACAAGAAGCGTGAGAGCTCGACAGCACGAAAGGCCCGTTTTCATGCAGCACCGAAGAGCGACAGCTGCAGCTACGCTGTCGGCGCTACTTAACAAGCCAGTGTCCTAGGCACGCCTGACAGCTGCCATGGGAGCCGAATCTGTTGCGCAGCAGCGATTTGCTCCGAAACGTCGAACCGAAACTTTTTAGAACGCAGCTCTCAGGCGCGCTTTCTGGCGTCGAGCGTCGGCGTTCTCGGCGTAACCGAGCGAACAAGCGTAACGGATGAAAGAGCGAACGCAGAGCACAGCGGGCAATAATAATTATAATTAAAAATCAGCTGATCTCACGCATTTTGGGAATCGATGTAAGCGAAGCTTTGTATGCCCTTTGCTCTGATTGACGATAATTAGCGGTGATGTTGGCGGCGAATGTGTTATTTCTCAAGCGTTTAGTCCAATACGAGAGTGGTCAGTTGATATTACACGTTATCTCACGTGCACCACTGCTGTTTGTTTGTGTAGTCCACGGAACACACAGGGAGACGTGTTTGCTTGAGGCGTTGTTGTGCGTCATTGTTCATAATGTCTGAGAGGGTTTAGCATTATCAATGCCTCGCATGACACATCGCATCGTGGCAGAAGAGTTAAACTGTAATTGAATTATTTGGGCCGCACGTAATTCAATATAACTCTATTCATACATTGTACATATACAATCGCGCTCTGCACCACGTTTCGCTGCGTAGCGAAGACGCTCCTGTTCCGCGCGACGCTTCTTTCGCGCCTGGACGACCTCGAGGCTGAGTGCGCGCTGTGGGGCCATTTTGCTGGCGCGTGTTTACGTGCTCCTTCTGCATACATGGCCAGCCAAAGCCATTTCTTTTTCTAGGTAGCATTGGGCCAGCACGCTGTTGAGACGCCAGCTCCAAGCCCTCTTTTCAGGCTATGGACGATTGTAATGTTTACACTATTACAGCCCAACAGGCGACCTCCACACTCTAGCAGCTGCATTTTTGTCGCATAGGAAAGCGATCACAGCTCGTGCCACACGCACAAACTGTGCAACGCTGTCGCGGTGGTGCCGACCGGCATGTGTGAAGCCGGGCACCATCTGGTAGCGTTGCAAGAAACCCAGTGGCGCGCGCGGCTAGACCATCGAAGCAGCAGCTGCCGGAAAATTCGAAGAGGCAAAGAAAACTTCGATGTAAAAAGCGGCGAGAGCGAAGAGAGCGCGAGTAGAAAAGCGGAGAAGGGGGTGCAGTGGAAGCATGAGGCAGAAAGCAGAGGAGGAGGGTATGGCAAAAGCGTAAGAAGGAAAGCCTGGTGCCGCGCAAGACGCGCACTGCGGTGACGATGGTTATGAGATGGCGCCAAAGTAGCGCGCGTCGTCTGATAGGTCCATCAGCGGCGGCTGCTGTGAATCGCGCCCACGTGTCACACACGCGCTGCTTCTCGCGATCTTTCGATTAGCGAGGCAGTCGCGCCACACTTCGCTCCGTTTGCGTGGACAGATTATCCACGCCAGCCAATATATGTCGAAAAGAAAACCGGTATAGAACTGTGCTCAAGTTTCAAGTATCGTAATGGTCGGTAAATTCTATTTGGACCCGGTTTTCATTTTCGTTCACCGAAAATAGCTCAGCTCTCATTGGACTTTGGAGCGAGGAAATAATGGTTCAAGTCAGTTTAAACCAATGCAATTTCATTTGCATAACCGAAAAATAATTACAAGAAAATAGTACACATTAATTTTGTACAAAAACTCGACGCTACTGAGAAGCTGCACTGAAAGGTTACGCATGTTTTCTATTCTTCAAGCCACACGTACTGACAAAAGAATTAGGCAAATCCAACAGCAGTGCTTGAATCCATATGAAGTGAACCATTATTGAGGTAGAGAGAGAGAAAGAGTAGAATATATTGAGTAAACGTAGAGAGGAGCGCCAACCTGCTACTCTGCTCAACGGGAACAGTAAGAGGAGAAAAATAGGGCAGTGAGGAGAAATGATGAGGACAGGCAGTCGCATGCGAAAGGCCCGTTGACAGCGATGAATATAACCCGTGTTAACTAAATATTCTGAGAGTCTTGATGATTCGCTTCATTGATATGTGCAGTATATAGATGGCCTAGTGAGACTTTTTCACTGAACAACCTGTTGTTAATTGGCGCTAACCAAGAGATCAGTGCCTACCGTTCACAGTCATAATGGGGACAAGCAACAAGTACTTGTGCTCCTGTGTGTCAGGTACATTGCATGCATCACAATCTAGCGAGCCCACGCGTTCTGCGCGATGGAAATATTGTCGCGTTTACAACACAAAGTCTGCTTCCTGACGCAATACGCCGAAAATCATACTAGCAGTGCTGCTGCTAATAAAACCGCGGGAAAATGGTGTGTATTTACAAATGAGGTAGTATAGTTGAGCCACAAGTGCAGGCAATGCAGGCATGAAAAGAGGCGGAAAAGGTGGCCAACCTGAACCAAAAGCATTATTTTTTCCCCTTCTGTTTCGCTCTGGAGTGAAAAAAAAATCTTAACGTTCAGGTTTCAGCAATCATGACGGTGTTTTCGGTATTCGGTTCAGTTCTGGTTCGATACCCTGATAACCTCGCAGGCTCCGTTGCGCAACCATGGGCGCTATAACGTAAAACTATTCCAAACTTTTCTATTCCAATTTTGGAATCAGCCTTCCGCGATTGGTCAAAAACGTTTTGGACCGCCCTCTTTCACCTGTCTGTCACGCGACGTCACGAAAACCGCGATAGCTCCCCATCTGATATAACGTGTACACACAGATTATGCATGATTTGACCGAACAAAAGAAAAATAGTTATTTCTGATTCGACGCCTCTTCGCCATTAGCCCTCGGCCATTGGTCAAAAGTTTTCGGACTGCGCCTACTTCACCTGCCTCTCACGCGACGTCACAAAACCGCAAAAACTCACCGCGTCAAAGTGACGTGTACGCGATAAAGATGCATTAACATGCCGAACAAAACTGAATTTTCTTCTGAATTGCCGCAGGCTGCCCCGTTCTGAAAGGAATAAAAGGTGGCTGCCGCCGATCGCTCAGGCACTGGCTACTCGCACCTGTCGAAGAGCATGGGTTTATTTGCGTGTAATAAAACTTTATACGTTGTCGCGTAACATTTTTGAACAATTTCGGCCTGTTACGACCTCGTTCTGCCAACTCTCCTTTGCCTAGGATCCGTTTTAGCGTCATTCTTGCGCTTCTTTTGCATGCCGCTGCGATTGTCGACGAGCCACCGCAAGCTAAATAAGGAAAAGCGGACCAATCGCAGACGCCGGCACCACCCTCTTCATCCGGTTATCGATTTTCAGTGCAGTGGCTCGGCCCTATTGAATCCCTCTCCACTTGAGCGTGCTCCTTGCCTCTTGTGAGCCAATTAGATAAGACAATCCGCTCAGTGTAGGCAATGTTATTCGTTTTTCAAGCAAACAAAAGTGACCTCCTATGAACGAGAAGAGCGTTTGATTGGTCTGTTCAGAGAACCCGGCGGGTGACCGCCCGATGCTTGCGTCGGCGGTTACGCAAACTTCATGTCAGGAAATTGGAATAAAAACACATTGGAATAGTTTTACGTTATAGGGCCCCATGCCGCCCTCGCAACACTGTGTGAGCTGCTTCAGCGCAGTGCTATAACTTGCTATCGCTTTCAACACATGGGACTTCTGTCGATAGTGCAAAATTTTAAAATGAACAACTTTCTTTGGCTGTTTCACTCGTCTTCCTGGTCGGTGGCCGGACTTTTTATGCCGATGCCAAAGGGAACGGGACCTCGTGCCATCGAGCTGCTGGGCGTGGTCGCCACCAAACGCCAACAATCCCTTTGAGACGCACGTGTTATTGCGCGAGAGCGTTGTGACGCACTTCACCACAGCCACTTAAACAGACTCCCGCAGTGCGTGGAATCCGCATGATGTCAAACAGAATGGTCGGAGGAGTATCTGGCCTCCATGGAGCAAGCGAGAGGAAAAGAAAGGGGGGGGGGAGTAATCGTTGTCATGCCATCGTCGTCACGCTGTCGTCATCCTGTCATCGTCCTTGCGCCGTCGTCACGCGGGTCGGGATTCTGTTGTTATCGTGCCGTCTCAATTGTGCTGCCAATGTCGTCGCGCCTTCACCTCTATCGTCGTCATTCTAGGTCGTCACACCGTAGTCGTCAAGCTGTCATGACACCTACCACAACACACTGACTATAATCTGTGCCGCCATCACCAAACACCGTTACTGATTTCAGGAGTATATACTTCAGAAGTATTCGTGATAATTTGATTCCTGCGGTCTGCATAAGCTATTCGCGTACTTGGACACTCATTTTTGATGGTTTCTGCAACGGATTTCTTTTTTTTTTGCTATTAAAAAACGATAACATAATTTACCACTCAAGATCAACTAAATATTCAATTTTACCTTTACTTGAAGAGAACAAAACGGAGGTTTATTTAATTATAGCGCCAAAATGGACGTAAGCACGCAAAGGGTAAATAGCTACTCAGATAAGCGACATTGGCCGCACTCAAAACACAGGCAGACACGGCGAACACTTCGACGACTCACCGTCCTGACGGTGTCCTTCGTTCCATTTCTCTTGGCGAGACGTCGTCTTGCCTCGCCCTCCAAGGCAGCTGCCGTGACCTTCGTAGCTTGTTTTGGGGCATCGGTGACTACGGCACGTCGGCTGTCCTGGATCTCCGGCTGGCTGCTGTCGTCTTCCTCGAGCTCGTTGCGTGTGGGCCAGTTGCTCAACGTCCCCATGACAATCACGAACATGACGCAGAGGCAGAACAAGGAGCTGCCGAACATAATCCGTGGCAGGATGCTTAAAGGCTGTTCGTGGAGCAGAGTGGCGTTGGCCGCATTTACGCGGATGGCAGGAGACATCTTGGGAATGGCACGACTGGGGCTTGTCACTTGCATTTCTTGTCCGGTGGCCATCGTACCTCCGCGTCCTAAACCGTTGTTCCACGAGAAATATGCGCGTGCACACAGGCGAATGACGATGACCACGGTGCTTCCTGCTCATTCGAATCCCCCGTACAAACTACGGGAGATTTTCCAAGAAAGATATTAACTTGTGTTACGTTAGCGTTGTTCATAGATAATGGCGTAAACCCATTATGGCGGATAGTGCAAGTGCAGGAGGGTATGCCTGCAGAACTTAATTATATGGTGCTTGGCGATATTTAGCAACAATCTGTCACTCGCACCAGCGGTGACAGATTTGGCCCGAGCTTTTCTTCCCCAAGATCTTTCTACGTCCTCTATTGCTGACTTAGGCTCCTCCTATCCGTTAGCAATATACTCAGAGGTATCACGGCGTTTGCGCCTTGAGAGGCAGACTCTCCTGAGGCTCGCTAAGGGTTTTAATAAATCAGAAAAATCTCGCATCCGTCGACCAGAAACTATGTCACTGAATAATCCAGCTAAGCGTACGCTATTGAGCCCGAAGTCTTTTTCGGCACAGTGCAAATTTTGTGGCCAGGAGACAGACTTATGCCATATGGCACCGGCTTGTCAGAAAAGTAGCGGTATTGCCGTAATAAATCAGCCAACGTGGGAGGGCTAGGAGGCGGCCCTTTCCAGCTCTGACCTTTAGGAGCAACGAGCCCCCGTCGAAAGAGCACGGGCAGCGGCTTTTGCCAACAGTGTGCTGTACTATGGATTTGACCATTCTTCCCTTAATCCAAGCCCTTTTTGGTTTTCAATAAATGTTTTATCATCATCAGCTCAGAGCATTAACTTCGACTTTCACGAAACCCTCGCGCGTATAAAATAAATTTGGGCATAGAAACTCTCAGCGATCCTTTCTGCAATTTTTTTTTTTTCATTTGATACGGTCGAAATTGAATGGGATCAATGTGTCAAAACATTTACTGAGCCGGAGGAGCAATAAAAAATGTGGTTGCGGTGAACCATGATGATGATGATGATGATGATGATGATGATGATGAATACAGCAGCACCTACCCACTCGGGAGGACTGGTCAAGAGTCGGGTTTCTTTACAAATGTATTAAAGGTATTAGTTCAAAAATAACAATAACAATATTTATAAGTAAATAAAAGCAAGAAATGTAGAAATATATTTTGTTTGAGCAGTTAGTATCATTGTACCAAAAAGAAGGACCGATGAGACAAATGGCAACTAAACATATAATTGAAATAGGTGGCATCGGCAAATAATTTCGTACTGGGAATGCGTATATACCGGCAGTAGGGAACCAGTCCAGGCCAAGTCGTCGAAGTAGTTTCCAAGTTCTGTTCCTTGCAGCAGTAAAACGGCGACAACATAGGAGGAAATAACGAATGGTTTCTTCCTCATTGCAAAAAGAGAAAGAAATGGAGTGCACCAAACCTGACCTGTGTAAGCAGAAATTAAAGTAGGGAGTGCGGGCAACGTAATTTTGTGAGCGAGACCTCGAATATGTAACTTGCAGAATTCGCTATGCCAGGGAAATACCAGTTGCTTATATTCTGGAAAATCAGTGAGTACTGGACGTGATAATGCTTTCACAATTGAGCGCAAAGAAAATATAGCCGCCGCGATGTGTGCTGTCAATGATATAGCAGGAAGATTGACAGGGCCGCAAACCGATGTCTTTGCCAGTGAATCGGCAGTTTCATGCAAAAACAAACAGTTATGACCAGGTACCCAAATTAAATGAGGCCATTGCGATGGGTATGAAATAGCTTTAGCATGGTCGAATAACTAGACAAATACACGCAAAGTGCCACGAGCGGCCAGTCTCACGGGAATTTTTCTCTTATCCGCGGGCTTCTTTCATGCTTGTAAAACACTTGTCGCCCGTATTGAGCAACAGAAAGCTGGATCAAGAGTTTTTCAGGTTGCTCTACAATAAGTTCATCGGCACACTATTGTAATTGTAACATCTGAAAAGCTGAATAATTAATTAAGGCTAATTATGTTATTAGGAGGAATGCAACAATTCAACTGAGTATCTCCAAGCGACGGCAAACAACATTACCTTGATTTGTACAGCTACTTGGCACTCGGATATTCTTTAGAGCTTGGTTCAATTTACGGGGTACAACCGGTATAATGGCGGCACCAGGCCTCGTTCTGTACGTGTGGCTTTCGTCCACGCGAAGTCGACTGCACAAATGACACTTCGCAGGCGTAGCTTTCATCGCAATTATATGGACATTCCTCGCTGTCGCCGTGAGGCTCCGCGTTAAATCCAAGGGCGATACCATCCTAGCGCGGCCGGCGGTGGTGGTGGTGACAAACTTTATTTCTATTTACAAGAGAGCCGCGAGCTGAGCTCTAAGGGCCCAGCCCTTACAAAGTCTAGGGGGCGGTCCCTAGTCCGGGACCCCCGTGGCTTCTGCAGCGGCTTTGGCTCGGGCCACCAGGGCACGTTGTTCCTGGAGGGTTGAGCAGCCGAGCAGGGTGGCCTCCCAGTCCTCTCGGGTAGGGTGGGGGTTTGGGGGGAAAGCAGGGTTAGAGGGGCATGCCCACACCATGTGGTATGTGTCCGCAAACACCTCCCCACAGTGCGGGCACTCGCCCGAAAATGCCGGGTTGAAGTGTTTCAGCACCGCCGGGCACAGTACGGTATTTGTGTAGAGACGGAGAAGCCAGCGCTCCTCCGTCTTATTGAGGCCTTTGCAAGGGGGGAAGTATCGGCCGTGATTAAGCTGATACAGCTGTACGATTTCTTTAAAGGTGATTGCCGGTTTGAATTCAGGGACCTCGTCGACGGGTGATAGAGGCGACGCCCGGAAATGAAGCGCGCGGGCTGTAGCGTCGGCTACTTCGTTCCCCTCTATTCCCTGATGAGCTGGGGCCCAAATAATGGAGCGCCGGGGTTGGAATCCCTGGTTCTCACATTTCTTAAGGATTTGGAAGGCCCGATATGGAATTTGGCCTTGTTCTATATTGCGGCAAGCACCCCTCGAATCAGTGATGATGACCCGAGACGCTGGATCTGCGGCAGCAAGTGCGATGGCCACCTCCTCCGCGTAAGTAATATTGGGGGCCCGGAAAGTGAGACCATTAACGGGTGTGTTTTGATGGACGACTGCCGCCGTAAACCAACCCCCGTGGTGAGGGCCGGCAGCGTCCGCATAGAATACTCCCGGGCGATCTCCATATGTTCTGGTGATCCTTGTAGCGCGCGCTTGGCGGCGGCCCTCGTGAGTATCTCGTGTCACGTTGTAAGGGAGAGGGTTCACCTTTAAGGTGAGACGCCATGCGTCTGGCAGTGAGACTCTGGGTTCCGTGTGGGTTATATATCGGATGTGCAAGCGGGACAAGAGGCGGCTTCCCGCTGGTGTTTTGCTCAACCGCAAGAATTGATTGTTAAGATGAGCCTCGCGTAGTTCCCCAAAACTATTCGTCATCCCCAATTCGAGGAGACGTTTGTTGGACGTAGTTATGGGAAGATCGAGGGCTCTCTTATAGATTTTGCGTAAAATCACCTCAAGGGCGTTTTCATCGCATTTGCGTAGGTGGAGATAGGGCGCCGAGTAGAGTATTCGGCTGGTTACGAATGCGTTCGCTAGCCGCAAAGCGTCTTTGCATCGCAAGCCCCCCTTTTTATTGGACACCCTGCGGATCATACGACCCACTTGGTCCCCCACCTTACGGAGCTTTTGAAGAGTGGTATCAATTTTGCGGTTCCTATGTACGCAAAGGCCCAAAACTCGGATCTCGTCGCGTTCCGGGATGGGGCCTGTACATAGGGATAGGTTGAGTTTAGTGGTGCACTTCGGGTTGGGTCGTAAGTGCACAAATTCCGATTTGGTCGGGGAGCATTCCAGGCCGCATCGGCGGGCATATTCGTCCACAATAGCCGCCGCATGCTGCAGGTTGGCCTCGATTGCTCCAACCGATCCGTGAGTAGCCCACAATGTGATGTCATCGGCGTACAGAGCATGCTGCACGCCTGGGACCTCACCCAGTAGGGCAGGGAGCTTCATCATGGCCAGATTGAAAAGGAGTGGTGAGAGTACCGCTCCCTGCGGGGTACCTCGCGTACCGAGCTGGTACGGGCCATGTTCCGTGTCTTGTATCCGGATAAAGGTTTGGCGGTCTGTGAGGAATCGTTTAATGTAGTTGAAGGTGTTAAATCCACAGTCTACCTGGGATAAGTGGGTTAATGATGATTTCGTGCATGACGTTATCGAAGGCACCTTTAGGTCTAGCGCAAGGACGACCTTTCCGTCACTAGGGTGTTCGACTGGCTCGAGAATCTCCGTATGAAGTTGTAGTAAGACATCCTGCGCGGACCTGTGTGGGCGGAAGCCGTACATGGTGTCTGCAAAGATGTGTTGGGTCTCTAGATGGGTGGACAATCTATCCCGTACCATAGACTCCATCAGCTTTCCCACACAAGAGGTGAGGGAGATGGGCCGGAGATTGTCTGTGTTTATGGCTTTTCCTGGTTTAGGGATGAAGGTGACCAACGCCGTTTTCCAGTCAATGGGAAGAGGGGTGTCACCTTGCCAGATTGCATTAAAGTAAGTGAGGAGCTGCTCATAGGCTGGGTCGGGGAGGTTGGCTAGAAGCTTTACCGTTACCTTATCCCTGCCCGGAGCTGTTCCTCGTTTCATTTTGGCAAGTGCCGCTTTGAGGTCATGAAGCTGGAACGGTCGATCCAGCTCAGCGTTCTCAGAGCCTGCATATGAGTACGCGTGACCTCGGGCATCCTGGTGTGTGGAGAGATATTTCTCTCTGAGGGAGATAGCCAGTGCGGCTGTGTCTCCGTTAAAGTTGTGGATCGCTCGCTGGAGGTGTTTATGGGTTTCTGTCCGGGTTTTCGTAGGATCAATTAGGGCGCGGAAAAGACGCCATGTACTCCGGTTCGACATTTGTCGAGCGGCCGTATTGCATCGGTCTACCCAGTTGGAGTCGGCGAGCTGGGCCGCGTACTCTGCCGCCTCCTGGGTGAGTTCGGCGATGCGAATTTTGAGTTTACGGTTGTGTTTTTGCCGGCGCCATCGGCGGACAAGGCTGTGCCGGGCCTCCCAGAGGTGAAGGAGGTGGTTGTCCACCGCCGGATTTGCCTCGGAGAGCTGAACGTGCTGTTCAGTGTCTGTGAGTTGCGTGATTAGCTGTTGTGACCAGGTGGTGTACCCCTGTTCCACTATAGGTTGTGGGTTGTAGTAGTTGGAACGAAATTTTGACCAGTCTGGAAGGGTTGCCTTGTGGTGAGGACGAGTGAGGGGTGAAGTGCGAATTGTAGTCGTGAGAATGCAGTGGTCGCTACCGAGGGTTTCCTCGGTATTGTGCCAATCTGCGTATCTTATGTTTTTAGTAAATGTTAGGTCCGGGCAGGTATCCCGAGTCACGGAGTTCCCAATCCGAGTGGGTTTGGCAGGGTCCGTGTGAAGAGTGAGGCCCAACGTAGACGCAAGCTCCGCCAGCTTGCGTCCGCGTTTCTCTTCGCGGTGGTAGCCCCATAATCGACTGGGGGCGTTGAAGTCCCCAACAATTATGAGGGGTTCCCTATTTGCCACTCTTAGTGCCCTGCTGAAGAGATCAGCAAAAGTGACGTTTGGTAGCTTTGGTGAGCTATACACATTTAGAATGTGAAGCGGGGGATTGTGTTTTTGAAGCGGAAGAAGGGTGACCATCGCATACGAAAAAGCTACATTACAGTCCAGGTCCACCGGAGAGGCCGTATAATTTTTATGGACACAGATACAGCTCTGTGCGTCCTGCTGATAGCTTATGTAGTTCGTGAAAGTGACGCCCTCTCCCGGCTCTTGGAGGGCTACTACAGCAGGAAGTTGAGGGAGGGTTGTAATGAAGAGTCTAAGGTCAGCTCGCTTGGTGCGCGCCTTGAAGCCTCGACAATTCCACTGCAGAATTTCAGCAGTATTCGAGTTGCGTTGTGACAATCGGAGGGGTTTAGGGTGTCCCGCCATGTTGAGTACTGGAATTGAAAATGGTCAGGTGCGGGGCCTGTTCTGAGCCGGGGGCCCCGGTATACAGTATAACCGACGGAATCGGTTCTGCCTGAGGAAGGTCCTCCTCCTCGTGGGGAATTTTGGTTCTGCTCTCCTTAATATTTTGACCGACAAGGCGCTTGACTGTGCCTCTCCGTCGGGTAGCAGGAGTAGATTTTGAGGTATGTGCCGCTATAAGGCATGGGATTTTGCCGAGCGCTGCGTCGAGAGCGGCTGTGAATTGCTTTTCGAATGCCTGAAGTCTAGCGTTCATTTGCGCCTCAAACGCGTTGAACCTCGCCTCTATCACCGAGTGTCCGTGGTCAGGGGACGCGGGAGGGGAGGTATCGCTATCCATCTCCTCTACTGACAGAGGGACGGGCGGTGGGGGAGATTTCTGACGCTCTTCTGCAAGAGCTAGCCGTTTTTGTAGGTTAGCTATTTGCTCTTTAAGAGCAATGATTTCGATTTGCTCCGGCGTGCGGGGGGAATGGGGAGAGGAAAAGGGAGGACGTGAGAGGGCCACCCCACCCTCGCTGCTCACCTTTGTTCCCTGTTTGACCGCGTTGACCGAGGCTCTTTGCATCTCGGGTCTCGCTCCGGTGGCTTGTTTCCCTGCCTCCTGCTGTGGCAGGAGGGGCGCGTCCTTCTTTCCCTGGTCAATAGGACCGGCCGGGGGCGCCCTTTGTTTTGGGTGGTCAGAGTCGTCTCTCTGGTGCACGGGTTGCTTTGGTCGCCGTTTCCCACGCTTACGACGGCCGCGCTTGGGTTTGGGACGGTGACCCTTTTCCGAGCGCTGGTGTTGCAGTGGGCGATATTTAGCAGTGCAGGATCGAGTCCCCGTGGCATGGGCTCCTCCACACAAGGTACACCGAGGGACGCATTCGTGCGGTTCGCGTTCTCCGTCTATGAGATGGGCCGCAGTTCCACACAGCCCGCACTTGTCCGACCTGGGGCCGGGACAGACGTCAGTACGGTGGCCGACCATGCCACACTGGGAGCAGGCAGGGATCGTGCGCCGATACGGGCGGACTTGTATAAGCGTAGCCTCGTAGTGAATGTAGCGTGGTTTGTTCTTGCCAGCAAAAGTTACTCTTGCCTTATTTGATGCTCCGAATTTCCGGACCTCCAGGATTTCTCCGGAGCGCCACTGGAGACTGGAACACAAGATTTCATCGGTATCCGTGTTGCGCACCGTGACCACACCATAACAGATGTTGCCACCGTCTTGCCGGAGATGTCCGAGTAGGGGGATTTTTTCAGTGGGAGAGTCGAGCTCGAAATCGCCGATGATGCGGTCAGCGATCTCGGGCTTTGCAGTGTAAACCAGTATAATGTTCTGCTCCTTAATTGGGAGAACCGTGATGACTTGTGCGCATTCCGCGCCCAGGTAAGCGATGAACGCTCTGCCGTATCCGGTTTCATGTAATTTCTCGTGCAGAGACACCCGTATTCGCGGCTTCACAACAACCACGAAATCCTCCGAGGCTGGCTTGGGCATTGGAGCCGGTCTCCAGGTCACCGGCGGCCGAGATTTACCGTCCGAAACGCGCGAGGCGGGCGTTGGTGGCTTGCAGGGGCGAACGCCGGCAGCGGGAGCGTCCGAGGAGGCCGCATCCATGGCCGCCGCGTTCGTCGAGCCCTGCGTTCGTCGAGCGATCGCGGCAACGAGCGCGGGGCTCTTCAAGGTTGAAAGCGGCTGCTCTGTATTGCCGCTGGGTTGTATGGTGGCCCAGTTCATCGAGTCTGGGTCATATCCTCGGTATGTGCCTTGCTGAGACATCTTGTGGTGGCGCGAAACGGTTGCCCCGTCGCGCCGGGCGGTGGCTCTGCCGTTAGGCTTAGCCGACCCGCCGGCGTGGCCGACCGATGAAACACTCAGGAAAAGCTTTAAATGGGCCCACCTCGTTGGAAATCGTATCCAGAGATGCCGGATGACGTTCGGTGTCCGATGGTCGTAGCGTGGATGGGCTCAGATGAGATTATCCGCGGCTCCTGCCGAAAATCGGCGGAGCCGATCTGCCTCTGTGTAGACTCCTAAACACAGGCGCGCGCGTCTCCGGCCGGCGCACCGTATGCTGTTGGTGCTAGTGCAAACGTGCGAGGGTGAGCCGAGAAGGACGGTGGCTTCATGCGTGCCCGAATATACGTTTGTTGCCGCAAGGCTGACTTTTTAGCCTGTTTTGGGGAAGGGTTGAGGTCAAGGGAATAAACTGGGCCGTTGAGGGAACTTGACCGCGAACACAGGTCTAGTCTGCGTACGCGGCCGCTCTTCCTAGCGAGCGCCAAGAGGAAGTCGAGCACGGGTCCCCGGTTGCGAGCAGCTTGTCGGATCCAGCTCTCGTAGTCCTTGATCGGTGCAGCGTCAACATGTTTCGCTCGAACCGCCGCGTGTGCCGGACAAGCCCTAATTAGGTGTCGGGCCATCGGACAGCACAGCCTTCGGCTCGTCGTCAGTTGGCTGTTTTTCGTCATCTGTGATCGCGGTGGCCTACGAGGTGGTTGTCGCTGTCATCTGTAGCTGCTGTTGCTTTTAAGGCGAAAGCCTTTCTAGGCTCATGGTGAAGTTTGTGTCAGCAGACCTGACCGCCGGAGTGTCCGACGAAGCGTTATCACGCCATATCAAGACAGATTAGAGGCAGAATAAAGGATGAAAAATGATTGATAGTTACAGTTAGTGAATGATAACGTTATAATAGATATTGGTAGATGTTAATGATGACCAGTAATGACTATAATGACTACTAATGACTTGTAATTACTGATAATGACTCCGAAATGACCAATATGTCTAACTACAACTTGTAACGACTACATTTGTTTAGAAATGACTAAAATGCTTACTAGTGAGCAGTAATGACTAATAATGGCTGAAATGACCTGTGATGACTACTAATGACTACGAAATAATGACCAATATGTCTAACGACAACTTGTAACGAGTACAATGCATTAGAAATGACTAAAATGCTTAGTAATGACCACTAATGATTAATAATGACTGAAATGACTTGTGATGACTACTAATGACTACGATATGACCAACATGTCTAACAACGGCTTGTAATGACCACAATTGATTACAAATTATTAAAAATGCCTAGTAGTGAGCAGTAATGACTAAAACAAATAAAGAAAAAGAAGCAGAGAGAAAGAGGCGAATGATAAGAGGAGGAAGAGTAGGCTTTCGCCGTTCACCTCTTAAGAGAGATCTTAAGAGACGCTGTAATTTCTTTTCTTGCTGGCGTAGCACCTCCATCGTTCGATCACGTCAGGTGTCAAGGCGAAACCCGAATGGAGACCGTTCAGCAAGACAGAGCACCACGCAAGGCGGGGGCGGGGGGAGGGGGGCGGTAAGCGAGCGTCTCCTCCGCTAGCCCGGCCATGGCTGCGCACGGCTGTTCGAGCGCCTGAGCCCTGTCTTGAATGCGACCTGCGACGAGCGCAAAAGCGAGGCTAGCCAAGACGACTGGCGGCTGCACGTGCGCTGTACTGGAGGTCGTGTAGGAGCAAGTTTCGGAGACGCGTTGAAGCTACAGAGGCAGCAGAAACGTTCTTTCACCCCTGTTGGCGCTCTTCATCACACGAGCGTTGTGACAGCGGGCGTTCGCGGTCATCGATTGAGATCCGGGGTGGCAAGCACGAGGATTTAGTAATGAAAGTAATACCAAATTTAAGAACACGTTCTTGGGCGGACTGGGCGTTGTCTATGGGACATTTTAAAACGCGTTCTTAAATTCGTTATTATTTTCGTTATATAGTATTTGTAATAATATATTATTATTATTATTATTATTATTCTCGTTATTATTATTATTTTCGTGCAAGCCGCCCCTGTTCCTGTTTTCTTATGCGCGCGTCACGCCATGCTTGTTAATTTAGTTAGGAAACTAGTCTATACTGTGATTTATATGGCCGTTAAAACTACCAACCTTATTTCGCGTAGTCGTGTAAAACTTTGATATCACTCTCAATGCTTCGCCTATCGGGTGAAACTGCGACTTATTTTATATCACATTAACGCGGGGAATTCTTCGGCAATGAAAAAAAGTAACGCGGGCAATCCACAAAGCAGCATGCCACCTACATATTGAGCATAGCACACGCATTTGCATAGTTTATTGGTGCACGGCGCTGTGAATCGACATTTTCTTGTTATGTTTGTTGTAGACGTAAAATGCATGGTTTGAACATGTAACTGTGAGAATTGTTGAGACGAAGGCGCGTTCCATTGTTCGGGGATTAACTTGATCGATGTTTTCATCTAGATTAGCACGACCGCCGACCGGATCGGCGGACTCCGACAGGGCCGTTCTGGACCCGCTCCTGGCTTTCGCTATATACGCGCAGCTCCCATAGGGCGCCTTTGAATACGCTTCCTTCCACTTCCTCACCCACATAATAGGCCTTCGAGCCAACCATTTATAAAAAAATGTCTGTCATAATAATAATAATAATAATAATAATAATAATAATAATAATAATAATAATAATAATAATAATAATAATAATAATAATAATAATAATAATAATAATAATAATAATAATAATAATAATAATCATCAAAAGTACCTATGCTCTGTGGCGATCAGTGCGCAAATGCAACTCATACTCTTCTTGCCATAGTTGTTTGGCGCGAGGACTTTAGGAACAAGCTATTGACCTCATTATCTTCATCTAAAAATGCGCACTTGGCTTTTGTGGAAGTTTCATACGGGTATCATAGACACAGTGTTATTTTTTCTCAAAATTTTGCGCGCATGCTCGTGACTGCGAAAAGCGCACTACGCCAAAAGAAAGTACAAATATTAAAGACTATCTTCGCATTACAGAAAAGCGGCTAATTGTCTCGCTATGCCCTATCCAAAATCGATGCCACGTGACAACAACACCGTAAATTGCGCATTGGCTCGAGGGAAAAAATGATTTGCGATCGAAAAACAGAACATGAGCTTTCGGTGATTAATGCTGTAAGAATCTCGGGAGTGGTAGTCGACACTTGAGCAAATGGAAAATTGTCCACTACCACTGAGATAATTTTGTCTCGATTCTAGCTGTCTTCACCATCGAAGCGTTTCCAATGATGTGAGCTGACATGAGTGAATTTACCGAACAGTCTTCTGTGAAATAATTTAACTGTCCTTGTGGCCCCATGGACACACCTTATTTCTTATCGCACATCCATGCCAATGCGTACATTTCCCACATATTTTTAATCATCTGCGGAAATGAAATATTGTTAAGTTATAAAACTGCCAGTTCCTGACTCTGGAAGCAATTTTTGGTGAACCTAAGCTCCTGACTATGTGCGCGTTTGCTGCATCTGTATTCTTAACTCAATAGTGACACAAGTTTTCGAGGCTTACGTGCTCCTCACTAAGTGAACGTTTGCAGCATGCGTATTTCTAATTCGACAATGACAAATGTTCGGGGCTTTAATTCATAATGACGCCTTATCTCATTAACAACGGAAGAGCAGAACCGGTCCGACACGTACATTCACGCAATAAGAGTGTGAAATATAATGGTGCGCGTGCGGTGCTTGTAAAAAACCACACTTGCAGGCTATCCGTCATATAATACATAACTTATGGCACAAAACATCAGTGTCGGGTACGTTTTGCTAGGCCAGTGATTATAAAACCTGAGCAAAACCACCGTAAAATATCAAACAGCTTCTTTATTTTCTGAGCACTCGCTAAACGCCAGTACCCTGCTGATGTGTTTTAAATGAGAGCGCCAACGGTAGACGCTAGTCTTGACGCCGAAACTTGTCTCGCAATTGAATCCGCGGTTCTAAACGAGAGACGACGTTTTGACGCTGCAACACGCGATCGGGAAGTGCGGGCACCGTGCTCGCATCGTGCGCGTCGTTTGGCCATTATATTTGCGGCCAAACGCTGTTCTGCGTTCCCTTTTAACAATGACAATAAGAGAGGCAATTCAAAACAACTACAGCCTACAAGAGCGTAAACGCCCTCGAAACTATTTGAAGATCGCTGTGCAAGTGGACGGGGTTAGCCTGGCAGTGAGTGCATGATTGAAAAATTTGGAGGACGTTTAAGCTTTGCCATTAAGAGTGGAACGCGATAGCATTCAAAGATCCCTGTTTCTCACGCTTCCCGGCGACTGCAGCTTTTGTAACCGCAATGCTTACCGGGAAACGCTGGCGGCGAACGCTATGCACGAAGGCGAGCTTTGTGGTACAAATGCGGCTTCTTGCGTGGGCCACGGAAGGATGGATGTTATGAGCGTCCCCTTTGGAACGGGGCGGTGGGTTGCGCCACCAAGCTCTTGCTATTAGATTGCCTAATGTTCTACCTATGTTAAAGAAGAAAAAAAAAGCACGATGAATTCCCATAACCAAATTTTCTGACCCCCTATAGTGAATTCTGTTTTCGTACGTCACCATTTTTTACCGTTTTCCTACTTTTCTACCACCATTCTTTCAATCGCACCTTAATAATCTCTATTGCGGACATGTTTACTTTCCCCCTGCTCGTGCTGAACCCAAGGGCTTCAAAGAGTCCCCTGGTGCCTAAATTGACTGCTGGGCAGATATCTTCACATTCTAATGAGACATGCTCCATCGTTTCCCTAGCTTTGCCGCAGCAAGCACACGCTTCTTCTTCGTTCTTACATCTTGCTTTATAAGTGCGTGTTATAAGGCATCCTGATCTCTCTTGGATAAGTAATGAGCTTCCCTTTGGGTTATCATAAATTGTTTCTTTCCTGATTTCATTCTTTCCTCTTAAATAGTTACTCATGGCAGGTTTCTTTTCCATTGCCGCCACCCATGAGATTATATCAGCCTGTCTGACTTTCCGCTTGACGTTCTTTGTTGCTGCGTTGCCCACCCAACAAGCCGCATACTTGCTGGTAAGCTTCCTAGTTCTTTTCCTCCACTGTGATTTAATGTTTTTCCTGTACAGATACCTCCCAGCCCATTTACTTTCTTCCGTATTCCTCAGTTGTTCTTTATACTCAACTTTACTGCGAGCTTCCCTCACTTCAAAACTATTTTAGCCCATATCACCCTGCACAGCTTCATTTGTAGTCTTCCCGTGAGCGCCCAATGCGAGGCGACGCACTGACCTTTGGTTCACATCGAGTCCTGATTGTACCCCTGATTTCAAGCAAACAACCGCATTTCCAAAAATAAGTCCTGGAACCATTAAACCTTTCCACATACCCCGGAGCACCTCGTACCTATTGCATCCCCATAGCGCTCTGTGCTTCATTATGACTACATTTCGCTTCCCCTTTACTGTTATTGTTTTTTCCTGTGTTTCCATATATCTATTGCCTTCGCTCATCAACATACTAATATATTTATATTCTTTTACCCGAGGTATTTTCTGGCCTTGTATTGCCACTGCCCGTTCACTGTTTTCATTGAATACCATAACACCTGATTTTCTAACGCTAAGTTTCAGATCTAACTTATCGCCTTCCTGGCCGCAGATATTAGCCAGACGATGAAAATCGCTTTGCTTGTTAGTTGGCAACACAATGTCGTCCGCATAAAATAAACCTGGAAGCTTCTGCTCTGCTACTGTACCCGCCTGTTTGTATGAGAGATTAAACCCGATATTACTTCCTTCTAGCGCCCTCTCCATTCTCACCATGTACTGTACATCATAAACAGCAGTGGAGATAAAGGGCACCCCTGCCTCAGTATCTTGTTGATATCAACTTTCTACTCGCTCCCCATCCCTTCTCATTCGACGCAAACGGTATTTTCTAGGTAAATCTCTCTCAAAAGCTGTAGACAATCCTGGCCTAAGCCTTCCCCTTCCGGAATATGCCACAAAATGTTGCGGTATACGTTATCATACGCTCCTGTAACGTCTAAAAAAGCCACATATAACGGTCTGCTTTGTACACTTGATATTTCAATACACTGAGTGAGAACAAATAAGTTATCATCCAAACACTTACCTATTTTGAAGCCATTCTGAAGTTCTCCCAAAATACCATTATTCTCTGCCCATGCTTGCAGCTTTAATTTGATTGCCTGCATCGCTAAACTGTATATTACCGATGTAATGGTCAACGGTCTATATGAGTGAGTTCCATCGTTCGCCCCCTTACCTTTATAAATTAAATTCATTCTACTTTGTCGCCAACTGTCTGGTATTCTTCTATCTTTTAAAGTTTTTTTCTAGTGATTTCAGCAGAGGTTCCTTACGCTTTGGTCCTAGTTCATTAATCAGCGTAACGGGAACCTCGTCTAGCCCTGTGGCTGTGAGCTTAGAAATTATCTCTTCGGCTTTCTTCCAGCGCTGTCCTCTGCGCGATGCGCGGAGGAGAGCGCCATCTGGAGGTTTTGCAAGGAACCATGCGCTCCACTGTATGGATGGTAGAAACGCTGGAAGAAGAGGGGCTTGTGTTTGAGTTTCCGCGTAACAGAATATGTTTTCCCGTATATTCAAAATACAGTCCTACGCTATCATGTCTGAGGTTGTGTGTAAGACGTAGCATAACATTTTTCTAACTCATTTTACTTTGACAAATTCAATTAGTTCACTAAGTCCGTTGCACTAGATGGAGTGCCTGCGTGGTTTGGTATGGTTGGTTCGGAATGATTGTTCGCGAAAAAGGCGGTCCACGCCGGGCGCGGGATGCCGTCACCAGATTTTCTGCGACACGGCGTCCTTAAAGCTATCGCGTTCAAGGCACTAGGGGACAGAACATCGTGAAGACCCGTAATGAGGCCGTGACACTTGTCTAGAACGCGTGAGCTGGGTTATCTGGACTGTCCTGGTGACATTTAGCGATAATACCTACCACGTAACCGGCCGGATGGGAGCATGCTCGGCTGCATTTACGAGATTACTTGCCTTCTGTGGCCCTGTTGTTTGCCTCATGCTTTTGCATCTGCTTTGGCTGTCAGAAGCGAGTTCTAGACACGTGTCTTGACCTCTCTGCAAGTACAGTGGCAAGTCCGCCTATGTATTGCTTCATCGCAGTAAATATAGAAATGTGAAGGCTCTAATAAAAGAATTTCGAAGAAAAAAGAGTTGATTTCTGGTTGTTTTTCGTCAGGCACAAAAAGAAAAGAAAAAGAAGACCTCCATGTTTATCCAATTAAACAGAGTACATTGAAGTAAGTCATGGAAAAGTTACATTAATGTTACGTTGTGGCTGTGACAATTCACGCGACACATTATTTCCTTTAGTTCGTGTAAAATTTTTTAAGGTGCTGTTGTACTGTAACTTCATTGTTTGTTGCGGACAGTAACAACCTCTACATCTGGTAACGTGTAAACGAAAAAAAAGGAAAATAAGGGAGAGAGAAGAAAAAAACGAAGTGCTGGAAGGGGAGACACTGTCCTGCAGTTTCCCGCAATGGCTTGCCAAGACGGAATAGGATTCGACAACATTGGAATGCACCTATATTTACCTGTCATTAAGAAAAACTACATCACCTTCTGAATGAATCAAAGGCGCGACCTAGGAAGTTATAAGAATGTATCTGACGCCACAACGGCCCAAGTAAGCGAAAAAAAAGAGAAAGTTTAAGTTACAAATCCCTGACAGCACTCGGGTTTACATAAGAAATTTATAAAAGAAAGTTCTTGGTCTTAATTTCTTCAATTATTTATAACGTTCTTGTTCACAGAATACTAAAACTATTTTCCAAAAAATAACATAGCAAACTATTCTCGAGTGGTCGTAGAAGACAATCTGTGTATTTATGGTTGCCCCTATGTCACCGTTCCGTACGTCTGAAAGTACTGAAATGTCGAGCCAAATTTTTGGGACAGCAAACCCGCAACATGTAAATGACTTCGTGGCAAACGCACTGCATCGTAAATCTGAACAACAAAGTTCTTGAAGTGTGGAGACCGTACACCAGGCTCTGATTCCCAATAAACTAAAACAGCGCTGCTTCTCTCGGTCGGTAGAACTGAATTCCGAAAACTACCGAGATTCTCCGAGCGTATGAAAGACTTGATCAGTTGTCATACAATATCAACGTCTTGCTGTGACTTTTGCAAACGTGGCTTTGCATGCGCCTTCATCTGCTGTTATTTTTATTCCGTCTGCGAAGAAATGCATATTTTCCCAGTTTTTTCAAGATTTCCGGGAAGGAAACCTATTTTTTTTCATGGCTTTTCTTTTTACCTTCAAGTTTTCCGGATATCTAAGTAAATATGACTGTTAACGCAGCGCAAGCGTCATGTTAAGTGAGAAACGCATGTGTCGCAACCATCCGATACTTCGGACGACATGTCGGGAGGATTGCTACTTGGTCTATTTGAACCTGTCGGAACCGGCTTTGTTGGATCTGTTCGTTATCAACGTTGGTTATCGGATGGTTCATACTCGTATGTGCTATGTGATTTACGCAGGTTCAGCTTAAAGGAACAAGAAGAAAGCGGTTTATGGTCTGTGCGCTGAGGATGCTCTCAGGTGCTAAGTGCAGTGCTGTGTTCTTTTATGTAACCCAATATTACCGTCTTACGCGACACACTAGGCCCGCACCACACAGTAAACTAAACAAGCGTCAGGAGATAACATGGCGCAGGCTACAGACACACTCATACCCGAACTTCTACGTATACTCGCCCATTTACCCCAACAGAGTAAGTCTGTACTGTCACCTGTGCGGCAAGCTAGCTTCGCTAAGTCACATCCTCTGATAATGCGAGGAGGAGCCGAAGAGGTCGCCCTCACACATCGCCTGGTGGCAGTCCGGACTTCCTTACGAGCCAATGAATTAGCTCCCCACTCTGACGAATAAACTTGCCTTTCTCTTCTTTTCCGTATTCCCACTACGAGCATATATGGAACTGCCACATTCGACACCGAAGCTGTGCAGCCATGTCCACCCATTAGTAGGCGTACTTACATTGGGATTTTTTCTTCGTATCGTTTGTGGGCTTTGCCATCCCACTACGTATAGCTTATTGCGTCATATAGGCCAAGTGGGAACCCGTCTTTATAGGGATGAAATTCCCGAGCTCCAGCCACCGTTCGTTTATTGCAAATATTTCGGTTTGCTTTGCACTGTGCTCCCCTTCTGCTTGCTTACTTGCTCGCACTGCAGTCCCGGAAATGTCGATCTCGCTGTTGCTGCTCCTTATTTTCGCTGTTTCTTCGCTGGCCGCTCCGCGAGTACGCTTGTTCGTGGAGTTGTGCGTTCGTTACTGCTTTAGCATTGCTATCTTGGTACATCTGATGCACCTAATATCGACCCAAGGTGATACCAGGGCCGGAACAGAATTTCGGAACCGGCCTGATGCGAAAACGCGGTCGGCCGTGTTCGCGTGTTATTCCGTCCTATATATGCGAATATCACGAAAGCACATCTTGTGCGTCGCATTCCATTACGCCAACTATTGACATCATAGCCTAGCAGTAACGGCAGACTTTTAGTACATATTTTTTTTTGCTTTGTGAAACGGGCAACGGTAATGAATTGACTCATATGCGACAACACCTGACAAAACGCCGGAATTTGAACTTCTAACAT
The DNA here is from genome assembly GCF_050947875.1 of Dermacentor variabilis. Taxonomy (NCBI): domain Eukaryota; kingdom Metazoa; phylum Arthropoda; class Arachnida; order Ixodida; family Ixodidae; genus Dermacentor; species Dermacentor variabilis. Next base: position 32,833,801 of record NC_134569.1, read on the forward strand.
GAAGTGAATGCGCACCAACGACATTAAAAGTTTGTGTTGTTCTTGTTGGAGAAAGCGCGAGAAAGTTGACGACAGTAATAGCTTGTGCGACTCCTCTGAGCTTATTTTAGGTTAAGCGCCTCGCAATTCATCAATTACAACGCAGCACAAAACTATAAACCTAGTTTACAGACAAATGATAAACCACGTTTAGGGAAGAGCTATTGAACTCAGAGTTGGTGATCTGGTTATTTGCTGAAACAAAATGAATTAGGGAGGTTTTAATAAGTCTGATGTAGTTAAGGGCGAAGAAAGGGTGCTGTTTCATTATAGGGCATCAGCAACATGCGTCTCTGCGAACTCTGAAAGCAACGGTTTGGGTGCTTTGGGATTGCGCAGCGAAACAGGACGCAGCACAGCCTGCGGGCACAATTTTCGCAGCTGCGGATTCTGACGAAACACACAAAAAAGCGCGTCGAATACGTTTACGCAAGTGATTAGGTAGCACAGAAAACCTATAGAGTGGCTCCCACTCACGCTTCCGCGATCGGAACCAGTATCGCGCGACAGCCGCACCCAGCGCACTATTTCACAATGGATGGATGGATGCTATGAGCGTCCCCTTTGAAACGGGGTGGTGGGTTGCGCCACCAAGCTATTGTTTGCTCATGTAGCACCCTCTTCCGACAGCTTAGGGGGACTGGCAAAATAAACAAGCAAATAGGAAGAAAAAAAAATGGGAAGTTTGCCCTAGTGGCGCAAGGCTAGGTCACAGCGGAGCTAGTTCTGGCTTTTGCTAAGTGTTGGTAGGTTTTGCTAAGCTTTGCGAGGCTATACGTGGCTCGTGTAGGTTCATACTAAGTGTTGCTAGGTTTTGCTACGTTCTGCGAGGTTATGCATGGTTTGGCTAGGCTCATACCAAGCGTTGCTAGGTTATGCTAAGTCTTACGAGGTTATGGATGGCTAAATATGCTCATGCTAAGTGTCGACAAGATTTGCTAAGTTTCGCCAAGTTTTCTCGGCGGGCTTGACGCTGGAAGTTGAGAGGTGTCCTGGCGCGCCGGCCCGAGCTTTTACTATCCTGTGACGTCACGACTCCGCCCTACGCGCGTGGGGTGCGATGAGGTCATGCGACTCGGTGCTCCCGCAGGTAGTTGCTAGGCAAGGCGAGGTGGCGCACAGCTGGTCTGAGTTTTCTGGTAACGCTCCACGGCAGAATGACAGCTTAAACAGCTACGCTGTTAAAATGCGTGGTTCGTGGCGTGCGCACGAGCACGACATGCTTGCCATATAGGTTTTGGAATTAGACGTCTTGTCCTGGTGCGTTGTTGCTACAGGAATGACATGTCTGCTGACATGTGTGATGACTCTACGATTAAAGTAGGAAACGCTTCAGATCTACTGTAAGCCAGAGACATGTTGTAAAAGTACAGATAGTACGCTTATAAAAAGGTGAACTTGCACATTGCTTAGGTCACTCTGAGATCATAATCAGCAGCATGCTCTTGTACATCCTCCTAAAACGCAAAGAAACCTCAGGGACATTATAGCTTTACAAGACGTTTCTGACTACTGTCTGGTACGTTACGAACGTGAAAAACAGTGAAAGTAACTGTCTCCGCATGTCTGCTCTGGTCAAAATTGCTTTTATTTGCATAAACACAGAGATGGAAGATGCAACATATTACGTGGCGACTTGCCACATTGATGCTGCATCCTGTATTTTTGTCTAATCTCGCGGTATTCTAAACGCCCTCTGCGGTTTCTTTTCGTCTCTGGTGACACGATCGTCTTGATCAAATGACTACATTTATTTTTCAAAGGTGATGGTAAAAATTCGATTAAACCACTTCTATAGATTTCCACAAGCAGATGACTTCATATCTGGGAGGAACATTTTATGTAATAGCTTCCGAATTAATTTCTGGAATTATTGAGGTCAAATATTCAATATAATTCAATATAATGTACAAGGCGTCTGAGGAGGATATGCGCACGGTAAATAACTCCAGGTGGTCAAAATTATTCAAGAGTTCCCCACTATAATGTGCCTCATAATCAGGTCATGGTTTGGCACGTAAAACTCCATAATTAAAAAAAGTTAGGAAAATATGTGAGGCTGGACGAGCCATAAAAGATTTTTTTTAGAAAACCAGTGTCTGACCATGCCATAGTTTACGAAAACATAAAAGACTGACAAAACACTTACTGAATAACGTGAACAGCAGTATAGGCTCAGTAGGGTTGGACGGGAGATGACACTGTTCTAGATTATTATTATTATTATTATTATTATTATTATTATTATTATTATTATTATTATTATTTTCCATGTCGATTTCATCTAATGTGTCTTTGGTCTTGTATCACGCTTTGCAAGCACATTTGCGCAGGGACTGGTGGAAGCGTGACGCCGTGGTGCATAGCTAAGCTCTGCAAGCTTGCTAAAAAATCGGGTAGGCTGTATCGGCGACACAGCCACAGTGGGTATACTGTACATGTGAAACGTCTCGTGCCAGCTGCCGAGGGTGTATATGTGGCGAATAGGGTACAGAAATGATATTAAAATATATACAGGGGATATTCATTCCCGAATTGCAAATCTTACATCACTAACTAATCATATAGCTAGTGGTGGCATTATGATCTAATCTTTCAATCGTGATCGCTCCCTGTTAGTAGTGGGCCGGACGTGGTAAAAAGGTGAGGGGTCAGTGGCACTCGTAGCGCTTGCCACAATCTCCGGTGGATGCGCTCCCACTGGAGACGGACGCGTTCCGCCATGGTCAAAGGGGTTGGATGTTCCTTTGTCTTGCTGCCCGAGTCTCCTCACGCTAGCTCTGGACCTTACGCGCCGAACGCGGGGTTGCCATATCGGAGCGACCATCAAATTTCTTCTACAGATTGCACACGTGTAGGCCTTGTGACACCTCATCAGCACAAGTGCGTGCTTGGTGGATCGTGCCTACCATAGCAGTGCGAGATCGTTCAAAGGCGACCAGTTCCGCTCGCACTGACAAATGTACTGCCGAGCTATACGTCCCTGAACGCCGAGCGGGAGGCTAAGTTTAGCTGTGACTGCGTCAGGCGCGGCGCGACAACGGCATCACCTGTGCACGCGGCCGACGCGTGATCTAGTTTACCAACACCTGCAGACGGGCTAGATGGCCCATTGCAAATCGACGGAAAATAAGCGCGCAGGAAGTCACACACAAACAGCCGAGAAAGACACAGGACAGACGCTAACTCACATCTATTTTATTTGCAGCCACGCCAGCTAATATATGCGGAGAGGATGACATGCGCAGTGCATAAGAACAATGGAAAAACATAGTGACAAGGTAACCCAAATCAGTAAAACTACAACACACGTTCAAGAGATTCGATTTTGTGCCCTGAAGAGCTTCACAGACGTATCGCTCACACATTTATCTCCCCTTGTCCTGAATAGAAGGCTTTCAATAATTGATGCACAGTCTTATCGCAACTTTTGCGCAGGATTCTTATGTCACTCAATCGCGGTTCACACGCTGTGCAGTAGGCGCAATGATCAGCGATATTTGTACCATCTCCGCTAATCGCCCTCAAATGATCCCCTGTCAGGTCATTAATGCAGCGCCCAGTCTGGCCCATGTAAGCCATCCCACAGGTCAAGAGGATCTCGTACACGACCCCCGTACAGCAGTTAACAAACTGCTTGGCATGCTTTTATCCGCATCCACTCAGATTTCCATCACGCGAAATGCGTGAGCACACTGTGCGAGCTTCTTCGGAGCAGAAAACACCACGGGCACGCCATGTCGGTTCGCCACTTTCTTCACGTGGTGGGCCACCTTGTGAAAATACGGAACCACAACAGGTTTAACCGCGTTCTTCTCCCGTACAGTCTCCTTCCCCAACATGGCTTGCTTGGCTTTTCGTAAAAGGGCTTCCGTCACAGACACAATGACCGCGCTGGGGTAACGAGCAGACACTATAGCCAGATTATTTGCTTATTAAAACTATACTGCACTGCATGCGGGACGACTTCGTGAGGGCAGACACCAGGCGTTGGTGTGCGATGGCTCTCGTCACTGTTTTCGAATGCCGCGACAGGTAGGGTAAAAGTTCCGTCTGTGCCCGCGGAGCGTACTCCCAACACACATAACCATTCTCTAAAGTAATGTTAATATCTAAAAACTGCAACGAACGCTGAGAAGGCACTTCGTGCGCATATGTTACTCTGCCTAGGCACTACGGAGGAGGTTTCTTAGCGCGTGTTGTATGCGTTTGTCCCCTAGGCATGCCGGCATTCGCGGAGTGGGGTCGATTTGGTTACCGCTCCGACGCTCGCTGCCCGAGCGGTGCGGCAGTGGGCACGGGCGCCCCATTTGGTGATCGCTGTGTCTGAAGGTACGTCGGACAGACTTTCTCGCGCTTAGGGCGCCGGTTCTGAGTCAGTAATGCCGCATAAAACCTTTCTTGCCCTTTACGGTGCTCTAGCTTAAAAAAAAGAAAGACATCAGTGATCTTTTCGGGGGAGTAGTAGGGGTCGTAGTAGAGGCTCAGCCTGCTCTCCTGGTGCACTAGCTTCACTCTTGGAAAGCTTTTCGTATGCTGCTGTCCGCCATTTTTCAGGAGCATTTTTGAGTGGTTCCCTTTGAGCGAAATAAACGCACAGCGCCTTATAGCAACCGCGGTCGAACGCCACTGCCTGATGTCAACTGTAGAAGGATAGACATTTGGGCGATTTGATACTGGTTGAACATCGTGAAGGGGTGGCGCAAGACGATGAAGACAGAAGGCAGGAACACGCCTGCGCTGTCCTGCGCCTTCTGTCTTCGTCGTCTTGTCCTGCCCCTTCAAGATGCCTGATGTCACGCCGTGAGAATTATCGTCATTGCGTCTCGCCCACGTTAAGTTAGGTTAGCTTAGGGTTAAGTTTCGTTAGCGTGAAATGCGTTAGGGTGGCGCGGCGTATTCCCACAGCGGTCACGCCGTCAGGATAGTCTTTTCGTCTCGGCCACGTTAGGTTACATTAACGTTCCGTTAGGTTAGGTTAGGATAAGAGGCGTTAGGGTAGCGCGACGTATTCTCATAGCGGTTGAAAGGGTACCAAGCGTCACCGGCGGCCTTGCAGCCACTTGCGTTTAACCACGGTTGCTAAGGCTCTCTGACTTCTAGATTTTCAATATGTGTGGCCCGGCCTCTACTACGGTCCCTGCTGCTCCCACGGAAACATCTGTGATGTTATTTTCAAGGTATATCGCTGTAAGGCGCGAGAAAGCTATGATGCCGCACGACTGAGCACGAGCGCCGCAGGTGCGAGACAGTCTGTCTGACACAGCGGTCGCCGAATGGGGCGTCAGTGCTTACTGCTTTACCTATTTCACCGCGTCGGCAGCCAGCGTCCTAGCGTAAACAAAGTCGAACCCACTCAGCAATGCCGGTACGCCTAGGGACAAACCCATACAAAACGGGCTAACAAACCTCCTCCGTAGTGCCGAGGCAGAGTCATATATTCAAGGAGCAAAAGTCCCCAGATTTTCGCTCTCGCGCCCGCTCTTACTCGCGCCTGCGCGCAAACAGCTGGTGATCCCTCAAATGAACGTCTCGTCAGTATTGCACTATCTTCGGGGCTGGCCCATGTATGGGAGTGCTGAACGCCTGGCTCACCTCCGTCGTGGGTCGGCCTGGCATTGCACTAACTTCGGGATCGGCCCACGTATGGGGAGTGCTTAACGCGCTTCATCTCCGCCGCGGATCGGCCCGGAATTGCACCATCTTCCGAATCAGCCCACTTATGAAAAAAACGTTGGTGTACGCGTGGGCGCGACCCGCCAGATCCTAGCCATAGACATCTTCGCTGTAAAAGACCCTGATCCCGCCGGGATTGAGCACAGGCCCGCTGCATGGGAGTCAGCTACTCTATAGCACTGAGCCACGCCTGCGCTAATAATACCCTACAAAATATAATGCCCTACATAATATAATACCCCATAAAATCCATCCATCCATCCATCCATCCATCCATCCATCCATCCATCCATCCATCCATCCATCCATCCATCCATCCATCCATCCATTCCATTCCATTCCATTCCATTCCATTCATGTATCCGCGAGTAACTACTTAAGACCAAAAAACGAAATCAGGAAAGAAACAATTTATGGTAACTCAAAGGGAAGCTCATTACTTTCGAAGCGAGATCAGGATGCCTTAGAACACGCACCTATAAAGGGAGATATAAGAAGGAAGAAGCATGTGATTGATGCGGTAAAGCTAGGGAAATGATGGAGCATGTTTTATTAGAATGTGAAGATATTTGCCCAGCGGTTGATTTAGGCACTACTGGCCTCCGTGAAGCCCTTGGGTTCAGCGATAGTAGGGGAAAGTAAACATGTCCGCAGCAGAGATTAGTAAGCGGCGATTGGAAGATTGGTGGAAGAAAAGTAGGTAAACGATAAAAAACGGAGGCGTGCAGTTCACAATAGGGGTTCAGAACGTTTGGTTATGGGATTTCATTGTGGTTTTTTTTTCTTCCTTTTCTTCCCCCCTTTTTTTATCTTTTGAACATAGGTAGGACATCAGACAATAAAATAAGAGCTTGGGGGCGCAATCCACACGTTCCAAAGGGGACGCTCATAACAACCAACCACCATCCAGCATAGGTAGTGGTACAAGGTAGATAAAGAAGTCTTGAGGAAGAAAAAGAAGACTGTGGAGTAGTATACATATTGATGCAATGAAAAACACGAGTGACATACCTGAATAATTCAAGCAGGTTAGGTGACTGTTTTTTATGATCCCGTTTTAAAAGGAATGACATTAAATTATCATCATCATCATTAGCAAAGTATTGGGCTCTTTGACACGTGATGTGACATTCGCGCCGCGTAGCGCCGATACGTATACACTGTGCAATGCAGTTCCGTTGTAATCCACCAGGTGTCCAGACATGTAGTAGCTGCATATAGCAGTTGCATGCTGCGTGTAGCTGAACCTGCTTAACTCAAGCAGGCTAGGTGGCTATTCGTCACCACCCCGTTCCGAAGGGAATGCCAATCAACCATCATTAACATCGTCATCAACAGCAACACACCATGCCACGGGTCAAAGAATGTCATATGTGCGGCACGTAGTCTGGATACCCGGTGCGTTTACTCTTCGGTACACGTTATGGCACCTCTTCGCAAAGTACGAACCCCTGCTGAAGATGCGAATCGTAGAGCTACGCGCGCGGCTGCAACCAGGCAACATCGGGCTCAGCAGACCACTGTGCAGCGAGCAAGACAAGTTGCAGCGCAAGCTGCAGCTTGCAGTCGACGCCAGGCGGACATCTTTCTCATGAAAACGACTCAAAGAGACTTCGCCGCGAAGACCGCGTAGTGCGTGGTGCCGAAAATGGAGCTCCTATGGAGCCGCTCCTTCAGCTTACGCTGTGACTGTGCTGTTTCTACCACGCAGGCCTGTAAATTTTTATAAATTGTGCTTAGTGAATCCCGATGTCAGCCCGCCTTTGTTCCTTCAGACAGAGCGCATCACATTTTCGACGTGTGCTGCCCACTTAGCTGCGTGGCGGTGCTTGTGACGCCGGAGTTGTCTATGAGCTGCTGTAATACATTTCATAATATGAGTTATGACACCCATAGGAATCATAATACCCGGTACGTCGCATTTGAATGCCAGGAGCCATATTTTGCGAGTAAAACAAGAACGATAAGTTTAAAGGTAGGCTTCTGGCATGAAGCTTGAGATGGGGAAGTCAGCACCGCTTTTATGACGCAATGGAGCCCTCTGAGCAAGACTACGTTCTAAGCCATGAAGTTCCCGAAACGGGCTCTTGTATTTTTAAGACGAGAGCGGCGTCATAGATTACTGAACGGGAATTTCGCATTTGGCGAGTTTTTAAACAACGTCTTTGACTTTCTTTAAAGAGAACCCGGCCGTGTACCTGTTGCTAAGGGGTTCCGCAAGATCCTCTGCATGCGGAAGGTCTTAATCTGCGCAGAACTCATTTGGTTAATTTGTCTCTCTTTCTTGCCACTCTCTCACTCTTCACCATCCCCTATGCTTAAGTTCAAGTTACTGGCTTGTTGTTGCTAAAGGTTCGAGATAAGAAATGAAAAGGAAATTTTAATACGAATAGAAATGGGACCGAGAGTCGATATGTCAGGTACACCGTCAACATCACGACCGTCTGCTTGCAGATATCCTTGAAGAATATAAAATTGGTGTATTCTACGAGTACTAAGGATTTAAACACGGAGGACAACAAAGGAGCTTGAGGAGACACTAAGGACCTTGCAGTGAGTAATGACACGAAAATTCAGAAAATGATAGGCGTAAGATTAACAGATAAGAAGTTGTAGGTATGAATTAAGGAGAAAACTGGTGTACCTGATATCCTAGTTGATATTAGGAGGAAGAATTAGAGCAGGGTAGGTCATGTATTACGTGGAATATATAACTGGCAGTCTGTTAGAATAACTCAATGGGTACCAAGTACGAGCAGCAGAGTGAGGCGGAGGTTTACATAATGAAACAAGATTAGAAAATTTGTTGGCACAGGCAGATGACCATTGCGTGGCTTGTTTTTTTTTTCGAGATTTACAAAACTAAATAAACGAGTCGAGGGGCAGGCGAAAAACGCCGACTATTCTTTAAAACGAAATTCAAACTCGCGGTATGTTTCGCGTCTCGGATAACAAAGAGGCACTGCGATTTCCAAAATTCGCCGAGATGTCATAAGGGATGTTTGTAGACGTTCTCGTGAAACATGGCCAACAAGACGATAGAGAACCATATCGTTGATATATATTTCAAGCTCTATCACTGTTTTGGTGTTTGTGATGAAAAAACATGACCTCTCAATGCAAGGGCTTGGCGATTGCATGCATTGCGGTAGCGTTCTTGCTAGTCAAATGCACAAAGAAATGCTTCCAATGTATATGAAATGTGGCAGGTCAAGATTGCGGTTTCTCATAGCAGATGGGATGATGTGTCATCTCGGTCGGCGGGCTGTATAATATTTATGCGCTTAACCGAGAGCAGTTGTGTCACCGTGTGGTATGAACAACTCGTGTATTGCGAACTCTCTGCGCAAAGTGAAGTAAGTTCCATCAATCAAGAGTAAGCCGGTCTTGCAAGAGAACTACGAAAATATGCCCTGCAGCGGTATGCATGTAGGTACATGTAGCAATCGCATGTTCGTTTCTTTGAATATATCTGTGGCGCATGAATCACATATCGCGAACTTGCGTCAACTCTGCGTTTGTTGCAGCAGTATATTCTTGTAGCCGCTTTCTGCGATACCGGGGTGTCGCGGGTTGAGTTTGTTGGTGACTCTCACGATGCTTAATAGAGCGTGTAAACAACGAGAAATTCAGACAACGTTGACACCCTTCCACTTCTCAGGTGTGGAGTAGCTGGCCAGGGCTTATATTTCACGCATATGTCGGGCCTTTTCCCCTACACGCTTAACTAGATCGCAGCGTACGTGAACATATTAAAGAATAAATTCGGTTTCACCCAAAGTTAGACGAAACGACCGTAACAACTCGCACAACTCTCGGGACCTGCCACTTTTAAATATATTTTTTTATGGTTTCACTGCCGCTTCAGTACTATATCGTCCTCTTCTTTATCATATTGTCGTAGTATCGAAAACTCAAGGGAAAACGCACTAGTCAGCAGGAACAGTAACAAGAACGAACTGTTTAATACCATGTGCTAGTCACTTTTCTTCTTCTTCTTCTTCTTCATGTTACTTGATATGTTTCCTTTGAATGCCCACATATCTTCTTTTCGTCATCGTACTTGCCGCACTACAAACACGACAATATCTTATGCGCGCCAGATGTTCTTTGGCAATTGCCATGCAATTTGTGGTTGCTGCACAGATGACAACGCGACCATCGACGCTGCCAATTCTACAACTCAGTGGATCATTTAATAAAGAGTAGCATGTTGGGCCTACGGACAGGCAAGCATCTCGAGAGTCCATTAAAAATTCTCGCTCTCTCACAGCTCGACGAGCAAAAGAGACCCATTTACACTGATTTGCCATAGCATAAGCCTTTTCACTGATGTCTCACGTAAATTGACTTCGGGAATTTATCAACCTTCAGAAGTTACTTTCAAATCCGCCAGAAGTAACGTACGTTTGCTAAAAGAGCACGTGTGTAGAACAGGATCATTATTCATGTGGCCAATCACATGGCCATGCAATGGTCCACATGTAAGGCAAATGCACATGTGCACTGTCCACGTGCAGATTGTCTGCTTTTTAGCAGGCACTACAAGTGTGAATTCAGATATACTGAAGGCGTGTTACAGAAGACTTTGACGACGACTTCAGAGAAATCCAATTGAGTCGACAGCCCATAACAGCTATATCACCGTAAAATGGCGGAGCACAACTCACCCCAATAATTCTCATAATTATTCTCTCACAAGTTTTTCCTTACTTTTTTTTTCTGGGAAAATTTCTTGATGTAGGTCTCCTGACCTGCCCAGTTTCCGTCATCGCGAGATCGCTCACTCCGTCTACTGGTGCGAGCACTCACATGGCTATTGCGCGGAGCACCGTACACTTGGGATCGCCCAAAGGAGCGGCTGAGCGGACGCCGTTATTGCGATTTCTGTGATAAGCTGAAAACACTAGCACATACTTGACAGTCCAGCTCACCGTAGTGTCTCAATGGCGAAGCCATGGTTGCGCCAATGGACCTCCTCTCATGACAACTCCGCATATAAGTATACGGGTAACAGCATATCGGATGAGCTTGTGGAAGAGAGCCACTTTGTGCCTGAATTTCGTAGCGTAATCGGCTGATTTCTTGTAGGATGCTATAGAGAAAGAGAAAGATAGAAACCAGAAACAAAAGGCAGGGAGGTTAACGGGAATACAGCCAGCCCGTTTGCTGGCTAGCTACACACATACCTAAAATAACGCTGGAATATCAGAATGTGAGACGTTATAAATGAAAATAAATTATGGGGTTTAACGTCCAGAAACTGTAGTAGGGAGGCGTCCAGGAACGCCGTAGTAGGGGGGCTCACGATTAATTTTTAAAACATGAGAATATTTAACATGCACATGAAAGGCACACAGGCGTCATTGCATTCCGCCCTCATTATCAATGCGGTCGCTGCGGCTGGAAATTGAACCCGCGACCTCGTGCTGAGCGGCAGAGCGCCATATAGCCATCGCGATTAGTCTTGTCAGACTTTGAGTACAGGGATGAACAAAGAAGTGTCGGTTGAAGAACATCTCCAGCACTCATGAAAAATGCTTCTCGTAAGCGTTGGAATTCGGGTGAGCTGTAACCTCATAGCAACAGTAAGCCCATTGCTCAAAGCGAGTGAGAGCAAGGCAGATATACGAAGTTGAATCAGAAAGTCCTTGTGCCTAGTATTTATTAGCCGAAATAAGGTACATAGAGGGGATTACAAATATACGTGCTATTCTACGTACCTTACACTATATTTCCACATCCACACCGGTTCACATGTTTGTCCCGTCGCAGCACTAAATTTGAAACGCCTCTGTGGTAGAATTCACGGCACGCGGTCTCCCCGAGCGCTCATTGTCATGCAAGACTTCACAGCTTTTCGCGAACTCGCAACACCATCAGCTCAGACTTATGAAAGAGAGGCACCTTTCCCCATACGTGGACTGCATTCCTTCAGGGAATTTCGATGTACATTCGTCATTTGCTCCACAGAAAACGGATCACACTTCGTCGTTGGTACGCCGTGGACGCGTGAAGCACAACCACCATCTACAACAACTTACAACAGCGCCGTGCCACAGTGCTACCGGGAGATAAGGCCGGGCCGGTCTACGAAATGTCAACCGCTTTGAATGGATAGGTTGACTTCGCATTTACAGCAGTAATTTGGCACAACAGGGACCAATACTTTCTGATTCGCCCTCGTATAAAGCTACGCGTCAAAGAAGAATTCAAAAAAGGTTTATAGAACAGACAGAAAACAAACAGCGCCAAGTACGTTGGCCTTTACACACACACACACACACACACACACACACACACACACACACACACACACACACACACACACACACACACACACACACACACACACACACACACACACACACACACACACACACACACACACACACACACACACACACACACACACACACACACACACATAATTTGCTGTTGATATGCAATTCCAAATATTGTGATTTCCGTATCTGCCAGGTAAATCTATTTCCTAATTATCATAAGCATTATACTGCAAATGATTTACTTTTCCGTTTAGGTTTTTCTCTCTCCCCCCTTCCTTGATCGTTTAACCGCCGGCTTCTTGGTCAATCCGCCGTAGCGGGTAAGCGCCCCAAGTGAGGAGCAAGCAAGTTTGCTGCACGACAGTGAAATATCTTTATTCGACGCACGAGAAAGGGAGACATGGGTTATTCCCACTGGGATACGAAAAATATTTTTAATCTACCTTTTCACACAACCTCTAATTTCGGGGCATTTCCGCGTTTCACGTATGAAGCGATGAACCTGTTGAATTTTTTTCCATTGGGACTACAGACAATTTTTTGAAGTTCAAGGGATGCGTCGGTCTGATTGAAGTGATCTGAAGTTCTGTTTGGCGGTACTGCTGGAAGGGTAGAAAAACAGAGTTGCATCTTCGTTACATCGTGACTTTCGTTGCTTTCTTTGTGTTCTGACTTGCAATGACCTGGGTTTCACGAGCGACATGCGTACATTGCAATGCTAAATGAGGTTTACTCGTGCGCCATCTTTATGGAAGCTTTTCAACATTGGTTCAGTTTCAAGGAGGCAGGTTACTAGAGGCGGAAGTCGAATTTCAAAACTGATATACCGTTCCTCAATTGCTGCCGGGCTCTAAACGCGGAACATAAACGCGTTCCACGTATAGGCTCATTGTCGACACTTTGCGGTAGGCAGGTTCCTGTCTCGCCTTGCTTTAAGAAAAATGAAAAAAAAAAAATCGGGGACCGATGTGGGAATCGAATCAACCTTCGATCACAGCAGCCCAACCCAATCTGCTCTAGTCATTGGGAGGACTTTTTCCTTGTGGCCGGTTTGGCGAACAAACAAGAGAACACTGGACCTGAAATGTTTAAAAAGGCACCCACCGCCATTGGTAGATGCACTGCAGACTGAAAAGGGCGGAACTTTCAGTGCTGGAGACAAGTCGCGAAGCAGCTTCTTTCAGTGGCAGCTGGACGCCCGCTGAAAACGACCACAGCGAAATCCCCATGGATGAGTGTGAGAGTCTTCTCAACACTGCAGCTATAAAGCGTACGCGGGAGGATGACGCCAACTTTTCAAATTGAATCAAGAATGAAAAGTCGCCGGCAAAAACAGTTACAACGCAGCGTCACTTTTTCAATATATAAAACAACCGTGTACTTACATATAGTTGCACGTTAAAGAACCCCAGGTAGTCCTAATTTCCGGAGTCCCCCACTACTGCGTGCCTCATAATCAGAATTTGGTTTTGGCACGTAGAGCCCCATGTTTTAATTTAATTCGGAGGTTATTTAAGGTGCCCTATGACTTTGTAAGTGTCTATCGACTTCAAGGGTGCCGGAAAACTGGAAGAATGCAAACATTATACTAATCCACAAAAAGGGCGACGTTAAAGAACTAAAGAATTATAGGCCCGTTAGCTTACTCCTAGTATTATATAGAATATTTGCCAAAATAATCTGCAATAGAATAAGGACAACACTGGACTTTAGCCAACCAAGGGAGTAGGCTGGCTCCAGGAAGGGTTACTCTACAATGGATCACATTCATGTCATTAACCAGGTTATCGAGAAATCCGCAGAATACAATAAGCCTCTCTATATGGCTTTCATAGATTACGAAAAAGCATTTGATTCAGTAGAGATACCAGCAGTTATAGAGGCATTGCATAATCAAAGAGTACAGACCGCTTACGTAAATATCTACACGTCTAGACGTGGGAAATCTACATATCTATATATCTACATATCTACATACCTCGACGTGGGAAATATCTAGAGAGATTCCACGGCCACCTTAATTCTACACAAGAAATGTAGGAAGATACCTATAAAGAAAGGGGTCAGACAAGGAGACACAATCTCTCCAATGCTATTCACTGCGTGCTTAGAAGTATTCAAACTATTAAACTGGGAAGGCTTAGGAGTAAATATCGACGGCCAATACCTAAGCAACCTTCGGTTTGCCGATGACATTGTTCTGTTCAGCAACAATGCAGACGAGTTACAAGAAATGATTGAGGACCTTAACAGGGACAGTGTAAGAGTGGGGCTGAAGATTAATGTGCAGAAGGCAAATATCAAGATAAATAGCCTGGCAAGGGAACAAGAGTTCAAGATCGCAAGCTAGCCTCTAGAGTCTGCGGAGGAGTACGTTTACCTAGGTCAACTAATCACAGGGAACCCTGACCGTCAGAAGGAAATTCACAGGAGAATAAAACTGTGTTGGATCGCATACGGCAGACATCGTGAGCTCCTTACTGCGAGCTTATCGTTATCATTGAAAAGGAAAGTATACAATCAGTGCATTTTACCGGTGCTGTCATAAGACGAAGAGACTTGGAGGCGGACAAAGCAGCTTGAGAACATGTTAAGGACCGCGCAAAGAGCGATGGAACGAAGAATGCTAGGCATAACATTAAGAGACAGAAAGAGAGCGGTTTGGATCAGAGAGCAAGCGGGTATAGACAATATTTTAATAGCCATTAGGAGAAAAAAAAATGGAGGACGCTTAAACTTCGCCTTCAAGAGTGGAACGCGATAGCGTTATCGCACCCCGTTCGCACAGCCCACTCATTCGCTCGGCATGCTCTTGAGTCACACAAAGACATAGTTTTCATATAGAACACTTCTAAGTCCACGGCACAATTTTTTTCTAATTATTTGTTCCCGGAGCACCACGTAGACGCATGACTCCTCGCCAGCAGCACGGCACACATCGCAGAGGACGCTTTCCCACCAGACGCGCTACGGCGCAGCGATCACGTCAGAGGCGTCCCGCATCGGACACCGCACCTAGGAATCGTGTTGTGAGCGGAAAGAGGAGCCGCGTCGCATAAACATGAGGGTTCGAGTGACGCACGCTGGAAGGTGGAAGGGGAGAGAGCGAGAAAACTTATTAAACGCAAGGGTATTGGGGCATCCTCGCACAGGTCCCCGCGCGGCCCGAATGCGCTCAAACGAAACGAACGGGAGAAATGGGCAGGTGGCGTGCCACCTGCCGGGACAGCGCCGTACATTGCGAGGAGGGGGTCTTCTGTGTTTGCCCCAAGATGGCTCTGCGTGTGTGCCAAGCGCAGAATAAATGCAGCGGAAACGTACTTCGCTACTCGTTTAACTGCGACTTCTATAATTTACATGGTCATAATTACCGATATACACTGCAGTATAACTTTATACGACACGTTTCTAAGGCAACACCGCATTCACTAGAGACGCTTTTGTCCCGCTTTGAACCATCAAACTCATGGCTGAGTGGTAGCGTATCTGTCTCACACCCCGGAGACCCTGGTTCGATTCCTACCCAGCCCATCTTGCAAGTTGTTCTTATTTATGAATTGCCTTCCGGGATTTTTCGCTTACGGCCAACGCCGCCGTCACCGACGACACCGGCTTTTCTGCGCTACGAACTCCTTAATGCTGTCGCGTTAAAATGGCGCTTGGCAGGTGATGTAATGCGCAGACTAGATAACTGAAGGGCCATTAGGGTGACAGAATGGGTACCAAGAGAATGGAAGTGCAGTAGGGGACGGCAGTAGACTAGATGGGGCGACGAAGTTAGGAAATTTGCGCGTGCTAGTTGGAATCGGTTGGCGCAGGACAGGGGTAATTAGAGATCGCAGGGAGGGCCCTCGCCATGCAGTGGACATGAATAGGCTGATGATGATAACTTTGTAATTGGCATGTTTGCGATTCAAGCAATAACTAAAAAGTTCACTAATTTAATGCAATTTACTAATTATTTCGTGATATAGAAAATGCTGGCTGTAAGTACACACGACTATGCCGCTACTATGCAGTTGGCACGATTTCTCTAGAGGTCTTGGGTTAAAAAAATCTTGAAGTTAACTTGGATACCCGGTATATGTACTGCTGACTGCAGTGTCTTCAGGAAACAGTTATATTTGCTGGCTCTTTATTCGCCGTAAAACATTTAATCCGTAGAAAAAGAAATCCTGTCATCTGTGATGAGCTTTATTCGTTACTGTGCACAACCTATGCGTCTAATCATTGTCACGGTGTGCTGGGTTACAGTGGCTTATTGAGGGTAACATGCTTGCAGATGACTTCAAGAAAGGGGAACTTCTTCTCTATAGGTGTCCATGTGATATATTTGAAGCCCTTCCTGCTGAAGATTCTACTTATGGGACACTGAAGCACTTAATACATCACGTCATTAGAGAGTTTTAGAATAGGGGCCCCAAAAGTTTGGGACCCCAAAGAGCTTTGCGGTGTTAGCTTCGGGGCACGCAGGAGTGAAGAGTCTTAGAATAGGGCTTTGAGTTTGCGGAGAGCGTCTTGCGCTTGCAACGCCACTACAGCGTCAAAAAAAAGCTCTTATGAATATTTAAATAAAATGTACGATTTTGGGGTGATAAGACGAATAATTTTGACATTGGTGTTTCCACGCTTAATTACAATTTAAAGCTTATTCTATTACCAGCAGGCAAGTAGTTGCGCTTAGTTTTGAGTAATCAACTTTACGTGCCTTCATCAGCCAAGCTAAGCTGTGTTGGTGCTACTAACCATGAAATCGGCAATCGAATTCGGAATCAGCGGTGTCTAATGAATTAATCTTCATAACACATGCTAGTTGAGAGAAAGCGATGACCGCATTCACTTATAGCTTGCGAACTTCTCGTGTTATCATGAATCGAGCACCGTTTGGTGCTAGGTTATAGCCGTCGCTTCGATGGGAGCCGCGATGTATGTTGACGCAGGACCTGCCGCGGTTGCTTAGTAGCTATGGTACAGAACGTTGGGTAGCGGGATCGAATCCCGGCCATGGCGGCGGCATTTCAATGGGCACGAAATGCGAAAACACCCGTGTACTTAGATTTAGGCGCACGTTAAAGAACCCCAGTTGGTCCAAATTTCCGGAGTCTTCCACTGCGGCGTGCTTCATAATCAAGTCGTAATTTCGGCATGTGAAACCGCGTAATTTATTTTTTTATTTAACATTTGTTGACGCAAAGCTTCCGGGACAGCTTTTGGGGATCGCGCTAAATCAGTGAAATAGAGGGCCCGACGCAAAACCCAAAACTTTTCGTCTCGCGCATGCGCTTTGGATTCAACGCTATTTTTTTCCGTGCCCCAAACCTTTGGGGTCCCTATTTTCAAACTCTCTATTAAGCCACAGTTAGAGAATTGGACACCCATCAGGAAAATAAAATGAACTGAGGTCATGTTCTGTGGTCTTAAAATTGGTCACAACTATGGTACACACTCTCACCTGTTGACTGGTTATTTATCACGTATCTGCAGTAAATGTGGCAAGACACTGACTGCAATTAATGTTTTATTTCATGATTCCTTGCTAGAAATTAGAAACTTAAATAAAAAAATAACGTTCCTTTAGCATATAAACACGTTACCCTAACACACCGATGTTTATTGGCATAGACATTTTTTTTGACAACGATGTAGTTTTAAGATTTCTTCAAGATGTCGGTACATTTCAAGCTATGGGGCCCCTAATAGATACGTAGCGCATCCTCTCCCCAGAGGCTGCTCCTGCGATAGCATTCTTCTAGAGTACGTGCCTCCCAGCCCTCGCGTTCAAGGACCGGGTTGAGGTGCAACTTACACCTATGCGATTTACTACATCAGCCCTTCCTAAAAAACATTTATGGTCATAGCTCACATCTCTAGACATTGTTAGTATTTTAACACATATATTCTGCGCAAGGCACAGCGACTGCTCTAAGGCTTTTTTACAGCCATGCTATATTTTCCATTTGCAGTTAATTTTTCCATTTCATACACGATTCACTGACAACTCACCACGTTGTGTATGGCGCTCTTTGGCCATATTTGGGCCTTGCGCCATAAAACCCATACATCATCATCGTACAGTAAACCTAACCAGAATCGGCACAGCGAACAACGAGCAAAGCGATTTCTCCGCTCCGACCTATCTAGACAGGAGATCATGAAGTAAACAATGTTTTCCAATGTTTAAAATTTGACATGTACATTGGGCCGAGAAAGTAAGGATTCGTAATAACATTTCCCTTTACGCGAACTATGGAAGCTAGAATTATAGCGTGAAGGAAACAACACCAAGATAAAAGCTGCAATTTTCACTTGAGCAATACACTTAGAGAACCGCTTTAAAACGATTCCAAAGCAAACAGGACCAAACAATGCAGTGACTAAACGTCTGCAATGCGTGTACTTTGTTGTTAGAGGAAAGTTTGCGATGAAAGTCCCCAGAGAAGCTGAGAACAGGCCTCGCGGCTGACGTAGGCAACATATTTACGCTCGAACGAGAGACTCGCACCAACAGATTTTACAGGAATGCTCAGGCATGCAACGAAAGTGAAGCGGAGCGTAAAACGAGTGCCTGGTTTCTCGTTACTCTATAATGAGGTCCATAGTTCTTGTTTAAAAAAAAAGAATATGGCGAGAAAGAAGGAAGCCATTCTAGCGCAAAGAAACACGGACAAAGAAGCGGACGGCACACTCCTAGTGCCCGTACACGTTTGCGCTACAATGGCTTCAATGCGTATCAACCAACTTGCCCGAGAAGTTTTACTTCATCACCTTCCAAGTACAGTGGGCCCTTTCGCGTGTTGTTTGGTTGTTTGCTTGCTCCTCACTTGCGGCACTTAACCACTACGGGGGATTGGCCAAGAACGACGGTTAAAGGTTAAAGGGAAGGGGACCTAAACAGAAAAGTAAATCAGGGTGAAGAATAACGCTGACGTTAATTAAGACATAGATTTACGTGGCAGACACAGAAATAAGAGTGTTTGAATTATATATAAACAGCACATTTTGCGTTCCTTTTTGGGTGGTATTTGAATAATTTCGCACACACAATGAGCGATTTAATGATCTATCCAATTATTGATTTCGAGAATTAACATGGTAGCCTTCTTGTGTCGCAGAGATAGTCGCAAATGGCTACGCAGATGCACCTGTGGCTAAAGCCCAATGAGGAAGCCCCGAAGGAGAGGATATGTTTTATAGTTAACGAAATACCCACTTTCCGAATGAAAATTCTAAAGCAGAACTGCGAGTCGGCCTAGTTAGAACAGATTCATCTTAAAACTTTTTGTGCGCAAACAAACAGGGACTAAGAATAGGGGCAACACAAGAACGAGCGCTTGTGTTGACGATCCTTGTATTGCCCCTATTGTTCGTCCCAGTTTGTTTGCGCACAAAAAGTTTTAAGATGAAAATTCTAATTTCTTTCTCCGATTTCTAAATCGACGCCATGCTATTAGAAAGTCATCAATGTTTACGAGTTCCTGGCAGGTAGGACACAGAGGTCTGGTGCCAGACCAGACCTGTTTAGGTAAGAATTTAATGGTGGGATGCGGCATCGTAATTTTGTTATGGAAATTTCTAATTCACGTGTGGGACTCAATTTATTGTTCCATGAAAATGACAAATGATTCAATTCAGGCGTTTGGATTTTCAGTTTTGTAGAATCTTGGAAAAGAGAAAATTTTCTCATCCTAGCCGCAGTGACATAAGCCGAAGTAGCCATAAAGTAGATAGCTGGTACGTCAAGAGACATCCGTGCAAGTATGTCCGCGATTTCATTTAAGAATGTACCACGATATGTTATTCTTTAGCGCCCGTGGCGTCCTGCCCTCTTCTTTGTCCGTGTCTCTTTGCGTTACAATGGCTTAAATGCATATCAACCAACTCGATCAAGAAGTTTCACTGAGAAGAAATGATGGTCGCAGGAGTCACGCTTTCTGCGTAGGAGTTGACGACCCTAAAACTTATTAAGGGGCAATTGCGGAGATGTTAGAGTAAGCCGTGCATTAACCAGGATGACTTTGTAGAATTATCAAGTGCATATTAAAGGGCCTTTGTACGGCGTACGGGTTAACTTGCACGCTGCATCACGTACCGCCCATCTATTTCAGTTGTACAACAGTTAACGGCGACGGGTATAGACTGTAGGACGTTTAGAGGAGCAAGGACGCGAGCCGAGGCGCGTCCATGACACGATAGATCGCGCTCAGGTCGGCGTTGTTTTCACTTCCTCAAGCGGGTGTGCGAATTCCCACGGTGACAAGAGGGGCATTTTAATGGACAGATACTGCCTCTCGCTGCAAACAGCAAGACGTGTGTTAAGTTTGCTTTCGGCAAGCAAATATCACATTGCACACCGAATTTGCTGTGTGGAAGGGGGAGGGGGGGGGCGTGAACGGTACCTCAGTGCCTAGTTTCTCGAGATGGAGAGTGGCAGAAAGAAAGAAAATTATTCAGATGTAACGCACATGTTGCAATCTATGCGAAGTGAAGCTTATGTAAATCGGTTAATTAAATGCTTTACAGCTAGCGGCGATGCGTACAATTTGGTGGTGGCAATTATATGCACAGAAAAGTACGACACGAATCAAGCAACATTTAGGTATTCTGTTCTTGGGTCACAGTTGAACATACCCATTCTGGAGAATTGGCCAAGAACAGGCACACCCCCAGTGGCACATAGCGAATGGCTAAATCAAAGAATGACGTAAATGAATTAATTCGTGAAATACGTTTACTTCTTTTATTAATATATCAGTAGGCTTTTGAGATATCTGTGAGCCGACATTATAGACTTTTTCGCATGGGCGCGACCATTTCGGGTAGGCAGTGGCTCCATTTATGGGCAGTAGGCCTTTGGGCTTGGGCGAGCGCTCCATGTTGTATGCTGGGTATACGTTCGGGGACAGTTTCTGGTGGTGTTTTACGACTCGCGTGGTCTATTTACTATGACGGGGTATTTTATCAGTGGAAAACGGTTCTGTGAGACGTACTGCAGTGATTTAAGCCATGGCCGGAGTTTCTGCTGGCGTTGAGGTGGACGGAGCACCCAGGGCGATGTGCACACGCGTGTTTGAGCCTACATTCGGCCTCAGAGATCAGTTATATGTTTCTGAAAATTATTTTAACGAATGTAACCTTACTGCAGCATTCTCGCTGTAAGTATATGCCATTGTTTTTACAGCATTAATTAGTTATGAAACATTAAGATGACCCCACCAGTGTGGGCACTATTCTTCTACGGAATAAGGTGTGCTGTTTATTTTGACAAGCATTCAGATTGCTATCTGTAGATACATTGCGCGACTACCGTGTTTTCTGGACAAAGTTTCCACCCACGGACCACCCACGGATAAAATACTTTTCGTAACTAATGTCAGCACGCCGTACAGTGTTAATCATACTTTTCGAGTGGTCGAGCGACCGACTGCGGACTGCGCGTTGGAAGCAGTGGTAAACGCTGGGTTGCAGACCTGCGTATCGATGCTCAGTGCAGGGATGATCAGAACGCTGTCAATCAGAGATTAATGGAATGTAAAAGGCAATTAACCTGAGGATCGCCACCTTATATTTCCTTGCCTTAGCGAGACCGTAAGTGCACGCCAAATTTCAATGAGTGCGCTGGGGGGAAGAAGACGAAGTGCTTCTCTTGCGGAACACATCTCGCCCGTCTCTGTGTTTTTCTGGACTTCTTACTGCACTTGTGGGGTCTCCATCGCGCTGATGGATGTACAACACCCCGAGGATCCTCCCGGTTCCCGTTCACCCGCGGACATCGGTTCGAGGAAGCGAGGAAATACGTCGAGTGGTAGCGAGGACACAGAGCTGTACTGCGCATCAGGTGACGAGTCCTCGGAAGACAGCTTTCGACTTGTCCAGTACCGCAAGGCCAAACGAAGAATTATCAACTCATCTTTGGCGTCCAGCTCGAACACTGTGAAAACAGCTCCTCAGCGATGGCCTCACTCCAGCCTGTTTGTGCCACAGAACGCTACCGACAAGCTGCGTGTCCTCAACAGGCAAGCACTCTCCGTGTATCTAGAAAACACCGTGCCAAATGAGATCAAGGATGTTAGGATAAACACTAGGCGAAACATCCTGGCAATCGATGTGATGAACCCGAGTGCACTGACCATACTACAACATGTAACGCAGCTGGGAAACATCAAGGTCCGATCCATCGTGCCAACGAATGGTGCCACAATAACAGGAGTCATCTATGACATTGACAATGAAATATCTAATGCAGACCTCCCAATTCTCATAAAACCAGCAAGCGAACACAACGTGATTGTGCATGTTGGTCGCCTCGGCAACACACGTTGTGTGAGGATAACCTTCAAAGGCGACTGCCTTCCACCCTACGTGAAGGTCGGCCACTTTCGCCACCAGGTTCGACCATTTATTCCAAGACCAATGCAATGCTTCAATTGTCAGAAGATTGGACATGTGAAGGGTGTTTGCAGAAATTCGGCCGTGTGCCATCGATGTGCCGAAACCCACTCACAAGACAACTGCAGCACAATCACGTTGAAGTGTCCTAACTGTCAGGGTGATCACTGCGCCTCTTCCAAAGAGTGTCCCCAGATCAAGAAAGAGATCACCATTCTTAAACAAATGGTGAGAGACAACTCTACCCACAAAGAGGCCGCTGTGAAAGTACCGCGAAGACGACGTCACCGACGAAGGTCTTCACGGCGGAAAACATCAAGCTTTCAGGAAAAGTCACCTCGTCAAGCATCATCATCAGCGGACGTTTCCAGCACTCCGAACACCGATGTTGGAAGGGAGAAAACTGCCAGATCTCTCTTCACAAAGGAATGGCCGCCAGGTATGCGTACACGACCGCCAGAAGAGCCGCAGAAGAAGCCGCCCCCCCAGTACAGCAAGGTGCTGTATTCGAGGAGTCGCGGAAAACAGATGTGCAAGTGATAGCACTTATTAGGCCTTTAATGAATGCCATTCGCGTGCTGCTAAGCAACATGCACACACCGTCTGCCAGAAGTGCGCTTCAAGTACTGGACGCTCTGAGTCCGGTGCTTGCAACCCTTGAGTAGATCATGGCTCCACAGCCACGGTCTTTTAGGGAAGAGGTCCGACAAGAAGCTATTTTTCAGTGGAATGCCCGCGGACTCAGAGCGCGCCTTTCGGATTTCCGTCGCTTCGTGTACGCCAATATGTTTCCCATTACCGTCATTTGCGAGCCGAACTTATCTTACAAAATCAAGCTTTCTGAATACGAATCATTTATTTCGTCAGCTGTTTGCGAAAACAGTAAGGTTTTGGTGTTTAATCGCCGTGACCTCACTTACGCTCATCAGCCTGTACCACCTAATGACAGTAATCAATATATATGCCTAAACGTAAGGAAAAAGAATCTGGCCTTTAGTTTTGTAGGCGCCTACCTATCTCCGTCAAGTCGATTTGATTACAAAAGACTACGAGACATCTTTTCCTCAACTTCCAATCCCTGGGTCATCATTGGAGATTTCAACGCCCATCATACACTCTGGGGAAGTCCGATCATCAACGCAAGAGGCAGAGCTCTGGTATCTTTTGCCTCCAGTAATGAACTTTGGCTGCTGAATGATGGAAGTCCTACGTTCTTACGTGGCTCCACGTACAGCAGCTGTCTTGACTTGGCTTTCGTCTCACGAAGCCTAGTCAGACGTGCAGGGTGGTTTGCGGACATAGAGACGCACGGAAGCGACCATATCCCCACGTACATCAAGATCGGAGGATTGACCGCTTCCAAAATACGGGATACGATCCAAAGAGTGGACTGGCCTAAATTCCAGTCTATTATGGAAGAACACTGCGATGCCAATCCATATTTCGACTTGGAAGAGGCAATCAAGAGCGTGGTGCAAGACAATATGCGTACTCTAACATGCTCCTCGAAACTTAATGATTTTGATCTGGAACTAGAACGACTTCGAGCAATCCGACGACGTGCTGAACGAAGATACCGACGTACGAAAACAATGGACGATCTACGGACCGCCAGGCGCACGCAAAAGAAGATACAGCGCCGGTTAGACAAGCTCGAATCGCAACGTCGGGCTGCCTTCTGTGAGTCGCTAGATCCACGCAAGCCTTTATCGCAACTATGGAGAACGGTGCGCGGGCTGCGGACACTTCCCGTACAGCAATTCCCATTCAAGGCGCTTGCCCTCTCTCAAAAGGGATCGGAGATTGACGTGGCAGAGGATTTCTGCGCCAGATTATCCGGCCTATTCACAGCTACCAACATTCCATCGCCTTCCAGCAGCTGTCCGCCACCACGTGATCACCGGTTGGATCTACCATTCTCGATCCACGAACGTAAGACAGCATTAGCTTTGTGTAGCCGCACATCAGCGCCAGGACCTGACGGAATTTCCTACCGAGCTCTGTGTCACCTGGGGGAGCGAGCGAGAGGAGTTCTTCTTGAGGTGTGCAATGAATCTTGGAGAAATGGCACGCTACCAACAACCTGGAAGACAAGTCGCCTTGTTCCACTGCTGAAGCCTGGCAAGTCGCCGTTGGAGCTCTTATCATATCGCCCGATCGCTTTGGCGAGCTGTGTGGGCAAAGTAATGGAGAGGATGGTCCTAGGACGCCTGGAGTGGTACTTGGAGTACCACAACACCTACCCAGAGGCCATGGCGGGCTTCCGACGTGGTCGATCATCGATCGATAACGTCGTCGACCTGGTGACCTACATTCAACATGAGAAATGCCGTAAGCGTCTCTGCGCATCCTTATTCCTCGACGTTAAAGGGGCGTAGGACAACGTTACGCATGAAGCCATCCTCTCTGCTCTCGCAGAGGTAGGAGTGGGTGGTCGGACGTTTCAATGGACACGGAGCTATCTATCCATGCGATCCTTCTTTGTAAGCACCGAGGAAGGCCATACTTCTCTACATTATAGCTACCACGGCGTCCCTTAGGGCGGTGTACTTAGCCCCGTGTTATTTAATCTAACACTAATTGCTCTCCTTGAGCACGTGCCAACCACAGTCAGGCTATCAATGTACGCGGATGACATCTGCATATGGACATCTGCAGTAACACGCCTACAGTTGCGAGCGAGAATTCAGAGAGCCGCCACACAAACTGCTATCGACCTCCGTAATCGAGGCCTGGAAATTTCCTCCGAGAAATGCGCACTAGTGCCATTTACGCGCAAACCCATGGCAAACTACAGTGTAATGATAGATGGCCAAATAATACGACGGGTCCGATCGTACAAGTTTCTAGGTGTCATAATCGACAGGGACCTGTCATGGAGCCCACACATATCATACATGAAAAAACGGTTGACAGGCATCTGCCACCTGGTCAAGTTCTTCGCTGGCAAGACCTGGGGAATGTCGCCTAGTGCAATGTTACAACTGTACAGGATGCGTTTTCTAGGATTTCTGCGATACAGCTTGCCAGCAATAAACAACACAGTCAAAACGAATCTACGCACGATACAAAGTCTTCAGGGTCAAGTGCTCCGGATCTGTCTAGGCCTGCCTCAGAGTGCTTCAATAGTGGCTACGATAGCAATCGCTAGAGACCACCTTGTCAAGACCCACATCGAAATTGAAGTACTCAGGACCCATATAATGCATCTAGCCAGGACTCCTCGTCACCATTTAGCCTCTCTACCAGCAGACAGGCCACACACATCTTTCAGCCAAACGATAACTGCATTTGATGAATCATTGCCAGCTTGTTTCACTCCGGCTGCGAGACCTTCGATCCCTCCATGGTGCCTAGCTCCGCCAAAAATCAACCTCGCAATACCTGGTATCTCGAAAAAAGCTGATTTGTCATCACCAGCACTTAGACAGCGCACGCTACTATATTTGTACGAGAACCACCGTGACTCTACGCATGTTTACACTGATGGATCCGTCCTTCCAAGCAGCTCCGCGGCGGCAATCGTCATACCAGCGAAAGCTACAACAATTAAATTTAACATGATCCACGCGACAACATCGACGGCAGCAGAGCTCGCAGCGCTCTTTACTGCCCTTCATCACATTGGTGATGAACCGCCACACAAATGGACAATATTCTGCGATTCGAAGGCGGCACTGCAGTCTCTACTGTCACCTTTACGACGTGGACCACACGAACAACTAATATTCCATATTACAGAGACGTTACACCATATAAGTGATGCAGGCCATGAAATAACCTTCCAGTGGCTTCCAAGTCACTGCGGGATTATCGGCAATGAACGGGCGGATCACGCTGCCCGCTCAGCTCATACTGAGGACCGCCACGTCCCAATTCCTCTTTCTAGAACTGACGCGGCACGGAAGCTCCGCCTAATTGCTCGGCAGTGCCCCGCGTCGCAATGGAATGAGCCACATTTAAGAAATACGCGACTGTACTCACTTGATCCAACATTAAGTCTTCGAGCGCCATCACAGCTTCGCCATAGAGACGCCACGCTTTTATATCGGCTTTGGTTGGGCGTTGCCTTTACTAAAGCCTATGCCTTCCGCATAGGGATGACCGACACCCCCACCTGTGACCACTGCGGCCATGAAGAATCAATTGGCCATATTTTGTGTGCCTGCCCGCAGTACAGTCCACAGAGGCCATGCCTTAGCCACGAACTTGACCAACTGGACGACCAACCGCTATCCGAAAAAAGAATTCAACATCGAAAGGACCTACCATCACAGAAGAAGGCCGTGCAAGCGCTTTTGCGCTTCTTGCGATCTACCGGCCTGTGTGAACAACTTTAACTGGAGCGCCTTTTGTGTGTGTGTCTCCATGTGTGCGGGTTCCTTTTTTTTTGCGTTTTCCTCTCTGTCATCTTTCTAAACCCTATCCCCCATCCCCAGTGTAGGGTAGCAAACCGGAGACTCATATCTGGTTAACCTCCCTGCATTTCCTCTTCATTCTCTCTCAATGAGTGCTCTGTTTGATATATGCACAAGAACGGAGAAACACGTCTAACGGTCGAGGCCTGGCATATCAATAGCAATAGAAGCGCATGTGTGAGCCGGCCTTCGATTAACTTGCACAAAGAAGAAATGAAATGCCTAAACAGCTATCTCTCTCGCAGTCTCACACGTGTGCCCGATTGACAGGTGCGCTATACGATACCTGAGCATGCGCAGATTAGCTTTGTGTCTACTTTCTTTTCCGCCAAAGTGCGCCCTTTATTTGATAGTCGGCGTTGTCTGCTTCTCTTCCGTTCTGTCCGGGCCTGCACGCCTTGCCCTCTCTCACGGTAAGTTATAGATCTCCTTGCGCTTTATAGCGGATGGTCCATTCTTGCAGCATGCGCTTCGTACCCTGAGCGGCCAGTCACGCGGCAATTGTGCGTGTAATCGCGGGCTTCTTTCCCGCGCGGAAAAACACTTTTTGTAGCACGTATTTAACAACAGAAAGTTGTATAGGGAGTTTTTCATGTTGCTGTTCAATTTTCTCATTAACACTTTTCATTTAATTAAGAGTAATTGTCTAATTAGATGGAATAAAAAATAATCTCAGTATCTCCAAGAGATGGCAAACAACTTTACTTTGGTGTGGTCCAGCAACATGGCATTTGCATATTTTTAATGTTTGGCCCAAGTTACGTGAAATTCCCTCAGTAGGAACTTATTTCTTTTTAATCCGAACAGAGCTCGACATACGAGGTCAACATATATGGTTTATACAAGCAACTTCGTGGGTAACCTCATATATTTAGTATATAGAGGGAAATCAGGGAGAAGTGCAGCGATCTACGAGCCCATTGAAGCCAGTTACGAAGCCTTCTTTGCCTTTTCCCTCGGAATGTATCTAACCGCTGCGGCGGTAGGCTGCCGAGAACGGCGGCACGAGCCGTGTGGCCACCAGCGTGTTTTGAGGCACATAAGTGCATCGCAGGAACGTGTACAATATTCTGCCAACACACACCATGTGCATGACATCATCAAGCCGGCACGGCTAGTCCTCAAGGCCCTGACGGCCCGCCTCCAGTGACCATGGTGGAACCAAGCGAAGGTGAGAGCAAGAGACCTCGTCTTGATGAGACACCCAATCAGGAGAACGACAGAACTTCAAACTATGACCTAAGCGATTATGAAGCCATTGAGTGTGATGAAGAACCTTTCGAATTCATGACCTACTAAAAGAAAAGAAGTGAAGGAATCCCGGTGGTGTTCCGACTATCAGAAGGAGGACACAATTTTTGGCAGGCGGATCCAAATCATGCTTCATCAGAAATTCTCGCGGCGCCAAAGGAAGAAGTTCGAACGATCCCAGTAAACAGAGATGACTGTTTTTCAGTGAGTGTTACCTCAGTGGCATCTGCGAAAAAGCTGCTTTTATTGCACGAAGTCGCAGGACTAGGAGTTAAGCTCTACACACCGGCTTCGTGCACTCGAAATGTCGGGAAGATTCGTCACGTGCCACTTCAGTACACTGAAGGGCAACTGCTCGAGTTTGTGAAATATTTTGGAGTAATATCATTCCGCTGACAAGCAAGGTACTACCGTCTGGAGGATGGTACAGTTGAATTGCGCTCTTTGCGCAGTCCAATGATTCATTTCAGAGGTGATAAGCCAATGCTTCAGAGAATCCACTTGGGCTTCACCAGACATCCGGTGCAAGAATACATTTGTTCTATCTTGAGGTGTTATAACTGCCAAAGGTTTGGACACCTGGCAAAACACTGTTGTGGGACACGTCGATGTAAAATCTGCTCCGTGGACCATGAGCATGCTGAATGCATGTCTGTGACACAGCCTAAATGTACAAATTGTGAGGGGAATCATACGGCTTTTTTCTCAGGATGTGCACAGAACAAGGCCAAGTCTATGCTACGCAAACATGAATTAATTCGTGGGAAGCAACCACGACACAAAGGGCCCCTTCCGAATCTAGATGCAGTGAGCCCAGCAAATAATCGCCAGTTAACAGCAACTGAACAAACATCAAAATAACCATCGTATTCGTCGGCATTAAAGCAAAAAGCTGCGCAAGGGTCTCAGAGACAGCGGCGGCATCATTCTGCAATGGCCACTGAAGGCCCCACATCACAACAATATCAGCGACTTAGAACAAACTCAGCGATCTTCTCAGAACACGCCTCAGCGATCTCCCGCAGACGGCGCCTGGAACATCGCCATTCCAAGATAACACCGCGCCACTCAGTGTTGTACAGATGATTCTACTCATGCCGTTTGCTGCAGTTCGAGCAGTTGTCACAGCTCTACCTCAGGCGAACAGGCTTACAGAGGTAAAGGAACTATTCTCTGTGAAGCCATTAATGATCCAGCTGTCTACATCAGTGCTGCCGAATGGTAATCCTGGATAGTCGTTACGAAAATGTCGCAATATTTCAGTGGAACGCTAATAGCCATCGATCCTAATCTGCTGATTTTCGCAACTTAGTTGCACAATACGGCTTCCCTGTGCTATGCATAAAAGAGGCTGGAGTAGGTGATGACTTCCGTCTTGCTAATTACATAATATATAAATCCTCTCGTACAGCTGGAAATAATAGAACAATGCTCTGCGTTTGAAAAAAGATTTGCCCTCTTACCTTATTCAGTCAAGCAGTACAGATTTTCCTGAATATGTAGCCTGCAAGGTATATCTCGCAACACTATGTGTGACAGTCATAAGCATATAGCTCCAAGCATCGAGTCGTATTACGATTGATAATTTACTAAATATATTTAGCATTACAGTATCAAACATTATCACATGTGATGAATTTAAAGCACACAACGTAACACGGGGGAGTAATCACCGTAATGCTCGTGGGAATATCGTTCAATTCACCGCGGAAAGATGCATCTGCCAATATTGAATGATGGATCTGTCACATTTGTGCTGCGATATTGATACGCCAGTTGCATAGACGTAACACTATGCCCTAATGATCTTGTTACCGACGCTGGTTGGACAACAGACGCAGAAACACGTGGAAGCGATCACTTCTCAATTTTTATATCACATCCGCATTTTAGAAGTACTGCTAAACGAAGATACGTAGATGTAACAAACTGGCAGCCGTTTCCTCAACACTTGTCTAGTCGATTGGATATTGAAGCTGACGTAGAAAAACTCACATCAGCGATATAAGAAACAATGAAAATGTGTACGAAACAAGGGCTAATTTCTGACCAGTACACATCAGTTGATGGAGAATAGGAACATTTTAGAGCTGTAAGAAGAAGACCGGAAAGAGCTTATCGCCATAGTGAAAATATAGAAGCATATAGAAATTTCCAGCAAATCCATTTAGTCATGCGGAAATGACTATAAAAATTAGGGATATAAAGATGGCGTAAATTTTGCAATACATTGTCTCCCCTGACACCAGTTCCACGAGTATGAATGACTATTCATGCATTAAGCGGCCCTGTTGTTCACACACAATTATTTTGTGCTCTCGCAATAGCCAAGGATACTTCAGAATGAGTGATTGCTGAAGAATTCTGCAAAGTTATAACTAGAACAAGCATATCTACTACTAGTGCTGAGTTCCAATGTTTGGTTGAGATGGCAAAGCAAAAAGTTCTTGCGTATATTCAGTCGCAGGATGTACAATTAGACCACGAATTCTCTGTGATGTAGCTAAAATGTGCACTTGCGTCTTGTAAGACAAACACTGTCGCAGGTTCAGCTTTAATTACATACGGTATGTTGCAAAACATGGGGCCTAATGGTCTATTCGCACTTTTCTAATTGCTTGTTGGCTTGTGGAAAAATGAGTCTGTCCCTGACTCTTGGAAGACGCGACGTGTGGCACCTATATGGAAGCCTGGAAATGCACCTCTTTCCCTTGAACATTTTCATCCTGTGAGTCTGACAAGATGTTTATGCAAGGTCACGGAGAAAATGATTGACACTAGGCTGCAATGGTTGCGTGAGCAAACATAAGCACCTTCCGATCACATGACAGGATTTCGAAGGCGGTGATGCACCATGGATGCAATTCTGGATATCCTCATGTATGTTGAACATGAGCGAGCTTGGAAAATGTCCCAATAGCGTTTTTTTTCGACATTAACCCTTTACTGCACAATTTTTTGTTTCCTCAAAATATTATTCATGGAGTTGTAGGGAAGCATAAAAGTAGCTTCACTCCCTCGGAAACTAAACTTAGCGTATTTCTGTGGTTTGAATTTGCAGAAAAATGGTATGTTGCATATTTGCAACAACGTGCAAATAAGGAAGAATTTGAAAATGAAAGATAGGGCTTTGTGCGATTCATACTCAGATGTTAATTTGCACGTGACGATCATTGGTGCGCTTATGTTTTAGTGTGGAACAAATAGAAGCAATTGTTTTTGTTTGTGCAGTACAGGTGGTTCCCACATTTCGTGTAGTATGTCATGCAGATCCCCGTGCAGCCAGGAAACAATGCAGTGTTTTCGCGTTATTGTCAAAATTTAGAACATAGAAGCACAGATGTAAGGTTTGGCCCTTGACGACGGGACGCGGCAGCGTGTGGATTCACCGCGTCCTTTTGAAAAAAAGAAAGGAAATTCGACCAGAAAACATCTTGCGCACATAAATTCAATGCGAAAAGGGGAACAATGGATTATCCTTTGTGACTCGCAGGCAGCTTTGTCTTCACTTCATAGGGGCATCAGCAATTCGCAAAGCATGGCGTTAGTTAACAAAATAATGAAGAAACTCACAAAAGCAAGGGAAGAAAACCACACAGTTATGTTCCAATGGATACCTGGCTGCTGCAATATCCCTGGCAGGCACGTACGCAGGATATTTTTCGGGGGGGGGGGGCAACCCAAGATATCTTTTCTATGCAAATGAGGGGGAGGCTACCTTTACTAGTACAAATGTGAGTAATGCCCACCATTTGCCATAAAGACGCGTAAAGCCGCAAAAGAGAACTGAAATAACATGTATCTCACAGGTACGCCTGTGAGACACACCTTTTCTTTACTTGGCAAACAAAGAACCACATCAAATAGACTCGCGCATGAAAGATGCGCAGGAAGAACGTTGCCAAGAACAAGTTAACAAGCGAAAGTGCAGAATAAATATTTCTAGTTACGTTTCTTGAATTAGCTCTGGAGGAATTATAGAGAAATGTATATTTGCGGAACAATCACAGTTCTTTGGATCCCTCGTTTACTGCTCTACCAAGGAGCAAAACCGACTCGTCTTGTTATTTGGGAAGTTGCGTAATGATGCGTGGTCACCAGTCCCGTAAAACCGCGTAGAGGGCAGGACGCTGCGGTTCTAGCCGTACTACGCCTACCGTGGAAGGTTAGAACCGCCTCCCATTAGCACAGCAGGGAAGTGGCTACGTCAGGCGGCTCTATTGATAACTTTAGAAGCGTCATTCAAAACACACGGAATTATTCTCCAGTTCCGGCGGCGTTTTCTCTACTTCCTTTTTAAATAAAAAGATGCTGATCTATAAATATTTTCACAAACAATTTTCACTTTTCCTCACTGTTTGGCTGTTGCCTTGGCTTTCTCGCTTAGTAGATCGCTTAATTTCTCATCTCCTTGCGACTCTTGTTTCCAGTTGCCAATTTTGCAGAAAAGTGCTGTACGAACTCTAAGAACAGTTTACACCCTTTGGCTTGCCCCTTCTGCCACACAAGAATAATCGTCATCTGCCTTGATGCGTTTCCTTTCTTTATCGCTGCAAGCCCGGAACTTTCCAGTGACGAACGGCACGCGCGTTATCAGAAGGGGCACTCCAAAGGGTGTAAACTGTTCTATGCCGATAACGCGCGTGCCATTCGTTACTGGAAAGTTCTGGGCTCGCAGCGATAAAGAAAGGAAACGCATCAAGGCAGATGACGATTATTTTTGTGTGGCAGAAGGGGCAAGCCAAAGGGGTTAAACTGTTCTTAGAGTGCAATAAGCGAAATCTAGATGAGGTAACGGGTGACAGACATATTGCTTATGGCTTGAACGGTTATTGCAGGGTCTGGTGATGGACGCTGTTTCGCAATATTTTGTTTTCCTCCTTATCTAACCCAGATCGCCGATATATGGTTCCGAGGATCTGCCAGCGTCGCGGCAAGCTGTCACTCGAGGAAATAATGAAGCAAAAGGAAACGTTAAACGCAACTGGCGTTTTCTACGGCCACAACTGGTTCCACGAGCATAAAGACAAGCCGACTATGAACGGAATCCCTCTGCTGGCCTATGGGCCAATCTAAACAAAGAAGGTTGAACTCACGAAGCAACAGGGATGCGCGTGATCGTTGAATGGATGGCGACATAAAAATTGTGTTGGGCATTATAAATAAAATAAAATATTATAATTAAATCAATAAACTACGCCCTGCCTGCTTGTGATGTGTGGTGCGCGACGTGGTGCGGGGCTCGGGACGGTCGAGAGCAGACGACGCGGAGTGCACGCGCGCCGAGCTGGAAGGAGGAAAAACGACGACGCCGAAGAGCGCCCGGCACGTGAACGCGCGGCGCAGGAAAAACAACAAAAGAAAAAGCTACCAATGAGAAAAAAACCACGGGGCGTCGGGCAGCCAATCAGTAAATGCCAAATCGGCCAGACCACGACAAAAAGCGTGGTGCGCTGGCAGAACGGGGGCGACACGCAAGAGGACACGCAGGGAGACGCCGGGGAGACGCCAGGATCGTCCCAGGAAACGACGGCAGGAGGAGGTCAACCACCGGAGCGGGCGTTGAAGACGGGCCGTCGGGTTCCGGACCCGAGCCCACCAGGACTTCACCCGACCGGGGCCTCCTGCCAACCTGTTCCTGTGCGTCGCCCGTCTAACTGAGCGTGCCGTCGGCTCCTCAAGGCCGGTGAGCTTTTGCGCCCGTGGGCAGGACGGGAACAGTCGGGCTTCGGGCCCGAGTTCTACGCCAGCTGCCCGGCCAGAACGCCACCCCCGTCTGCCGTGCCGCCTGCTGCCCGAGGCCGGCGTTCGAGCTTCCGTGCCCGTGGGCGAGAGGGTAGCAGTCGGGCTACGGGCCCGAGCTCTCTGCCCGGCCAGAACGCCGCCGCCGTCCACTCCTGCCACCCAGCCGCCAGCGTTACCTCGCCTCGCCAGAGCTGGCGCGCTCCCGGTACGCCACGACCTTGGTGAGACCGGCGCCACCCCTTCTGCCAGCTTGTCGCCGCGTTGCCGTGTCGAGACTGCGACGCGTCCCCGCCCTTGTGGGCACGCCCAGACTCGCGCCCTCGTTAACCTCGTTAAAGCCCTAAGTGTGTTCTTGTTTTCTTGAGTGTGTAATTTAAGCATGTTTTCTGTTTCTTTTTATTTGCTTTATGCTTCTTTTGTGTGTGATTAAAAGTCTTTGTGTGTGTGTCCAAACCAACGGCTTCGTCCTCAATTGGGTTCTCGGAGGCTCCGCCTAAGAGAACCGCTAAAACATTGAGAACACGAACCTTTGCCCCCATAAGTGGGTCATCACACTGCTGCAATAGTTGGTCACACCTGAATTTATACTGAGTTAATCTTGCGGGCACCGAATCGATGAGAAAACTGGCCTCCACACCCCAGGAGATGCCGATAACTACCTCCATTCAATAGGAGTGAAAAAATTGACTATTCCACTCTGTGAAGATGGGATGGCAGCGAAAGCTGACGACAAGCAAAGCTCTCAAACGAAAAGCAAAGTGTTTCACATCCGCATGCGGGTCGGCCTGAAGATAATGCAATATCGGGCCGACCCGCGGCGGAGCTGAAGCAGGCGTTAAGCATCCCGCATACGTGGGGCAATCCCGAAGGTAGTGCAATATCGGGCCGACACGCGGTGGAGGTGAAGCAGGCGTTAAGCACTCCCCATACGTGGGTCTATCCCGAAGATACTGCAATACCTGGCCCACCCGCGGAGGAGGTGAAGCAGGCGTTAAGCGCTCCACACACGTGGGTCTAGCCCGAAGGTAGTCCAATGCTTCGCCAATCCGCGGTGGAGGTAAAGCAAGCATTAACTCCCCATGCGTAGGCCGATCCCGAATATATTCCAATACTGGGCCCACCCGCGGCGTAGGTGAAGCAGGCGTTAAGTGCTGCCCGAACGTGGGTCCATCCCGAAGGTAGTGCAATGCCGGGCCGACGCGTGGTGGAGGTGATGCCGGCATTAACTCCCCATACGTAGGCCGATCCCGAAGATATTGCAATACCTGGCCGACCCGCGGTGGATGTGAAGCAGGCATTAAGAACTCCCCATACGTAGGCCGATCCCGAAGATATTACAATACCGGGCCTACCCGCGGCGGGAGTGAAGTAGGCGTTAAGCGCTCCCCTCATGTGGGTCCATCCGGAAGGTAGTGCAATGCCGGGCCGACCCGCGGTGGATGTGAAGCAGGCATTAAGAACTCCCCATACGTAGGCCGATCCCGAAAATGTTGCAATGCCGGGCCGACCCGCGGTGGAGGTGAAGCAGGCGTTAAGCACTCCCCATACGTGGGCCCATCCCGAAGATTCCGAAGAGCGCTTTATAGGTTCCCGAGTCCACAGGGCTATGTGCCATTGATCTTGGACCAGTTTTGCACTATCACCAGGATTGGCCCACATGATGATTTTTTCTGTTAACGGACGCCAAAAAAAAAAAAAACCACGGAAGTTAGTCATACACTGTTTTCGCTGTAAAAGGCAGCAAAATATTGACCGCCCACAAGATTGATTTGTCGACGCTTTAGGAATGTGTGTGAGGAGTGGTGCCTTGGGCGAATGGGGGGGGGGGGTGGTATGCCGCTTAATTTTGGGGAGAGGTGCCCCCCCTCCCCCTTGGGATCCCAAGGAAGCCTGATCCCTGGGGATGTTGCAGCAGAAAAGACAGCTGGATAAACATATGTGAATAACGCCACACATGGTCCCCCTCTAACACAAGGCGAATTGCGCCGCATTCTAACACAGATATCACTCCGTGATTGCAAAGAGACATGGATTGATCAGAACTCGAAATCTTCAGATTTATTTTACATTGACTCATCACTTCAATTTAACATCTCGTCCACACTAAATACAACCAGAGCCTTTGAAACGCGGATTCACCGTTTGCGGCTCAGTACCACGTACAAAAAACATTTTTTACGTAAAGTTTCAATAGCTAACATTGCGGAATGCACTTGGGGCCACGCTGATGAAGATATACAACACCTTCTGCTAGAACTTTCGCGAGTCGACACACACAGACAACGCTTAGCACTTGATTTAGTGGCATTAGATCCCAGGCTCTTCAACCTCAGGAACATCTTAGGTCATTGGCCAACATAGTCATTGCAAGGACGAGCGTTGCTGGCCCTTCAAAGATTTCTTGAAGCGAGCGATATTCTCGGAAAGTATTGAGTAGAGTGTTTAAATGCGATAGCTCATTCTATGTTTTTCATTTACCGGACTTTGGCCAATCCAATACCTGGTTTTCTTTAACTTCATAAAAATTTAATCCGTGATTTCTTATGTGCGCTTACTTTAGTCTAGCTAAATGACCGGACTTTGTGTTTGCTTTAGTGCACATATGTAACTGGACTTTGTGTTGCTGTGTTTCTGAACTGACTTTCAGTCTTAGTGTGACATTAGTGTACTTACGCGACGGGACATTGTGCTTTTATGATTTGGAGTTGTCTTTCAGGTATAGTGTGACATTAGTGTACTTATGTTACCGGAAGTTGTGTTATGATTTCACTATTTTTGTTAGAATTTATTCTTCTTTAAAATCCCTAAGTTGAAAGGAGGAGCAAGCGCCAAATAAAGGTGACAACATCTCCTAAACACCATATAATATTAAAAGAAAGAGAGTGTCCCAGCTACTGCTGAAGGGACGTCTATGTGCAGCTCCCGGGCCCTGGGCTGGGGTCAACGGGAGTGGAACGCATGGGAGTGCGTCGTCTAGTCCAGCACTTTTCGTTGCTGGATGCATATCGACTTTATCTTCGTTTGTCTGGACGTGGCGAAGCGGCGCGTCATTTAGGTGTTTAGATCGCGTCTAGGACGTGCCCTCAGACGACCTGCAGTATGTCAGGAGATCTTGGAGATACTGCCACGAAGCTCTGTATTGCTCTTCAGGTCAATCGACTGGCTCCGCTGATGCGTCCTGACAGTGTGAGCTACGGAGATGTTTCCACTGCCTCACGAAAGCGTCATCTTTGTAAACTGCTGCTTTGCGATGAGGACGGATTTCGTGTGCGTACCATGGAGTTCTGCGCTTTGTAGGAGACTCGCTTTTTAGACATATGATCTATTGGCTTCTGCGACCACAAGAGCTACTACATAAGAGTTACTTTATTCTCCGTTTTCTTCTGAATGATTTTTCCCTCGAAAAAAAAATCTCTCTAAGCTCCCACGTTCATATGATCAATTCTCTTGGTTTTATACAACTAATTTAACCACCCGATTTACGACAAATCTCCGCAGTGGGTATGCGCCACAACCACTCAGGAGAACAACAACCAACATGCCATGTTTGCCGGCCTCCCAAGAAGCAAAAGATGCATGCTGTGCCCGATGGAGCCTCCACATCGGCTGCTACCATCCATGTTCCTGACCACACCGTGGTTTTAAACATCGCAAAAACACCTGACCCTGTGACTTCTACGCTGGGAACATCAACGAAATGTGCTGTGAGTTCATCGCCTCAATTGCGTCGCTTTCAACGCGCAGCGTCCGATTTGTGGCTCTTCTGCAAAAGTTCTTGCGCTGTCGCATCTGAATGAGCCCCGGGCTACCAAAGTTGTTGGACATGCTGACATCGATGCCGCAGTACAACTGCTGCCGACATCATCATTATCAGAAAACAGCTTCAGCTTCGGAGTCGATGGCGTGCATCAGACTCTCGCCAGGCCTGGGTGAATTTGACGTAAAATGGCGGTCCCACGAGAAGTAAAGTCCACTTCTCGTGTCATCATTTAACTGTATGCACTGTACATTTTCAGCATCATTTTATACAATGTGACAATTCGTTTATGTGTAACTGTGCGTTTCTGTGGGTCAATGTGGTTATATGTTAGCGAGGCAATGTGGACTGGAAAATTTTTTTGCAAACTTGTCGTGTATATAGTGCTCAGTACATTGTACATGATATGCAGTTAGTGGCAGAGCTGGCGCTTTATCTGGCGCGCACCGTCAGCGACAGCGCGGCGGCTTAGTGTGGATTAGGAAATAGGGCTGATAACTGGTGGTTGATGTGCAACGCGCACACGAAGCTATCATCACTCGGCACACTCCGTCCCCATTGAAGATCGCTTTGAAGATAGGGCCTGCACAGCAGCACTCGACCGTGCCATACGCAGCCGCCGCCGGTGAAAAACCTCCCCCCCCCCCCCGTCTCCCAGTGCCGTGCGCGCGATGGAAGACGGCGCGCTTCTTTGCCGTCTTCCTCCCTTGCTCGCGCGAGATTGAACCACCACCGTAGGCTCACCCTCGCACTCTTTCACTCGCACCTACAACATACGGTGCGCGGCCACGATGTTACCGCACTTTGACTTCATACGGAACATCACGACGACACCGATGGCGGCGACGACTTCACAAATACGCCTGGAGTGTGTATATAAGTGCTATCGCAATAAATAATTACTGGCGGCTGCTCTCCTCGGTTGTTAACAATATGAACTTGGTTATTCTCGTGTAGAAGGGCCCATCTTTCTTTTTTTAAACGGGATGCATGATAACTGGGACACCCTGTACATCAAGGAAAAATACCCGCCGAGATAGCGATCTCCTGAGCCGTGTGTTCTCAGCGCGTCTCAATGCACATAGCAGGACACAGAATCAGTTTATTAACTTACTCGTGTGTGATGGATGGATGGAAAACTTTATTTGGTCCTGCAAGTAGTGATAATCAACCACTAAGCGGGCCGCTCCCACGTCGGGACTGGAAGGCCAAGCCTCACGGTGACGTGATGGGAAATTTGTAATTTGGAAGAAGCGTGGTCTTGCACCATTGATAGGACGGCCACAAAGGAACATGTACCCATTGCTGTTACGGCTACGTGTGCGTGTTATTGAATATTTGAGCAGTGAAATTGGGGTTTTCGGGGAGGAAGCGTATCTTCGAGTTTGGTCAGAATACATTGTGTGAATTAGGAATGAGCGTGTGCCGTTGTCCATGCTGCAGTATTAATCAGACCTGTGTAGTGAATATATATATATATATATATATATATATATATATATATATATATATATATGTTGTATCCCTGGCCTGTCCTTAAAACTGTTCTGTACAGTATGGAACTTTTGTAGTGTGCTTCTTCCTATTAGTAGCTTTTGAGAACTGTTTTCATGTATCTTGTCATGTCGCTGCCACGAATTGCTGATGTTGAGTTGATATGCTCTGTTAAGTCTATTAAAAGCCATTTTCTAGCGGTTTCTGTCATGTCAAAGAGGCCGTGCTCCTCCTCTCCTCCTGTGATGTCCGCCGGGGTGTCTACGCGAGATCCTCGACTCAGTCAACGTAAGACAGACAGGTACGCCTATTGCTGGGGAGAAAGCTGCCATGTTCGGAACTTGAGATGCGATAGGGCTGCGCCAAGATTGTATTGAAGCACTCTGGTCCCCTCGTTTGTCGGCCAACGTGCTGATGACGCTTTTTGAAAACAAGGTTGAGCCCGCTACTGCCAAGGCGCGCGAAAGAATACCGACATTATTGAAAAATTATTTTGTGGGCTTTCTTCACAACATACCACCCAAAACTTTGTGCATGGAAACAAGTGCATTAGCTATTTCTTAACATGCTCCGGAACTTTTCGGAATAGAAGTGAAGTGAAGCATTAACGCGATAATTAGAAATACATTAATAGCTAATTAGTTTAATGCGCGTGCTATAATACTTATTCTCAGTAGCTGAAGAGGACTGCCAAAAAAGACGAAGTCGATGATTTTTTTTTACTCATACTGTTGGCCTGTCGGCCGTTACAGGGTAGGTCAAAAGCAGCATTTCTAGAATTGATACAGTACATAAATATTCCAATATTGTATAAAGCACAAAAAAGCTGGTGAATAGCATCATTCTTACGATTAGTACGGTACATGAATAAGCGATCATAAGGGACAAAAAGCACAAGCGTACATAAGCAAAATATTCTGTACTGACGCCGATCAATAATACAAGACTATAAAAATGATATGTTAACAAACGAGTTCATAGATACAAAGAAAAAAGAAAAAAAGAGAAAGAGAAGCCGTGAGCACGTTAGTGTGTTCCACTTTTCAAATAAGTCTGGTTGAAGTTGCGCGGCGGAACACTGTATAGCCCAATTGCCCAATACATTATATGAGAGAACAGGAAAGCGATTACAAGCAGATAAGCCGAGGCCCTGAACTTTTGACTTGGGCAAACAAAAAGCATCTCTACTGCAGGAATCCTTTACGCTTGCCCGTGTTCGGTGTATTGCCAAAAAGCCATTCCACACTACCCCCTCCCTCACATGCCCTTCTGCCGACCTCCAGCTTCAAAACGCGCTCCCGAGGGGCAAGCGTTGCTTCAGCCTAGAAGCCGTACCCCAATGGCGTCGTCGTAATTAACGTGGAAATTGTACTGGTCAAATTTAAGTGATCTACAAGTTACGGAGTTTTTATGCCCTTAGTGCATTTCCCAGAAGCAATAAACTCGCTACGAAAACAAAGCAATATACAGCTCGATGGTAGCAGACCAGACGGGAAGCAGCGTAGAGTACATTTCTTGTGCAGCGAAATTGAAACTAATATCCGTGGGCGATGGGTCCCTGTAGACCGGAAAGCGGAAAACGCCGGAACGAGAACCCCGACACAGAGCGGGCGGTGCGAACGTAGATATTGCCGATGCGGGTCGACTTTTCGGGCTGAGATTCGATTGTAGCGCCAGCAGCGTCAATGTAGTTGCTATCACAATTAAAAAATGCCAATAATTGTCGCCACGAAGAACATTCTAATAAAATCTGTTCTTACCGTTATTATTATTATTATTATTATTATTATTATTTACAAATGCTCCGGTCTCAAATTTGAGCAATAGCAGGAGTGGGTAAGTACATCAAGATAACATACAATCAACATGTCACATGTAAACGAACTTCGTCTACAAAACGCTCATGTGGCAATTCTCGGAGATTAGTACGTAGCGTGTTCTATAATTCAATGGTAAATGTCAAGAAAGAAAATGTGAAGCTATTTAAGTGAGCTCGAAAGGGAACAATATTCAAGGGATTGGCTCTTCGCGGTACACGTGCCGAGGAGCCAACAAATGTCACAGGTACGTCGACAATAACAGAAGCATGTACAATTTTGTGCAAAATTATAATCCTTTCACACGTGCGCCTATGTGCCAACGGCTCAAGCGAGAGCAGGCCAGCATGCAGAGAAGGGGAGAAGTTGCAATCGTATCGATTATAAATAAATCTAATAGCTTTCTTCACGCCTGGGTCCTCTTTGCGTCCCAAGTGTGAGAAAGGTAGTTCAAGAGTGCGTTACAGGCCCCGGAGCACATCACCCGGAGTCCACAGGGGTATGTGCCATGACGCTTGAACACTTTCTGCAGTCTTCAGGATCGGCCCACGGTTTTTGCACACGAGCACGAAAAGTGAACGAAAGCCTAGCCATGAACATCTTCGTTGTAATAATAATAATAATAATAATAATAATAATAATAATAATAATAATAATAATAATAATAATAATAATAATAATAATAATAATAATAATAATAATAATAATAATAATAATAATAATAATAATAATAATCTTTTATTGCACATAACGCATGCAGGGCAATGAAACAGGCCCGTCAAAGCCTCTAGGGGCTTGAGGGACTTGGCCCGGCAAAGTCTGAAGACGGACGTGCAGTAAAACATAAAATATGAACATAATATAAACGCAATATATCAACACAATACTAACATGAAATCAATAGTGACCAAGGTGCAAAAAGTTAGGAAAAATAACATCAACAAGAAATGAAAAGTAAAGAGCAAGGAACAGTATTTTAACAATTTGTGCCTGATCATGAACATGTTTCAGGCATATAGGAACCGTGTTACAATGAGTGAACCATGATTTTTAGCACTTTTTTGATGTTGCGGAAAACCTTTCCTCTGGTAAGTCATTAAAAATTTGGGGAACATAAACACAGCGCCTGGCTTCCCCATGCCTTGTTGAGGAGCGCAGCACCTTAAAACGAACGGAAATACGCAGGCTTCGGGAGGCTGTATGACGTGTTTTGAAATTGCTGTCCCAGAAATGTTGTACCACTACTGTCTGTAGAAAGAGTGTTCGAAAGCATGGAAGACCAAGGGCTGTGAAAATATTATCAGACACAGAGAAGGGGGCGTTATATGCTATGTTTCTTAGTATGTTTCTTAATAAAGTGTCAACTCTGTTTTGCCATCTGGCTGAGCAAAAAGCACAAACAGTAATCCCATATCTGAGAATGCTCTACACCAGAGCATGCGCAATGTTTTTTTTTTATGTGAAAAGGAACAATGGATTTTATATGGAAAAACAACCACGCCGCGCTCCGAAGCTTACCACAAACATGTGATAGCTGGCTGTGCCAAGACATATCACTGTAGAAGAAGACTCCCAAGTATTTTACCGAATTCACATAGGCGACAGGCATGCACCGACAGGGATAACAGCCGTGAACATGTAGAAAAACGGGCGCATCTATAGCTGTTAGTTTTAGTGGGGATCTGAAGCAAACGAGTTTCGTTTTAATTGGGTTAACCTCCAAGCAGTTATTAGCGAACCAAGTCATTGTTTTGTGTATATTATTCTGGAGATTAGTAATGGCCATGTTGTAAGAAAAGTGCTTGGAAAGCAAAACAGTGTCGTCAGCATATTGAAATAATAGACCTTTGGAAATAACGTGAGATAAGTCATTAACGAACAAATTGAACAGAAGAGGTGATAATATGGAGCCCTGTGGAACCCCGGCCTTCATTGGAAGTTGACTACTTACATTTGTCATCCCGTCTAAAACAACCACTTTTGAATGACCGGAAAGGTAATTCTTGAGCACATCATAAAACGGACCTCTGAAGCCTATGGAGTATAGTTTTTCTAATAAAATACCGTGATGAACTGTTTCAAAAGCTTTAGAAATGTCTAAAAATAAAGCAACACCAAACATATTTCGATCGAAAGTTGAATAAAGTTCATCGGAAAACTCTTCCAGAAGAGCTACAGTACCACGACCAGGAACGATACCAAACTGGCGGGTTGACAAAATGGAAAATTTTTCAACAAAGGATGACATAGATCTCAAAAGAAATTTCTCGATTATGTGGGAAGGTATAGGCAAGATCGAGATGGGTCGATAGTTTTTCATGTCGTCTTTTTGTCCTCCTTTAAATAGCGGTTCCTAATAGTAGTTCCTCTTGCACTACAGCCTTGATTGTGTCTCGAAGGTTGCTCGAGCTCATGGCATCAAATTCTGCGGGAGACGTACTGTGAATCAGAGCAGGGCGTCCGCACTGTCTTCTTCGAACATCGATTGTTTTTTAGATGGCTGTGTCTTCCGTTAAAAATTCAGCGGCGGTCTTTAGTGGGTTATTGCTTCACTCTGACAAAAAAAAAAAACACAAGCTTCTTTTCTTATGGCATTTCTGAATCTGCCCGACA
Organism: Dermacentor variabilis; assembly: GCF_050947875.1. Lineage (NCBI taxonomy): Eukaryota > Metazoa > Arthropoda > Arachnida > Ixodida > Ixodidae > Dermacentor > Dermacentor variabilis. The sequence continues at coordinate 32,877,284 of NC_134569.1, forward strand.
GAAGAAAAGGGAATGTTTCATTTCTTCCAAGAAAGCAACCGCCCTTTTGTTAGGGAGCTGAGGTTAGGGAGCTGTAAAATGTACTGGGCATGGTGGAAAACATGGTCGGTATGATGAAATTCATCGTGGGTATATTGCGTAATGGTGGGTGCAGTGGTAGATGTTGGGATGCATTGGTGGTATACATATTGGGCGACATGTATCAATGATGGGCGTGCTGGGTGAATGGTGGGTGAACTGGGTGGATGTTGGGCTACATACTGGGTGATCTGTGGGATTGATGAGTTAATGATGGATGTGCTGCGTGAATGGTGGGTGTACGTACTGGGTGACATTTAAATGGCGGGTGAATGGTGTGCGTTCTGGGTGAATGGTGGGTGTATTCGGTGTATCGCGGGACACATATTGGAAGGAAAATGAGCGAATATATGTGACAGCGAGAACATAACAGGCGTGTCAATGGTAGTAACACGTGCAGTGATGATGGCGGGTGCCTAATGTGTACAACAAATAAATTATGGGGTTTTATGTGCCAAAACCACTTTCTGATTATGAGGCATGCCGTAGTCGGGGACTCCAGAAAGTTAGACCGCCTGGGGTTCTTTAACGTCCACCTAACCCTAAGTACACGAGTGTTTTCGCCTTTCGCCCCCATCGAAATGCGGCTGCCTTAACCGGGATTCGATCCCGCAACCTCGTGCTTAGCAGCCCAACACCGTAGCCATTAAGCAACCACGGCGGGTTACACGGTTGTTTGATTTGCCAAATGGTACTACTGCACGCAGTCCCATCTTTTACTTATATAAGCATGCATGTACATGAAATTTGCTGTTATAGCATTTATTCTAAAGTTTCAGCATATTATTTGATGATGCATGCCTAATCATTAACTTTTTTACCCTGCTAAATTTGTGTCTAGTATATATAATGCTGTTTCTATTATTGTAACGATTTGAGTTTAAAGTGATATTGAGTTTAATTAAACTTGAACATTGGTGGTGATGGTAAACCATGATAGATATGTCTGTGCTACTATACTGCACTGGCTATGGTATATTGCATATACCCGTCAGCATGGTGAGAAGCACTTTCTCTCAGTGAGTGTTGGGAGAGAAATAGCAAATTAAGCACGGAATCTTGATGGCAAACTGAATTTTTTTCTTATATAGCTTATGTGTAATGGCCGCAAATGACAATCATACATATGCGGCACATAAAACATGTGATGTTGAACTTGCCAGAGTGGTAACACGTATAGTTCCCAACTACAATTCTAAAATAGCTGAAGGATAACGTTCTTTAAGGCAGCCACTGTTGTAAAAAGTGTGTTGTCAAATCGTTCTGCAGGCTGTAGCTCAGCAAAACTGCATAAATTAGGTTGTTTACAATATGCTTTCTTTCAATCCACTGTCTAGGCCTCTACATGTGTGTATTTTCAAGGCGCCAAAAGAACAAAGTCCTTGCAAAGATTTTTGTCTTCGGACATGCAATGCGAGGTATTGAAGCTCCTAAGTCTTTTATTTCGTATAATAATGATGCGGAATTGAAGTATGCTGCATTTAAATGAACGAATCTTGCTCTATTCGATGCAATGGAGGATGGCCCAGACATTGCTGTAGTTTTTACTATGTAGCAGGAGTGTAACTGTGAATCAACAAGCTATACCCAGATACCTATCCGAACCTGTTCTGTGCGAACCTGATTGTGAAGTTATCTTTAATGTCAATGCCTTTTTTGTTTCTTTTTAATTTCCGTTGTATACACATATTAGTACTACCCGTTGACTGCCCAGCTTTGCACACAAGCAATGTTGCTTATGCGGGCTGGATTTGGAACTCCGACCAGATTGGATGTAATAAAGAATTTTATTATTATTATTATTGTACAACATACATTATAGAAGAAGAAGCATTACGCTCAAATTCTTATGAATTAAGGCATTGTTATGAGAGATTAGGCGTATGCTATTCCACTATATAAGCACTACATTGCAATGTAGTTGTGGTGAATTGCTCTAATTAAGAAAGAAAAACAGAACCCACCAGAAAAAAATATATCGTTATGAATGTACACATTAAAGCAAATCCAGCACCTTGTTTTCTGCAGTATGCTAAATGTGAAACCAGACTTTATGAAAGAATATGTAATGGTAAATAGGCCTTGTGGAGTGAGCTTAGTAAGTATCCTATGATAGTTTGTGAAATGTATGTCATTTACTTGTAAGTGAAGATGAGTAGAAATATTTTTAATTTAAAATTCATAGTTTTCGTAAAGCTTATTTGGCAATAAAAAGTACACTCTAAACAATTTTTACGCCCTTTGGGTTGTATTTTGTCCCCAAACAATAATCACCTCTCTTGCCCGCATTTCCTTTCTTTAACGCTGCGAGCCCGGTACTTCCTAGTCACGAACGGCTTGCGCGTTATCGGCTTGACACAGCATTCTCGACAGGAAAGTAGCGAGCGCAGAGTTTTCAAGAGAGGAAACCCAAGCAAGGCAGATGGCCATTATTGTTTTGAAACAAGATAAGCCTCGAATGGTGTAAACTTTTTTTTAGAGTGTAGCTGTATATGCAATACAGAATATTAATTATTCTTCAACTGCGACACATTTAGGGAATATAGAATTACTTTTAAAAGATAATCTTTTTGTTTTCTTGCTTCCTTTTCTGTTATTAAAAGTGCTAGACATACCTTCACGTATTTTCCAACAAAGCACCAATTGGACTATGCATTTTTATTAACATTTTGTTATATGTCTTAATAAGCCCTTCGCAGGTACGAAGTGGTATCGCGGTAGGAACATGTTTCTTGGGGTATATATATATACACACACACACACACACATCTATATATATATATATATATATACTCAATACTCTATATAGACTATATACACAATAATATATAGTTTCTTGCTATATTTATCTTTCTCACTGAGCTCGTATCGTCGTGTACTTCATTTCGTGTTTCGCCCGGGTTGCGCTGCCCACCCCTATAGGAACATGTTCAGTCCCCAACGCGCCCAGTTTGATTTGATTTGGTTTATTGATTTCCATTTACACACACACACACACACACACGTACAGAGGAGTGGTAAATGAGGTGGATGAGGCAAAAAAGCCGCAGAGACGCGGCTTGAGGTAACCTCATCCCCTTAGGTACAATATGGCTGCATGGGGTAACGCATCGAGCGCCATATAAATTACATTTATATAGTGGCCATAAAGCATTGCAGTTATGCAATATATGAAAAAAACAGTGAAATATGTCCACAAGAACAATGCAAAACACACTGCGGCATTGAAATAATTAAATGATATACACTTGGTAACATAGACAAAAAGAAGAAGAACATAACATACATTATTAATCATTCACAAACGCGATTTAAAGAGATTTAAATTCTGATAGTGATAAATCCTGTAAATTATAGCCTGCTCTATTATATGAATTCAGCAATCTTAGAAGGTTGTTACACAACATTTGACAACCGTAGTTAGTTCTAGAGCGCGGAACCTTCCATACTGCAGGTGTACGAGTTGAATAACAGTATGAATTGAAGGATAGATTTGCAAGTTCTACAAGTAAAGTATTGTTACGTTTGGTACAAAAGTAATACTCACGTAATAGTATGCAGTTATAGATGTTATGGGCTATAGCAACATTGTATTTCTCGAACAGGTTTTCAGTATGGGTGGCAAACGGTACATTAGCGATGACACGTATTATTTTCTTCTGCATACGAAATAATTTACTCAAGTTACATTCAGTTGTGGTGCCCCATACAAGATGCCCGTAATGTATGTGAGACACAAATAAGGCATTATAAATTAATAATTTTACAGAGACGGGTAAAGTACATCTGTTGCGATTTAACACACCTGTTACGCGGCTAAGTTATTGGAGCACAAAGCTTACATGGTCGTCCCATTTATAGTACGTGTGAAGTGTACCCCTAACACCTTTGCAGAAACAGCAAGTTCTATATTTGTGGATCTATGCGCTAATGTTAGATTGGAGGAAGACTCGTGCCTTTGGTATGCAAAATTACTGCCTTTGTTTTCGCCGTATTTACTTTTAAACAGTTCTCTGTGGACCAATAGGATAGGCTGCACAAGAAGTCATTTGCCATAGTAATTAAATTGGTGCAAGAACCGTACGAGATGAAAACACTTGTGTCATCTGCCTAAATTATAAATTTCGCCTTTTCGGAGATGGAAGTAATATAATAGTTTGATGTGTTAATCGCGGTAGGTTTGATCGCGCGTTTACACGCGATAACCCTCGTCACTGGGAAGTCACCGGCACATGTGCAAAGCCCGAAAGGCACGTAGCAGTACTTATTTCAGCTTCGAAATTTGCATTCACAACCATATAGTGTAACGAACAGCTCAAGGAGTTCTGACACAACTATTTATTGTGGGCCCACTTGAGCCCGGGGAGTAAACAAAAAATGATGACTGCCGCATTCCGAACAGGAGATAGGAATGCCTTCTTCTCTCTTTCTCTCGAGCGTCGCTTCACCTCTTCTTCTTCTTGTATTCCCGGACAACGGCCACCTACGATGCGAGTACGTGCGGCGAATGCACGTGCCATTATGTCTTCGTCTTTTTCACCAATACGCCGCTCTCCTCTTGGAGGGCGCGCGAACCTGCGCACGTTGTTTAAAGATGGGTTCTGCCTTGTATCAATATAGTATTCTTTCGCCCTAGCCCGCCGCCGTGACTTGGTGGCTATGATGTTGCGCTGCTAAGCACGAGGCCGCAGGATCAAATCCCGTACCGCAGCTGCCGCATTTCAATGGGCGAGAAGTGCAAAAATGCCGGGCGTTGAAGGCACGTTATTAAAGATTAATCGAAGTCCCCCGCTATGGCGTGCCTCATAATAGGATCGCGATTTTGGCACGTAATACCCAAGAACATATATATATATATATATATATATATATATATATATATATATATATATATATATATATATATATATATATATATATATATATATTTTCTTTCTTGCTATATTTATCCTTCTCTTCCCGCGGCGGCATTACGATCCTTGTTTATTACGGGGAACATAGAGCAACGAAGAATAAGTCGATGACCTCCATCCTTCCCTTTTCGAGCATTGTACGTCTGCTTGCGAGTTTCTCCACTTCAAAGTTTAAGGAAATTTATGTTTGTCTGAAACACCTTAAAACATCGCACCCAGAGCTACGCGTGCGGACGGGCGCCTCTACGTTTTCCTCTAACGCAGGTAGTACTCCGTGACCTCTGCGTTTGATCTCTACGAGCATGCGTTCCAGTACAATGAGACGACACAACGCATACCACTATTTACGGCCAGGAGAACGGTATGCTTCGCGCGCCGTTCTTCATGATAAGGTTAAGCTGTCCTTTTACTGTGATACGGCGAGAAGTGGTCGGTGGAACACCGCATTTCCTAAAGGCTTGCTCTGCCCATTGCTAAGCAGCACATCTTCTCCTTAAGCCCTGAAATAACCGCTTGTGAGCTTTCGCAAGCAATGTCCTGTTTGTTATATAAAACCTTCAAGTTGATGTAAACTTGTTGCGCGCACTGGATAAGAGACCGCGAGCTTCATTCTGCCTTTTAGTCTATGCAGGCACGCTCGTGTCTGGGTTTGTATCTCTTGATTTGGGCGTCTTCTCATTTAATACGCAGCATTGCGTGGTGTTATTTAGCTACAGGTGGGGGAGGGGGGAAATGCTTCGCTCTTAGGAGCTTTCCTTTTTCTTACTTTTATAGCTCCCGGCAGCCACGAGTATTCATTTAAATTAAAAAAAAAGGAAAGTTGCAGTTTCGCCCGAAAGGCGAAGCATCAATTATGATAGCAAATTAGCAGACATCTATGAGACGTAAGAAAAGGTGGCTATATCGGCCGTATAAGATCGTAGACATTTGCCTACTAACTAAATTAACAAATTAACAAGCATAATATGACACGCGCACAGGCAAACATAAGCACATCTCATTCGATCAAGCGGGCACTAGCTGTGAAAACGTTGGTGCGGGGAAGAGCGGCAACAGCAGCGAGCAAACTGACCTTCGTGTTGCGTCTCGCTTCAACGCGAAATGAGCGGCGAGAACACAGCACACACAAGGCTATGAGCCCCCGGCGTATACCCAGACTATGTACTCATGGCAAATCGCTTCGAAGATAGGGGCCGCGCAGCCGCACCATACGCAGCAGCCACCTGAGTAGAACGCCCCCTACCCCAGGTGTCTTGTGCGCGACGGAAGGCGGCGCGCTTCCTCCCAGCTTTCCTCCCTTGCAAGCGCTAGATTGAGCTACCATCGTCGGCTCGCTCTTGCACGCTTTCGCTCGCACATTCAGCATACGTCTGCCGGCGACAATGTTATCGCCCTTGGACATTATACGGAACATCATGGTGACGGCTACGCCGACTGCAAAAATGCGCCTAAGGTATCCATGTAGTTGCTATCGCAATGAAAGAATGCCAATAATTGTTGTCGCCACGAAGGCTCTGTAAATAAAGGAATTCAAGAACATCACTAATGATAACAAAGATTCGCACTAACTGAATACTGACATTTCTTATGCATGACTCAAAGTATTCTCGATAACGTGCGCACTAACGAAGCCAGACTGAATGCCGAATCTGAATCTGAAAATTACAAATGACAGAAGCGAAAGTTCGAACATAATCATCATTATAATAAATAACAGTACAACGACGGCAAAAATTTCAGAAAATAAAACTGCTGAAATTAACAAAATTCGAGGAATAGCAAGGACAATATGTTTAATTGCACCTTTTTTTGTAGAGTGGCGTAAAATAAGGAAGAACATTTACAACTACCCATCGGTAAGCAAGGAGCTGCAATCCGAATCTTACAGCGAACGTTCGTATTTCTCAAATATTATTCCGCAAATGAAAAAGAAAGCGCTCCAAGCTAGAAAGTAACAAAATTTTCCAGGTGTTGCCGGTTTTAGAAATTAAGTTCGGTTCTTGCTGAGTGAGAGTGTATGTTTTTTTGCAATTATAAGGAATGAATAATTACACTGTCGCTTTATCTGTCGTCCGTAATGTTTGAAATACTAATGAAGCCTCGATCAGATCTGAAAAGAAAGTTCAGCCATTACGCAAAAAGAAACAAACTGTCGTCTGCCGATTACAGCTTTTAAAAAGCGATAGAAACATGCACAATTGTCTTTTCCAAAGGTGCAAGTGATCAATTTTCTCCTTGAATTTCCAGTTGAATCTGTGACCCGATGGGCACTGATGCAAAATGACCAGTGGTATATGCCAAATCACGGCAGGTCAGTCAGTGGAATAGGAATTCTTCGTTTCACGCTAAAAATATTTTTGCTTCAATCAACCAGCGAAGTTCAGGGTAAGTAGAGGGAGTGAGAGCTCATGAAAATATAAGCAGCCGTCGCAGAAAGTAACTTCCTGCTGGAAGAGCGAAAAGTAGCAAAAGAAGAAAAGTCAATGTGCAGCCACAAACCCGAATCGAGAGGTTTGCATTCCAGGGCAGTTATAACAGGGCATGCTAGAGTTAGGTCAGTAGCTATACGATTACGGAAAACAGATTAGCGCAATGGAGCCGCTGCCGATAATCATTCAAAGAATGTGTAAAGACACGTGTGGATTCCGTGGCTGCTCCTGAGGCCAAGAATGTCGAAAAGAAAACGGAGAGCTGAAGAGTAACGTAAGCATAAAATGAAACTCATGGAGAGATGAATTGCCCAACAGGAATGTCCGTATCATTGCAAAACAGTTCTTTGCGAAACATTGGAATTGCGAAAGCCCAAAGTTATACGAACTATCTGTCACAAATGTTTTTCAGGGGAATTCCCTCGCTGCCAAATCAGCGACAAAGCCACGTATTGGCGTAGCGGTGTCTGGCATGGGCTATTAGAACAGTGTAGATGCAATATTTAGGATTCTGTAGACCTCTAAACAAATGTCCAAACAAACAAACAGACACAAAGCAATGTTGGTATCTAAATGACGCGATACTTGATTAAGTTATCGAGACAGCAGCAGTAGCAGAAGTAACTGATGACGCGAGTACAGCCTCGTTGCCTGTAGTTCTTAGCGGTACGTGTCACGAGCACGAAGGCATACTTGTCGGGGGAAGAAGAAAAGTTCCTGCACAGGGAAGTAGGACACTTACCTAATTACATTTAAGGCCCCTGTTTCAGAGTGGAACATACGAGGCAGCAGCAACCATCAACCGCAAAATGGGGGAAGATCCAAAAAAAACCTTGCTTTTAAAAAAGCAAGGTTCAACCAAGTGTCGACCCCAAAGAAGACAAGGTCGACGCGCATGGCGGCTGAAAAGAGTCAGTGATTAAATGTTAAATACGAGTTTCTATTTTGTCTCTTTCGGTGTCATTTACGTGTTCATTATTCACGTATGTCCTATCTTATTTGCCTCCTATTTCACGCGCAGTTACGTCGCCCTGCAAAGCAGGAGACACTGGTTGTATTCTTTCTAAGTTTTGGCAGCCCTGCGTCATCATCATCATGTTCCTCATCATGCGTCCGTGTTCTGCCACTCTCTTCCGTTCCAGGTTCTCCAAACGCTGCTCAAAATCCTGTTGCTCGTAGCTGCCACAGTACGGATCAGGCTTTTCGACTTCGGAACCCTCTAATAAATGAAGACGGTTCTGCCCAATGTTTTCGGTTAAACAGATCTAAAAACGGCGGTTGAAGCAACCTGGCCGTCCCCTCACCTCTAAGAAACCATGCACACACACAAAAAAAGAAAAGACAAGCCATTTATTCGACTTTCAGCTAATTCTGGCGGTAGCCTTACAACTTGGAGAATATATACGGCAGTTAATTGAAGCTGCAAGCGAAATTAGGGCCAAATTCGGGGCAAAGCTTTGTTTGGTTCTCTTAAGGATCTATGGCGGCGTTTGTCTGGTGGCCTACTTTCCTCAAAGTGGTTTATGCCCCACGTCGGCGAGAGTACTGTGTGAATGCCAGCGTTAACAACAGATCTACGACGAAGCAGGAAGTCTGGACGAGTAACCACCAAACATGTAGAAAAATTTCAGAACAGCTTAACCGATTTTACGACACCAGTGCACCGCGAACTGGAGAGAACTGTTTTATTTTTCTTGGGCTTAAATTAACCGTTCGAATGGGGTCACTAAGTCGCCTGAGCACCCGTACGTTTTCTCTTGGCCGGAAATGGTGTATAAGGAGTTTTCGAGCAGATAATTCTTGCCTTACTTTCCGAGTGTCGGGTCAAACGTTTCGTTTTTCATTAGCCTTTGGCACCGATTTCTCAAAATAGAAAGAAAGTAAAATTCCTCTAGAAAGGAGGAGCATTGAGAGCGATAACAAAGTTTATTACACTATTACATGAAGTAAAGCTCGCAGTTTGATGCGCAGTATTTTTGCAGTACACATTCGCCGTGTGGGACAGTATGGTGGGGCTGACGGCAACGCTGAAGGCGCGCATTGAATGTCCAGATCAGTGCTGCATAAAACACCGCAATTTTGATCTCATGCTTTACGGATGCTATCATCAACGTTCATGTAGGGACACTTGCGTACTAGCGTGTTCATTTCGGCTGTCTGGTGCACCATGTTAAACAGCAGCTTTAAACAGCGCGACACCGGACACGCCAGAAGAACTACAGCACACAGCGCTGTGCCGTGGTTCTCTTGCTGTGTTCTTCGTTGCACTGTTTAAAGTTGGCGTCTAGCTTCCGTATGCTAACCTTTTGCTTCTAAATTCACATTTTTCTTTTATGTCTTAAATGCGCTAGCTGGAGTAAATATAAATGTATGGCTTTCGTAAATTTCTCCTTATTGACGCGTTTATAAAAATCAAGATCATATGGCCGTATTTCAGATTGACCCGCCGTGGTTGCTTAGTGGCTTTGGCGTTGCGTCGCTGAACACGAGGCTGTGGGATCGACACCCGGCAGCACCAGCCTCATTTCGATAGGGCTTAAATGCAAAAACGCCCGTTTACCGTGCATTGGGTGCAGGTAAAGAACCCCACGTGGGTGAAAATTAATTCGAAGCCCCCCGTTATGGCGTGCACCTCATGATCAGATCATGGCTTTGGCAAGTAAAACTCAAGAATTTCATTTTAACCACTTGAAATTAGAAATTTGAATGAAATAATTATGTTTGAAATAAAAGCAATTGATTCAATAATTTCATACTTTAGTTAAAATATTCGGTGATGACCGAATATAGAGCGTGACTACGATTGTGCATATCTCTGATTGCCACGGATAAAGTCCACGCTACAACGCCATCGGTTGCTCCCAGTTCGCGTTCTAAGCTAACGAGGAAATGTGGTGATCTCTTATTTTTGCATGTGTTCAAAGAAGTAAATCAGTTTTCCATTTCGCTCATTGTCGATACATGCATCTCTGCATGCTTTCGGAATCTGAGAAATACTAGATACTTGACTGAATTATTGATCCCCCGTTTTTTTATATACTTACTGCATTCGAATATTTACCTATTACAATACTGATAGTAAGTATTTAGGTTCCTTGCTTCGCGCGCCAGCGACCGGTGAATTATGATCACTAAGACAGGTATTTAAATGCAGTAGATCTATTTCGGAACAAGGTTAGTGAAAACAAATTTTCCCTTATATATTGCGAGAACTCTGAAGTTGGGATACGCAATACAAATAAAGATGAAATTAATGAGACGGTTCTACATAGGCGAACTATGACTGACGAACTTCGCCAATGAAGTCAAACGAGTGTCTGGGCTATATTTTTGGTGTTTTCATTTCAGTGTGAAGTTTTACTTCTGTTAGAGCACTCATATTCCGGCATAAACGACTGAGGATGAGAGCGCAGCCTGTAATATGCGCATGACTATAGTTTTGCTGCTCGAGAATAAAACTCCGAAAAACCTTCAAGTCATATCGTTGTGCAATTACCTGTGAGATAGCTCAAGTTCGTCTTGAGTTAGGAAAGCTGACTGACTAACGATGGCTTGCACTGGATTTCATTTGCTTGCCGCTTCAATATGTAATAAAGCTGAGTTCAGAGAAAGTTAAAGGGAAAAAAGAAGAAAGAAGAATGTAGAAGACGAAACAGAGAAAAGAAAAGTAAAACTGCGTAATTACTTTGCTTGCAACGTATTAGGGGACCTTAATATCGCAGTCGTAATTTTGATATTTCGGGTGTCTTGTGGCGTCTGCGATAGACGGTCGGTATTTCTTCGTGCCTCCTGTGTGTCACTGACATATACGAGCGTGTACGTGGGTGTCACACTTTTCCCACTTGTTTATATCGATCATCTCTACACTTCTATTTCAGCTCCGTCTAGAACTCGCGTATACACACCTTTCTCAATCGCACCCACTATGCACCATTCGTGTTATGGTTTCGTATTCGGTATATTACGAAATACACAAACACGATCGTATTTATGGCTACAAAGCAACAAATTTAGAAATATTTCATGATGATCGGAATATATACAAAGCCAGTGCATGGGAATGCCTAGAAGCCGATATTGTAACGACATTTAATGAATGGTATCGAATGGTAACTTTTGGTGTGAAAATTCAACTGTTTGTAGATGACTGCGTTTTGTTCAAAGACTTTTGCCTTGGAGCTCAAATTGAGCTAAATAACAACCTGAATAACGTATTGAAGCGTTGCAAACAATGGGGGATTTTGTTAATATAGCTGTCTCCCTCCCTATCATGCGCAAGAAAACCCATCTGCACCCTTTAATTACAGAGTTATTACTTCATAGCTCAAAAGGCTGATAAGTGCAAACACTTAGATGTGAAATACAAAACAAACTTATCCTATAGAATATGCATGTTAATAATATTTGCTCATCTGCCTTTCCAAAAAATCTACTTCCTAAATCAAAATCCTCAAACCGCCATGGTCAGCAATGTTAAATGATCTTGCTGCTATTTGTTAATCAGGCCGAAATTAGAATATGCTTGTGGAGCTTAGGACTCATTTAGTGAACTAAACAATAGGTGATTTGAAAGAATAGAGATGAAAACAGTCCGGCTTATTTAGAATAGATTGCCACCATCTAGCTCTCCGACCGAAGTAGTGAAAGCCAGTGACATTGTTCTTCTTAAAACTCCATGGAAGCGGTTTAGAATACTCCATTTTACTGGTTGTGAACCACGAACTTGCCATACACCCACCACCATATCGCTGACCCTTACTAACTAACCCTTCAAGGCTCTATAAGGCTAACTCTCTAATATATTATTTTCTAGAATATAAACATATAAATATTATTTTTTTTCATGCATGGGTTAAAATTTTAATGACTTGATCCGGGCGTCTTCGTAGTCTCTTTTACGGTTTTACCAGACGAAAGCACCGCTGTTGCACCATTACAAACCTGTTATTGTAACGCTGTTATTGCATTAATCTAGAAAAAAATGTTTCATTGTTCATTGCGTTATGTTTATTATGATACTACTCTTGGAACCAGGTTCCATTGTTGTGCTTTTGCATTTTATTATGTTTGTTATTGCACTAATTTCGAAACAGGTCCCATTTCTGACTTTTGTATTATGTCAGTAAATTACAACATGCTCAGCTGTTCGGGCCAAGAGTCTGCGGTCTGCGATATGTAATGAATGAATGAATGAATGAATGAATGAGCCTCGTCAACATAACCCTGATCGTATTTTGAGGTGAATCCCACGATGGATCTCTGTGCAATAAACGTTATTTGTTACAGGTGTAGTGGTGAAAATGCATGCAGCGCTGTGGGCACTGTCATGACTTATGACTCGACCCTGCATGCACACAAGAACACCAAACCGATTAGAGCTGCCTTAAAATCTGGATGATGGCAGAAGCGGCCTAAAATATGGCGGTGCAAACTATCCTACCCACTCTTCCTTCGAAGATAACCTGCTCAGAACGACATATCTTTCGTTTGACTATTGTCTACTTAACGAAGAGATCTAACAGAGACAGCGTAAAATGAACATCAAAACCAAATACTAAAAATGGGGAGGAGGGGCGGGAAGATTTAACTGGAAACAAAACTAAATACAGAGCAAGTTGCAAATGAATGCTAATAAATACATATCGGTTCAATATATCCCACAAATCATACAGGAAAAAAGAAACGTGAGAAAAGAAAACAACGCTACAGGGCATATGCACTTGATATAATAAAGAACTTAACAGGTAACTTACATATAGTTTAAATAAACAGTACAACCATGTGCACTAGGATCCCCAATAAATTAAGTAGAAGAGATTAAAGAAAAAAAGAAAACATTACACAGGCCACAACAGAAGTGACAGCAAGCCTGTCACGTTAAGAAAAGAAGTAGACGTGTTTCAAAGGAACATCGATGGTGATGCTTCCTTGATTATAACTGCCCATCGCCAGATAAGCATTGTAAGGTCCCTTCACGGACACTGACGGGAGCCACAGCGCCGCATGAATCTTCACTGCATAAGCATATTTCTTTCAGGAACACTTGAAAGATGATTTATATATTTGAATTCTAAGGACTCTCTAAGTAACACTGGTGCCATACATGACCATCTCACAAAGCACGTTAAACATATTTTTTGATAGCAATCACGTGAGGTCAGTTATTCATAAAATTTTCAAAGGAAAGGTCTTGCAAATCGCAAAATTGAGAAATTTCATGTATGAATTTACAAATTTGTAACTCAATAACAACAACCATCTGAGGAAACAAGCACTTCTCATGAGTTGTGAAAGCGAAAGCATTAATGTCCACTTGAATGCCACTGCGTGGTCCTTGGAGTTTCGCGCTGTGAGTAATATTTTCCAGTTTTGCTGAGGGGTATGTCATCGAGTTTTGCGATTACATTGGTGCGCGTCTTTTTTTTTTTACATCTGCTGCGTTCGCACCCTACGGCATGGTCGAGTACGTTAAAAACATCGAATTCCAACACAGGGCCAGTGCGCATGCAAATCTTCTGCTATGGCCGAATGCGGCGCCTGGTGAAGAACTCGGCCCGCACATGCAAGGCTCGACGGAGCAGAGCTAGCGAGACGCAACACCTGCTGCCACGCCGGCGCGCAAGTTGTTGCGTGAGGGGAGACGGCGTTGCTTAGACGTGCCTCTGCCAGTTCGCTCGTTTTTCTGCATTCTTTCTGCATTCTCTCTGCATTCTTTCTGCATTTCTTCCTTATTTCACCCGCCGTGGTTGCTCAGTGGCTATGGTGTTGGGCTGCTGAGCACGAGTTCGCGGGATCGAATCCCGGCCACGGCGGCCGCAGTTCGATGGGGGCGAAATGCGAAAACACCCGTGTGCTTAGATTTAGGTGCACGTTAAAGAACCCCAGGTGGTCAAAATTTCCGGAGTCCTCCACTACGGCGTGCCTCATAATCAGAAAGTGGTTTTGGCACGTAAAACCCCAAATATTATTATTATTATTCCTTATTTCGTCTGTGGTGTACAGGATCCGACGGCTACGTTTCGCTACTGCCGGGGTTGCAGCCACCGAGGACGTAGGTGCTTCAGGCTCCATAGCGGGACGCGCTGCCCGTGACAGCAACAGCCTGTGGCGCCGCATGCCAGCGATGTCCTGCCCTGCGCGACTACAGACAGAGCAAGTGCTCAGCAGCGGCCACCAACGCCGGCGGGCACGCGCAGCAGCTAAGCCCAGTGCATGGGAGGAGGGAGAGGGAGGCACGTCGCGGCGTTTCCCTCTCCCCTCTACGCAACACTTGGCGCGCTATGGCGGCGCTCGTGACCTGGCGGCGTAGCAGCCAATGAGAATTTAGGTGCTATATATTTCGCCGCTGAAAACGCCACCTTTTTCGCGCAATGGCTCATTTGATGCTTTCGCACCAAAACATCATCATAATTCTGCAAACTGTAGCTACTGAAAAATATAAGGCGGGTGAACGCGATGCATTACAGACCACTCTAATACATACCACTAGTTTTGGAGCACCCCTATAAAAAAAATGTAACGATTGAACATAATTTGCCAACTTATAAATCAAACTGGCCCTTTTGGAATGCTATAGCAGGTGCAGTTTGCAGAACTGATATATCTGCTCACGGTGTAGAAATTCCGATTTGTGAACATTGTCCTTCAATTTATTTGTGAGACTTCCTAATTGTTGTCTACTTTTGTAAATATTTCAGCCCCCAAATCACGCATCTGCGTTCTACAGTCCGTAGAATTTAGATTTCTCATTGATATGGAGGAAATTTCAATCAACTTGGCTTTGAGGTTGTTTAATGACCGAATTTCTTCGTTTCATATGTACGAACGGACTTGAATCGGGAAATCTGAGCTAGACCCGAGCCAACGCCTAAATTAAGAACTGCCGCTCTTGTTAAGGAAAGACGAAATATGCCAGCGTATTTCATTGGAATACGGAGCAAGCAGCTACATTCTGTTTTACGCGAATAAATTGCCTTTTTGCGGAGTGGGACAGTCTCCGTTAGCATAATAGGCTTAGGGAAAGGGGGAAGTGGCTTGGAGCTGATTTCTTGAAAGCAAACGGGTACATTGGATTACAAATAATAATCACAGGTTATAGCGTCTAATAGACTAATTAACATTGCCGTGTTCTTGTTTCGTGCACTCTGCTTGGTAAAACAAAATTATTTCCGCGCTTAATATGTGCATTATATGAATTTGAACAATGAGTAATCAGATGACTGCTGTTAAATATTTGTACAAAATTTTATCAAGACGCGCAGGTAGCAATATACGCAGTGATGATTTTCACGTTTTATGGTGTTGTCGAAAATCGCCTTCGGCAGATAGCATTATCTTGCCCTTGAGCCGAATTATTTGAAGAGGCGGTCATAAATAGCGCGAGAAATCGAAACACATATTCAACTAATTAGCGTAAATGCACTAATTGAATTATTAGTTAATTAGTTAATTTATGTGGCATATTGCAATTTATGAATTGTAGCAGTGAGTTGGCAAGACGTGCGCAGTTGAAATGCACTTCCAGGATGACGCCAGTTTCGAGATATTACGTCTAAAATGGGGAACGGCATACATGAGGGTTCCAGTTTCTTTTGTATTTGTTAAAAAGAGCATTGAAAAAAAAAGTAAGCAGAACAGCAGCGCAATCTTACGTCGAGTTTAATGGCGCAATCTTCAGGCTGATGTCATCCTGGAAATTTATTTCGAGTGGATATATCTTGCAAATTCCCCGGCTAGAGATTGGGAGTTGCAGATTGTGCCGTAGGTAATTCATTTGGAAGTTAATTAGTGAAACGTCGGTAATTAGTTCAATATGTGTTTCAATTTCTTGTGCCAGTAATGTCGACCTCCCTGAATAGTCCAGTTCAAGGACAAGAATTATGTTATCTCCAACAGGAATTTATTTAAAAATTCTGTAAAACTTAGAAATGATCTCTCTGTATTAGTGAGAACATTGTTAGAGAGCAATGAGCTAATTATTTTAAAGGAACATCTACATCGTGTTTTCATAGACAAGATATTGCATGCGGCTTCCATCCTGTAATATATGCTCGAAAAGACACCATTTGTTGTTTTTTATAACTACCGGCCAGCAATACCCAGTATTACACACACTTAGAAATTATGAGGTTTTACGTGCCAAAACCACAATCTGATTATTAGGCACGCCATGGGGACTCTGGAAATGTCGACCACCTGCGGTTCTTTAACGTGCATCTCAATATAAGTACATGGGTGTTTTCGCATTTCGCCCCCAACGAAATGCGGCCGCCATGGCCGGGATTTGATCCCGCGACGCCGTGCTTAGCAGCGCAACACCATAGCCACCAAGCAACCACGGCGGGTACACACGTTTCCACTATTTGTAATAACATAGTGATAAGTCTGGTAAAATGGCAATGCTGTTGTCTGCGACATTTCTCTTTAAGCCTGTGTCTGAGTAAGCACCGACTTGCCCATTTTTCAATGACATCATCATCGTCATCATCAGCCTATTTTTATGTCTACTGCCGGACGAAAGTTTCTTCCAGCGTCCTACCCTTAAAAAAGTCAATAAAGTTTTCCATTCCCTTCCAGCGTCCTCCAATTACCCTTGCCTTGCGCTAGCTGATTCCACTTTGCGCCTGCTAATTTCCTAATTTCCTAACCCCACATAATTTTCTGCCGTCTTCAACTGCGCCTTCTTTCCTTTGACACCAATTCTGTAACTCTAATGTTCCACCGGTCATCTGCCTTACGCATTACAAGGCCTCCCCAGCTCCATTCTTTTTTCTGTCAATGTGAACTAGACTATGGGCTTTCTCTGTTGGCTCTCTCATCCACATCACTCTTTTCCTTGCTCTTAACGTTACGCCTAATATTTCTCGTTTGGTCGTGCGCAGCGCGGCCCTTAACTTGTTCCCGAGTCTCTTTGTTAATCTCCGAGATTCTGACCCATTTGTTAGCTGCGGTAGAATATGATTTCAATTTCTCAATGTACGTGAAACTAATTTTGAAGATTCTGAATTGTAGTCGATAAGAACAAAAGACTACGTCTTTCTATGTCGATCAATATAGTCGTTCGCGCGCTTCGTTCAGCAGCAAGAAAGTGAAACTTCAGAAGAAAGTGGAGCCATGTACTCCTGACAATGGGGATCCACGAAGAAAAAAGAAAAAGAACAAAAAAGGCTTGCGTCGTCTGTTTTTTAATTACGCACGAGTGGCGGTGGTTCCTGTGACCGTTAATTGCGATGGCGCAGGTGCCTTAGCTCTCGCAAAAATCGTAAGTTTTCGGGCACTTGTGCAATTTCGCAATGTTAAAAAGCGCGCCATCTTGACAGCAACCGAGAAATGCTTCACGGCCTATAATGTGTGGTCACTGTCCCAATAAATGTGAGCACGGCGGGCTACATGCTTGGACTGGACTATAGTTCATTATCGCTAAGACGGAGGGCAAAAATTAATCGCGAGGTTCCGCTGTACGTCAACATGGGAAGAAGGTCAAACAGTGCTTCTTTAGTTTGTTTATTCTTTTTCAAGCAGAACTTTAATTGCAAGAGAAGTTTTAGGGGAGTTACAATTAAGTCGAGGCTTGCTTGCAACTGTTAATGATATAAAAGAACACGTAGAAACACGCGAGAGTGCCTCCGTGCGTCAGTTACTAAGATAAATTCTGCTTACTGCGCGCGGTTGAATATAACCCGCCGTGGTTGCTCAGTGGCTATGGTGTTGGGCTGCTGAGCACGAGGTCGCGGGATTGAATCCCGGCCACGGCGGCCGCATTTCGATGGGGGCGAAATGCGAAAACACCCGTGTACTTATATTTAGGCGCATGTTAAAGATCCCCAGGTGGTCGAAATTTCCGGAGTCCTCCACTACGGCGTGCCTCATAATCAGAAAGTGGTTTTGGCACGTTAAACTCCATAATTTAATTTTAATTTTTTGAATATAATTTATTTACCGTCTAGCCGCAATAAATAAATACAAGATCTCGTATAAGCCGGGAATGTGAGATGTTACAGTAATGGAAGCTGAAGGAGCTATACGGGGTTAAGATTGAACAAGTTAGCAGCCTACTTCTTTAAATACCGTGTAGTATGCAGCACAAGCTGTCATATTTTGCTGGCGACGCGTTCCGAAAAGCGTATTCGAAACAGCAAAAGTATGTCTAGAACAACCTTCTATTGCCACGCTATGGTCTCTGAGATGACGCGCATGCTGCTCCATCGATGATATCACGCTTGTGCATTCTGTGAACACCTTTCAGCGCAAGTGAGTCTTTCGTGTAGAGCTTTTCGAAATATCTACCCGATGCAAAGCTCATAACTACAATTCATCATCATCATCATCAGCAGCAGCAGCAGCATCATCATGAAAGTACTTAGGATCCTCAGTGAACGATCGGAGATGCCACCCTGAGGCACGTGAGTCTGAAGATGATGCAACCAGCGTAAGAGGGGACACAGAACACAAGAAAGGTGACAAGGAGAAGCGCCTGTGCTTCTCGCCTTACTTGTGTTCTGTGTCCTCTCTTGCGCTGGTTACATCATAATGGAATACCAACTAGCCCGGTCTCACACCTTGCTTCAGTAAGTCAGACTAGTGGGCTTAGATTACCGGACGTCAAACAGGCACTCTAAGAACATAAATGCAAATTTGCGCTGGGAGTCATCTAACTCTCCAACAGTTCGTCGGGATCTTTCCACACGACTGCACGAAGACCTATTCGATTTTATGAGCCAGTGCCTTTTTCATTGTTACTGAGAGAAGCTCGACGGATTTCACATCACTCACGCTGTGTGAGGCGGCCTTTCTTTGTATATATTATGAAAAAAAAATTTGCTCCGGAATAGGACGCTGATAGGAAGTCCATATAATGAGGATTCCGGTGTCGTAAAATGAAACTTGCATCAAAGGGGGTGAGAAGGCGGAAACTTGCGAACGCACGCCTTGAACAATGAGGCTATAAAGAGTGGGATCGCTAACGAGAATTTGTCACGCCGCCAACGATGCGCTACTTACCGGTGCCATAAGTCCCGCACGTGCAGCTTTGACGATGCCACATCGTAAACGGGCGTGAATGGGAAGCCACGGAATGACGAAACCCGGGAGCTAAAGCGATTCCTAGGGTTTCATGATGGTCAGCAGTATCGACACGGGCTGGCCGGTTTTCGTACTTGGTTTTGGACAACTCGGAAAGGGATTCTTTCGATGTTCATAACCATGCTGTACAGCCCATGTCGCCATTCGTTTGCATTAGCAAGTTCCTTACACTTCGTGTTTATCTATGTTTATCGATGGCACATGGTCCAATGTTACTTGGGAACACTGGGTCGCGAGAGGGAAAAAACTCAATGGGATCTTATATCTGCAGATAGAGCAGTGTTAGCCGCCTGACTGTGACTGTAGTATTCCAGTGCTTCCGTGAAGTTCCTGTTTTCCGGTACGTTACCACGAATGCATCATGGGTGATGGATTTGACATCGGTGGCAAGAGATGGCATACGAAAAGATAGCGAGCAGACACTAAAGTAATGTTATTTATTGGAAGAAAAAAATTCTATTTGAGCAGCCGTCCTTTATGAAAGAGAAGTGACATAAAAATATTTGGGTTAATATTTATGTTATGCTTAGGACACGAGCGTATAGAAGATGTGAAACGCCTTTCTGCGGACCATTTTAAACCGTCTGGACGGGAGACCATTTTTTTAATCAAGCATACACGTCCGTCGCTGGCGCAAGAAGCTACTCGTTTACTAGTGCAGTTCTTGAGGTGCACCGGCCTGAGGAACTGGTTATAGCCTTCCTGTGTGTACTCCCGTGTACATGCTGTGTTCACTCTCTCCCTCTTTTCCTCTTTCTTTGTCCCCTTTTTCTTACAGCTTGTGTGAGGTAATGAACCGGACGCTTGTCTGGTTGACCTCCCTGCATTTTTTCTTCTTGCTTTCTCCGGCTCTCCGAGTGGTGGAATACAACTTCAACAATAAATATACAACACCATATAGTGAAAAAAATTAACATCGGATTTAGGAGGTCCTCACCTAACGTCAGATAAAATGATAGACGTGGAAGGAAAGGTGCGAAATAAAGGTGTTCTAAATTATAGGCGACTAAGGAAGACAAAGAATGCACAAAAATTTTTTAAAGAGCCAAAGAAAATTTAGCATGGAAACTTCGTACGACGCAGGAAATAATAAATTGCACGAAAAATGCTTCTGTGGGCGAAACCGATTGCCGAGGCCCTGAGGAAAAGAATGTCTGTATTACCCGAGCTTATCTCTATAGCATGTGAAACGGAGATTTGTCCAGTCATCCTTTTGTTTGAGTCAAAAACATTTCAGTAGTATCGACCAGAATTTGCAGCTCTTTCAGGGGGCGACCATCGTTTTCTGCGGGCCGCGGGAACAGGTGAACGAGCTATTGGGATACCGCGCAGCGTGTAGATCTTGGCACATGTGAGGTTCGCACGTGCGGCAAGAACACGCCGAGCGGTGTCCCCCTCGCTGATGAAGTGTTTCCTTGTTCCAGCACCCTGTGCTTCTCCCCGCGATAGTCCTTGTGTCGATCCACGCAGATGCTGTACCTCCAATGACCACCCCGAGTGAAGAACGGTTTGTTTCAGGGCACACTTCGTTGGCACACTGAACATAGTGCTAGTGCGCGCAGATATTGCACAAGTGAAGCTATATATATATATATATATAAATATATATATAAATATATATATATATATATATATATATATATATATATATATATATATATATATATATATATTGTGCACTGTGTTGGTGTTGGCTGATTTCGGGCATCGCCTGAACAGAGTGAAAGCTGATTTTTTCTTGTTTTCAAAACATGACGCATGTACTTATGCATGTCTATTCACTTTATTTAATGTGCTTTAGCATGTGAACATTTACGAATTGACCCAGTGTTGCGCATTTGTCGGAAAGTCCGGGAACGTACATCGCTAGAGCTCAAGTTCTTGCCTGATTGTATCGCTTTATCATCGTTCCTAATGTGATTGTTTCTTTCTCTGTCTCATCCTCCTCTATTTTCTTCTGTCTATCCTTTCTGCTTTACCATATGTTGGACTAGAAGTTAAGAAATTTGTGGTAATTGTGAACTTGGTGGCTCTGCTTGCTCGCGAAAATTGTGTCTGTCAAAGCGCATAACCCAACATTACATGCAGCATTAATGAAGCTTGCATACTGGCTTTCATAAGGTTGCCGATATTTTGATTTCGAAGAACATGCAAGTCGTGGCTGGAACCACTGCGCCGCATTTGCGGCAGAAATAGTCGAAATTCTCGCTTTTGTTCCCTCTTTAATTTCGAGGTGCTGGGGGTTATGTGCAGCGGTTGCAGGAGGCGCATGTGTAGCACAGTTTGCAGTGCTGACGGTGCTTCATGGGCGGAGCCCCACTTTGAAGGTTTATGACCTTTCAGGGAGTTAACGCTCATTAAGACCTTCAGAAGCAATTTTGCTTTCTTAGAATAATTGAACTTTAAAATTCATCACTTTGGAGCCATCCATTCTCTTCCTTTGAATAACTTTCACTCATAGTATAGGCGCTTGTCGCAGTGCTTAGGGTTTCTTTTTTTTTTATGCGCTGCCGCACTGCCAATGACGGACGACGTCCGGACAAGGATCTAAAAGCAATTGTATAGGCAGAATCACAGGGCGGATGAAAGCTTGCCAGGGTTAGGATAGTGTATTAACTTCGATGAATTATTGATATGTAGGTACAAACTTTTCATTTTCAATAGGCGCGTAACTACGCTAAGGTAATATAATAACTATTGTGTTTAACTAACCATTAAGATTGTTAGAACACACAACCTACTTTCTGACATCCCGCATTCCCGATAATGCGGTTTCTGAAGAAGTGCATTTATAGTTTGATTGGTTATTTTTGAGAATTCTTCGCAGTCTACGTAACAGCACCTAGTATACAGTATAGATACAGTGCGACTTTTCAATGCATGTGGCTTCATACTCCTACATGCAAGTTTAAGAAAAGACGCAACGAGATAGAAATTTGCTGTGAGTGTATTGTTCGATGGAAATTTTTCGAACCATTCAAGAAATTTGGAACTTGAAATATATATTCTATTCAACGAAATCTAAAGCTTCGTCGGACGTACGTGCGAACAATGCAGTTTGGCGGATCCATAAGCAGAACGCTGCTAAGTGAACAGAATTCCGCGAATTTTGGCATTTCCTTCGGAGTACAGCGGTTAAAATACGTACGTAGTCGCTTAACATACACACATTTCTTCCGCCATTATATGTTTCAGATAAGAACCTGCACAAAGTTGACGTTTACATTTCAGCGGCTGAGGCTAGCGCGCTGCACGCCTCGATATTCTAACACAACAAGGGTTTAGAAGCGTCTGTATAGGCGTTAAACATGTTATAGGACAAGAGGTTAAAGTAGAACTTCCGTAAAGCGCACAATAATTGCCCTTCGAAATGCGGAAATCAACAGAAACAATGCCGCGAATATTTTCCCAGTCATAAGGCAATGGTTAATACAACTAGAAAAAGGTTTTGGCATGTTTCAGCGGTGGACTGCGCAGCATGTGTGCGCTTGTTTTTCGCGTGTGTCTAAAGGTAATGTAAATAACTTTATAATTACATTACTCATATTTCCATGCAATAAAAATAGTTTCAGCGGTGGCTTTGAGGTAGCGCCTGTACTTGATAGTTTGCGGTGCATTCACCATCACCGCGCTTTCTTTCTTCTTTAGCACGGTAAGAGTTTTTTGTTTTATTTTTTCTTTCTACAGTATCCCTGTCCTGGCGGAAACATTTTCGCCACTTAGATCTGATAATGACAAGTGACCGCAAGCAATATGCCCCCATGACCGCTCGACCGCGAGATCTAATCCACCATTGGGTCATGTGAATAAATACATTTATTAACGCGATAGTTAAGGGCTCCGTGTTGCAGAAAATATGGTTTCGGTGTCGACTCGGCGGAATTGTCCGTGAACGAAAATTGCGGTATATACTGTCACGTGGTGGTGATGTTGAAGAACACAGTAGCAATACTGTGAAAGACAAAACTAACATTTATTGGGCGAACCTGCGCCCACAAAAGCAGGCTACACTTATAGCACAACGATAGCGGCGAACACGGTCGGCGATCGTCGAAAATCTGACCAGTGGGTCAAGCGCGTCGGCTTTTATCGATCAGTCGTCGAATGTTCCAGAGTAATCGCTGGGACCCGTGTGCCTTCCACAAAGTTCTACATTATTCGCGTCGCGCACACATGCGATCAGATTACACAAGGTTCGGTCAGAGACAGCGGATAGAAGCATCGATAACATTCCAGAAACTTCCGATACATGCAGGCGCGTCCTGCGCTGTGCGATAACATTTGTTAGGTGGTAAAACGTGTCGCCCGATAAAGACAAACAAGTACACGTGTCAATATTTAGGTACACGTATATGCCACCCCTTGCTACATGACATCGGGTATATTCGGGTTATATTACCCTCATCATTAAATCCCTCAAGTTGCTCATACCTTGTCTTACATTCTTGGAAGAGTTATTCCTTGTAATTTTATTAATGACAGCCCTTAAACAAAAGTCATGAAATGCCATAACTAATAGAAATTGCGTATGTTGTTTAAAATTCATTTTCCGGCTAATAAATGGTCACTAGAACATCGACACGTCTCACCTTCTCCCCTATGCAACAGGTTACGCTACCAGACACAGACACTCACTAGCTGTAACTCCAGTTACTGCGCGTGTCAACTGCTTCAGGTATTCCTTCTTCCCTAGCCCCATAGTAGATAGGAATAAGCTGGCCGATAAAAGTGTAACACAAGACTCATTATCACTTTTTGAGACATATATTTAACGAAAAGCACTTTTCGCTTGCTGAAATTATAGTATCACTGTTAGAGTCTATGATTTGAAAATCGCTGAACTAACCTTGCTTAACGTCATTGTTTTTGTTTTGTTTTTTTTAATTGCTTCTGTGAAGAAATGTTTGAGTGCAGTTCCAGCTTTATCGTGTTTATTCAGTTTTGTGTACTTACTGCTATACCACGCTGCTAAGACTTTGTATAAGACCGCAGTATCTATAATAAAAAATAAGAACATCGACCGAGCATCCCGCTTATGCTAACTATTCTCAGACTTACGTATTAAAAGTGCGAAACAAAAACAGAAACCTGAAAATGATGTAATTTTATTGGCGCGCCTGCGCACAACCTCCGGGTTCGGCCAACGCAAGAGGCTGCGTTTCTACCAGAAAGCCCACCTTCGTGCATAGAGTTCGC
Source organism: Dermacentor variabilis (assembly GCF_050947875.1). NCBI lineage: Eukaryota > Metazoa > Arthropoda > Arachnida > Ixodida > Ixodidae > Dermacentor > Dermacentor variabilis. The sequence continues at coordinate 32,901,981 of NC_134569.1, forward strand.
CGCCAGCGTTTCCCGGTAAACATTACAGTTACGTAAGCTGCAGTTGCCGGCAAGCGTGAGAAGCAGTCAGGGATACGTGAATGCTATCGTGTTCTACTGTTAAAGGCGAAGCTTAAGCGTTCTCCAAATTTATATGCTCTGTTGATACGTTACGTTTATTCAGATGTTTTTTTTTAAATGTGCTCTGCAGCGCATGTGGCAGTCCGGCAGCAGTGATAATGTCTTACCTTGGGACGTGTATAGTGACTTCAGCCGAATTGCCACAGAAAAAAAGAAAATCAATACAGCGACAAAATCCGTGAATTGGTATCAAACCCATTTACACCGCGTAGCTTTCGGAGATCTTACTGCAACGCTAACAAAACGGCCGACTTGATAGTTTATGTGCTTGCAATATTAACCACTAACTGCCCAGTTTTTTGCCACATGATTTGTTGGTTGGTTTAGACGTTTCTAATTACTAATTATTGTGGGGCTTTACGTATATATATGTTATACCCTGACATTTAATCTGTAACATATTGAACACACAAAGCCAACGTGTGTTTCATTAGAAAACGAGCCCTCAGCCACGTTGGCACTGATTACCATCGAAGTGAGCTATTGCACGTGCGTTCTCCATCCCGTCTGCACAGAAAACCGTCATTACTGTATTCACTACTTTAAGTAGACGAATGACAATCAGAGCAGAAGTGTGTGTATTCTGCTGACACATCGGAAAATACTTTTAAACGTATGCAGAACGACACTGTAACTCGTGCTACCAATTTTCAAGTTCTTATTATTGGTTTGCCTAGGGTTGTGATAAAAGCAGTCTCCAGAAGAAGCGTCACGAAATTACTGTTTTGATGGAATAAGCAAAGGATAAGGGCAACTCGCGTCTGTTCGCGAACGAAAACTGAGGGGCGACTTGAAGAGCGGTCAGCGGAGCTGTCTACGTGGAAGAGTTGCACTTGTCGGCTTTTGTTAGCAAACGATTCTGTTAACCTGTGGATTGCGGTCTCCAGGGCTCTGACGTCTTTGTAATTGTTAAATGCTGCAACACGAGCTGGTTTCCACCAATCACTTAGTGGATTAGTAGCGAAGCGTTATTGCAGCATTGCTGCATTTGCGATAAGCACACGTTGTCATGCTATCGCGTCGAGGAGCACCGAATGGAGTTAGTTTTTCTTGCTGTGAAAGCGTGCATCAATGCCGCGGAATCAGATGCGGCAGCTGTGACAGCAATGATAGACGAGCTGATCCTCGCGAGCTGCGCCAAAACAGGTACACTGCAGCACAACAAGCACAATATGAGCGCGGATGCGAAGGAAAGATGTATTTCGTTGTTCAACGTGCCTATGCCTGACGTATGCAAACGTGAAGCATTGCAAAACCAACGAAAAACGTCGGACACACCTCCATCAAAACGCTGCCGAATTCGTCTCACCTGCCTGTAAAAAAAATTAGAGGGAGGCATCGGACGTACTTTTAGCCACAGCCTTTATTCAATGGTGACAGAAGGAAGTTAACCCGCCCGTTATTCCATTTATTTTGTTTTGAAACTAGAGCGCTGTCTTTCACTTGAGTGGCATGAAATGACTAAGTGTTTTTTCCGACATCAGTCACGATCAGAGTCTGCAAAAGTGCGCCCGTATTTCTGTTAGTTTTTTCTCCAGTGCTCTAGAGTTATTTCTTATGATCTACACTCTACTGGCGAAGTGGTTGTCACGTACTTTTGATTGGCTCTAAAACAAAAGCCAGAATTTGTTCATCGTAAAAGCCAACCATTGTTTTAGACAACTGAATGATGTTGAATCGAATCTGAAATGGGTGCACGGTAGCGCGATTAAAAGATGGGACAAAAGAAGACACACAGGGACACACACAGCGCTGTGTGTGTTCCTGTATGTCTTCTTTTGTCCCGTCTTTTAATCGCGCTACCGTACACCCCTTGAACATGCATTACCAATAAGCCCGCATCGCAACCCTCGAACCTGAAAGATTGAAAAATGGGAAACTCTCAAAAGTGCGCTCTTTTTTTCACAAGTATAAACAGAGCTTCGCGTGCAGCTAATATGAGTCCCCAGGCTGCACAACGGCGCAGATGCAATGACATCTGTGTGCAAGATAAATCTATGAAATGACCAAGAGGTCCGCACAAGAAGTAAAGAACTTTTTTGCGTATGTAAATCAAGCTGTATTGAAAGCGTTGTCCTTCTCGGCATTAGGAACAAAGGAAATGAATGAAATAATGGAGGAAGAAAGAATGAAAGGTAAGAAGTAAGAATGTAAATAAGTAATTAAAAGAAGGAATAAATTATTGTGTTTTATATGCCGAAATCAAGGTCTGATTATGATTAGTGGGGGACTCCGGAATAATTTGGACCACCTGGGGTTTTTGACGTGCACCTACATCTAAGCAAATGCGTGTTTTCGTCCCTGTCGAAATGGGCCCGCCATGGCCGGGATTCGATCCCGCGACTTCGTGCTTAGCAGCCCAACACCATAGGCACTAATCAACCACGGCGCGTATAAAACTAGGAAGGTAGGGTGAAAGAAAGAAAGAAATGGAGCTATAACCACAAGGGAAGGGGGGGGGTAAGAAACATTGCACAGAAGCTTGAGAATTTGAGCTTTTTCGTTCATGACTTGAGGAGAGCCCGACGGGATGGCTTAGTGGCTGTGGAATTGAGTTGCTAGTCACAAAGTCACGCGTCAAAGCCTTGGCCACGGCAGCTGCATTTGGATGGGGACGAAAAAAAGCATGTGCTTAGATTTAGGTGGCCGTTGAAAACCCCAGCTGGCTGAAATTAATCCTGAGTCTCCCACTATGACTTGCCTCATAATAAGATCATCGTTTTGACGCGCAATATTCCAGAATTTAATGATCTTGAGGAAAAAACAGGTCAAAAGTAATTAGAGCCGAAAACAGCCATTATCTGTCCCTTCCTTATGCCATGTTCTTTTGCTCTGTTTTATGCTCTAGAAGCTATGAAGAAAGGCATGAACTGAATGACGGAATTAATCAAAGAAGAACGGAAGGAAGAACTATACGGAATGGGCGAAGGTATAACGGAAGGAAATAAAGAATGAAACAAGCAGACGATTAAGGACTTATATAAAAAGTGCAATGAATGATGGTAGAATGGAAGGAAAAGGCAAAGGAAGGAAGGAAGAAAAATGGGGGGGAAAAGCTTTGTCCAATATTTCTGTCTTGTGCGCTAAGCGCTGGCCGCTGGCGGTGTTCGGGAGCGCGACAGCACTCTATTCAATGAAGGGTAGCCGAGCACCTAAGAACAAAAGAGCATCGCCGCATTTTTGTCCTTGAAACATGTCACGTCCTGTCAAAAGCATTGTCGTTTGCTTTCATGTCGAGGCACAATCGCTAACGACGTCAGAGTGGAAGAGTACTTACACTATTTGGTAACTTGCTACCATTCAGCTGACTCAATTTTATACAGTGTTGGCGCAGTTGTAGAGTAAAAGTTATGTCTTGGGGGGGGGGGGGGTATTACAACCTCTTGCCTTTGATGCGTCTTCCTGCGGCTCTGGTGTATTCTCCCTTTCACTTCTCACGTTTGTAAAATTGATAGCAGTTTCACGTTAATTTTCAGCCCACAGCCCTTCTGTCGTAAGCATTGTAGTCTGGATGGCATACAGTTGGAACTGGTAATAGAGATGGCAGTGCCATTAGCGATAACGCATGTTTGTGTTTCTTTGACTAACTGAACATCATATTGGCTAGAGGTGAGTTAGCTTAGCGCAAAGCCATAACTATTTAGAGGATTTTCATTGACATGCGTCGCATTTACAAATTCCTATTCATTCCTGATGGGAATGGCAAACAGTGCGGCGTGCAATTTGTGCAGGTGCCATGAGACTATAGAGCAACTTCTGTGTCTTTGCTCATCCTTTGACACTCAACGACGTACTTTACAAGCAAAACGCAACCTGCTTGGCAATAAAGCGCTCTCAGAAGAAAAGATCCTTGGACCATGGCCTGTGCGTTCTTGCATAAAAGGCCACAAAGGCACTTCTGCATTTCTTGAAGGACACTGGATTACATGAACGCCTGTGACTGTGGAGGTTCCTTTGTGACTGACTGTGAATGACTATTATTTTTCTTTTCCCTCCTTATCTGTTCTTCCCTTTTCCCCTCCCTTAGTGTAGGATAGCCAACCGGACCCGTCGTTGGTTAACCTTCCTACCTTTCTCTCTTCGGCTCTCTCTCTTCATTGTCATCTACATGACAGCTTCCTATCAAGAAAACTACAGCAGTTCCCACAACGTCATTGTTACCGATGAAAACAACCCGTAAAATTTTCGTCGTTGTAGCAAATTTGCTAGTATAAAGGCTGTGCCCACCGAATGTGCGACAAAAGAAATCTGTACCTTCACACCTGTTTTGTGCAACGTACAACATTATTCGCTGGCTTGCAGTGATCACACATACAATTTCCGACAAGTAAACACAAAGAACATTGTAAATGATGTACCTGAGGAAGCGGAAAAAGAGGGACGTTTCTGACTCCAGGTGATTGTTGTACTTCACGCATTCGTGCCTCCTGAGCTCCGCTGTTAAATGTGCGAGACATTGATTATTTAGCTAACATAATAGCTAGATACTACGCCTCACAGAAATGGTAATAAATTTATTCACTATGGGCGAACAAAGAAGGCCCTAACCAGGAGCCGAAATTCCGAGAAGAGAACTTCGTCAAGGGCCCCCAAAGAGACGTTTCCGCCCTGTGTTCATCAGTTTAAGCCTCCCACCTACTTGTGGCTCACTCCTTGTCTAACATTTCAACCCGTTTGACGAGATCTCGTTGAAGCTAAATCAATAACGGCAATGGCTTTAGCAACATAATAAATTTCAATAATGTATAAAATGTAGGTTTTAACGTCATCAAATAACGCCGATGATGACGACAACGACAGACACGTGCCTGCAACATCAATCCGAGAACACAGCGTGGGGGTAAGGGACACTATGATGAAACACAGTTGGTGCAATAGACATGAGGGTTTTGGAACACAATGGCTATTTCAACATTTCTAGGCAATGCGCGAAACACCTTGATGCAGGAATAAATATCTATGGCTTGCAGCGGCATGCTTAGGTAAGAACATTTGAGCCCACCTGCTTGCACTTTGGATCTGCCTGAAGTGTACACTTTCCGAAGAAGGAAAAAGTAAAAAAAAACTAACCAAGCAAGGGTTAATGTTTGTATACGGGGAGAAGGTGAGGGAATAGGAGGCCCGAAGTAGCATCAGACTGAGGTGAAGGATAGGCTTCAGAAAACATATACGAGAACCATGTAAAGGTAGCCCCTCAGCCCACTAATTGGGTTTCGGTGTGCACCGATGACGGTTACTGGCGCGCGGACAAGTACTCGCATGTTGGGCAAAGGCGACAGTCAACAACGCTCTTCGTAGGAAAAAGAAAAATAAAGAAAAGAAAGAAAAGAAAACGAAACAAGGGTAAACGTTTGTATACGGGGAGCAGGTAATGGAATTGGAGGCCAAATATAGCATCTAGATGATACATTGAGGTGAACGATAGGCGTCAGAAAACACATACGAGAACCACATAAATGAAGCCCCTCAGTTCATCAAATGCGTTTCGGTGTGCACCGACGCCAGTTTCCGCTCGGACGAGCACTCACATGTTGGGCAAAGGCGACAGTCAACAACTCTCTCCGCAGGCAGAACGACAGTCTCTGGAGAGATTGCACACGTTAGCGTTTCCGTATTTGCGTTGCACAGCACGCGATAAACACAGGCCTACGAAATCGCTAGCCATTACCATATTTCCCTACAGTAAAGCCCTGCGCGGTGAAATGATGTTCGTCGGAAGTGGAAGAAACAAATGCAGGAAGAAAGGAGGTAAACAAACACATTGTTACTCTGCCTTTTCTCTCATGTTCCAGGGAATATAAACGTTCATCTCCGACCTTTCGGCTATCGCAGTAATTGACAACTTTGAAGAAAAGTTGGGCTCCTCCCAGTACGACGTCCTTTCTTCGGTTGCAGATCAAATTCCACAAAAGGAACAGTTCTCATAGACCAAGTAGGCAAGCAGGCAGAGAGCCCTGTGCCATGTCACGAGTTAATATGTCGTCTCCTTCATCAAAGATAGAAGTTATATCAGTGCAAATCGGATGGATGTATCTACATGACCTAGGCATTGGGAATCGCACATGTGCTCCAGCACAGATATAAAGAAGGTGCGCAAAGGAGAAATAAACGTGCGTAGCGCCGTGTGTACAGTGACTGTGTTTCAACTTCTGCGTACGATGTTCCGTTTAAAAATTCACAACGTCGACGGAAGTACCAATAGGGCGAAAGTCGCGACTTTTCTTGAAAAACGCCAGCCGACTCACTTGATACCTGCACTTTTCTTTTTGTCTTATATGTTTTAAGTAGACAATATTCAATATACGGCCTCTTCGTACGCGATGTAGGAAAAATATGGACACGTGTTTATCGGGTGGCCACTTGTCACTGTGTAAGAAATCTTATCGCTAAGCGCAGGACGCGCCTGCATGTATCGGAAGTTTTTCGAATGTTATCGATGGTTCTATCCGCTGTGTGTCGTCAGAAAACGTTGTGTAATCTGATTGCTTCTATTCGCGACGCGAATTGTGTAGAACTTTCTGTAAGACACGCGGGCATCAGCGATTATCCTGGAACATGCAATGGCTACAAAAGCCGGCGCGCTTGCCCCGCAGGTCAGATTTCGACGATTGCCGACTGTGATCGCCGCTGTCGTCGGGCTTTGAGTCTAGCCTGTCATTGCGGGCACACGTTCCTCAATAAAGGTTAGTTTCGTCATTCACGGTATTGCCATAGAGAAAGACATTCAAAAAGAGCGGACACTCCCATGGAGCCCAGCGGCCGAATTGACTGCAGCTAAAGGGACTGTAGCGGATGAGAGAGTGGACGCGCTACGCCGGCTGCACTCTCTCGCCCCCCCCCCCCCCCTTATTGATTTTGCTCCTGCTGTTTAATCGCGCGCGGTCTTAGTGCGGAATCGTTTATTCAATTCAAATGATAGCGAACGATACTTATAAGCCTCCATTGAATCTGTTCTATGTGCAATTGCATGAAGTAGACGCAAAACGCCTAGTAAATAAGGAAATGTTTATTTCGCTCTATATAAAAGCTCGTTCCGGCTTTGTGTGCGTTCATCCAACGTTGTGGCACCAGGTAAGCATCAGTAGTTCGCGTAAGAAGCTCCACCAGACGGCATCAGCTGAAAGCAGTAAATTACAAGCATGTGTTATTTTGGTATTTAGCCCTTATAGGAATGCTGCGTGTAGAGGGGAAACGTGCGAAAGTGGTGAATGGGCGACATGACAAAGAAAAGCAATTCGCTTTTACATGCATGACATCAAAAATACCTACTCATTCCTAGGCATACTATAAATCGTAAAGAAAGGATCCAATTTCTAAGCATTCCCCAATCCCGGGCATTATTTCCTGCACTTTAAGAGCAGAAATGCATGGGCGACTGCGCGTTTCCAAAACAACTTGGCCTCAGTCGAGGCGACAGTACGCTACATACATAGAGGTGGCCACAGCACAGGCGCTGAGCCAGACCATGCTAGACGCTCGCAGAATGCCTTCTACTCGCACTCAAGAAAAATGCGTGGGTGCAAGGCCTATTTTCAATCGTTCAGAGGACAGAATTTTAGAGTTTTTGGTTTTTGAGCTTCTCGGCGTTATCTTTTTCGCGTTATGCCGTCGTAAGCAACACACTCCAGTGTTATCACTCTTGGCAATCGATCGTCGCGTCTTCGAGAAGCGTGAGTACCGAAAGAAGGTATATGTTGCGGGGCCATAGAAAGCGTCCGAACCCTGTCTCACTAAGAATAATTACACGCCACACTAACTGTCACCACGGCTGGCTTGCTTCCTTGCTAACTCCGTCACAAGTCCAGGCGCGGCTAATGTGCTTCAAAAGTATCCCGAAAAGTTACGAAATTAAAATAATTTGGGGGGTCAGAGAATGCGTCACGAACTTGTTCCAGTAAGATTTAGTACACGCGGAACTAACTGCACGCGGCACACAGCCGAGCTTTTTCGCTAACTACGTCACAACGCCGGGCGCGGCCACTGTGCTTGAAAAGTACCCAAAAAGTAACGACATTAGTTGCAATAATGTTGTTGGTGAGAGAAAGCGCCAAAATTTGTCCCGGTAAGATTCAGTACACGCGAAACTACGTTACACGGCTGAGGTGCTTTTCGCTAACTGCGTCACAAAACCGGGTGGGGCGAGCGTGCCTAAAAACTACCGAAATAAGTTATAATGATGTTAGGGCTCCCAGAAAGCGTCACAAACACCTCCCAGTACGAGCCATTAACTCAATTTAACTGCGCCAAGATGGCCGAGATGTTTTTCGGTAACTGCGACACAAGTCTCGGTTCCGGGCCGTAAAAGCCAAAATTGATTGAAGTGCATCGCAGACTGTCAAACAAACTTTCTCACCTTGCCGTAATCCAATAGTGCAGTGGTGCCATGTCGAAGTGCAGAAGGAACGGAAGAATATGCCAGGAGCTCAACAACCCGCTACACCAAAAAGAGACGACTAGGCGAACTTCACATGCGCAACTGGCCTCGCTGGCTTCGGTGGCCTGTCTGGCGCCTGACGCATGCAACTGTCGCGCCTGGCATGCCGTTAGTTTGTTGCTAGGTCACACAAGAAAAATAGGTCGTAGAGTATAGGTTCATTCATACGCAAAACTTCTTAGTTATAGCGGGTAAGAGTAATATATATATATATATACATATATATATATATATATGACATTGTCTGCAAGTGTATTTAACATTTTTTTCCCGATGCTCGCGTCAACAAACGAATGGGATTAACACTAGCTGTGACGGGTTTCCTGTTTCCAGTTTTCGTCTAGTGTCCACTCTTGTTGAATTTCTTTCTCTATGGTATTGCTAATGTGTTCTATACCGCCATTACTACGTGGCATCTGGTGGAGGCGCTAGTCTGTTCATGTACCGGACGGGCCCACAAAGCCGTGACCAAGGCCCGCAACCTCAAGACCGCACTAACTTGGCCCCGGATCATCGGGCAAGCCACCGGCTACAATACCTGCCCCCGGAGCACGGACTTCTATCCGAGACGAATAAGAAGATCATGGTAAGCTCGACAACCCCATTGGCAGCCACAGCGTCCCCTATCGTGCTGCAACAGCCTCAGGAGCCACCGACCTTCCATCAATCATCAACTTATGACCCAGAAACCTGGCTCGAGGCCGAAAGAATCATGACATTCAACATTTGAAACTGCGAGGACAAGCTGCGCCACGTTTATTTCTCGTTAGATGACTCCCCTCGGACATGGTTTTGAGAATCGAGAGTCAAACTTAACGCCATAGGACCTGTTCCACAGCAGCTTCCTGCAGGCCTTTACGAGCGTCGTACGGAGAAAAAGGGCTGAAGTCCTCCTAGAACGTTGATCGCAGCTACCTAACGAAAAAGTCGCCATCTTCACCGAAGAGATGACCCGACTGTTTCGCCTTGCTGACCCTGACATGCCAGAAGAAAATAAAGTTCGTTTCTTGATGAAGGCTGTCAAACAAGACGTATTCGCCGGACTAATTCGCAACCCACCGAAGACCGTCGCGGAATTTTCATCCGAAGCAACGGCGATCGAGACGACGCTGGAAATCCGCACGAGATAATATGATCGCCAAGTGGTCACGCCAAAGTACGAGGCCCAAGCACTTGGCACCGACGATATGCGCAAGACCATCCGAGCAATCGCGCGCGAGGAGCTACAGAGGATGTTTCCAACGTGGCAGCTCTGGTTGCCTCTATCGCTGATGTCGGGCGAGAAGAAATCCAAAGGTCATGGGAATTCCTGAAATGGAGCCGGCATCCCCCCATGCCCTGCTTGAAGCGGTGACGTACACCGCCGTATCCAGTCGCCACGTTCCCCCTCCGCACCCACGCCAGGGCTCCGTAACGCCGCAGTTCCGCCGTCCCCCACCGCCACCACCAGGACGCCAACTCGGCGTCGCGCGCAGTATTCCAAGGAAGACTGACGTTTGGCGCACCCCCGACCTCCGCCCGCTCCGCTATCACTGCAGAGAAGCGGGCCACGTGTACCGCCGATGCTCATACCGCTAGATGGGCCTACGAGGATTCCCCGTCAACACACCGCAGTCCGATGCAAGGTGAACGACCGCGTGAGATCGCCGACTACATCGCAGCCACTGAGTGGAGCCTTTGATGACCGTCCTGTTCGCCATCACGAGGCCGCTACTTGTCGCCGTAGCGCCGACCATACACTGGCCCAGCCCGAGGCCGGCCCGTAAGGCCATATCCGGAAAGCTTCGAGCAGCGACCGATGGAGGTGCGGTTGCTGTTCATCGAACTGACAAAGATCATCTACTGCCGACGAAGACGCCGACAGGACTATCTAGACGACATATCCACGAGACGCCGCCATCCTGACGAAGCCTGAAAGCAACGAATACGCCGAGAAAAGAAGAGGTGACGCGACGTTCCAGCCACAGGCCAAACTGCAACGCACGAAAAAGAAGCACCGACCTCGACGCACTTCTCGACGGCCTCGCAGTCACCGCTTTAGTGAACACAGGACACGACTACTCCGTGATGATTGTACCCATCGCCGCCCAGTTGAAGAAAGTTAAGACTGCATGGGAAGGACCTCAAATTGGGACCACTGGAGGACACATAATAACACCGTCTAGAATGTACACGGCAAGAATTAACTTTAAACACCGGACATACCCTGCCACCTTCGTTATCCTCCAACAGTGTTCACGAGACTTCATTCTCGGCATGCACTTCTCGAACCAACACGGCACATTCATCGACATGAAGATGAAGTTGATAACGCTATCCGAAGAACAAGCGATACCGCCGGAGAGCTCTCGTAGTCACCATGCCTTGAGTGTGCTCGAAGATCAGGTCAGCATCCCAGCTCGCTCCAGCATTTTCATTTCCGTCGGCACCGAAACACCCGCAGAGGTACAAGGCGTCATCGAGGGTGACCAGGGTCTACTGCTCGACCGTAAAATTTGCGTCGCAAGAGAGATCGCTCGACTGCACAGAGGAAAAACGAAAGTTATGCTGACAAATTTCCGCCAAGATTTCAAGCGCATTAACAAGGAGGCTACGATCGCATAGCTCGAGGAAATTTTGGAAGTGAGCAGTACCTTTGTTCTCTCGTATTCTACCGAAGCTGCCTCGACCGCCATAGTTCCCGAACCAGTCTTTGACATAAATCCAAGCCTCGCCACGAGTAAGCAACAACAGCTCGAAAGTCTTCTTCGACGATACAAAGACTGCTTTTCGATGTCATCGAAATTTCGACAAACACCAGTTGCAAAACATCACATAATAACGGAAGAATCCTCTCGATTACTCCGCGAGAGCGCTTATTGAGTGTCGACGTGGGAAAGAGAAGCTATAAGAAAAGCAGTCGACGAAATGCTGCGCGACGAAATGATTCAGCCGTCGAAATGCCTGTGGGCCTCTCCTATGGTCTTAGCAATGGAGAATGGAACTCTGCGCCTCTGTGTCAATTATCGCCGCTTGAACAAAATAACGAAGGACATATATCCCCTCCCACGGACAGGCGATGCATAAGACCTACTTTGCAGTGCTTAGTACTTCTCGTCGATAGATCTCAACACTGGTTACTGGCAAATTGAAGTCGACGAAAGGGATCAAGAGAAGGCCGCATTTATCACGCCAGACGAAGTCTTCGAGTTTAAGGTGATGCCATTTGGACTTTGCTCCGCACGTGATGGACACAGTCTTGGCAGGACTGACGTGGTAGAGTTGTCTATTTGGATGACGTTGTAGTCTTTGCCACGAATTTCGAAGATCAGCTGATGCGGCTTCAGACAGTATAGATCCGATCAAGTCATCTGGACTACCTGGAGCTGAGGAGACGCTTCTGTGCCGCTTGTGGCTTGCGTGGCCTTCATAAATCGTACTAATTTTGGGTAGGAATGACCAGCAGCCCTACATGCAATAACTGTAGCTGCGAGGAAGCAATCGCCCACCTTCTCTGTGAGTGTCCCCGCTTCAGTGCGCCCAGGAAAGACCTTTCAAGAGTACTAGATAGCCTTCGCAAACGCCTTTTGTCGAAGGAAAAGGTACTGGGACATTCGCCGAGACCGTCCTCAGCAAAGAAGGCTTTGAAAGCGTTCTTGCGCTTCTTGCGGAGGACTGGTGTTAGAGACAGACTTTAAGCAGTGCAGTATTCTCCTTTTTATTTTCTCGTTTATTTTTGCTCTTCTTTTTTTGTAATATATCTTCTCTATTATGTGTTATTTTCATTACGCCATTTCCCCAGCACAGGGTAGGCAGGCGTTCTGAGAACTGGCTAGAATTCCTGTCTTTCCGTCTATTTCTTCTCCTCCTTCTCCTCAAAGTGGTAAGCGAACACCACGCCTTGTGTTGGCTGGCAAACTTAATGGATCCTTCAGGTCGCCTAGCATGATGGTATCTCAGACTCCAAGAATTCGACATCACCATGGTTTTTAAGTCCGGGAAGAAGCACTCTGACGCCCTCTGCCTGTCGCGCGCCCCCATTGAAGCGCTACCGCAAGGCGAATTGGACGACGACGCCTCCCTAGGAACAATAAGCAACTGCAGACGACTTCGGCGAGCAGCAACGAGCAAACGCAGAGTGACGAAGCTTTGTGGAGTACTTGGAAAGAAAGACCGACGTTCTTCCTAGAGCATTTTGGCGTGGACAGTTTTCGTTTTGCTTGTGGAACGGTGTCCTCGTAAAAAAGAACTCCCCAGTCCACGCAAACTACCTTCTCGTTGTGCCAGCAGCATTCCGGCCAGGGTAGCCAGGCCTGCACGATGATCAGACAGTCGGGAACCTTGGGTTTTGCCGTACGCATGCAAGGATACGAGTTAGGCATTATTGGCCGCGCCAGGCCGCCGGCGTCGCCCGCTACGTCAAGACATGCCGTGACTACCAGCGACCCAATACACCACTGACAAGTCCAACGGGTTTACTACAGCCGGTCGAGCCTCCTTGCCAACCGTTTCAGCAGATCGGGATGGATTTGTTGGGACTTTTCCAACGTGAACATCTAGAAACAAGTGGGTCCTCGTACCACAGACTACCTTACACGATACACCGAAACGAAAGCCCTGCCCAAAGGTAGTGCAGCTAAGTAGCCAAATTACTCGTCGAGAACATCCTGCTACGACATGGTGCCCCAGAAGTGCTCATCACCTAGTGAGAAACGGCTTCTACAGCCGAGCTAACGCAAGCAATCTTGTAATACAGCCAGACAAGCCACAGAATGGCAGCTGCGTAACATCCGCAGACGAATCAGCTTACAGAGAGCCTAAACAAGACCCTCGCCGACATGTTGGAAATGTACGTCGACGTTGAGCACAAGACGTAAGATTCTGTCCTGTCATACGTAACCTTTGTTTATAACACCGCGGTGCAAGAAACAACAGAGATCACGCCATTCAAGCTGGTTTAGGGTTGAAATCCGACGACTACTGTCGACGCCATGCTGCCGCACGTGTGCGACGAAGAGAATCTTGACGTCGCCCACCTATCTCCAGCGCATCGAAGAAGCCCGACAGCTCGCCCGCCTGCGAATCAAGAACCTGCAGAGGACCGACAGCCGACACAACCTTCGACGACGATACTTGAAGCACCAGCCCGGCGACCGTATTTGGGTGCGACCTCAATACGCCGATGAGGTCTTATTGAGAAACGTCTGCGACGCTACTTCGGACCCTACAACATTATCCAACAAATTGGCACACTCGACTATGATTCGTGCCAGGCGGCATTTCGCTATCACAGTGGCGCCGCTCACGACCTGAAATAGTCCATGTTCAATTCAACTTCATTTCGCATTTTATAAAAGGAAGTTACCAATTTTATTGCGCACATAATAGCCAACAGTTCAGCCGTCATAGGCGATATGGCATGAGATGACTCAGACGCTTCTTGTTCATATTGCTGGGTTATATTAAGTGGTGAAGGTTAGAGAGTAGCTATCCATATAGACATGTATGCGTCCTGTGTACCGAATATATACTTGGTATAGTTCTAGCCGCTGTGTAGCTTTTATACAGATGTGTAGTTTGATAGTTACACTACCTACTGAAAACTGTATTTTCGAGACCGTAAGCACACTGGGAATGCATTCGGATTCTGGTTTGCATAATCTATGACCATGCAGGATATCGAGATGAACCTTACAATTGTCCCTTTTCGATTTGTTTAAAGACAAGCAGTCGGTCGTTTTTGTGCTGGCTTGATGATGGAAAAAATGCTCACATGTTTCTGACTTTCTTTGCAGTGGCATCGACGATCTACAAACATCAGCAACGCAGCTATAAATCATTGGAACTCCTTAGACCATATTCAAAAATCTCTCTCTACTAATCTGATTAACTTATAGGATAGTCGTGTGAATTCAGAAGCCACTAGCGCTAGTGTTTATTGCAGCTATCAATGGGACATGAAATATTGCGTTTGATTGCGTCCATGATGATCAAGCGAGACACTTTTCTAAATGTTCATCAGCGACACGTGTTTCTTGTTTTTTGTGTATGCGCACAGTCCAAAGCATATGATGAGATGTGCTAAGCACAGCCCAAGGAACACAGTCTTTCGTGATATTGTTTGAAACCATAAGAGTAAATGAAAATACACCTTTTATTAGAACCTTCATCATCATCACCATCAGACTGGTTACGCCGACAGCAGGGCAAAGGCCTCTCCCATGCTTCTCCAACTACCCCGGTCATCCTATAGAACCTTCATCAGCTGACAACAATCTTGCACTAAGCATGCTGATCCCTAAGAGATCTCACCGCCCACAACACATTTTCACAACAGCTCTAGCAAGAGCTGTAATGCTCTGGCGTCGAATAAAAATATTTTTCTTACTTAAAGACTGCATTGAAGCACTGTACGCCGAAGTGGTGAGGACCTTCAGCGGTTGCCTCGTACACTTGCTCACACCGCTGTGTCAGAAAATGTTTCTTCAGAAACGCGCTGTAGAGAGCATACTGAATAACTACGTAAACGCTTAAATGGAGACGAATGGACTTGTTTTAAGATAGATTTATTTAGGAGCCACAGCGGACGCCGTTTGTCCACAGTGAGCTCAAACCATAAGTAGTCATATGGGCGCGTACGTGACGCTATCTTTTAAAGGTCATTCGTAAAGGCAGAAACCAGAAATCCTTACCCTTGAATCGATGCAAAGCGTACCTCGGTTCCTTCTGTTCAGCCTTTACATCGTGACGCTTATTGCAGCACCAAGCTTTTAGAGCGCAGCTCTTTGGCGTCCGTTCCTGGGTTTCGCGTCGTCGTCGGCGTTGTCGTCGGCCTCGTAACCAGCTCCGCCCCCCTTTCATCCCCCCAGCGCTAGCAGCGACCGACTGATACCGCTGGATGCCGCTGTCGCCGCTAGAGAGTCAAGATAACGTGACTGCATAGAACACCGTCGCCGCCATGCAGAAAGTCAACCCCTGTTCTTGTGTGGCGGATAGGGTGCTCTTCAGTTGCCGACGCGCCGGTTATTTCACGTAGGCCCCGGCACGTCGACGAATACGTGACCACCTTCCCACGGCTAGACCTGGTTCTTAGCGCTGCGGAAGCGAGGGTATCATATTGTTTGTGTCGGCATCGGCGGCGTTGTCCCTGAAACCAACTCCGCAGCTGGGGTTGACTCACTATCGGCGTCAGCGGCATCAGTCAGTCGCTGCTATCTCTTCCCTCCTCCCTTTATCGTGTTGTCCGCTTGCTGCGCGCGCTTCTGCCCCCATCGTTTGCCGCTGGGTGTACACGCCGCCCCCCTCCCCCCTCTTCCTGCGAGTCTCCGGTTGTCAAAGCGCCGGCTCGAACTTAATTCCTTTCTTCGCTCCTCCTCCAATGCAACCCCTGTGCGGTGGCAATCAGAGAGCCAGATCGGCGGCGGCGGATCTGTATATGTGCACCGCCCGAGCCGAAATTGCCGCTGCCCTTCGCCCTGTGCGGTGGCAATCAGAGAGCCAGATCGGTGGCGGCTTGACATAAAGACAAACAGCAATTTCCTAACACTTATGCGGGAGAACATCCCGTTCCTCTCGCTCGTAACGCGTCCCACGGCTGTGACAACCTCGCGAGGCACTTGTATAGATCTCGTCTTTGAGAATCAAGCATTGGTGTACCAAGTCGAACATATATCAGTCTATTTCTCCGACCACAAAGCTTCCTTCATGACTGTCAAGAACTGTTAGTGGAGTCTTTGTTAAAGGAATACGTGTGAAAAAAAATTTCTGTGATAGCGCATACATGTGTTGCTCGATTTCTTTGCCTCAATCTATCGAAAAGGTGAAACAGCTTATTTGCTGCGCTCAAATTTCGCATTAGGAAGTAACGTAATCGTCGGTAACTTTTTTTTGATGAAGCAACAGTTAACAAGTACTAACTTAGCCCGCAGTTACCGAGTGCTTTAGCGATGAAAACATAATAACCGTACTAAAACAGCCAGTGGGTGTGATAGTTAGAGCGTGGCACTTAAACATCATGCAAAGGAACCCTGATGGATAATTACTCTTGCAGAAGAAACCAGCCGGCCGCTTTGCTCAAACATGCTCGAATGAAACGGTCATGCTGAAAAGCACACATAGCATATGAGCGGACGTGGTGTCTATACCGCATATGTTTCCGATGTTTATTCAACCGGAGTCACAAGGATAACGGCTAAATAAAGAGACAAAAAATATTCCTCAGATGAAACAGGGCGTGGAATTGGATTGGGGATCCGTGCCCCAGAGGGCGTACCTCTTTCGGTTAGTCGCTCTATTGCTCGTTGGCCTAATTTGCCTGTTTTCCCAGTGGCGATTCCATTGGGTCTTAGCTGTGTCCGCACGAGTCTTAGTCTGCGCGAGTGGGTTTTCGTTTTCGCCATAGAGGCAGCTGGTTTCGTTATCGAAACAAGAGCGACAGACACACACCAGTGCAATCGAAATAAATGTTGCTCGTTTGAGCAGCCAGAGCGAAACCATAAATGCATATAGGCTTCCCGCTTACTTTTGTGCAATAACGATATGACAGACACAAAATAACTGTCGAATAGAAATTTTACCACACGAGTTATAAATATTTCCCAAAAGTACTTTATTATTAGGTTGCGTGGCGTCCCGCAGTCACTGGGTGCAGTGACAGACGCACAGAGTACTAAATGAAAGCGAGTGGTTAATGGTGGTTGAATCCGCCTTTACTAATTCCAAGCCTTGCAGAAAACTTGCTTACTTTCCCGCGATCGATGAATACTATTTCGTGTGCAAGCTTCTGTCAGTCCGCAAACTTTCTTTCAGCTACTTGGCAGCGAGAGCACTAGATCTTATGACATGTCGGCCACCGCATCGAGGTACTCAACACTTCTGCCTTTATAAACAACGGAGAAACCTTCTCCAATTTCAGCAGCTGCGCAACATATTCAGCGAACAGCTGCTACATTGCGTCTGCAGTGATGATGCATATCGGCGATTCACTTTCGCGCACGCGTAGTAATTTGCCATGGCTCTGCATTGAAAACGTCTTACTTTGCAACGGAATAAACTTGGCAGAACTGCGGCGAAATGCAGTGCTCGGCGGGAACCTCAGCATCTGCTACTGCGCCACAGTGACGCGCGAAGGTGGCGGCGTCTGGTGTCGTATTATAAGGCGGTGCGCCTCTCATCGTGCTTCATTATGCGGGACAAGAGATCGTTCTGAGAGAGAAAAGGGGTGGGGCTAAAGCAGGTTTCCTTTTTGGGATGCCCAGCGCTACACAATTGCACGTCGGACACTGAATTAATCATTTGGTTGCTGGAAAGGGAATCGACTGCTGTCGTTCCTTACGAACAATGTGACGCTCGTACAGTCGTTATCTCTAAAGGCACTGATGTGTCCGCTGCACTCTCTACTACCTGCCGCGCCAGCTTATATGTATATATATATATATATATATATATATATATATATATATATATATATAAACGCCCGTGCACTTAGAGTTAGGTGCACGTTAAATAATGTACGCCAGATGGTAGAAACGACTCCGAAGCCCTAGCGCTACAAAGTCCTTTATAGTCCACTGTGCAGTTTGAGGGCGTTACAACCCACATTTCGTAAAATCTGTAAAACTTACAGTTCGCATACAGGCTTGATAAATGCAGTTTCTTTGGTAATGGATTGAAAACTGTGGTATTCTCATTCGATTTTTTTTTAGAGCTGATCAGCTCGCCGTGTTTTTTGTTCACAAGGGTGGAGCATCGAAACGAGAAAGGATGTGCCACTCGTTAAAGGCGTTTTGTTCACTATTCTTTGCTGCAGCTAGACTCCTCCCACGTTTTCTTCGTCCTCGTGTTTTGCCCCATAACCCCCGAATAACATGTAGAGCCATCCCCTAGCTCAAACCAAGGTTTTGGTGTAGTGGAACAATCTTGCGATCATTTTTTAATCAGATAAGTTTTAATCAAATAAAACAAATACATTTCTAATCAAATCAAATAAATAAAAATAAAAATAAAGAAATGATGCGAGCTAACGCCACAAATTTAGTAGACAGTCACTCGCGCTTATAAATATTTTATTGGTCTGCACTAATGTGCAGCTCTATTCACTGAAACTCACTGAAACTCGTATCACATGTGAGTGCAATCATTATAGAGTATGCCGGCCAATGAGTGGTTCATAGATGTTACGCAAGAAATACTCGAAGCAAGACGTCTTGCCCCTAGTCATAACGTACACGAGTGACGAAACATACGCCTTTTTCTGCTAGCTACTACACAACTCCAGCACAAGAACGTTTAACGCTCGGAGTGATATCTAGTGCAATAGACAAGTACATGAGTTAATTCATAGAAAATAGATATTGTACTGACACCCCACCAACGGAACGTTACGGAACCAAAAACACAACAACCGCTAGCTTAGAAGCCATTGGTAATAAATAAATAAATAAATAAATAAATAAATAAATAAATAAATAAATAAATAAATAAATAAATAAATAAAGATGAACACATGATAGTAATAATGATACAGCGGCTGAAAGTACGTAGCACTATGTCTTGGAAAACGACTTCAAGCCCTGCCTTCTAGCACCCGCACCGTGCGGCAATGTTCACAGCATCTGTACAAGGCATATTTGGCTGGGGAAGACGGATATGCACATTAACAGGTCTTCCAAAGCTTGGCCGGGAACTAGGAACATCTCTAAAAATCGCCTCTAGCGGCAGCCCCTACAAACATGCGCGAATAACTTATCACAGAAGCCATCTTTGAAAAAAATGTGCCGTGGAAATAAGCTCCGAGCCCCTAGCCCTACATCTCATTCAAGTGGTGCCATTACGTACGTCCGAAAACCTGTTTCGAATTGCGTGCGAAGTTTGAAGTATACGAGCCTATGGAAACGTTAAAAATTTGATGGTCTTCCTGAAAAAAAAAAATGATTTGCCTCGAAACGACTACATCGATTCGTATATCCCCGGGAATTTATCAACATTAATGACCTAGCTTTCAGCTGGTTGCAGAAGCAGCTCTTGAAATGGGAAAAGAGGTTGTTCCAAATCGCAGTTTTTATGATAAGATCGCGGAATTCAGCATGGTACCTGGCTTTACGCGGACCCAGATATCACTCACGCTCGCTGATACCGCGAGCATGAATTGGCGGGTTCGGGGCCGGTTGCTGCTGTCGTCTTTATTTTCACTTTGTCGCTGGTTAGTTGGGCAGTTTTGCGCCAGATGGTATGTTACAAAGTGATCACCATTTTGTTACGGTTGTTGTTTTGTTTGTCTCTGTCTGCACCAGCCTTTTCGTACAAAAAGAAATAGCTCGTTGGCTCGATTAACTGTGAAAGTGCTTCCAAAGTTATCTTGACTTTTCGATATAGGGCATTTTAGAAAATAAATGCAGATAACGTGTTTTTGAACGCTTCTTTTTTTTTTCCAAGGCGAAGATTTATGAAGATATTACTAAGAAATATTTCTTGCCTCTGGAACTATGTCATGGGAAAGGCTTATATGTGCGACTGTCATTCTGCTTGAAACGTACCAGTAAAAAAATTTAACGTTCAGTGTGTACAATTAAAATGCACAATTTTAAGTGTGTAATATAAAAAGCTGCATACTGCGCTAGCAGCCGCAGACGTAGTACCCATACAAATGAGTATAAAAAAATTATAGGGTTCACGTGCCAAAACTACGGTCTGGCTATGAGGCACGCCGTAGTGTGGAACTTCGGAAATTTGGACCACCTGGGTTTATTTAACGAACACCTAAGTCTAAGTACACGGGTGTTGTCGCATTTCACCCCCATCAAAATGCAGCCACCGTGGCCGGGATTCAATACCGCGACCTCGTGCTTAACAGCCCAGCACCATATATCCACTAAGCAACCGAAGCGGGTAAAAATGGGTATAGCTGACGCTACCTGTCGCAGTCCATTTGGGTTGCATCAAAGCAGGGTTTTTGCATATACGGTCTTCGTGCAAATGAAGGCTGCCCGAATTATGGTACAAGTTTTCTCGCCTAGTACGAAACGCCAGCTAGAAACCTGAAAATTCTGTCCTCAGTGTGCAGCGTACGTGTCTTATCAGCTGAACCATTCTCATATCGGTCTAGAAATTTAAGAAATACTAAAAGTCTTCATGTCTTTGTACCACGACGAACGCAGAGGTGTATTGAAAATGCTAGGAAAAGACATAGGAGCATGTTAAGGCAGCCTACCGTGTAAAAAGAAGGAATGATTCCAACCGCAGATGCTTTCTTTAGTTACGCGGACAAAGTTCGTCAAGGCGACCTTGTCCTCGGCAACAAATACCCAAGTTGCTATAGCATTCAGCGGTTCAGTTCCCGACTCACTCTGTTGCAGAGTCAGGTCACAGCACTCTGATACTATTACTTGTGCAATTCTTCCGAAATTCTGTAAGAATATTCTTCGACCCTTCCTTTAAAATATTTGAGCAATTGAAGAATCATGGGAAAGGAACGTGACGGTTTGGCAGAAATATTTCTTTATTAGAGTAACTTTCATCCCATATCGGTAAGGTGATTTTGACCTGATCACGCCAGCACCCACTGCAAACTATTTATAATTTTCTCCGCTGTCTGTAAGTAAAACCGAATAGTGTGGTTCGTTGTGCGCCAGTAGCACAACGGCAGCTGAGCCTTTAATATGGTCCCATTAGGCTACACATTTCCTCTTATGCCATAGGGCCGCAAGACATTGCTGTTTCACCCTTGAATACTGGCCTGTCAATTTCGCACAAAGCTTAGGGAGGCACACGAGTCGAGCAGGCAACATTTTCAAGTAGTCCAGACATTTAAGTACCATGTCATAGGAAATTTCGGTATCATGTCTTTGCTTACATGCGTGTTATCCCACTCCCAATTGTAATAATAAGGATGTATTACATCAGAGTTAAGTTGTACTTCATACATCATGTGTATGATGGCTGTCACAAAAATTAACCAGGCTGAGGTACTGACGTGGTAATGACAATGGCTGGAAGGCCATTCATTAAGAAAAATTATGTGTGAGGAAAAATAAATTGCACATGGTCAATCGCACAGTCATCGTCAAAAGGTTACGCGGCCGAGGTTCCGCGAACCAGTTTAATTTTAGCGCAGCTAGGCCCTCAGCCAGTGAAACTACGCAGAATGGTCTATTCTACACCAGCACATGCTGTATAGGGATGCGATGTATGGTGCGTAAACATTAACTTTTATTTTCAAGTTACACTGTCCGTAAGCTTTTGACGCTGACTATAGGTTGTGTAGGCGGTAGATTGCTTTTTGGTTGATAAGGTGATGACAAGCACCGAGCTCTTGATGATAGCAGATTCGAGCGTAGAATGGTAGAACTTATGCAAGGTCAGGTGACTTCTTGATGCATAGACGCATATCTAGAGATACAATTTCAGCACGCCTTTTGTTTAGTAACACTGACGATCGATGAGTAAATGAATCTTACCGCACGATTCTGGGTAGACTCGAGTGTACTGCTTAGGTTCTACGGGGTGGTCATATTTGCGGAATTTTTAAAAATCACCTGTGGCGGATAGCATAATTCTTGTCCGTGAGCTGTATTATTCGAAAAGGCTGACATTACTAGCACGAGAAATCGAAACACATTTTAACTGAATAACAAAAATACTATATTATTTTCTTATTTAATTACTTTGTTGCACATATTGCTATTTAAGAATTGTACCCAGTGAGTTTTGCAAGACGTATCTACTTGAAATGAATTTGCAGGATTATACCAGTCTGAAGATATTATTTCCTAAAGTGTGATACGAAACAGATTGGCGTTCCACTTACTTTCGTGATTCAATACATGACAGAACGTTGTGTAAAAAAATAAGTGGAACCAGACTTCATCTTCATGGCGAGTTTGATGCCGCATATCTCCAAACTATTCTCGAAATTCATTCCAAGTGAATACGCCTTGCAAACTCACCGGCTAAAATTCGTGAATTGACGCATGTGCCACATAGAAATTAATTAGGAAGGTAATTAGCAAGCTTTTGTTAATTAGTTGCATATATGTTTCAAATTAGCGTGCAAATAATATCCGCCTCTCTGAATAACCCAGGTAAAGGGCTAGAGTTATGTTTGCTATAGGCCTTTTTAAAGATTCCATAAAAGTTAAAAATGAGCGCTCCTTATATCGTTGAAGATTCCCCACTATATCCCATACTGCGCATTTCTATTCTAACTTTAGCCTGTCTTCCGCCTACCATACTTTTAGCAATCAGGAGGTAGGCGGTTGCTTTTTGGGATGTAGCCAAGGTCATGATTGATGTGATTAGCAATACTGTGTATGTGAGTAGGCTGACCGGGATTATCACATAAAGTACGCCAAGGTACATATGCGAAGTCATGGTGGCAATTACAGAGCTCCTTTTTCTGTATACTAAAATGTTCTGAGAGTGCCTTCGATAAAGCTGCTCTAAGTTTAATAATATTAGGACTTATTAGATTTCTGTTACGCTATTGCAAAAAAAAACACTGTATTTCTTTATTTACTTTTTTTATTTTATTTAGAAAACCTAAGGGCCCACAAGGGACATTACAGATGGAGGGGACATAAAGCAGAACTCAATTTTACAAACGGAGGAGCAATGCAGGTGGTTAATGTTCTGTTGTGTGTTAAATTATGAGGTAATCATCACTTTCAAAAGGAAGTGATTGTATAAGTCAATCTTTCTAGGACATAGATAATTTCTCCTGGGTACTACCGTCTGACCGTGTATACATGGATGTGCCCCGATGACGTAAATTATGTCCCAGAATGAAAATAAATGCCGTTGATAAAGAAAGAAACATGCATCACAGCTTCACGACAATGTCCGGTACGTTAGCGTGAGTCGTCATCTGTGATAAGGACAAGAGCGGCAGCCCGTCGTTCAAAAGTAATTTGCCGCTCCCCGGTTTCTTTTTGTGATGGACGCGACTAACTCGTAGATGGGCAATTACGACTTTGACATGTTGTTTCCGGCCTTTCGGTGGCCGGACGAGCGCGTTCTTTGTGTATGCTTCTGGTGCTTGGCTTCGAAAGGCCTAAACACTCAAAGAGCCAAAGTTTTTCACGTAACATCGGTGGCTGCACAGAAAGCGCAGACTGTCAGTCCGCGTTTAGCATGCACACTCTAAAACGAGAGACATATTTGCGAGAAAGGGGCTCCTATATTACTTATGGCGAGGAACTGGTTCACAAATTACACTTCATTATCCCGATGTGTTGATGTTATGTTGATGTTGATGATAACGTGTTCCGTTATCGTGACAAAAATATACTTAGTGCAATGTCAGTAGGCTGTATGTGTAGAGTTCGGGAATTGAAGCCAGAGTCACATCAACTATCATATCTGACAAATTGCAAGAAAGAAACATTGCAACGGTAATTCATAACATCCGCAACGCAAGCGTCGATGGATGCGATTCATTTCAATTTCTCATCTGTTCGAGGGTACAAATGAATTGTTCAGATGACAAGACACAGTTTCACCCGCCGTGGTGGCGCGGCGCCTTCGGCGTTGCGTTGCGAAGCCCGAGGGCGCGGGATTGAATCTCGATGGGGCGGCATCTCTAAGTGTACATAAACGACCGTGTACCGTGCATTGGATGCACGGTAAACAACGCCAGGTGTTCGAAACGAATACGGAGTTGGCCGGTACCGCGTGCTTCAAAATCGTATCCTGGTTTTGGCGCGTAATATATAATATTTGGGGTTTTACGTGCCAAAACCACTTTCTGATTATGAGGCACGCCGTAGTGGAGGACTCCGGAAATTTTGACCACCTGGGGTTCTTTAACGTGCACCTAAATCTAAGCACACGGGTGTTTTCGCATTTCGCCCCCATCGAAATGCGGCCGCCGTGGCCGGGATTCGATCCCGCGACCTCGTGCTCAGCAGCCCAACACCATAGCCCCTGAGCAACCACGGCGGGTGGGTTTTGGCGCGTAAAACACAAGAATTTAATTTACTTTCGCAACACGCAGTTTAATTTTACAAATATTCATATGTGTAACATGTGTTCCTATTGGACATGGACATTTTCTCTTTCCTACTGAGGTCGGAACAAAACTGAGTGGAATTCTTAGTCATTTCAACGTTAAACTGGCCTCTACGGTTGTAGGGAAAATACAATAGGCACTTGAGAATTTACAAATGCCTGTTCGCATAGCCTTCCTGCTTACACGCATTTTATTTTATTTTTATTTTATTTATTTATTTTCTTAAAGTGGCCCAAGAAAAGCTTTACACCTTAATATGAAATAAAAATTTGAAATATATTGCCAAGCCTTGCCTGTTCGCGCCATGCTTCGTATACGGCATTTCTAAAACAATGACTTATCTTTTTTTTTATTTTAACAGATGGAGTCCCAAATTTGAAAAAAAAATTCTTTTCAGAGATAATCCACAGTTGCCATAAACGTTTCAAAAGCTGTTCATCAGGTTGTCATTCCAGAAATGAAGACGAGCGACTTTCATGCGCAGGCAAAATACGCACCCAAGAGTGACAACTGGTTGGTGAATTTGGAAAAGAGAACTTTGAATTTAACTATGTGGTGTTCAACTACCTAGTGCTAAAGAACCTACATATTGTAAGGAACGTTGGAGGTGACCACCCCTCATTCAAGAAATACTTTTTACAGCTTATTTATTTATTTATTTGTTTACGCCATCACGGCTAGAAGGCATTACAGAAGGGAGTGGGTTGACGAGGATGAGAAAATAATGCAATGAGTAAAATTTAACTTTCTGAGCATACAATTTTAGTTGATGGTAAATGAAAAAAAATTGTCAGTACGCACCAGGAAGGCATCTTCATGGTTACGTAGTATTACTTGTTATTGAAAAAAAAAAAGATAAGGAACGTAGTCAGTAATTAACAAATTTAGGTTTACCAACGTACGCCAGATAATGTTCCATGTAACTTGCGATTATTAGTATTGCTGAGGAGTTTTGTTTGAAGGCGATTTCTTAGAAAGGCCGCGCGAGGCAAGAACGAGCGTATAAAAAAAGATAGCGTGACGAGATTTGATGCCTACTTTGTGTAACTGCGATAAATACGATTCGATATATGTTACGATGGAGATATCGCATAAGAGTTGGAAATTTAAGGTTAGCTTTATTTGCGGTTAAAACAGCGATTGGTTCATAAGTTGAACATATAAAATGAGTCGAGTAATATTGACAAGTTCTGATGTGGTAATATGGTTAATAGAATCGCTTACGCCGGACACGCGTTCTAGTTTTGTTCGTATATTAATTTTCTATTGTATTTACTTGAAAGAGTATGGCACATTATAAAAGTAGCGGAGCAAACAACCCAGTGTTCGATTCGCATCGTTAGCATTATCGATACAAGTTCAGCAGAGGAGATTAGTGGTAATAGTAACGTGTAAATACTTATATAAATATGCAGGTTTTAATGCGCTGTTGTTAAGTAAGTACATCGAAGAAGAGTTGCTTTGAATGGGAGTTGCTCGTATGATGTGGCTGTTACGTCTGGTGCGCAACAAGGCTCCGTGTTGGGGCCGCTCCTCTTTATTGTTTTTTGTAGTACTATTTGTGATGGAATGGAAACCCAGGTACCACTGATTGCGAATGATTATGCATTGTATGAAAGGGTAGCTGATGAGATATCTGATATCTCATGAAGATATCTGACAAATCTGATGAGATTGTTTTTCAATGACTGCCGACCCGAAGCGCATAAAAAATTGTGTGTCACTAATAGCACGTCCATGAACTTATATGAATGTGTACACGTTAACGTTACTGGAATGATTCCCAAAACCAGATATAAGTATTCGTTAAGTGGTCAATAAATAAAACAAATAATCCATCAGTTAGGTATTTAGGTATTTTGCTGTCAGAGGATGGATCTCGGTCATAACATGTTAATAGTAAGAAGTACACATCATGCCATTGGCTTCTTGCAATGAAGTTTAAAGCACATAAGCATCGACGCAAAAGAAGCAGCGTATAAAACCCAAGCTTTATCAGTGTTGGAGTATGGTTTCCCTGTGTGGGATCTGTTTTGTGGTACGTATGTTAATGCATCAGAAAGCCCCGCATTATGTTTCCTCGCGTAAGGTCCATGCACTTAAAGTTAGGCCGTACTTTTCCAGGTCTGATAACTTTGAATGTTCCCTTTTTTTTTTCTAAGAACCTTTGTTGCTTGGAATTTGCTACCTGGGCATGTTGTGTACGCACCGCAGCAACGTTTATGTTTGTCGCACGCAATAATGCCTTAATGGCGTTGTCGTTCATGTATGAATAAAAAATAAAGAATGACGTTCAAGTAATTCATGACACGCGCATAAATTTACATTGGTTAGCGTTTATTTACATGAGTCAATCGTTACACCAATTAGTTACAGCATCAAGGCCAGAGAGGACTTCATGAATATCACTAGGGTTACTCGTCAACGCCTTAATGGCGTTGTCGTTCATGTATGAATAAAAAATAAAGAATGACGTTCAAGTAATTCATGACACGCGCATAAATTTACAATGGTTAGCGTTTATTTACATGAGTCAATCGTTACACCAATTAGTTACAGAATCAAGGCCAGAGAGGACTTCATGAATATCACGAGGGATACTCCCCTTGAAGATTCATGAATATATTTGCCATTTTCTTTAATTCGTTACAGATAACTCAATCATCAGTGAACTGATGAACGCCGAATAATTTTACCGCTATAGCACTATGGCGTCATGTTTAAGAAATTCAAGCCTAACTTGCTTAAATCGCAGTTAAACAAATTAAATCAGACGGATTCATAAGAATTCATGACAGCGGAATTTAAACCCGCGGTTAACAAGTTTTCTTCGTCCAATAGCCGTGTTCCTTTGTTCTTCAAACAAAAATTGTGGACAGATATCTTAAATATCGATTACCTTAGGTTTAAATCACGCACTGATTTGATAGCGGTGCAATTGGTGGATGATCATGACATCAGTATAGCTAAAGATGTTAGTAGCTGCTTCCCCACAGCACCAACTCAGCATTCTCTCGTTTAACTATGAACTCTGCAGATAATTAGCGAATACTGATTTTTTTCTTATCTTCATAGTAATGCGAAGCTTGTAGAAGGCATCCAAATTGTCTTTGGTAAGCTGAACTAAGCAACGACTTCACATTTTTTTAGACATGGGGCAGGTTACGTCAGACGTGCGTGCAAAGTTTAATTCGGGTCGGCTATTTACGGATTTCTGCAAGCGTTATAGTCATATCTTCAGGCGCCCTGGGAGAACGAGACGTGGCATTGGCTTTCATTGTGCAAGAAATAGGGTTCAAGCGTGCGTACTTTGTAAAATCATATGCGAGCGAAGTTTTAAACAGTGTGTTAATACTACGGGCAGTGAATATTCCTACTGCAACTGTCCGACAGCATCAGCCTCGCTGGATATTTTGCTGGATTCTGTAAGGAAGCACAAAGGATGTGCATTTAGATTGTCAAGTTATATCTTGATAATATTTCAGACGCATATTAAGAATTATT
Source organism: Dermacentor variabilis (assembly GCF_050947875.1). Classification (NCBI taxonomy): domain Eukaryota; kingdom Metazoa; phylum Arthropoda; class Arachnida; order Ixodida; family Ixodidae; genus Dermacentor; species Dermacentor variabilis. The sequence goes on from NC_134569.1 coordinate 32,930,021, forward strand.
AGAGAAGAACAGGACGTCTGTAAGGCACCTTGTAGCGTATCGCTTTGAAAGTTTCTGGTGGACACGGCTGCAGCGTCTACTAAATTATTTTTTTCTAACCGTTATATAATTCCAGAAGGCAAAATTTAGTGACCTTTAGCTAATCATGCAGATGCCCCTTTGATTAAGATCGCTGCCTTCTCACTTTCTATCCTCTTCTTCCTTCTCAGGCTGTTTTACATACATATTATACTAACAATTATTATCACGTAGTAGGGACGGTGAAGAAGGCATCAAAACTGTGAATGACGAAACTAGCATATTGTTGGGCGAACCTGTGCCCTCACAACAGGCTACACTCAAACAACAACGATAGCGGAACACAGTCGGTGGTCGTCGAAATCTGCATTTGCCGGTCAAGCAAGTCGTCGTTTATACATAAGCCATCGAAGTTTCCAGAGTTATCGCTGGTGCCCGCATGTCTTCCAGAAAGGACTACACAATTCGCATCGCGCATACATGCATTCAGGTTACACAAGTTTGAGGGACAACAGACAGCGGATAAAACCATCGATAACATTCGAGAAACTTCCAAAACTTGCAGGCGCGTCCTGCGCTGAGCGATAACATAAGTTGGACGGTGAAACGCGGTCAACCATTAAACAAGTACACGTGTCAATATATTATACTAAATTGAATCTAAGGGGAAGCTTTAGCTCCAGGGCTCGTACGTGGGAAATCGGCAATCCTTTCTTCTGAGCAACCACGGCACTGAAATTGATGAGTTACGTCGAACTTGGAAGAAACAGTCAAAACTAGTCAATTTCAGAAATAGAATATTTTATTTAAACTGCCATTTTTTTATTTTACCCCAAAGCATAAAAAATGCAATATTTCAAGAAACAACGCATGAAGTATACAACTCTGTACCTTAGCAACAAAAAGAATATCGTAATTCTGTAAACTTCACCTAATATTGGGTCTACACCAAACATAATACTTCTATATTTTTTTTTCAATTTACCGATTTCCAGATATTCTTATGAAAAATGCCATTACTCTGCTGTAATCACTGAGACTTAACCTTTGTCTTAAATGTAACAAATTGAATTCAAATCGAGTGAGCGGTCTTCTCGTAAAATCATTATTGCATTTTGCATGTATTTTGGGCTGTCGGCATCGGAGATAGGCCCGATCTAAAGCTTCCTCTTAATGCATCACGCTATAGTTCTATAGGAAACCGGGGAAACATAACGCTGAGTATACGCAAGCCGGAGGCTAAAAAGAAAACTATTCGAGGAGGAAAAATTCAACGGAAGTTTCGCAGGAGCACTTATCTAGGCCAGACGTCTCATTCGGAGTGCCGACGACCTGCCTGGCCAGGTGCCTAACAAAATCGTCGATTCATTGCCAGTCGAGCAAAGAGCTGGCCGTCATCGATATAAAGATGATACATAAGCGCACTCGTTTCCAAGTGAGAAGGCGAAGCAAAAGTCTCAGTGTGTGTGTGTTTCTTTTTACATTGTTTTCTTTAGTTGAGCGTCATTTGATACGTCAGTGCTCATATTTCGAATTTTTCAAGGTCGATACACCACGTGATGGCGAACAAAGGAAACTGAATGAAGAGTCCCTAATTCCTGGGTACGTTGACCAAAGTTTCCTGCCGTCCAGGCACTCATTGCCGGTGACAAACACCGAAACAACGGCTTGCTGCGCCGCACCGGCTTTGTAAATAGAGACAGCGAAGGACGGTTGAGGAAAGCTATCAATAGACGCATGACCACGTGATCAAACGAGGCGGCGCACATGGGAGTGCGGTGAAAAGGCTATAATGTCGGCACGCAGGTACCCCTAAAGCACACTGATCTGTTAATAGAAAGGTGAATTACATTTCACGAATTCTTTGACTTACATTCTTTGATTTAGCCATTCAGTATGTGTGACTGGGCGTGTAGCTGTTCTTGGCCAGTTCTCCGGAATGCGCATTTTCAACTGTTACACAAATGACGCAGACTCCCTAACTGCTGACTGATACGTGTCGCACATTTCTTTTCTAACACCTGTCAACATTCTTCGGTCGACAAGCATCATGCACCACCTTCGTCCTTGTGACATCGCTACGTATACGTTTCACCCTGTGCATCCGCCTGATTTGGAGTCTGTATTTCGGCATAGCTTGTAAACGATGCAGTCCACATTTTTGAACACCGTAGCAAATTATGTTGCACTGTAATAAAGATATAGCATTCAATTTTTCATATATGTACCCATCGCTTACGTAATACCCCTTCAATGGAGTCTTTAAGAAAATAAAATGAAAATGAAAAAAAAAAAAGAACATGAACATCTCGTGACAACAAAGTTGTGACCTTTGTGGGGGATAAATATCCCCATTCCATGAGGTTAAACGTTGCATAACATAAATGTAAACAAGTTGTAGTCGTTGTCGTTAGTCGTAAAACATTTAATTAGTTGCCTAATTAAAAGGTTGCTCCACGTATATTCAAATATGAGTATGGGATCTGCATATCTTTGTATTTGCCCGTATATTAAATCTTCGGACAGGACAATGCCATGCTACTTTGGTCGTCTTTCCTCGCTTTTAATCATGTTTGGCTCTATTGGTAATAGTTTATTACTTTCGAACATGGCTATGACAACATAACCCATAGTTCGTAATAAAACATACCAAGTTAAATAAAAGAAAGGCGTACAATCAGTGCATTCTACCCATGCTAACATATGCGGAATAGACTTCGAGATTGACAAGGAAGCTCGAGAACAAGTTAAGGACCGCGCAAAGAGCGATGGAACAAAGAATGTGAGAACTAATGTTAAGAGACAGCAAGATAGCGGTATAAATGAGAGGGCAAACGGGGATACCGGATGTTGTAATTGACATTAAGAGAAAAAATGGAGCTGGGCAGGCCATGTAATGCGTACACTAGATAATCGGTGTACCATTAGGATTACACAATGGGTGCCAAGAGAAAGGAAGCGAAGTCGAGGACGGCGGAAAACTAGGTGTGGTGGCAAAAGTAGGAGATTCGCAGGCGCTAGTTGGTATCAGTTGGCGCAGGAAATTGGAGGTCGCAGGGAGAGGCCTTCGTCCTGCAGTGGACATAAAATATGGTGCTGCTACTGATGATAATGATGATGATGATAATGATGATGATGAAATTAAACGCGACTTCTCTTAGCTGCACCAAACCCGTGTTCACATGATTCCCTGAATCATTCTTTATCAACATTTCATTTTTTACCATTGTTTATCGAACATCTCCTTATCATAAAAGGAAATATTCAGATGCAACGCACAGGTTGAAATCTCTGTAAACCGAAGCTTTCATGAAGGGGTTACGCATAAATGTCATAAAGCTAGACGGAGATGTGTACAATTGTCTATATTGTCATCTATCCAACCTTTAGTTTCTTGCAATACTTAGGTTTATGCACTGTATTGGTCACAAGTTTAATGCATTGCCGTGTTTATCTTCATGCGCTACGTTGATCCCAAAGTAAGCCGAAATGCAAACAGCAGCACACGCGAGGGCACTTCGTGAGACGTCGACGCAGTGAGGTTACGAGCAAGAAAGAGTCGTTTTAAAACAGGCTTCTAAGATTTATCTTGCTTTCTCTGAACGAGCAGCGAGTCAAAATTTTCATTTTTCTAAAACTTCAGTTACAGCCGCACCATGCTCAACGTGGCGCCAAATTCTCTGGCGACCGGAGCGTTCCGCTCGCGTAGCTGTGCTCTCCTAACCCGACGTTAATATAGCGGCGCACGTGCCCTGCACATGATTTCCCGCACGCGCCGTACAAGCTGTCGCACTAAGGTGTCAAAGCAACTGGCCCCAGTTGAAAAGTTGTTTATCGGCGACTCGACCGTACGTGCATTATCCTGAACTTAGGCTCAGCCAGACTGTTTATGCATGACGGGGCGGCTTTGAAGCTGCACTGAAAGTGCGACTTGACGCTGACTTAAGGGTTCGTGCATGACTAAACATCACTGCTATATGGATGACATAGTGCAAAACTTGCGAGTCATACAACCCGCCATACTGCAGCAGCTCGCTCGGTAATCGTTTCACCCCTTGGGCAGAAGTGTGACTTTCATCTTTTTCCTTCTTGTTGGGCTCTAACACGCGGGTGATGATTTACTCTGTGCTCAGCAGTATTGGAATGGTTATGTCTTGGATAAGTATAGTAGCGACGGCCCGAAAATAATCAACGGATGGTGGTGACAGTGCTAGATGCCTATCTTATTTATCAACATTGAGGAAACAATGAAAAATTGGAGGACGCTTAAGCTTCGCCTTCAAGAGTGGAACGCGACAGCGTTCCCGTCGACCCGCCAAGGGGTATTGGCCTACGGCGCAGCGACTACGCGCCCCGCATCGGACGCGGTGAGCGTCGAGCAACTCAGCGTTCGGCGCGACAACGAAATGTGCGCCTCAGCAAGCGACGCACGCCTGAGCCATAGAAACAGCTCGTTTCTAAGGTAACACCGCGTTCACTAGAGGCGCTTTTGTACCGCTTTGAAGCATCGAACTCGTGGCTCAGTGGTAACGTCTCCGTCTCACACTCCGGAGACCCTGGTTCGATTCCCACCCAGCCCATCTTCGAAGTCGCTTTTTATTTATGAAGTGGCTGCCGTGATTTATCGCTCACGGCCAACGCCGCGGACGCCGACGCCGACACCGACGCCGACGCCGACGACACCGGCTTTTCTGCGACACGAGCTCCTTAACGCTATCGCGTTAATAAGCGTTCTTGACTGCTGTATGAAAACACCAATTTTCGCGCACACATGCATGATGATGGCTGCACTCGAATACTTCAGAATCAAGGTTTGAAGTAGACGTTCTTCAGTATTTTTTTTTTCATATGGTAAACTATGCCACACCGTCTTTTGCTTCTGCACCATCACCGGCCCGCGCCGGCCGCAGTAATTTCACCTCGCATCACGAGCCTTGAACTCTGCCTAACCGACTCCTTGAAGTAGAGTGCGAGCTATGGGATGAGCCGCGGCAGCTGGAGTTGAGCAAGAATATGAAATTCCACCATCGGGCATTGGCTACGGCGTATACGACATGTTTTGTCAGAACTAAACAGCCCCGAGGTTTTTGGACGCTTCTTGAGACGCTGAAGAAGTACTTCAATGTAACTGACTATTTACTTAATTTCAGGTTCAGGTTAAATATGTTGCAGCAAGGTTATGACAGTCTTCACGAAACATAAACCTATTAACTCACATCACACATATCACGTACATAGGAAGAACGTAACGGATCTCATTTTACGCCTACGTTTTCGAGTAGCTGTTCCGTTCATATGTTCGTGCAGAGCCAGCGTTCAGCGGGTCGCCTAGCTTTCGAGCTCAGTCCGGCCAAATAGACAGCGATGAAAATGGTCTCTGGCGGTATGAATGATTGCAGCACAGAAGTAATCTACAGGACAAGTCTTCTGCACATACGTGCCTCATCAAGCGAGCATTCTGTCAGCTGCAGTCAGGCGGACAGCGGTCCAGAAAGAGCACCATCCGTGTGACCCGTAACAGTTTGCGAGAGTTGCAATAAATCTCGGTGTAGCCGGTGGGTGGCGCGACAGTGGAGCGCGAGCCATTTGAAGGTTTATAACTCTGTGTTTATGAAAAGATTCGCACACTTCAGTGATCTCTGAATAAATTCCAGAATCGACTTGTGGCCGTACAACCATAAACTGCATGGCGTCTGAAAAGACAACAAAAACCAAAAAGCTCTGAGCTATAGGCTAGACAACCGGCGCCATGTTCAGCTCGTCGCTTCAGGCTTGACGCAATCATGTCCAGACTCCTCCGCTCTAAACGACGTCTATATAGCACTGCTCGCAAAAAAAAGAAAAAAAGAACCTGTTCACTTCAAGCTAAAAAGTGCATTGAAAAATCCTTGAGAGGCTTCTAGGAGTTCGCTCCAACCTTACGCTGATTCGCCAATGTTTTCTATTACAGCTCAAATAAGTTATCATTTACCTGAATCTGAACATCCAGCTCGTATACACTCTTGTTGCAAGGGATTTCATTGCATATGTTTCCCCACCACAAAGAAGAGGCAAAAGTGAAAAACGGAAAGCTAGGGCGTGAGTGCTCCGCGCGAACCGCAGTCATCGATTGTCGCTGACGTGACCACATTCAATGCAAAGCTTCATCAAGTAGATAAGAGGACACCAATTTGGTAACTGTTGGCCCTGACCGCACAGAACTTGTCGAAGAATACATGAAAGGGACGAAATATATTAAAGGCACGAGGTGTGAGACTATGCACGAATGGAGTGCTAATTTACTTTCACAGGCTTTCTTTACATAAACTTTTTTCCTTTTCTGTTTGGTGCTTCATCTCCGTATTTTCGGTTGCTTTTGACCTTACAAGAGGGGAACTCGTTCTGAAAAACGACACACAACTAATAATACATTCGGAGGGGTTAGAAACATACTCACAACGTATACTCCTAATTAAGGTAACGCTTGGCAACCTTTTTTTAACAAAAGAAAAGATTCGCTGGAGTTATTGCGTCTTGCTTACATTGATGGGTTCATATGAATAGAAGATAAATAAATTTACTAAACAGGATGGCTGAGTGACGTAAGCAGGGGTAAGGGTCAATGGAGGGAATCATTAAATAAACAAAGTAACACAGAAAGAAATCATTGAGAAATGAAATGTAAACTTTCACTAAGATTGGATGAGTAGGGCGTAATCCGACAGTGATTGTAAACTGCGGTCGTTATTCTCTTCACTCCTTAGTCTTAAAGAAGACGCTGTGTAGGCCTCAAGTTGCGAAATCCTCGTGTCCGCGTGTTCCGGCATGCTGGAAAACTTGCGTGTAGAAGATTGACAGCATGCCTTACGAAAGATAGCATCTGCAACGACTCTCCGAGGACTTGACGGCAAAATGAATCTGCCATACCACACATGACGACGGTCTTTTCAACTAATATGCGCACCAATGAAACGGGGAGGGGGTTGGGTGCCGCGACCATGGTCTGGTGTGTGCCTCAGCGACTGACCTCGCTATGATTTCAACGCACCACGTATCCATAAGGGTGAGAATAAGAAAAGATTAACCGCCATGATTATCATGCTTGAAAACCAGAACAACATTCACAGCACGTCGGAATCATACATGGTATTACTGATGACGACTTGTTATACCACAGAAGGAGTAAACGTGGTCGTTTATTTCGTTTATACACGAAACGCGATAGTAATGGCACAGCTCGATGCTGTACAGGCAGATTTACAGCGTGGAGGTGAGTGCTCTCCCTTAGCGTTCCCGTAATATGCGGTGGGTAGTAGTATTTCTTTTCTGTGGTGGTGGTTCGCCGCAGCAGGAGGTTTAGCCTGGCGATTGAGGCTCGTAATCACTCCTCCCAAACCTGTTTTTGCTGGTACCCTGAAGTGTGTTACAACATGTCTAGCAGACTTGTGTGCTTCCTTGATGGCCTTCGGAAAAAACAACGTGTTGCAAGCATGTATGCGGAAAGTTTTTAGGTTCTCAAAAAAATTTCACCCACCATTACGGTACTCGCCAATGCGAAATTTGAGCGCTGCTCTAAACGGTTTTCAATTCGCGAAATATTGCCTGGCGCGTAAAATTTGTCTCGTGCGGCACGTTGCAAATGCAGCGAAGTACGGCGTGACTGCCTCGCTAATCTGGAGAACGCGAGGGCCATCGCATAGGGAAGGGGGGGGTGACACGTGGGCGCGATTCACAGCAGGCGCCACCGACAGACTTCCCAGACGACGTGCGCTACTCTGACGCCATCTAGTAACCATAGTCACCGCACTACGCTTTCGCCGTACCTTCTTCCGCTTTCCGCCTCACGGTTCCGCAGCACCCTCCTCTGCCACTTTCCTCCTCGTGCTCTCTACCCTATCATCGTATTTCATCACCGTTGCGTTCCCCGTTGCTCTTTCATCTTTTGCTGTGCTCGTTCTCAAGGTTACGCCGCTGCAGCCGCCACCGCCGCTTGCCGCAAGAATGGGCCCCGGAGAGCTGTGAATAGAGGGAAACCCGTTCGATCACGGAAGCTTGAGCACGACCACCGAAAATAGTCTGCCTCCCTTCTCGTTGTAAGGCGTGTACTTTGCCGGATCGATACGCCGCGTCTTGAACAGCCGGGCCAGCGACGTGTATAGGCAGATACTGATCCTATCTGAAAAAGTGGTGGTGTTTGCTTTTGATGACTACTTGGCCAGTGGCGTACCCACAACTATTTTTCTATAGCAAAAGAACCCCGACTTCAGATGGGACGTAAGACGAAGGAGTGGACAGGAAGAGCGGACGAAGTATTTTTCAAGTGGGGGAGGGGAGGCAAGCCATATTATTTCTCTCTCTTTCTCGTTACACACACACACACACACACACACACACACACACACAAACACACACACACACACACACACACACACACACACACACACACACACACACACACACACACACACACACACACACACACACACACACACACACACCTATTATATGTATATGTGTGTGTGTGTACTCGAAAAATAGTTCGTCCAGTCTTCCTGTCCACTCCTTCGTCTTAGGTCCCGTCTGAAGTCGCGGTTCGTGTATATATATATATATATAGATTGTACTGAAGGCAGTGGGCAGTGGGAATGGTGCTAGTGAAAGAGAAGAAGATGACGAGACGTGCTGGCTTCCCCGTTTTGATAAAGCCCCGACCTGTTTAAGCCTACCGCTACAACCTAGAACTAGTGCTGCTAGGCAAACACCCCCATTGTATTTGGTGGAGGTGCTGGGTTACACACACACACACACACACACACACACACACACACACACACACACACACACACACACACACACACACACACACACACACACACACACACACACACACACACACTATATATATATATATATATATATATATATATATATATATATATGCGGAGAGAGCGAAAGAGAGAAATTTCTTTGACGAGGGCCTTTAGCGTTAGGCGCATTTGTGTGTTCCTTGTGTATGCTTTTAAAGCATTGGATCATGCGTATTTCTTTAGAGCGCCGCTTTTAGGGGCCCAATTCTACGGCGAGCGTTGGCGTCGGCATCTACGTCCCTCGTAACTAAGAGAACGAGCACGGCGAAGGATGAAAGAGCGAATGCGGAGCGCAGCGTAGGATGGAAGATGGCGATAGCGGAGAGCGCGAGGAGGAAAGCAGAGCAGGACGGTAGGGCGAAAGTGTGAGAAGCAGTATGTAGTGCCGCGCAGGACGGGTTCTGGGGAGATGGTGGCTACATATGAGATGGCGCCAGAGTAGCGCGCGTCGTCTGTTCAGCGATGACGCCACCTGTACCATATATGGAAACAAAGCGCTGCATGAGCCGAATTGTCCCTGCGGCGCCTGCTGTGAATCGCGCCCACGCGTCACCCACGCGCTGCCTCTCGCCACGCCTCGCTCCGTTTGCAATGTGCCGCACGAGACAGATTGTCCGCGGAAGCCTATATATTACGAAATAAGAATAGGCATAGAGCTGCGCTCAAAGTTTGCATTCGTCGGTGAATTTTCCCACTTGATATACATGTATATACATGACATTTTTGAATTACCGTTCCTTTAAAAGAGGGTGAAACATACGTCCGCGAGTTACCTTTCTCATTGACAGATCTGATTATGAACCCCACATGATTATCCTTTACAGACAGTGTTGCCGAATTCTTTTGAACTGTGTCGCTAATCGCTTCATCGATTTTAGAGGTAACAGGTATTTTACCTATTCAGCGCGATTAGTACGATTACAGCAGCGAGCTCATAGAATCATTATGCATTCAAAATACACGGACCCGGCAGATCTCCGTTTCCGTCTTACCACATTTTTAACTATAAAATCTTTGTACGCAAGTCACTCGTATAATTCATCATATGCAGCAGTTCAAAACGCCTGCATTGAATAGTGCCCTTACAATTCTTAAAGGAAACACAATGGCGGGAACGGCCTTAAGTTTACCTATTCTATATGCCGAAACACTTATGGTCAAAGGCTACTTGAATTTTGTGGCACTCTCGTATGGAATGAAATTCCCAATAATATAAAGGTTAGTAAGAATTCTGAGTGATCACTTCAGCGCTATATATAAGACCTGTAAACAAGCCATCTAAAGGAAAAAAAAAATTGGATTTTCACTTTAGCGTATAGCGCTTCACGATTGAAACTCGATACTCGGGGCGCCGGGTAGCTGTCGTTCTTGGCACCACCGGTCAGCGCTATGTTTGTCGCTTGTGAGCCGCATGCATTCAAAATGCATCACAGAGACTCTCGCTATCATGTGACACAAAAATGCACCAGATCGGTGCCGCGAGCGCGCACCCGTAGCGAAACAAAGCGCTGGCAGCCGAGCGTTTCTCGTATCGCGTTTCCATCGCTGAGCCTTTAACATCTTCAATATTTCAGTTCTGGTGCGAAGCCTTATTGAGTGTTTTCCTCAAGGGCTGTCCAAATATTTACCATGCACGCGATGTCTATTCGCATATTTTGTGTCCATTTTCCACAGGCTCTCTACAAACCTTGTGGCTATTGGTAGACACTTGGTTGTGATCTTGTGCCCAAAATAACCACAACTAAAAGGTAAAATAAAGTAAGAGAAAAAAATTGCTAAAATTTTCGCTAAACCGCAACTTAACGAGAATTCTATATTGAAACTTAAAAATTAAATTTAAACTAAATTACGTGCTTTGAAACTCTGTACATAAGCTAAAGTGACATAAACCAGTTACCTAGACGTTTCATGTTTGTTTATTGTCGGTGCGGGGGGAAGGGTAAACAGACAATTCAAGTGCAGTGTGTAGAAAGCCTTTACCTTACTAATTTATCCAGATAAAAAAAAGATGATAGGATAAATTATGCGTTTCCCTTCAGATTGCGGGGTTAATATACAGCGAAATTCCAAAGAAGAAAAAATGACTTAGTTTTCCTAGCGCAAAACGTGCATAGTCTACATTGGCTCTCAATTTTTAAGTTAACTTGAAGTTGACTTATTGAGTTTTACGTGCAAAAGTCACAATATGGTTATTAGGCATGCCGTAGTGGGCGAGTCCGGAAATTTGGACCAGGTGGGGTCCGTTATTACGCACCTAAATCTAAGCACGCGGGTGTTCTCGGATTTCGCTCCCATCGAAGTGCGGCCGCCGTGGCTGCGATTCGATCCCGCGACACCGTGCTTAGCAGCCGACAGCCACTAAACAACCACCGCTGGTTCTCGATGTTCGGGATATGGTAACTAAATTCTGCGAAACGCTTTCGGCCATTTGTTTTTAACACAGGGATGACAATACACGTTAAATACGACGCTTCTGTCCTGGATCTACATTAAAGCTGACGTGAAGAACTGATTGTTCCGAAAGCCGTGAGAAACAAAAGCAATTTGTTCAAACTCGCGTGAACGATTTCAGTCGCTACAATATCTACGCCTTTATATACGTTCATCTGCTGTGTTTTAAATCTGAACATAAAATTTATTTTAATTGCGTTCGCTAAATTTAGTTACTGCTATGCTTAAAACCTTGCACCAATTGAATCCATTTAGTGATACCGCAGAACGCGCCGCGTTTAAACCAATTCAGGTCAGTATTGTAAAGAAATAAAGAAACACCAGTTTTGTGAGTACAATGGTCTGTGATTACCACTGTGTTCTGAAGCACAATCACGGTTTGAATACGACCAATGTGGATGCATCAGGTCATGGAGCCTATGCATCGTATAGTCTGTTTCGGCCGCTTAATATAGCTTTTAGTAATAAACTACATTCTAGAAGCCTATTTTTGAAGTACCCTTTCTACAATCAAATTGGCAAAAAAATGTCATCATCTCTTCATTCAAGTTGCTTAAATGCTGTCGGTCGCTAAACAAACAAGTTAGAAATTCAGCGACGAAATTCCAAAAATGGCAGCACTGAATACAGACAGGTAAAGTATAAAAAACGCTAATTTTGTTTTTTCCGAGATGGTTAGGTTAGCCGGTCCCAAGACAAAAGAGACAACTCAAGCGGCGGAAGGTGACAACTGTTTTCGACCACCCAGCAACAGCGCCTCTGCAATGCAGGCGGGCAAGGCGCGCCCCGCAGGCGGCTCGCTGAGGCCTGCCGAGCGTCATCTGCTTTCACGGCGAAGCCCGAAAGGCAATCCTAGCCGCCCACACAGGGATACGTAAAAAAGAACAACATATTTACAAGGGCACTATTTTGAAAGTAAACTTGGCCTCAGCTGTTGTTTTGTTAGATTGGCCAGTGTGCAGCTGACAATTCCCCCTTTCGAAAGCGATAAATGGCCTACATTGCCCCCCTCCCCCCCCCTTCATGTGAGGTGTGGGCGGCAAGCGTCCGTTTTGCTCCCGTGGAAGATACGCGTATGCTTTTGTTACGCAGAGCGCAGGCTAGGCAGGAACCCAAAGCGATCGGAAGAAAGCGTGAATGTCCGGTTTTGTGACTTTATTACTCTTTGGGGGCTTCACTTTGGATGAAATTGAAAGGGCGCAGTGTGTGCAAGAGCATCAGCTTCCTCATTGTCGTCAATACCAGTTTGGGAAAGAATCCACTGAAACTTTAGCATGGCTCTTGTTGTTGAGGCCGTTCACGAATAGCGGAAACTTGCACGGAAACAATATTGCGGAGGGTATATATACCATGACATATGTAGTTGTTGCGATTGAGGCTTGGAACCTACACGCCTCGTGCACCGCCTATAGAGGCGCCACTGAAAGCCACCTAGCGGACGCTTACAACAGTACACGCGAGAGCAGTAGCAGACGACAACCCTTTGCAGCAAGGATGGCTGAAGTTCGCGGCTGCGATTTCTCCTTTGTTCGGGTGCCTGGCTGCTTCTTCTGCGGTGACAGCTGTAAAGGAGATGCTGTACAATGACATCACCAAGCACTACCAGCTAGGCAGGCGGTTGCTGCCCCCATCTCACCCCATGCTGAAACGTCGCCAGGCAGTCATCTGGCGACAATTGCAAACACAAACATTCCCCAGTCCGGTGCGATTGCAGCACATTTTCCCCGCGCAATACCCGAATGCTCTTTGTAAATTATGTCAGGACACTAGAGCGACGCTGTCACACATGTTGTGGGAGTGTCGGGTTACATCAGCTACAATGGCAGTAGCTCCGGAGGCTCTTGCGTCGAAGTGGGCCGCCGCTCTGCGCAGCTCCAACCTCAAGACACAAGAGTGGGCTGTCCAGCAAGCCCGAGAGGCGGCGACGAGGCAAGGCCTCGAAGTCCCCTCATGGGAGACCTGAGCCCGGGTCATCAAATTTGCCGGATTCAGAATAAAGTTGTTTCCATCCATGACCTCTGTGCGAGCGGGTATGAACACGATGTTACCGGTGTTTGGGACAACATGGTCCACATACGTGCAAGGTGTGTCCCGCAGACAAACGCCATGAACCCCATTTACATGACGTGGAGCTCATGTTCACTAGCCGATAAATTTTGTTGAGTGATGCGATCTCTCGATGTTTTTTTTCATTCTACCCTTGCCGCAATGCTGCTTCTGTACCTGAATAATAAGCACCCGTCGTTAGTGCATACTTATATCAAATAAATCCGCACGGTGTAATCTCTGCATATGCCGTTGTGATTTTTCTGCCGATGAATACATGTGACATCGCCGAATAAGGGCAGTCGAAGTCGCCTCAAGAAGAGTAATTGGCAATTTATTGATGGAAACGCGTACACTAGCCAACGAAGTCACCAAACACACGGGTTTATAAAAGCGCGTGTTAGTGCTGTACCGCCGATGCAATTCTGCTGCATACGCCGGTAAACTACCGTTCCCGCTGCAGTTTGTGCAATTTTAAATTCACCAAGGGAACTGCTTGGAAAAGTACCAAAGCTAAAGACTCACTAACCTTTCAGTACTTTTTTATATTACTAGAGAGAGGTGCCACATGATATATTTAAAGGCAGAGCAGCGCCAGTCAAAGTAGATGAGCGCTGGCGGCAAGGCCCGGTTTAGTCGTCTGCAGCGTAAGTATAAGAAAGAATTCAGTTGAGTACAAAACTAACATGCAAGAAGGGACTAAGTTGTGAAACAAACAAATCACTCGGCGTGTTAAGTTTGCTCAGGCTGCATCGAGGTGTGATGACTTCCCAAACGGGACGCGAACTTTTCAGCGAGAAATGGAACAAAAATATCATATGCAGCAGTTATTAGCAATTCTCGACTTGAACTAACTATTTTCTAAACACATTTCCAAAAACGCAAACAATATCTAAGATGCCCTCGGGCGAACAGAATAAAGCTGTTAAAGAAGCACTTCCTTGGTATCATTCCGATAAGACACAGCGTGATTTACACCCTTTACAAACAAGGCAGGGTGAAAACTTCGCAGCTCAAAAGAATCGACAAGAGTTATGCATGAAACAACTAGCAACAGTTGAACATGTGCAAAGCCACGCATATAGATGTAAAAACATGATGTGCGCGACAGCTGGTGCGAGGATTTACCGCGCCAATGAAACCAACAATTTCAGTTCTTGCAAACTTCAGTAGCTTTAACATAAAACGCAATGCGCTCGTGCAGTCGTGCTGCCTAGCTAGCGCAACGCGCTAAAGAAGCGGAAGACAATATAAGCGGCAAACAGCACTCCGAACTTTAGCGAAATGCCTTTAAACCTCATGCTGCACTGCAGACGAACTTCGTTGCTCACGCGTCTAACTACGATCGAGTGGAAAAAAACACCGACGAGACAAAGGAAAGGATGAGAACAAGAAATTTCCCTTCGAAGCGACGATTCATTTTTGATAGCGTTGCTCCCGCTGATGAGGCGTTGCCGTGAATGATTAGAAGTGCATCGCCACCAGGTTTTCACCGGTATTTGAGGCCCCCCACTGCAACAATTCTTCTTCGGCATTCCCTGAAGCTTTGGACACCCCACGCGTGCGAATGGTGTTGCCTATCTTGCTCTGAAAACGTGAATAAGACAGACAATCACGATCAACGACACAACAAACTACGGCGCGCGCCAGGCTCCTCTCCCGCGTGTTCTGCGCAAGGCCACCACCAGTGGCGCGTCCGTCGGCGTGCACGGCGCGTATAGGTACTACATCCTGAAAAGTAAAAGGCTTCAGTATTTTTTAGAGCCGCAGCTAGTGATGCCCTCTCGACAACCGTCGACGAGACCTAAAGGTCATGACGGCGAGCCTAAGTGACTCTCAAACCGAGATGGACAGCTAGACTAGTTGGAATTGGTTCATTCTTGAAAATGCAGCACAAGAACATGACCACGATAATTCGAGTTGTCCACTTTCATCCTAGTCTTGTTTTTGCGCGGTATATTCAAGCATGACTTTAACGAGCGCACTACACAACCCAGTTGGGAGCGCAGCGCTGCGTCTGCTCTGATAGGCCCATCTGTGTACACTTGGAGGTAATTTGCGTAATAACTTGTGAGATGCTCCAGAACTAAAGAGTTTGCTTCTCCAGACGGAAGAAAGCTCCTGGAATGAAATCATGGTATGCTTAATTTTTATTTTTTTATTATTTATTGAGCGTTTTGAGACGCACTGTAAATATACTTTATAGCTGTCTCGGGTAATGCGGCTAAAGGCCATAGTTTGAGTGAATCGGCTGCAACACCCATAGACAAATTCACACTTTGCGGAATACAGCGGACAACATTCCCCCAAGGTAAAATATATTCTAAATAAAGAAAATATATAGGTGCGCCCCAAATACAGTTTCACATACAAATGATTTCAATTACTTCATTGATGACAAGTGTAAATTAAGATATAGTTACCATGAAAATTCATATAACACATAATCGTGTCTAGCTAGGTCATGCTAAGACATCCAACTCACTGTGCTATTAGTACTCTTCTAAAGGAAGAAGCAGATTAAACAGGCTAATTGGTGAAATGGTGAAGCGTTTTTGCTTAATAATGAAAAAAAATTAGATAGGCTAATGTCTGAGTGCCGTACTTCGTACGTGTGCGGACGGTTACAATATTATTTTGCCTAGGGTAGGGTCTTCTTGACCACTTTGTTGAAGAGCTTCAACGGCAAACCTTACAGGAACAGAACTTCCACGGGAAGTATGTTAACTGTTACAAAGTAGTGTGTTCAAGGAATGGCAAATTAGAAATGGACCATGAAGGTCTTTTCTGGACCCTTAGGAGTAATGCAAGGATAGTTTTAGAAGAGATACCCCACACATGAAAACAATGGTGTAAGCGAAAATGAATGACAGTATGATATAGGTGCTTTTTGACGGATGTTGGAGCATAACTACAAGTCAGTTTCCTTATCGCTGTCGCTTTCCGAAGATCTTTCCGAAAACCTTCAGTTAGAACGGACCAAGTTAAATTTCTATGAAACCGAATTCTTAAAATATATTGTGGGCATTGTATTCAGCAAGATCTAGTTCTTAAATGTTATATTATCAATATCTGGATAATATCTCAGACGCATATTAAGAATTATTAGAGAAGAACAGGACGTTTTTAAGGTACATTGTAGCTTATCGCTTTGTAAGTTTCTGGTGGACACGGCAGTAGCGTCTACTAAATTATTTCTTCTAACCGTTATATAATCCTAGAAGCCAGAATTTGGTGATCTTTAGCTAACCAGATGCCCCTCTGATTAAGATCCCTGCCTTCTCCCTTTCTATCCTCGTCTTCCTTCCCAGGCTGTTTTACATACATATTATACAAACAAATATTATCACATATTTGTGACGGTGAAGAAGGCATCAAAACTGTGAATGACGAAACTAGCATATTGTTGGGCGAACCTGTGCCCTCACAACAGGCTACACTCAAACAACAACGATAGCGGAACACAGTCGGTGGTCGTCGAAATCTGCATTTGCCGGTCAAGCAAGTCGTCGTTTATACATAAGCCATCGAAGTTTCCAGAGTTATCGCTGGTGCCCGCATGTCTTCCAGAAAGGACTACACAATTCGCATCGCGCATACATGCATTCAGGTTACACAAGTTTGAGGGACAACAGACAGCGGATAAAACCATCGATAACATTCGAGAAACTTCCAAAACTTGCAGGCGCGTCCTGCGCTGAGCGATAACATAAGTTGGACGGTGAAACGCGGTCAACCATTAAACAAGTACACGTGTCAATATATTATACTAAATTGAATCTAAGGGGAAGCTTTAGCTCCAGGGCTCGTACGTGGGAAATCGGCAATCCTTTCTTCTGAGCAACCACGGCACTGAAATTGATGAGTTACGTCGAGCTTGGAAGAAACAGTCAAAACGTAGTGATTTCAGAAAGAATCTTTTATTTAAACTGGCATATTTTTAATTTCACACAAATGCATACAAAATGCGAAATTTCAAGAAACAACGCATGAAGTATACAACTCTGTACCTCAGCTACAAAAAGGATATCGTAATTCTGTAAACTGCACCTAATATTGCATCTGAACCAAACATAATACTTCTATATTTACCGATTTCCAGATATTCTTATGAAAAATGCCATTACTCTGCTGTAATCACTGAGACTTAACCTTTGTCTTAAATGTAACAGATTGAATTCAAATCGAGTGAGCGGTCTCCTCGTGAAATCATTATTGCGTTTTGCATGTATTTTGCGCTGTCGGCATCGGAGATAGGCCCGATCTAAAGCTTCCTCTTAATGCATCACAGTAGTTCTATAGGAAACCGGGGAAACATAACGCTGAGTATACGCAAGCCGGAGGCTAAAAAGAAAACTATTCGAGGAGGAAAAATTCAACGGAAGTTTCGCAGGAGCACTTATCTAGGCCAGACGTCTCATTCGGAGTGCCGACGACCTGCCTGGCCAGGTGCCTAACAAAATCGTCGATTCATTGCCAGTCGAGCAAAGAGCTGGCCGTCATCGATATAAAGATGATACATAAGCGCACTCGTTTCCAAGTGCCAAGGCGAAGCAAAAGTCTCAGTGTGTGTGTTTCTTTTTACATTGTTTTCTTTCGTTGTGCGTCATTTGATACGTCACTGCTCATATTTCAAATTTTTCAAGGTCGATACACCACGTGGTGGCGAACAAAGGAAACTGAATGAAGAGTCCCTAATTCCTGGGTACGTTGACTAAAGTTTCCTGCCGTCCAGGCACTCATTGCCGGTGACAAACACCGAAACAACAGCTTGCTGCGCCGCACCGGTTTCGTAAATAGAGACAGCGAAGGACGGTTGAGGAAAGCTATCAATAGACGCAGGACCACGTGATCAAACGAGGCGGCGCACACGGGAGTGCGGTGAAAAGGCTATAATGTCGGCACGCAGGTACCCCTAAAGCACACCGATCTGTTAATAGAAAGGTGAATTACATTTCACGAATTCTTTGACTTACATTCTTTGATTTAGCCATTCAGTATGTGTGACTGGGCGTGTAGCTGTTCTTGGCCAGTTCTCCGGAATGCGCATTTTCAACTGTTACACAAATGACGCAGACTCCCTAACTGCTGACTGATACGTGTCGCACATTTCTTTTCTAACACCTGTCAACATTCTTCGGTCGACAAGCATCATGCACCACCTTCGTCCTTGTGACATCGCTACGTATACGTTTCACCCTGTGCATCCGCCTGATTTGGAGTCTGTATTTCGGCATAGCTTGTAAACGATGTAGTCCACATTTTTGAACACCGTAGCAAATTATGTTGCACTGTAATAAAGATATAGCATTAAATTTTTCATATATGTACCCATCGCTTACGTAATACCCCTTCAATGGAGTCTTTAAGAAAATAAAATGAAAATGAAAAAAAAAAAAAGAACATGAACATCTCGTGACAACAAAGTTGTGACCTTTGTGGGGGAGAAATATCCCCATTCCATGAGGTTAAACGTTGCATAACATAAAAGTAAACAAGTTGTAGTCGTTGCCGTTAGTCGTAAAACGTTTAATTAGTTGCTTATGTAAAAGATTGCTCCACGTATATTCACATATGAGTATGGGATCTGCATATTTTTGTATTTGCCCGTATATTAAATCTTCGGACAGGACAATGCCATGCTACTTTGGCCGTCTTTCCTCGCTTTTAATCACGTTTGGCTCTTTAGGTAACAGTTTATTACTTTCGAACATAGCTATAGCAACATAACCCATAGTTCGTAATAAAACATGCCAAGTTAAATAATAAGCGTTCTTGACTACTGTATGAAAACACCAGTTTTCGCGCACACATGCATGATGATGGCTGCACTCGAATACTTCAGAACCAAGGTTTGAAGCAGACGTTCTTCTCTATATTTTTTTTTCATATGGTAACCCATGCCACACCGTCTTTAGCTTCTGCACCATCACCGGCACGCGCCGGCTGCAGTAATTTCCCTCGCATCACGAGCCTTGAACTCTGCCTAACCGACTCCTTGAAGTGGAGGGCGAGCTATGGGATGAGCCGTGGCAGCTGGAGTTGAGCAAGAATATGAAATTCCACCATCGGGCAACGGCTACGGCGTAGGCGACATGTTTTGTGATAACTAAACAGCCCCGAGGTTTTTGGACGCTTCTTGAGACGCTGAAGAAGTCCTTCAAGGTAACTGACTATTTACTTAATTTGAGGTTCAGGTTAAATATCTTGCAACAAGGTTATGACAGTCTTCACGAAACATAAACCTATTAACTCACATCACACATATCACGTAAATAGGAAGAACGTAACGGACCTCATTTTACGCCTAGGTTTTCGAGTAGCTGTTCCGTTCATATGTTCGTGCAGAGCCATGGCGTTCAGCGGGTCGCCTAGCTTTCGAGCTCAGTCCGGCCAAATAGACAGCGATGAAAATTGTCTCTGGCGTGATGAATGATTGCAGCACAGAAGTAATCTACAGGACAATTCTTCCTCACATACGTGCCTCAACAAGCGAGCACTCGGTAAGCTGCAGTCAGGCGGACAGCGGTCCAGAAATAGCACCATCCGTGTGACCCGTAACAGTTTGCGAGAGTTGTAACAAATCTCGGTGTAGCCGGTGGGTGGTGCGACAGTGGAGGGCGAGCCATTTGAAGGTTTATAACTCGGTGTTTATGAAAACATTCGCACACTTCAGTGATCTCTGAAGAAATTCCAGAATCGACTTGTAGCGGCACAACCATAGACTGCATGGCATCTGAAAAGAGAACAAGAACGAAAAGCTCTGAGCTATAGGCTAGACAGCCGGCGCCATGTTCAGCTCGTCGCTTCAGGCTTGACGCAATCATGTCCAGACTCCTCCGCTCTAAACGACGTCTATATAGCACTGCTCGCAAAAAACAGAAAAAAAGAACCTGTTCACTTCAAGCTAAAAAGTGCATTGAAAAATCCTTGAGAGGCTTCTAGGAGTTCGCTCCAAGCTTACGCTAATTCGTCAATGTTTTCTATTACAGCTGAAATAAGTTATCATTTACCTGAATCCGAACATCCAGCTCGTATACACTATTGTTGCAAGGAATTTCATTGCATATGTTTCCCCACCACAAAGAAGAGGAAAAAGTGAAAAACGGAAAGCTAGGGCGTGAGTGCTCCGCGCGAAACGCAGTCATCGATTGTCGCTGACGTGACCACATTCAATGCAAAGCTTCATCAAGTAGCTAAGAGGACACCAATTTGGTAACCCGCCGTGGTTGCTCAGTGGCTATGGTGTTGGGCTGCTGAGCACGAGGTCGCGGGATCGAATCCCGGCCACGGCGGCCGCATTTCGATGGGGGCGAAATGCGAAAACACCCGTGTGCTTAGATTTAGGTGCACGTTAAAGAACCCCAGGTGGTCAAAATTTCCGGAGTCCTCCACTACGGCGTGCCTCATAATCAGAAAGTGATTTTGGCACGTAAAACCCCAAAATATTATTATTATTATTACCAATTTGGTAAATATTGGCCCTGACTGCACAGAACTTGTCGAAGAATACATGAAAGGGACGAAATATATTAAAGGCACGAGGTGTGAGACTATGCACGAATGGAGTGCTAATTTGCTTTCACAGGCTTTCATTACATAAATTTTTTTCCTTTTCTGTTTGGTGCTTCATCTCCGTATTTTCGATTGTTTTTGACTTTACAAGAGGGGAACTCGTTCTGAAGAACCACACACAACTAATAATACATTCGGAGGGGTTAGAAACATACTCACTACGTATACTCCTAATTAAGGTAATGCTTCGCAACCTTTTTTTTTTAAACAAAAGAAAAGATTCGCTGGAGTTATTGCGTCTTGCTCACATTGATGGGTTCATATGAATAGAAGATAAATAAATTTACTAAACAGGATGGCTGAGCGACGTAAGCAGGGGTAAGGGTCAATGGAGGGAATCATTAAATAAACAAAGTAATACAGAAAGAAATCCTTGAGAAATGAAATGTAAACGTTCACTAAGATTGGATGAGTAGGGCGTAATCCGACAGTGATTGTAAACAGCGGTCGTTATTATCTTCACTCCTTAGTCTTAAAGAAGACGCTGTGCAGGCCTAAAGTTGCGAAATCCCAGTGTCCCTGTGTTCCGGCATGCCGGAAAAATTGCGTGTCGAAGATTGCCAGCATGCCTTACGAATGATAGCATCTTCAACGACTCTCCGAGGACTTGACGGCAAAATGAACCTGCCATACCACACATGACGACGGTCTTTTCAACTAATATGCGCACCAATAAAACGGGGAGGGTGTTGGGTGCCGCGACCATGGTCTAGTGTGCGCCTCAGCGACTGACCTCGCTATGATTTCAACGCGCCAAGTATCCATAAGGATGAGAAAAAGAAAAGATTAACCGCCATGATTATCATGCTTGAAAACCAGAATAACATTCACAGGACGTCGGAATCATACATGGTATCACTGATGACGACTTGTTATCCCACAGAAGGAGTAAACATGGGCGTTTATTTCGTTTATACACGAAACGAGATAGTAATGGCACAGCTCGGTGCTGTACAGGCAGATTTACAGCGTGGAGGTGAGTGCTCTCCCTTAACCTTCCCGTAATATGCGGTGCGTAGTAGTATTTTTTTCTGTGGTGGTGGTTCGCCGCAGCAGGATGTTTAGCCTGGCGATTGAGGCTCGTAATCACTTCTCCCAAACCTGTTTTTGCTGGTACCCTGAAGTGGGTTACAACATGTCTAGCAGACTTGTGTGCTTCCTTGATGGCCTTCGGAAAAAAGAACGTGTTGCAAGCATGTATGCGGAAAGCTTTTAGGTTCTCAAAAAAATTTCACCGACCATTACGGTACTCGCCAATGCGAAATTTGAGCGCTGCTCTATACGGTTTTCAATTTGGGAAATATTGCCTGGTGCGTAAAATTTGTCTCGTGCGACACTTTGCAAATGCAGCGAAGTGTGGCGTGACTGCCTCGCTAATCTGGAGAACGCGAGGGTCATCACATATGGAAGAGGAAGGGGGTGACGCGTGGGCGCGTTTCACAGCAGGCGCCACCGACAGACTTCCCAGACGACGTGCGCTACTCTGACGCCATCTAGTAACCATAGTCACCGCACTACGCTTTCGCCGTACCTTCTTCCGCTTTCCGCCTCACGGTTCCGCAGCACCCTCCTCCGCCACTTTCCTCCTAGTGCTCTCTACCCTATCGTCGTATTTCATCACCGTTGCGTTCCCCGTTGCTCTTTCATCTTTTGCTGTGCTCGTTCTCACGGTGACGCCGCTGCAGCCGCCGCCGCCGCTTGCCGCAAGAATGGGCCCCGGAGAGCTGTGAATAGAGGGAAACCCGTTCGATCACGGAAGCTTGAGCACGACCACCGAAAATATTCTGCCTCCCTTCTCGTTGTAAGACGTGTACTTTGCCGGATCGATACGCCGCGTCTTGAACAGCCGGGCCAGCGACGTGTATAGGCAGATACTGATCCTATCTGAAAAAGTGGTGGTGTTTGCTTTTGATGACTACTTGGCCAGTGGCGTACCCTGAACTATTTTTCTATAGCAAAAGAACCCCGACTTCAGATGGGACGTAAGACGAAGGAGTGGACAGGAAGAGCGGACGAAGTATTTTTCAAGTGGGGGAGGGGAGGCAAGCCATATTATTTCTCTCTCTTTCACGTCACACACACACACACACACACACACACACACACACACACACACACACACATATTATATGTATATGTGTGTGTGTGTACTCGAAAAATAGTTCGTCCAGTCTTCCTGTCCACTCATTCGTCTTAGGTCCCGTCTGAAGTCGCGGTTCGTGTATATATATAAATATAGATTGTACTGAAGGCAGTGGGCAGTGGGAATGGTGCTAGTGAAAGAGAAGAAGATGACGAGACGTGCTGGCTTCCCCGTTTTGATAAAGCCCCGACCTGTTTAAGCCTACTGCTACAACCTAGAACTAGTGCTGCTAGGCAAACACCCCCATTGTATTTGGTGGAGGTGCTGGGTTACACACACACACACACACACACACACACACACACACACACACACACACACATATGTATATATATATATATATATATATATATATATATGCGGAGAGAGAGCAGTAGAGAAATTTCTTTGACGGAGGCCTTTAGCGTTTGGCGCATTTGTGTGTACCTTGTGTATGCTTTTAAAGCATTGGATCATGTGCATTTCTTTAGAGCGCCGCCCTTAGGGCCCATTTCTACGGCGAGCGTTGGCGTCGGCATCTGCGTCGCTCGTAACTAAGAGATCGAGCACGGCGAAGGATGAAAGAGCGAATGCGGAGCGCAGCGTGGGATGAAAGATGGCGATTGCGGAGAGCGCGAGGAGGAAAGCAGAGGAGGACGGTATGGCGAAAGCGTGAGAAGCAGTACGTAGTGCCGCGCAAGACGGGTTCTGGGGTGATGGTGGCTACCTATGATATGGCGCCAGAGTAGCGCGCGCCGTCTGTTCAGCGATGACGCCACCTGTACCATATATGGAAACAAAGCGCTGCATGAGACGAATTCTCCCTGCGGCGGCTGCTGTGAATCGCGCCCACGCGTCACCCACGCGCTGCCTCTCGCCACGCCTCGCTCCGTTTGCAATGTGCCGCACGAGACAGATTGTCCGCGGAAGCCTATATATTACGAAATAAGAATAGGCATAGAGCTGCGCTCAAAGTTTGCATTCGTCGGTGAATTTTTCCACTTGATATATATGTATATACATGACATTTTCGAATTACCGTTCCATTAAAAGAGGGTGAAAAACACGTCCTCGAGTTACCTTTCTCATTGACAGATCTGATTATGTACCCCACATGATTATCCTTTACAGACAGTGTTGCCGAATTCTTTTGAACTGTGTCGCTAATCGCTTCATCGATTTTAGAGGTAACAGGTATTTTACCTATTCAGCGCGATTAGTACGATTACAGCAGCGAGCTCATAGAATCATTATGCATTCAAAATACACGGACCCGGCAGATCTCCGTTTCCGTCTTACCATATTTTTAACTATAAAATCTTTGTACGCAAGTCACTCGTATAATTCATCATATGCAGCAGTTCAAAACGCCTGCATTGAATAGTGCCCTTACAATTCTTAAAGGAAACACAATGGCGGGAACGGCCTTAAGTTTACCTATTCTATAGGCCGAAACACTTATGGTCAAAGGCTACTTGAATTTTGTGGCACTCTCTTATGGAATGAAATTCCCAATAATATAAAGGTTAGTAAGAATTCTGAGTGATCACTTCAGCGCTATATATAAGACCTGTAAACAAGCCATCTAAAGGAAATAAAAAATTGGATTTTCTCTTCAGCGTATAGCGCTTCACGATTGAAACTCGATACTCGGGGCGCCGGCAGCTGTCATTCTTGGCACCACCGGTGAGCGCTATGTTTGTCGCTTGTGAGCCGCATGCATTCAAAATGCATCACAGAGACTCTCGCTATCATGTGACACAAAAATGCACCAGATCGGTGCCGCGAGCGCGCACCCGTAGCGAAACAAAGCGCTGGCAGCCGAGCGCTCCGCGCATCGCGTTCTATCGCTGAGCCTTTAACATCTTCAATATTTCAGTTCTAGTGCGAAGCCTTATTGAGTGTTTTCCTGAAGGGCTGTCCAAATATTTACCATGCACGCGATGTCTATTCGCATATTTTGTGTCCATTTTCCACAGGCTCTCTACAAACCTTGTGGCTATTGGCAGACACTTGGTTGTGATCTTGTGCCCAAAATAACCACAACTAAAAGCTAAAATAAAGTAAGAGAAAAAAATTGCTAAAATTTTTGCTAAACCGCAACTTAACGAGAATTCTATATTGAAACTTAAAAATTAAATTTAAACTAAATTACGTGCTTTGAAACTCTGTACATAAGCTAAAGTGACATAAACCAGTTACCTAGACGTTTCTTGTTTGTTTATTGTCGGTGCGGGGGGAAGGGTAAACAGACAATTCAAGTGCAGTGTGTAGAAAGCCTTTACCTTACTAATTTATCCAGAAAAAAAAAGATGATAGGATAAATTATGCGTTTCCCTTCAGATTGCGGGGTTAATATACAGCGAAATTCCAAAGAAGAAAAAATGACTTAGTTTTCCTAGCGCAAAACGTGCATAGTCTACATTGGCTCTCAATTTTTAGGTTAACTTGAAGTTGACTTATTGAGTTTTACGTGCAAAAGTCACAATATGGTTATTAGGCATGCCGTAGTGGGCGACTCCGGAAATTTGGACCAGGTGGGGTCCGTTATTACGCACCTAAATCTAAGCACGCGGGTGTTCTCGGATTTCGCTCCCATCGAAGTGCGGCCGCCGTGGCTGCGATTCGATCCCCCGACACCGTGCTTAGCAGCCGACAGCCACTAAACAATCACCGCTGGTTCTCGATGTTCGGGATATGGTAACTAAATTTTGCGAAACGCTTTCGGCCATTTGTTTTTAACACAGGGATGACAATACACGTTAAATACGACGCTTCTGTCCTGGATCTACATTAAAGCTGACGTGAAGAACTGATTGTTCCGAAAGCCATGAGAAACAAAAGCAATTTGTTCAAACTCGCGTGAACGATCTCATTCGCTACAATATCTACGCCTTTATATACGTTCATCTGCTGTGTTTTAAATCTGAACATAAAATTTATTTTAATTGCGTTCGCTAAATTTAGTTACTGCTATGCTTGAAACCTTGCACCAATTGAATCCATTTAGTGATACCGCAGAACGCGCCGCGTTTAAACCAATTCAGGTCAGTATTGTAAAGAAATAAAGAAACACTAGTTTTTTGAGTGCAATGGTCTGTGATTACCACTGTGTTCTGAAGCACAATCACGGTTTGAATACGACCAATGTGGATGCATCTGGTCATGGAGCCTATGCATCGTATAGTCTGTTTCGGCCGCGTAATATAGCTTTTAGTAATAAACTACATTCTAGAAGCCTATTTTTGAAGTACCCTTTCTACAATCAAATTGGCAAAAAATGTCATCATCTCTTCATTCAAGTTGCTTAAATGCTGTCGCTCGCTAAACAAACAAGTTAGAAATTCAGCGACGAAATTCCAAAAATGGCAGCACTGAATACAGACAGGTAAAGTATAAAAAACGCTAATTTTGTTTTTTCCGAGATGGTTAGGTTAGCCGGTCTCAAGACAAAATAGACAACTCAAGCGGCGGAAGGTGACAACTGTTTTCGACCACCCAGCAACAGCGCCTCTGCAATGCAGGCGGGCAAGGCGCGCCCCGCAGGCGGCTCGCTGAGGCCTGCCGAGCGTCATCTGCTTTCACGGCGAAGCCCGAAAGGCAATCCTAGCCGCCCACACAGGGATACGTAAAAAAGAACAACATATTTACAAGGGCACTATTTTGAAAGTAAACTTGGCCTCAGCTGTTGTTTTGTTAGATTGGCCAGTGTGCAGCTGACAATTCCCCCTTTCGAAAGCGATAAATGGCCTACATTGCCCTCCCCCCCCCCTTCATGTGAGGTGTGGGCGGCAAGCGTCCGTTTTGCTCCCGTGGAATATACGCGTATGCTCTTGTTACGAAGAGCGCAGGCTAGGCAGGAACCCAAAGCGATCGGAAGAAAGCGTGAATGTCCGGTTTTGTGACTTTATTACTCTTTGGGGGCTTCACTTTGGATGAAATTGAAAGGGCGCAGTGTGTGCAAGAGCATCAGCTTCCTCATTGTCGTCAATACCAGTTTGGGAAAGAATCCACTGAAACTTTAGCATGGCTCTTGTTGTTGAGGCCGTTCACGAATAGCGGAAACTTGCACGGAAACAATATTGCGGATGGTATATATACCATGACATATGTAGTTGTTGCAATTGAGGCTTGGAACCTACACGCCTCGTGCACCGCCTATAGAGGCGCCACTGAAAGCCACCTAGCGGACGCTTAGAACAGTACACGCGAGAGCAGTAGCAGACGACAACCCTTTGCAGCAAGGATGGCGGAAGTTCGCGGCTGCGATTTCTCCTTTGTTCGGGTGCCTGGCTGCTTCTTCTGCGGTGACAGCTGTAGAGGAGATGCTGACCTCTGTGCGAGCGGGTATGAACACGATGTTACCGGTGTTTGGGATAACATGGTCCACATACGTGCAAGGTGTGTCCCGCAGACAAACGCCATGAACCCCATTTACATTACGTGGAGCTCATGTTCACTAGCCGATAAATTTTGTTGAGTGATGCGATCTCTCGATGTTTTATTTTATTCTACCCTTGCCGCAATGCTGCTTCTGTACCTGAATAATAAGCACCCGTCGTTAGTGCATACTTATATCAAATAAATCCGCACGGTGTAATCTCTGCATATGCCGTTGTGATTTTTCTGCCGATGAATACATGTGACATCGCCGAATTAGGGCAGTCGAAGTCGCCTCAAGAAGAGTAATTGCCAATTTATTGATGGAAACGCGTACACTAGCCAACGAAGTCACCAAACACACGGGTTAATAAAAGCGCGTGTTAGTGCTGTACCGCCGATGCAATTCTGCTGCATACGCCGGTAAACTACCGTTCCCGCTGCAGTTTGTGCAATTTTAAATTCACCAAGGGAACTGCTTGGAAACGTACCAAAGCTAAAGACTCACTAACTTTTCAGTACTTTTTTATATTACTAGAGAGAGGTGCCACATGATATATTTAAAGGCAGAGCAGCGCCAGTCAATGTAGATGAGCGCTGGCGTCAAGGCCCGGTTTAGTCGTCTGCAGCGTAAGTATAAGAAAGAATTCAGTTGAGTACAAAACTAACATGCAAGAAGGGACTAAGTTGTGAAACAAACAAATCACTCGGCGTGTTAAGTTTGCTCAGGCTGCATCGAGGTGTGATGACTTCCCAAACGGGACGCGAACTTTTCAGCGAGAAATGGAACAAAAATATCATATGCAGCAGTCATTAGCAATTCTCGCCTTGAACTACCTATTTTCTAAACATATTTCCAAAAACGCAAACAATATCTAAGATGCCCTCGGGCGAACAGAATAAAGCTTTTAAAGAAGCACTTCCTTGGTATCATTCCGATAAGACACAGCGTGATTTACACCCTTTACAAACAAGGCAGGGTGAAAACTTCGCAGCTCAAAAGAATCGACAAGAGTTATGCATGGAACAACTAGCAACAGTTGAACATGTGCAAAGCCACGCATATAGATGTAAAAACATGAAGTGCGCGACAGCTCGTGCGAGGATTTACCGCGCCAATGAAACCAACAATTTCAGTTCTTGCAAACATCAGTAGCTTTAACATAAAACGCAATGCGCTCGTGCAGTCGTGCCGCCTAGCTAGCGCAACGCGCTAAAGAAGCGGAAAACAATATAAGCGGCAAACAGCACTCCGAACTTTAGCGAAATGCCTTTAAACCTTATGCTGCACTGCAGACGAACTTCGTTGCTCACGCGTCTAACAACGATCGAGTGAAAAAAAAACACCGACGAGACAAAAGAAAGGATGAGAACTAGAAATTTCCCTTCGAAGCGACGATTCATTTTTGATAGCGTTGCTCCCGCTGATAAGGCTTTGCCGGGAATGATTAGAACCGCATCGCCGCCACGTTTTCACCGGTATTTGAGGCCCCCACACTGCAACAATTCTTCTTCGGCATTCCCTGAAGCTTTGGACACCCCACGCGTGCGAATGGTGTTGCCTATCTTTCTCTGAAAACGTGAATAAGACAGACAATCACGATCAACGACACAACAAACTACGGCGCGCGCCAGGCTCCTCTCCCGCGTGTTCTGCGCAAGGCCACCACCAGTGGCGCGTCTGTCGGCGTGCACGGCGCGTATAGGTACTACATCCTGAAAAGTAAAAGGCTTCAGTATATTTTAGAGCCGCAGCTAGTGATGCCCTCTCGACAACCGTCGACGAGACCTAAAGGTCATGACGGCGAGCCTAAGTGACTCTCAAACCGAGATGGACAGCTGAACTAGTTGGAATTGGTTCATTCTTGAAAATGCAGCACAAGAACATGACCACGATAATTCCAGTTGTCCACTTTCATCCTAGTCTTGTTTTTGCGCGGTATATTCAAGCATGACTTTAACGAGCGCACTACACAACCCAGTTGGGAGCGCAGCGCTGCGTCTGCTCTGATAGGCCCATCTGTGTACACTTGGAGGTAATTTGCGTAATAACTTGTGAGATGCTCCAGAACTAAAGAGTTTGCTTCTCCAGACGGAAGAAAGCTTCTGGAATGAAATCATGGTATGCTTAATCTTTATTTTTTTATTATTTATTGTGCGTTTTGAGACGCACTGTAAATATACTTTATAACAGTCTCGGGTAATGCGGCTAAAGGCCATAGTTTGAGTGAATCGGCTGCAACACCCATAGACAAATTCACACTTTGCGGAATACAGCGGACAACATTCCCCCAAGGTAAAATATATTCTAAATAAAGAAAATATATAAGTGCGCCCCAAATACAGTTTCACATACAAATGATTTCAATTACTTCCTTGATGACAAGTGTAAATTAAGATATAGTTACCATGAAAATTCATATAACACATAATCGTGTCTAGGTAGGTCATGCTAAGACATCCAACTCACTGTGCTATTAGTACTCTTCTAAAGGAAGAAGCAGATTAAACAGGCTAATTGGTGAAATGGTGAAGCGTTTTTGCTTAATAAAGAAAAAAAATTAGATAGGCTAATGTCTGAGTGCCGTACTTCGTACGTGTGCGGACGGTTACAATATTATTTTGCTTAGGGTAGGGTCTTCTTGACCACTTTGTTGAAGAGCTTCAACGGCAAACCTGACAGGAACAGAACTTCCACGGGAAGAATGTTAACTTTTACTAAGTAGTGTGTTCAAGGAATGGCAAATTACAAATGGACCATGAAGGTCTTTTCTGGACCCTTAGCAGTAATGCAAGGATAGTTTTAGAAGAGATACCCCACACAAGAAAACAATGGTGTAAGCGAAAATGAATGACAGTATGATATAGGTGCTTTTTGACGGATGTTGGAGCATAACTATAAGTCAGGTTCCCTATCGCAGTCGCTTTCCGAAGATCTTTGCGAAAAGCTTCAGTTAGAACGGACGAAGTTAAATTTCTATGAAACCGAATTCTTAAAAAATATTGTGGGCATTGTATTCTGCAAGATCTAGTTCTTAAATGTTAACTTCTTATTTCCTAGCAACAATTTATCTTTTAGTTTAAATGTAATATATTTTGCTTTGGGAATATTTAGCAGAATTTCGTTCGCGTGTGCCCAATAGTGCAAGTTTTCCAACCATTTGCTCGCACGCATAAAAACTTCAAGTTTATAGCTGAATAAGAAGACAGGCAAGTATTAGGGGCATAAAATGCAATTCAGGGATATTTAGAATATTAACTCAGTCATATATATAGAGTAGAAATAAGGATGGGCCCAAGGTTGATCCTTGAGGAACCCCATACACCAGATTTTCACAGGACGAGCTGGATTCGTGGAACTAGAGAAATTGTCTTAATAAAGAAATTCGCGGGCTTTACGTTCCGATACCGCGATCTGATTAGTAGGCATGCCGTAGTGGGAACTCGGGATACATTGTGAGCACATGGGGTTCTTTATGGTCCACACAATGCACAGTACACGGGCGTTGTGGCATTTCGCCCACAACGAAATGCGGCTGCCGTGGCCGGAAATTTCACCCCGCGACCTCGTGCTTAGCTGCCCACTGCCCTAGCAACAAAGCAATCACGGCGGGTCAAATTGGTTTCGTGACGCCAGATAGCTTATTAGTAATGTATGTGCTAAACCCCCTATACCGTATGCTGATTCGTTACTAAACCATATGGTATGTTTAACCGAATCAAAGGACCCCCCTGCCTGAAGTCGAGGAGAACATGAAGCGTACAAGTATTTATTTTTATATTTTGAATTATGTGACCTTTTACGAATAAAAGTGCCTAAAGAAGACTCGCCTTCTTGTAAACCAAATTGATGTGGTACGGTGGTTTTAGCTATAAATGAATGTAAAAGCAGTGTTTTGTGCTGGGTACGGTCTTCAAAGTTCTTTTTTGATGTTGTTGTTTAGTCTGGTTAGAAATTGCTCTATATAAGTGATGCGTAATGCATGGCTTCCGGGATTTTCTAGGCGTTTTTTATGGTTACACAGAAATACAAACATATATCCTTAAACGGATTTAGAAAGCTATTCAGTCCTGAATTTGCTTGTTCATATTTTTATGTGAAGCGCCAGTCAATATGACACGAACTCTTGTATCTTCGGTATATTTTTATTGTTTATCTTTCTACACATCATTGTTTAACGTTTATCATTTTCTAAGAGCTTGTTCAAAGAGTTTGGTATCTGACAATGTATTGGAAAGTGTTCACTAATCACACGGCCTAAAGCACCAGTCTAATGATGCCGAAGGACAGTTAGTTATGCAAAGATTAAGTAAAGACTCGGTGTGAGATGTAAATATAGTTGCATAACCCAATAAATGCTTTAACATCGTAAGTTTCGATTACATTTAAATGTCCTGCACTAATTTGACTAGCTGCAGTAGTATTAAAGTTAAATTCACCCAAAAGGACCACTGCAACGCTTAAAACCTGACCCTCTTCGAACATGTTTCCAGTGAGCCTTAAAAAAGCGTTAACACTGCCCGATGGTAGACTATACAAACATCAACCAAAAGGCTATTACACTGCAGCATAACAGACCTGCAGTCATCGGTGATTAGGTTAAGCATTTTTAGTTCTCTAAACGGCAATACATTGTTCACGTACATATTGCCGCCACCACATCTTCGACTGCAGCGCGGAACAGACACACACTTATACCCATCAAGTTGAGGAAACGAATGGTCGTG
Organism: Dermacentor variabilis; assembly: GCF_050947875.1. NCBI lineage: Eukaryota > Metazoa > Arthropoda > Arachnida > Ixodida > Ixodidae > Dermacentor > Dermacentor variabilis. Next base: position 32,962,187 of record NC_134569.1, read on the forward strand.
TTTGAGCCATGTTTCTGTGAATGGAAGTAGGCTAAATCTGTGTGGTAAAGAGCCAAGATACACCTTTTCGTCATCATATTTATTTGCCAAACTTCTAGCATTTATGTAGAAAACGGAGGCCCATTTGTTTTAAACATGATCATGAAGGAACAACTCATTGATACAACTATCTATTTTTTCATAGGTTGTGCTGAAGATAGCTTACTCAGACCCTTTATCTACGAGTGTAACATATTTTGCTAAATTGTCTTCTGTCTCGATTCATACAACACGGGCACCAGCACACTTGCTAAAACATATCGTATTCGATCATGAATAGCACAACCAGGAACCAAACAGTCTCTCAGAATATATATATATATATATATATATATATATATATATATATATATATATATATATATATATATATATATATATATATAATGATTAAAACGCGAAGCGATGCCTCAAATACATGGGGAACTAAACATAAAAACGGTTGCAAGCAGGGTTTTGTTCATCGTTCCTGCGAGCTACCGTCGCAAAACGAAACGGAAGGACGAGTGCTGACGTCTTTGTCACTGTCGGCTAGAATGGCGTCGTCCTCCGTGAAACTCACCAAGGTGGACAAACACAATCGGACATACTTTGTTACTGTCGGCTAGAACGGCGTCGTCCCCCGTGACACCGACCAAGGTTATTGGACAAAGATAACATCAGGGATACCCGCGACGCAATCGAACGCTGCAAAACCTTTCATGAATTGTGTCTTGTTGGACAGCGCGACTTTGAAGACCGCTCGCTTTATGCGTCTGCACAGCAGAGCCTATAATCTTGCTCAAAGTTGCTATTAATGTGCTGTAACCACATTGATGCGGCACTGACAGCGTTCTCAAACTGGAGAAGAAAGTCGGTACAACATGTAGAGTCATAATTGCCAGCTATCCGCTTTCGGGAAAGGCGAAGTGGAAGCGGGCATGGTGAACATGGCGAACAGACGAAAGCAAAATGAAAATAAAAATAAAATTAGTGACAATTTAAATGCAAGAATGCAAGTCAAGTGCTCTATGATTAAGTCGCACCTCTTTGAGGTCTCGGATATATAATTTAAACCACGTTCACCGCATTGCAAAATGCTGTTCAGAAGCTCACTCGACAAACGTCTTCCCGCTTCTAGGAGCGAAGTGCAACTGATGGTAGTCCGCGCCAGAACTATAGTTCCTCTCTGCTGAAAATTCATGTCTGATAATCCCGCTCTTCATACAGGTTTCGTTTGCAATCACTCATCTCTGGCTCTACGGGACACAAAACGCACGAGAATGGGTGGCATCTTGCCAGTCTTGACATGAAGCCTTTGCATTGCCTCAAATTCTTGCACTGTAAGGGGAGCCAACGAAAGTTCGTTCGCAAGGTTGTTGACACTGCTCTGTGAGCCCCCCTTTTCAGCATGGGCTGCACCACGAATTTCCAAATTCTAGCGGCACCCACACTGCTCAACTTGGTTCACTTCTGTCCATTGTTTCCTTGATTTATCATAAAGCCCTAGTGCTACAATATTGGCGACGCGCTTCTTTAAGGATACCACCACGTCTTCCTGCTTGCCAAGTTCCTGAAATATATGGTCATAATTATTTGACAGAAGTTGTATTGAAGATTATTGTATAATCTACAGAAGATTTTCCGTCCGAAAGCTGCTCTACACTTCTATTAACGTTGCCTACTTCTATAAGTTTTTATTCATAGCGGCCAGTTGATTGAACACGTGAGTGATCGTGCGTACATCTGAACTTTCAAACTGTTCTTTTAGCTCCGACTGACGTCTCGCACAATTCCACTTGTCTTTCATTTTTTGCTGTATTTCTGTTCAATCCCCAACAATTCCCAAGTCGTACTTAAGCCTACAGCAATGTGCCCAAAACAAAGGTAGCATGAGCAAATAATTCCTTGTAAGAACCACAATGTTCTTGTGTCGACATAGCACGACAATGTTCTCAGATTCAGACATGTCTAAACGTGACCGCGGCAAATGACAATTTTGAAAACAAAAATAAAAGCGAGGTCAAGGGATAAAAACTTCCCACAACTAACCTGCAGCAATACAAAGAAGACTTGTAAAGCTTTGTCAAACTTAGTCACTTGTAAACCTTGTCGAACGAGTTTATAACTTGCCTTATATGTTGCTTTTAGCTGGGCGGGGATTCACGTATATGATCGGCATCTGTCTCATGATTAGGGATGACAAGAGAAGCAGCGTCACCGTTGCAAATCCATTGGCTTTCATTGACTGAGCACTGCAACAACTTGCAGCAATACAAACACTTGTTAAGCGTTGTCGAACTTTTTTGCTTGCCGCTGTCACCGCGAAGTGTGAAAAATCAGAATGTGCATGTAGTATCTTCAAAATTCTTCGAATGTTCAAATATGGGTCTACTTTTTGCCTGACTTTGCTGCAGCGCAATCCTAAGGCGCCGAGCGCGTGCGAATCGGTTATAAGCGAAGCTTTGTTTGATGTTTACTGAAATGTCTCCCCTTCTCCTTCATCATTTCTCACTGCCTCAAGGCTCATCGGTCGACGCGGGCTCCGGTCCAATTTTGTTCTCTTTAATTCTTTCTCCACACTAGGCTGCTTTTCATGCCCACATCCCCACTTCTCTCTAGCTCATCGCTCATCGCTCTGTGGGCCCTTTGATTGCAAATTATTTCCCTTTACTTCCTTCTACACACATGGCTGTTTTGGATGCCAGCTTCTTTAATTATTTGCAGCCGCCTTCAATTTTATGTTGCCGGATTCACTTGTTTGATCTGTTACTGACCGTCTATTCGGGCACCTACCCTGGCTAATATCCATTATGGGGTACATTTTTTTGGCCAAGAATGTTGAAATACCCAGTGCTACATGCCCACTTGCACAAGCACATGCCCCAAGTTGCCCACTCAAACACATAACCATGACAGATGTCCAGTTGCACATACCAATGGCGCTAGTTCTCTGTCTATTTGGGCACATGCTTAGTGGCTCACAAGCGGTGCGAGTTGTGGTATAATCGGCAAGGCAGCAGCAGCCATTTTCCAGCAGCTAGCACACGCAAACTAAGGGAAAAGGCAAGAAAGAAAGCTTTTTTAAAGAAAACAGATTTCAGCGATCTCTTCCACTCTTACCTCTTTTACTGCGACAGCAGCATTCTACCCAGTGAAAGTCGTATGTTCCAAGGAAACTCTAAATGTCCGTAATCCGGTACGACGGAGGTCGGTGCTCATTTCTTCGACCGATTAATTGTTCACTTCGGAACCTTGTCACCGCCAGCTGGGTAAGGTAAGCGCTCCCTTTGCCAAGTTTCCGGCAATATCATTAAGTGCTATTCCACAATGTCCAGTTATCGACCAAAACCGAATTCCTTTAAAATGATACAGAACGAAAAAGTGTGCTGACCGGTGCATTAGTGAATTATTTGTAATTTTAACGACATAGGAGCTAACACGGAGTCTGAGAGCATTAGTATGTGTAATGCAGTGTTGGGAACCTTACAGCGGAGCTGTTAAGCTTTCGTCAGTCCGTTTCGTGCCGACAGGAAACATGGCCCAGCTGTGCGTCGCCTAGCCACGTAACCTCCTCGCATCACACACGTGCATAGCAGTCTCGCTGCGGCATGCGTGCGCTTCGCCTTCCCTCTTGCCAGCCGAGGAGATGTTCACTTAGCCATGACGTCACTGATATGCTAGAAAGCTCTGAGCAGCCGGCGCGCCGACAGACTTGTCGCCTCTCTCGTCCAGTGAACATGCGTGCACAGCCACCACGGGGCGACCGAAGAAAGGCGACTCCCTAGAAAGAAGCCGCCTACAAGGAAGCTCGTCGCGCCGCTCAGCGGGACTACGGTCGACGAAGAAGAGCCGATCCTGCCCAGCGCGCCAAGGCCGCCGGCGACAAAACGCCGTCGCCGAGCCGAGTAATCCGAGCTTCGGGCCAGAGACAACGAACGCTGCCAACTGAATGCTCGGAAGCCGGAACTAACCCCGCTGTGACCCAGCCTTGCACCAATAGTGCAAACTGCCCACATTTATTGTATAGGGCCAAACAAACGTAAATAAGCTCGGCCACAAAGACTTGAGCATAATATGGAAGACTGATAGTAAAGCTCCATAATAGTGTTTCTGAGCAGATGCCTATCGGCGATTTCTCATCTTTGTGTGACGCATCCGTGGACGCTACCATGCACGAGGAAAAATCTTCCCGCTCCTCATTAAGAGTCCACCTAGCATCTGTTTGGATACGAGGTTAGCATTCTTTTGAAACACGTAGTAAGGTTTTCAAGTGTTAGATTTTTTCATTGAAGTAACATATTCAGGTAAGTGTAGATTTACGCCTAGTCTTGATAAAAAATTCTGCATAAACACTACCTGAGGAAGCCTAAGTCTTGGCCACAGAATTAAAGAAAAAGTGTAAGTTGTGAGACAAACACCGTGTAACTAGTCCCGGAACATCTTCGTAGGTTCTAAGAAGGTTTCACTGCTAGTATATAGGTAAAATTTCGACGCTAAAAGTGGTATGCTTAGTTCTAGATACAGAGCCGAATTCATAACATACTTAGGGGCATCAAGACACCGACTCAGAGGCCGTCTTGTAATCATGAATCAAGTTTGCAGCTTATAATTTGGGGAGACAGATATGAACACAAAACCGAATTCGAGAAAGGGTCTGACATAAGCAGGATAAACGTAAGTATCGCTACGCATACCACACTTCCTGTCGCATTGTTTTTGTCTTTTAGGAACGTAGTTTTTCGCACTGTGTTCGCTGTCCTATTATACGGGCACTTGTAGTCAGGCAACCATGTGCGCTAGGGTTGTATCATGAATTGAAATGTTTAGGAGGCGTGGCCTTGTTGCGAGAGCTTCTAACCATTTGACGAACACAAGCTCAATGTATAAAATGCCCCACCACCCGTGCCCCCCTTCTATAGCGAAACTGAATTTTCGTGGTTAGGAGCGCTAACGCTGTATGCGCGTTTTCAATGAGCTATAGCATTCACCACTTTATATTTAGAAAAAAAGTGTAATTGGTGTGTTTAAATACCGCAAAAATTTAGCCTTCTGTCCACGGAGAAAGAACTACAGCAGCCACGGACATCAAATTTGAGAAAATTAGGGTGAACACTACAGATGAACTGCACGTGAATTTAAATATGATTGAGTGAACTGTTACCTTTGCTAAAATTTCCCTAAAAGAGCTCTCGAAATCGTTATACACTGGCCATGTTCGAAGCCGTTAAGCTATATTCGGGTGACGCTTTGAATTTGGTGATTTAATTATAGGCCACTGAAATTTTTAATGTGGACTGATGAAAAGAAGTAGCGACGCTGTAAATCTGTCTGCGAGTCTACCATTTCGCAGTATTCTGCTTTGTCCATTGACAGTTGCTAAACTCTTTCAGTGGCAGGCGAGATGCCACGTATAGGGGAGCGTTGCAGGGTCGCTAAAAGGCCGTCCATAAGGGCAGGGCTCACTAGCTAAATATATATAGAATGCTTCAAAATGAGTGAGCGTCAGCTGGCGTCTTTGTTTTCCAACCAATTGTGCACACGAAAAAGTCTTGGAAACACCTCTGGTTTCCTGCAACGCAGAAATGTGCCCTGGAACCTTCCGGCACGAGATGAAAATATTTTTTTTTATTGACAGGTAATGAGAAATTTGAAAGGGGGCCCTAGTCTGGGGCGCCTAGGACGTCCTTGTCGATGGGCCGTGCCGCCGCCACGAGAAAGTAGCCACAATGTACTGCATGAATCACTGCGTCCATATACCAGTTGTCCCACGGAACTTAATAATATTTGGGGTTTTACGTGCCAAAACCACTTTCTGATTATGAGGCACGCCGTAGTGGAGGACTCCGGAAGTTTTGACCACCTGGGGTTCTTTAACGTGCACCTAAATCTAAGCACACGGGTGTTTTTGCATTTCGCCCACATCGATATGCGGCCGCCGCGGCCCCCACGGAACTTGAGCCAAACTTTTAAAATATACAAATGCCACGTAGCTAGAGAGAACTAAGGTAATGTCATGGGCCGTCGCTTGGAGATACTCAATATATTTTTTTCCATTACACAATGTGTCTTAATTAACTATTCAACTTATCAAATATTACAAATAGATGAAAGGTGCCAATGAGAACATGAAAAACTTCCGATCCGCATTTATATTGCTCAATATGTGATGCATAAAAGCTCTTTTTCAAGCGTGAGAGAAGCCCCCGAACACATGCGAAGAATCACGAGCTGCTCTTTGCCACGGCGTGTCAAGTTCGCGTCAAGACACGAGCCAAAATGAAAATACGACAGAGACAATTAAGCGACAGACAGGAAGACTCTTTCCTAAGTGTGTCGCGTTTTCATTTTGGGTCACGTCTTTGCACATCATTAGAACTCCCTATGTAGGCGAATTCAAAGAGCAATATTTCAATCAAAGTTTGCTTGGTTTTTATTAATTCTACATAGTCTACAGAAATATCCGGGTATTAAATGGCCGAGTGCTAATTGCAATAAAATAGAGCGAGGTAAACTGTACCAGTTTACCTCGCTACAATACATGTATTGTAACGAAAAACAACCGCTGGTTTGCCAAGCGTATTTAGAGTATATGATATACAAAGAAGTGCCGGTCAGCCAGATGCATAAGCGGGCTTTACATACGGGCCAGTTCTGACTGCTCGCAATGTTCTGACGGCCGCACTCTCGCATCTTGCGTACTTTGTCAATAAGTGCTTTGACCGTATTTATTGATCTTGCTTTAAACAGTGGTACGCACTGTCCCCACTGGACTTTGTCAAGAGATATGCAGCGTAGGCAAGGCACTCGACGACTCGGACATCTTGTTCTCTCTTTGTACTGCTTTGATTTTGCGCAGATGATATGCGGTCTCTGATGCATCGTTCTCCTTGCTTTACTGGATACCTAGGCCAGTAGTAGTCTTAAGGTTGGACGTCGGTTGTTTATGCACTTAGCATTCTTTCAGAGTTAAGAAGTAGTTCTGCGAGTAGGAAACAGGGCAGTGACTATAAGCTCTTCTACATTGATTGCGCAGTGACGTTGTCGGCACCTGTACTGGCTTGCAATTCTATTGCGTCGGTTCATGCGTCCACCTTCGTAGTCATTAATACAGTGAATATGCGTTCCCTTGCCTGGACAGCACCATGCATCTTCGGTGAAAATGAGGTCTTCGTGGACTGCTGGACTGTTCATCAGATATGTTGTCAAACTGCACGTTGCTAGTTGAACTGTTAGCATGTGCTGCACACTGTACGAAGGCTCTTTCGGTATCCCGGTGGCTACAAGATCTACTTCTTGTTCATCATTGTGAGTTCGTCGCATATAAAGAACATGACATCAGTTGATAGCTGCCTTAGGTTCCGTCATGCACGTTACTAACCGTGTTAGTACCTGTTTCAAAAACGACAGTTTTGTCTTTAGTAGGTACTTCCGTATCATTGAATATTTGTTTCTTTATGCCGTTCTTATACCTTCTTCAATGAGGTCATGGCTTGTTGCTTCGGTCTTGCAACCTTTTACCGGTTGTATTTTTTGCAATGCTTCAAGGCATAAGAGTACTAAGATGGTCATTGCGCTTACAGATATCTGTAACACATATTCAGTAATTACACTGTGTCTCATCTTAATAGCCACTCTGATTTTAGACTTCCATGTAACCAGTTTATCTCTATAACCTACCTGAAGGTCGTATTCATATATTTCATCGTCAGAAGTGAATACTGCCAGACAGACGCTGGTCGTCTCATGACCAAGAATGATCCCTTTAATTTTCCGTCATAAAAATATATACAGCCAGAATGGTCACATGACGTGTGAGAACTGGTCAAAGGAAATAAAGGCATAGCGCTTATCTCAGAGCGCGTCTGTGGCTCAGGCACACACAGTGCGTATCAGGATGACGTCACATCTTCCCCGTTTTACGAGCACTGTGTGCCTACCAAGAAAGGAAAGCACTTGACAAATCAGTCATCAATGCCGAGTCTTTTCGGCGCTCATACGACGCGCCCATATCGCGTTGTTCTTTGCTCTGGTCTCGAAGTTTCGTTCGGTGGAAGGGTCTTTTGGGTGTCCGATGATCGCTCAGCCACGATGTCCTCGTTGTCGGATGTGTCCATTGGCAGGCTGCTTTGTTGAGGCTGTTCGGCCGGGACTGGACTGGTTTCTCTTTGGTTTGGGAGCAGGAACAGATGGCCTCTGTTTCTGCGTACGGTCCTCCGTGCAGTCTGGACCCAGTAGGATCTTGGCGTTGAGGAAGGATGAAGGACTGTGCCCTCGGTGTCTCTATCTCAGCCATACTTGGTTGCCTGTGGATAAACTGGGAAGAGGTCTCGCAGCATGACGTCTGTCGAAATACATCTTTTGTTTCTGTCTGTATATTACGTCCTGCTTTTTCCAACAAACGGTCACCACTTGCGGTTTTAACGCGGATGGCATGCATGGCACTCGTGAGCGTAAGCGGCGGCTAATTTGCAGTTGCGCTGGACTATAGCTGCTTGGGCCCAGTGTGTTTCTATAATTCAGTAAGGCAATGTAGGGGTCCGGCGCTTTCTTGAGTAGTCTTTTGAGAGTCCCTACCATGCGCTCAGCTTCCCCGTTAGCTTGGGGGTAACGAGGGCTCGTTGTGACATGCATGAAGCCGTATTTTCTTGCAAAATCAATGGAAGCAAATGAGATTAACGGTGCTCCGTTGTCCGATACTACCGTTTTCGGGATGCCGTGCCTGGCGAAGATGCTTTTCAGATGCTGGATGACCACCTCTGACGATGTTTCCTGATCCAGTAGGGCCAGTTATGGATGCCCGGAATGGTAATCGACAACAACAAGATAGACAGCTCCTTTCATCTCAAATAAATCAATTCCGATTTTCTCCCATGGAAGCTCCGTTGTTTCAGAGGGGGTCACCGGTTCGGAAAATTGGGTGCGCTCTGCAGCACCCAAGTTTTGCAGTTGGCTGCGGTTGTCGCAATTTCCTGGCCAATTCCCGGCCACCAGACTGATTCCTTAGCGTTTGCGCGGCAGCGGGCAATGCCTTGATGCCCTCCGTGGATTTTCTGAAGCATTTATTTCAGCATATCTCTTGGTATCCTTTAGAAGAAACTGCTTGCAAACAGTGATTTTGCCACGATGTGCCCAGAACGGTTTGAGAACTTGCGGTAGCCGGTTCTTTGCGGGCCAATCTTACATGCAAGCTTCGAGCAACGATGCACACTCGGGGTCTGTTGGCTGCTCTAAGCGCATGCAGTCGAGCATGTCATCCGAGAGCGGATATCGAACGACTCCATCCACGTTAGCCGAGACGTCAGCTTCAGACAATTCCCCGATAGACAGTCCCGGGTTGATCACTCTGGCTCGAGAAAGAGTGTCCGCTGTAGCGATGGTTTTACCCGGGACGTGTGTGAGCGCGAACGAGTACCGCATAAGACTCATTCTGAACCTTTGGATTCTTGGTGAAAGAGAATCGAGAGGATCGCGACCCAGTAGCGGAAGGAGGGGCTTGTGGTCTGTCTCAAACAAAAACGTGAGGCCTCTCAGAAATTCGTCGAAGCGTTCTGCTGCCCAGGTCAAAGCAAACGCTTCTTCTTCGATTAGTGAATACCTCTGCTCTGTTTTCGTGAGCGATCTGGAGGCACATGCTACTGGACGTCTCTCGCCAGGTGGCTGATCCTGGAGTAGTACGGCGCCAAGTCCTTGTGAGGACGCGTCCGCCGAAACGATTGTCGAGTACATGGGGCTGTACCTTGCCAGGCATCTGTTTTAGCTGAGAGTAAACTTGATCTTCTCAAAAGCTTCCTCTTGTTCAATTCCCCAGCACCAGTCGCTGTCTTTGTTGAGGAGGCTTCGTAGAAGCGCAGATGTAGACGCGGCATCAGGAAGAAACCTTGCGAGGTGGTACATCATGCCTAATAAGAAACGAACCTCAGCAACGTTTTGAGGTCGAGGCAACTCATTCATTGCTTTCATCTTCTCAGGATCTGTGCGCACACAATTGGCGTCAAAGATCATGCCCAGGAATGCTACTTGCTCACCAGCGAAACAACATTTTACCCTGTTAAGGGTTACTCCTGTTTGTTCCAGTCCGTCGAGCAAGTTACGAAGGCGCTTGTCATGTTCCACTTTGTTCTTGCCGTATACCAGAATGTCGTCCATGTACTTCAGTACGCCGCCTAGGCCTTCGACGACCTGTGAGAACTTTCCTTGAAAAATTTCTGGTGCTGATGCGATTCCGAACGGCAACCTGCGGCAGCTGTACCGCCCATATGGTGTAATGAAAGTGGTTAGCTTTTGAAACTCTTCGGAAAGATTTATCTGGTACAATCCAGAATTCGCGTCCTGTTTAGAAAAGACCTTGGCTTTCTGGAAGCTTCCAATAACTTGCTCTACCATTGGTAGCTGATGACGCTCCCGTCTGACAAATTGGTTCAGCTGAGTTAAGTCGACGCATATCCTTAGTGCTCCAGATGGCTTCATTACGGGTACAATAGGAGTGCACCATTGCGTCGGTTCTCCGACCTTTTTGTATCATTCCTTCTCGTTCTAGCCTGTCCAGTTCTTGCTTGACCTTTTCCTTCATGGGGATAGTAATCCCTCTGGGTGTAGATAGGGCGTAAGGTGTTGCATTCGGAACGAGACGTATAATATGTTCTCCAGACATGGAACCCATGCCTTGGAATATCTTAGGATACCTGCTTACGATGTCGTTAGCAGTTTCTAAGTCATCTATGAAGTGAACAATTCCTAGGGCTTTGATAGCTGGCAGTCCCAACAAGGATGTGCGCAAGTTGTGCACGACGTAAATGGTCTGCTTCGAACAGTTGTGTTTCCAAGCTACTCCAGCGTCAAACTTTCCGATCGTACGAATGCTTGCATTGTTCGGTCCTTTAAGATCACCTTCTTTGTCCTGAGAACGCGGAAGTGTAGGAAAATTTTCCCCGATGACTGTCACTTCGGCTTCCGTATTTACTTTCATGCGGAGCTTATGGTCATTTATCAGTACTGTGACGAAGTGCTAAGATGGTGTGTTCGCAGATTGCTCGACCGTGCCAAGAAATTTATCAGGCTCGGCAATCTCGTTAAGATTCCCGTTTGCTTGCCTCTTTTTTCGGCACGCCTTTTCGAAGTGGCCCAACTTTCGGCAAAACCTGCATCTTTCGTTTTTCGCTGGACAACTGCTTCTCGTATGAAGTGGTCCGGCGCAGAAACTGCAGAACTATTCACGATAAGCTGGCTTCTGACCGCGTGCAAACTTGCTCTTTCCAGGGATTTTCGCGGGCTTTACTGCGACGACGCAAGCTTCTGGGATCGTGCCCTCGTGCTCCTTTAGCTCGGCTTGCTGTTTCTTTACCCTTTCGCTTGTACGCGCTTTTGCCAAAGCCATACTACGCGTGAGATTAGGATCCATTTGTAGTTCTTCCGAGAGAAGCTGGTCTCGTAGTCTTACTACGAAGCGGTCTCTTATTAGGCGCTCCTTCATTTCATTGAATTCGCATCTGTCTGCTAGCCTGTTAAGCTCGGTTGCAAACTGGTCTACTGTTTCTCCCAGTTGTTGGCGGCGTAGATTAAAGCGAACACTCTCGTAGACTGTGTTCTTGGTGTGGACTAAATAGCCCTTAAATTTTGACTTTACGAGGTTGAAGTTTTTTATTTCTTCGTCTTTGATGCTTAGCGACGAAGAATCTCCCGTGACTTTCTGCCCATTGTATAGTGAAGAGTCCTTACTTGTACTTCGTCTGGTTTCTCATGTACTCCGGATGCGAATCTGTAGTCATCGAATTCCTCCATCCAGGCGGGCCAGTCCGCAGCGTTCTGGAAGTCGAAGAGCCTAGGAGGATTGATTCCCGCCATGCTGAAGCGTTGCTTGACGATTGTCACTGGGTGGACTTGCTCTTGTGGAAGCAGGTGCTCGTTCGCTTTTTGATGGGCTGTGACAGGACTACATCGTAGTTGGCTTTGACATAGCTACATCTGACACCATGTCAGACAGACAGACAGACAGACAGACAGACAAACGCTTGTCGTCTCATGACCAAGAATGATCCCTTTAATGTTCCGTCATAAAAATATATACAGCCAGAATGGTCACATGACTTGTGTGAGAACTGGTGAAAGGAAATACAAGCATAGCGCTTATCTCAGCTCGTGTCTGTGGCTCAGGCACACATAGTGCGTATCAGGATGATGTCACAAATACTTCGATCTTTTCAGCTAAGAAACAAAGGTTCTCATGAAGCCTTTCGAGCCTGCTGCTTACGAGGTCCAGTTGAAGCGTTGTGGCTTCACAGAGAGCCGCGTCGATATCGTCACAGAAGAGGCTTACCGTGGTTCTAATAAGTACCCTAACCATGGTAAGCTTGGCCTCCTTGCAGTAGGCGGATTTTGGTGGATGAATGGGGGCAGTCGCTTCCTTTGACTCCGCTCTTCCCGGCGAATTCATGCGTGGGCTCGTCATCAGTCACTCCTGGGGGCTTTTCTGTCATTCCGAGCTTCCGAGTTTCACGGTACCATTTTGTAGAAACCCATGAAGGACCTCACAGAAGGAGTGGTCAATGTGCAAGCATGGGGTTTTAATGGAACAGTCATGACGACGATGATGATAGCAGCTGAGCGAGGAAAAAGGTTCGACAAGTGTCTCCAGGGCTGCTTCGGAGTCCGAGTAGATTACCTAATTTTGATGGCGTGTGCTTTCAGCCACAAATGCTACAGCTTCTAAAACAGCAATCTTTTTTGCTGCTGTGGATGGAATGTTCTGAGAAAGACGGTAACGTTTCCTTACTTCACATGCTACAACTTTTCCATTTGTAATATTAACATTTCCTTACTTACAGCAACGTAACTGACGTCTGTCGTTGATACGTTTGTGAAGAAAATGTGTCCTTTTCCTGCCGTCGACGCATATTTTGTAGAGACAGAAATTCGAATTGCGCCGCTATAGAATGCCGTTCCAAGTGCTGCCTCTGGGGCACTCTACCGATACTACCGCCGAGAATACAACACCCAAATATGCTGACGCCACTCTCTCTGGTCTATGTGTAAACCAGCGCCAAGCTGAAACAATTTAATGCTTTAGCGTTCATAGGGTACTTTACGCACTTTGTGGGGGCTATGTATGTATGTATGTATGTATGTATGTATGTATGTATGTATGTATGTATGTATGTATGTATGTATGTATGTATGTATGTATGTATGTATGTATGTATGTATGTATGTATGTATGTATGTATGTATGTATGTATGTATGTATGTATGTATGTATGTATGTATGTATGTATGTATGTATGTATGTATGTATGTATGTATGTATGTTTGAAAGTTTTTTGGGGTTTTACGTGCCAAGACCACTTCCTGATTATGAGGCACGCCGTAGTGGAGGACTCCGGAAATTTTGACCACCTGGGGTTCTTTAACGTGCACCTAAATCTAAGCACACGGGTGTTTTCGCATTTCGCCTCCATCGAAATGCGGCCGCCGTGGCCGGGATCCGATCCCGCGATCTCGTGCTCAGCAGCCCAACGCCATAGCCACTGAGCAACCACGGCGGGTGTATGTATGTATGTATGTATGTATGTATGTATGTATGTATGTATGTATGTATGTATGTATGTATGTATGTATGTATGTATGTATGTATGTATGTATGTATGTATGTATGTATGTATGTATGTATGTATGTATGTATGTATGTATGTAACCGTTTTACCACCTACATGGGTCACTAGTAGTTCTTGGTCGAATGGTTAGCGCACCGGGCTGTACTGCTCAGGTACAGGATTTGAAACCAACCATCGGACCAATTTAGGTCGCTGATTACATGGCCTTGCGTACACATACACGCACGTTCCCCTCTTCAAGGAAGCTTTGTCACACCGACATGGGTCACTGTCGATGTGGGACTTTCTAGGCACCACTGCAGAAACAGTTTGACGCTGACTTCGAACCCTGGATATGTCCCAGTAGGCGCGTGCTGCTCTTCAATGAACGGTAATGACGCCAACTTGAGTAACTACAAACGCGCCACTGGGAGCTTGCCACTCTACGATGACAAAAAGGCCCTTTAATAATCTCCCGCGCTGTGCGGAATCGAATCCACGTAACAAGTGTTCCTCAATGAGAGCAACCAGACACTTAGCAGGCTGTGCCTCAAATGCCCTGCGTAGGCGCAGCTTCAGCGTGCAGCGCCATTAAAGCATTGAGTATATGCCCCCTTTCAGTGAATGTCTCCCTAACTTTGGTCACTGAGACCATTGTGTGTGCGTCAAGAGAGGGAACAATTTTCAGCGTTCGCAGGCACCGGTGTTCCAAGCTCTTCGTCTCGGAGGCCATGCGCAAACTTCTTGGAAGCACCTCTAAATGGCGCAGCGTGTGCAGAAAGAAGCGCAAGAGAGGAGCATCCGAAATGTATGCCATGCATTTTGGATGCCACCCCAGGCTTCACGGCGGTGGTACTAGATGGTGCCGCCTGTTCTTAGAAAACCGCGAAAGAGGACTCTCGCTGCAGTACGCGCTTCCCACATAACCTGTTTCGACAGAACATTATGTGGTTATATTTATTCAATATTAACGCATTACCGTCGACTGCCGTCGTGAGATGGATTCCGCCGCGATTTTTTTCTTTTGCTCATGTGAAGCTCATGTGAAGAGCGTAATATTGGGGCTTCCTCTGTCCCATAAAAATAAATCGAGCCATTTATTATAGAACGGAACTCCGTCTGCGGTTGTCGTCTGTGGCTTGACTGAAATGCAATTTTTTTCCAATTTATATTACACTGACCCTTCCTTAACTTTAATATCCCACACACGTTGGATATTGACACGTGAACTCGTTTATCTTTTACGGGTGAGCGCTTTTACCGTCTAAGAAATGTTATCGCTCAGCGCAGGATGCGCCTACATGTATCGGAAGTTTCTAGAATGTAATCGATGCTTCTATCCGCTGTCTGCTGTCGCCGAACCTTGTGTAATCTGATCGCATGTATGTGAGACGCGAATAGTGTAGAACTTTGTGGAAGGCACGCGGGTCCCAACGATTACTCTGGAACATTCGATGACTGATGTATAAAAGCCTACGCGCTTGTCAGATTTTCGACGATCGCCGACTGTGTTCGCCGCTACCGTTGTGCTTTAAGTGTAGCCTGTCTTTGTGGGCATAGGTTCGCCCAATAAAAGTTAGTTTTGTCTTCCACAGTATTGCTATTGTGTTCTTTAACGTCACTACCACGTGACAATATTAACGGATATGATGAAAGTCTAGTTCAACTTTTGCTGCCTGTTACAGCGTTTAAAATCCCACTCCCGCAAGAAATTGTCCCTGTTAAAGTCCACATTGTACTTGCGACGAAGCCGAGGAGGATATTTAAGGTTACTATATAAAGTGTCCACGACAAAAATCTAAAAGGTACCTTGTGATACATAGCCGAATTACATTGAACCGCAAGTCCCCAAACCGTATAACGTTCCTAGGTTCATGGTCAACGGGCTCATTACATAGGAGAACTTACCCACTAGGAGCTTTTCAAAGATTTCTCGAAGTGAACAATATTCTTGCTAAATATTGACTACATTTTGTATCGCACATTGTAAGCTGGTTGTGTTATATTTCAGATCAGTTGAATGTTCCCTTCTGCGAATTTGCGTGTGAGCTTTGTCCTTTCATGTTATGCGCATTTCTGCTATTTATTACACATGCAGTTATTGTTAACTGTAATCCTTGTACTTATGTGACTCAACCTCACGTTTTTGTATGTGTATGTGACTCTTTATTATCCTGTGACAATTCTTTTTGTTCACTGACACTTGAAGTTACGCGTCATTAGTGTGCGACGATTGAACACCAAAACGAGCAGCCGGTAACACTTGAAAGCGGCCCAATCTTCTCAGTGCAAGAAATAAAAATGTATCTTCTTTAGCCATCAGATGAACCCACTGCTGGAAAGTTTGTTGTATTCAAAGCAAATATTCAATTTCCATTTACTCATTGGAGGAGAATGTTTATTTAGGGCCTCAAGTCTGGTACAAAAATTGTGAATATGGGTACATTTTGTAACAATCCAGGTAACATTTCTTACTCTTACTGATGATCGCCGATCTTTAAAAAAATTGAGGCCAGAGAATCCTTCTATATATATATATATATATATATATATATATATATATATATATATATATATATATATATATATATATATATATATATATATATATATATATATATATATATATATCATTATATATATAACATTTTATCAGGCAAAACATACAAAGCAAATGCAAAAAGCACGAATGTTCCTACGTGGCCACCACTGGCCACCACTGATTCGAGAGATACGTGACATTGAAAGGCCTTTTGTGGGACTCCGAAGGATATATATATATATATATATATATATATGTATGTCCTTCGGAGTCCCACAAAAGGCCTTTCAATGTCACGTATCTCTCGAATCAGTGGTGGCCAGTGGTGGCCACGTAGGAACATTCGTGCTTTTTGCATTTGCTTTGTATGTTTTGCCTGATAAAATGTTCTGGTATTCTTGGAGGCTGAGCGCTATGCGACCCATCGAACTCAATTTCCGCATTCACTCTCTGCTGCACCTGAAAGGTGACGCGACGTTTTCTATTCGCGAAATCTACTCCGAAACGCTATTTCATTATTTCTAGTGCGGAAACTCTATTTCCTGAGTCCCACCCATCGAGTGTGCTCGAATTCAGTTCAATTGTTGCCTCACCCGTGCAGAGCCTGTCCTAAAGTAGGAAAGGACTTGCAGATAAGCTCGGCAGCTTCGTGGAAGTAATTATAGATGGTCGCCAGTAAATGCAACGCTGTTATCACCATCTATGTCTCCCCCTTAATGAAATTTCCCACGACGCGTAAAAATGAAAAAAAAAAGACAAAGTGAAACCTACGTGACCAATATTAAATCTAATGTTGAAATTCGCCGCAAGCTGCACTGATTCTAACTCGCAAGAATCATTTTATTTTCTTCCTGTTTTTGTTCATAAATCCAGCAGACTCGAGTAGACGCAGCGTTCAAACACTTTATTAAAGAGCGCTTTCAACCCGAAGACAATATAATATTCTCTTATAAGTAGAGCTCCCATCATTTCGAAGAGGGCTGTACGGAGATCCATTAAATGTCGCAGCTTATGCCCTGCGCTAGTAATTCTTGTTAACGACTCAAGCGGTTTTAGAAAATAACTAAATGCAATGGGCACCTATATGCTGGTGTTTTCTATTGGAAAGCTTACGAGAGACATTGGCAGTGTGAAACAAAATGTCAGTGAGAGCTAATTGCGTAATGGACTGGTGCGCGAATCGGAAAAGCGTCCTGCCGACAAAAATAGGCAGTCGGTGAAGCATTATGTTTTCTTGGCTAAGAGAAACTTTTAGATTATTAATGTAGGCAGCAAGATACTGAAAGCGGAAGAATGTACTTGATCACGAAATATGGTGCTAATTGCGACAGCGCCTAGTCGGGTAATCTGAGCAGAACAGAAATCGCCCCTCTGGAAAATGCTGGTTTTCACGTGTGATGAGATGTACTTTGTGTATGCTCTTCCGAAATAAAATTAGCGGATAGTTAGCTAACGTCCTATCTTCTGTCATCTCCGTGTAAGTTCAATGTTATGGATTCAGTTACTACAACGAACCAACCAGCTCCAAAATCAGCAGCCTGGACCCGACTCCCGCTCCACGAAATATCCGAATTTTGAGCCATCGACGAGTAGACTAGCCCAGAATTTGCGAGAAGCACAACAGATGGATGACGACCACCTCGGTGCCTCCGACTCCGAGAATTCGGCGGACGGGGAGATCGAGGACTCCGCCATGCAGGAGCAGCAAGACACTCACAAAGAAGACGAAGCAAATTGGGAATTGGTTATGACCAAACGCCAAAAGAATCGACAGAGGAAGAACGGACGGAACGCCGCCAGCGCCGGGACTTCCCCGGCCCCACCGCCGACAACTGGCGCGCCAGCTTCCGGCGCGCTGAAAAAAGACGGGAAAGGAGCACAGTGGCAGCCTAGGCAGAGGCTGCCCCCGCTCCCCAGAGACGACTTCAAGATTATTTTGCGACCGAAGGGACTCGTAGTCAAGTCGCTCCAGCAATTTCAAGTGGCCCGGGCCGTAGCCGCGGCATGCAGCAACAAGTTCGAGGGAAGAGACCTGATCACGAGACTCCGCACAGGGTCCAACATAATAATCGTGAGCACGCCGAACGAGGAGGCCGCCCAGCTCGCGAGGCGCATCACTAGCCTCACTATCGAGGGACGCTCATATGACGTGAACGCTTACGTGGCCGCACCGGAAAACACCCGGCGTGGCGTGATACACGGAGTGGACCCCGGAGCGACACCGGAGGAACTGAAAACCGACTTGTGGACGCGCACACAGGGTGTCACCATCCACAGCGCCCGAAGACTAGGCAAGACCAAGACGGCCGTCATCACCTTTGATGGGCCCATCACACCGAAACACGCCATCTACTGCGGAGCCGAGTACAAGTGCTACCCGTACCGGCCCACAAGACAAATCTGCTACGTTTGCTGCCAACAAGGTCACCGCTCCGACGTGTGCCCCACACCGGACGCCCAGGCTTGCAAACAGTGCGGGATGCAGAACCCGCCAAAGGATCACCAGTGTACCCCGAGATGCCTGATCTGCGGAGGCAACCACGCTACTGGATCGCGGGAGTGCCAAGACCGAATAAAGAAAGCCAGGGACCTGCGAGGCAAGACTAACGGTGGCAACAACGGCGGTGGACGCGAGAGCAGACGTCGCAGCCGGGACGACCGCGGCAAGAAGCCGAGATGGTTCAGCTCGGAGAGGGAGACTTCGCGGAGCCGCTCGAGATCCCGGGCGTCGCGGAGCCGTTCACGGAGCCGGTCACGGTCCTTCCCGCCCCTGCCGCCCCTGGCCATTAAGGGAGGGAGCCAGCTGCAGCAGCAGCAGCAGAAGAAGACGAAGAACGAGCCTACCCGAAAGAGCGGCGGCGTCAAGGTGAGCTGGGGAGCCGAAAACCCTTGGTTTGTTCCGCACTCGGGTGGGGTAGCTAACGAAAAGAACAACACAAACCGCAACCGCGAACAGCCTAGACAGGAGGACGCCGAGAAAATAGCGCTGAGACGCGAATTAGAGCTATCACGCTCTAGGCAGAAAGAGCTAGAACGCCAAATAGCAGAGCTAACGAAGGCAGTGCGAGACCTTAGGTCGAACAGCTCTCCGCAGCCACAGACCGTACAAACCCAAGCCCCATGGCAAGCAGGCAACGAGGATTTCGCCACGTTTAAAGCAGAGATTCAGCAAATGATGCAGCAGATGATGCAGCAACAGCAGCAACAAATGCAGCAAGTGCAATTACAAGTCACAGAGCTCCGGAGCAGCATCCGCAAGCAGAAGTTTACCGAGAACATTAGAGAGAAGGCCTACCACCGCCCCGCGCTGGCATCCCTCGCCGACACATCCGCAAACAACACCGAGGCTTAAACATGGCCAGTACAACTTTAAGCAAGCAAGAAACCTTAGATATATGGCAATGGAACTGCAGAGGCTACCGTAAGAAGCAGGGCCTCCTCCAACAATACATTCACACACAACAAACACCGCCCGACATCATATCGCTTCAAGAGACGGGCACGACACCAACACTCGCAGGATACACGTGTTACGAGACTCAAGAGAAAGGAAGAACGGCAACCCTAGTCAGCAAGGCACTCATCGCCATAAGCCACGACAGGATAGCCGACACCGACGTAGAGCACGTGATTGTAGAAATTATACCAAAGAAGAAAAGAAAGAGGGGCAGTATATTTATTGTAAATGCATACAGCCCCCCGAAACAGAGGAAGGCAATATTCTACGAGCTTTTCCATGGCGCACGCAAACTAGCGAAAGACAGCACGCTAATCATCCTAGGAGACTTTAACGCCATGGACAAAAGCTGGGGATACCAAACAGCAAACCCAAAAGGCAAAACGCTAGCGGAGGCAGCAGAGAACACCGACTGCAACCTCCTCACAGACCCAGACACTCCAACCAGAATCGGAAACAGCGTTAGTACCGACACCTGCCCCGACCTCACGTTCATACGAGGAGCGGAACAAGCAGTGTGGGAGAACCTGTTAGAGAACCTGGGTAGTGACCACTACATACTCAAGACGCAAGTAACTTCGGACAGGCTAAGGCGTCAGCTGGGATCGGCAAAAATTACGGACTGGAGGGCTTTTCGAGACGCATGCGATAGGAATCTCGCCGAGAACGGGATCCAATCGATCGAAGAGTGGGGGAAAATGCTCATTGAAAAACAGCGCAAGTACACCAAAGAAATCGCGCGAACGACGCAGACGCCCGAGGTAGACGCCAGACTGCTCAAGCTGTGGGAAGCTAGACGCGGGCTCACCAAGAGGTGGAAGAAACAAAAATACAACAGGAAGCTAAAGATAAAGATCGCAGAAGTCACAGCGAAAGCAGAGGAGTACGCGGCGCAATTGGCAAGGCAAAATTGGCAGCAATTCAGCGACTCCCTCAACGGAACTTTGAACACAGCGAGGACGTGGCATATCCTCAAGGCTCTCATAGATCCGACCAAGACCAAGGCAGAAAACAACAAAACCATCTACCGGTTCATCCACCAGTTCGAGGGACCAGACTCGGAACTCCTGGAGAAGGTACGCGTTAAATGCTTCGGGGACACAAACCCAGCAGCTTACGCAGAGCGCTACCGCGGAAGAGAAAACGTTAACCTGGACAGACCCATCACGCGAGAAGAGGTCTACGCAGCGATTCGAAACACAACGAGAAACACAGCCATGGGTGCAGACAAGATAAATAACGCACTCATCCGCAACCTCAGTGAAGAGTTAGTCGCAGAATTAACCGACTTTCTCAACAAACACTGGGAAGCTGAGACCGTTCCCGAGGAGTGGAAGCATGCGGAGGCAGTGATGATTCCTAAACCGGGCAAGAAACTGCAAATTGAGAACCTCAGACCGATCTCGCTCACATCGTGCCTGGGAACACTGTACGAACGAGTGGTGACGCTGAGACTACAACAGTACATGGAGGACAACGAACTATATCCCCACAGCATGTTTGGATTCAGAGCAAAATTATCGACCCAAGACGTACTGCTTCAAATCAAAGAAGAAGTACTCGGGAACGTCCCCAGGAGTGGGGAGAATATAATAATGGCATTGGATATCAAGGGGGCTTTTGACAATGTAAGCCACGAAGCTATCCTCACGGGCATGAACGACCTGAACTGCGGGAGGAGAGTCTACGGCTACGTCAAAGCCTTCCTTTCAAACAGAACGGCAACGATTGGCTTCGGAGGGCTCCGATCAGAGAAGTTCCTTACTCCAAACAAAGGGACGCCTCAAGGGTCGGTCATCTCCCCCACGCTTTTCAACATAGCAATGATTGGCTTGGCAAAACAGTTAAATGAAATCGACGGCATACACCATGCCATGTATGCCGACGACATCACCATCTGGGTTAACACAGGCTCGCTCAGACAGAAAGAAGAGAAGTTACAAGAGGCAGCCACCTGCGTAGAGGACTACGTCAGAGCAAGAGGGCTAGCCTGCTCCACTGAGAAGTCCGAGCTGCTGAGAGTTTGGAGAGGAAAGCAAAACCGCACAGTCCCCACCAGCGACGAGTTAAAGCTCCACGTCTACCTCGAGGGGAAGCCGATACCGGAAAAGACGCTCATCAGAATCCTGGGGATGTGGATACAGTCAAACCAACGCTGCACCCACACCCTCGCCCTACTCAAGGCATCCACCCTACAAGTGGCCCGCATGATCACGCGCATCTCACACAGACGCCACGGCATGCGAGAGGAGGACACACTCAAGCTGGTCAGAAGCTTGGTCGTCAGCCGATAGGCATACACCCTTCCATACTACAATCCCATCAAGAGTAAGGTACAACAGGCGGACGCGATTCTACGCAAAGCCTACAAAACCGCACTCCACCTTCCCCACAACACCTCAACCGAAAAGCTCCTAGCCTTAGGACTACACAACACCTTCGACGAATTGAAAGAGGCGCAACTACTCTCCCAACAACGCAGACTACAGCAGACCCCATCTGGCAGGGAGCTCCTGAAGAAACTAGGCTGCGCCGATCAACTTCAAGAGATACAGAGGACCGAAACAATTCCGGACGAGTATCGCAACACACTGAAAGTAGCACCCATACCCCGGAACATGTATCCCAACCTACACAAAGCACGCAGAGAAGCGAGGGCTGAATACCTACAAAAGACACTAGCACCCCAAGAAACGACAGTATACGTGGACGCATCCACGTACGCCAGAGCAGCGGGGCAGAGCAACAGCAACGCGGTAGCAACGGTGATTGATTCGAACCTACGCGAGATCACCAGCGCATCACTACAAGGCTGTACGATAGTCGAGGCTGAAGAAGCGGCCGTCGCTCTAGCGGCAGCGGAGGGATATCGGTCTAAACGGTCTCTAACAATCCTTACAGACTCGCAAACAGCGTGCCGCAACTACCTACGCGGCAGAATAGGGCACGGAGCGCTCCGCATACTCCGCTCCGGAGACCCCATAACAGAACGACAAACAAAAGAAGAACCAATTAGGCATACGATAGTATGAACGCCGGGACACACGGGAGTGGCAGGGAACCAAGAGGCGGACAGGATAGCTCGAGGGTACACTTATTACCGAGCATCCAACATAGGCGACCTCGAGGAGACCGAACCTGTACCCCAAGACTATTCGGCGATACTAAATTACTACAAGGGCTGCAGAAAGCGGTATCCACCACCGCACAACTCCCTTAGCAGAGAGGACTCTGTCGCGTGGAGGCAGCTACAAACGGGCTCGTACCCGAACCTAAACGTACTCAGCAAAATTTATCCCACACAATACAATGACAAATGCCCCTGGTGCCACGAAACACCCACGCTGTATCACATAACGTGGGCATGCCAGAAGATAGACGTGGTACCCGTTATACCAAACCCGAGTGCGGAGCAATGGGAGGGAGTGCTCTCCAGCGATCGCCAGGTCGACCAAGAAGGTCTGATTCGGCGAGCACAACTGGCAGCAGCATCCAGCGGAGCCCTGGACTAAGGGCAACCGACCGTTGTGCTAGAAGGTGGACGATTCCATCTGAAGACCGCAGAAGACCAGTGAATCTAGAGCTGATAAAGTTTTTCACTCACACTCACTCACTCTAGTAAATCGGGCCCTTTTGTATGTGATTCTGGTCCTTACGTACTTGTGCCCCTGATCGTTCCTGCAACTTGACGCGCCAGAACGCTTTCCGTCTGCATCACAGCTAGAAGTCTGGATGAAGTGAAGCTTTTGTTTGGTCACTTTGTTCGTTCCTTTGGTCACGGAATAAACATTTGCAAGATCCTGAAATCGGAATAGCAGCGCCTGGTACAGATCTACAGGAGCCTCCTGTACCAGCACACTCATCTGTTCGCACAAAGGAAAATGGAGGCCAACAATGATGTTCGGCATATTTTCTGCTCCTGGTTCGGACAACAGAATTTATGTCGAGTGGCATACATTTAAGACCGCGAGCCGATGCGCCCGAAAAACAGCGATTTTCGCAACAAGCCATCAGGACTTCGGGTGAGGCTCGCCTTCTTGCCTTCGTCGAAAAAGGTGCTCAGCCTTGGGCCGAAGTTCGCCACCGAACGTAGGAAGTCAGCCCGCGAGCTGCTTTCAGTTGCATGAAGGGCCGCCTGGACTGCACCGGACGACGATGGTGATCGATGTGTGGATAGATGCGTCGATGTAGCAAGTGGTCATTTATCAGCCTGTAAGACGCGTACAGCAGTTCTTGCGTGACAATACGTTATGCGTCTTGCCGGCGGACAAAGAGGAAGCCTTTATTGTTCCCACAGAGGATGGGTTCAAATCTAAGGCTGGTGAGGCAGTTTCGTCTGTACTGAAGCACTGTGGGGGTGTCTGGCTGCTGAAAGTAAAGGCGGAAGGAAAAAGGTTGCGCTCTCGCTTTAACCTCTCCCTTCTGGCGAAAGCTTTTGTAAATAGTGAAGCCTTTCGTTTAACAGAAATTTCGTTAACAGAAAATAAATTGCTCGACAGGGCGAGCCTAGTCTGTTTTAATTCACGGGCAATGCATCTTGCATATATGCTGGTGGCAGATGGTCATCGTTCTCGTGGAGGGCTTTTCCTGTAGCAGTAGATAAGGATAAACTCCAGATATTGACGGGAATTCCAGTTCCTTTCATTTGCGATGACGCTTGTCTTGGCAAAGTCAATCTCATGATTAGCAGCCACCGCGTGCTACACAAGTACGTTGGAGACAACGTTTATCTTTTTAGAGTTGTTCATGTATCTTTATACCGCTTTTTCAAAATTTTCCCTCTCGACAGTGAAAACATAGCCACAGTTTAAACAGGGTATTCTTTAAACCACGCCTCGAAACTATTTCGTTTAGAGCTTGTCGTTTACGTGTGCTAGTTCTTACTACAGCTTCCGGGTGAGGACATGGGCCACGTGTTCGTCAAATGTCCGCAGTGCACACGCCAAATATTCATTGACACTTGGCACATAGGGACCTACGGCGCGGACCTGGGGACACACCGTGGGCGATGTCGCGGGATAAAGCGTGTGCTGCGCTATCGACCGAACAAGACTTTTCGGGTATCTTTACTCGTAAAGTTAGTGGCATACTCTGGACAGGTCGAAGCCTAGATCGTCTTAACTGGAGCAAATCATCTGTACTCTTAGTAAAAGGGTAAGCGGCGAGTGAGTGTCTGTGTCAAGCTGGGTCAACAGAATCAAAATGCAAGTAGTGGGCTGTGTGCAGTCTCCTTCATGAAGACACCAAAAAACAAAGACACGCTTCTAGTTATTTAGGCGTATAGTGCACGTACTTGGCTGTTTTACGAATGACACTTTTGATATTCGTATAATATATCCGCGACAACGCCACGTTACGTAACGTTTTCTGCAAATCGCCTGTGCAACGTGATAGCCCACTTCATTAGGTGGTACCTACATGCAACCTCCCCAGAGGTGGCTTTCTGGGAATGATAAAAACCAATCACGAAGGCAGTGTTGTCACCTTACTGCGGGCTGCAAGATGACCTGTAACGTCATGGCTGCCATTTTTTACAATGCCCATTCGGCCCAATAGCCCTCCGTGTGGCCCTATGTAATCTCAGTCTGCGGAAAACATAATTACGCACGGCGAGATGCGCGCTAGTGTTAATTAATTATGAGGTTTTACGTGCCAAAACCACTTTCTGATTATGAGGCACGCCGTAGTGGAGGACTCCGGAAATTTCGACCACCTGGGGTTCTTTAACCTGCACCTAAATCTAAGTACACAGGTGTTTTCGCATTTCGCCCCCATCGAAATGCGGCCGCCGTGGCCGGGATTCGATCCCGCGACCTTGTGCTCAGCAGCCTAACACCATAGCCACTGATCAACCACGGCGGGTTGCGCGCTAGTGTGAAATTACTGATTTGCTCTGCTGTATCTTCGGCGTTGCTGTCTTCTTGAACGTGACCTCTATGCAGCAAGGCATCACGACGAAATTAAGGCGCGCAAAACGAGCTACGAGCTACGATGTTTTCAATATGTCGCTCTGTAGGACAAACTGGTGGGTTCCAATCCGCCAATTTGCCAAATAATAGAAACATTCTGACTTCAGAGAAGATGCACCGCTTGCTTTGGTTTTACCTATACAAGAGGTGGAAGCAGCGAAAAGTGCTTTTTCTCCAGTCGGAAAAGCTGTAGCAGAGCTGCAGTGAAAACGAAAACTACTGGCGCCTGGTTTCGAAACCCGGTGCTACCGAATATCGTAAGCGGGAAACAAAAGTAAACAGTCTGCGGCTGCAACCTTTTCCTGGTATTATTCAGAACTAAATGCAAACACCCGTGACTTTCAACGAATGACTCTCCTTAATTTTGCTATCGGAGAATGCCTGTTAACATGCACTTTACGTACATTCTATTTGAACTTTATCAATATATTTTTAACATAAATATAATTGAGCTTAAGGTTTCATTTTTGTTTGTCATTCAAAAATATTCAACGCCTACAATTATTCCTAAATGCAGTTTTTCGCTTCGAAAGTGAGCTGTCAGCAGTGCCACAGCACTGACTGCCATCGAAGTGCGCGAATACAACTATCGAGAGTAGGGGGAACCAAGGGGCTTGCTTTTTGTTCGTCATAATATTGTGAAATAGGAGACAACGATGACAGAGGAAGCGCAGAGTAAGTTAATTGTTAAGTTCAAATAACATGTAGAAATACGCAGGTAAAGAAAAAATTAAAGTTGACGAAAATACCTTTCCGCAGGTGGGGACTGAACCGATATTTCCACATTGTGCTTACGGTGCTGTACATATTAGGCTACCGCGGCGTCCTTTTTCCGGCCGCTTTGTGGGGTGTTCGGGCAAAAAAAGTTGGCCCCGAAAGTGTTTGCCAGCGCCACTCACGACAAATTAAGGTACTGAACGTGGAACGCCTAGGAAAGTGGCCGGAGGGACCGCGTCGCGGTCGTCTACTGGGTAGAGCACCGTACCTACAGTATTTCCAGCTGCAAGAATATGAAGCAACACCCATATTTGTGTTTATCGACACGACGGAGTCCGTATTTTAAACGCGTGCAGGGGTAGAACCGCTGATACGACGCGCTAAATGCAGTGCCAAAGTCAAGTGTTTAATGCGAAAATCTTAAGCAGCTCATTGCAATGGCTCACACCGGAAAAAAGCGGCGTCTAGTCCAGCGATGCAAAAGACATGACGCAAGAAATATAACACAAGAATATCATCACCAGGAATGGCTCGTACCCCGGTAAGCAAGCAAAGATGCAATGGCTGAATATGAATGACAAAACGAAGGAATAAAAGAACGAATGAAAGAATAAATGAAGTAACGAAAGAACAAATAAATAATGAACAAAGAAAGAAGGGAAGAATGAAAGAAAGACGGAAAGAAATACAGAACGAAATAACCTTTAGGTAGCGCGTTAGGTGCTCGCATGTGTGGTTGAGGAGGTAAACCTACAGCGCCATCCGTTTACTTCACACTGCGGCTCGTTATGTCTATAACTTAATGCATTACCACGTGTGCAGCAGGCTTTCGCCTTCGCGTGTTACAGGCGTCTAACATGCTGCCGAAATTTTAAAATTCATTGTTTGCTTAGCGACAGGAGTTGAGAGCACACAGCTTTGTAAAATAGAGTGAAAAGTAAACTACGCATGAGCAACAAAGTGAGCTACGTTGCAAGCGTCACAGACGGGCCCGTTGGCGAGCAAAGACACGTAGGCGATGCGGATAACGTTTAGCGGCGCTTACTATTCGCTGTTGAAGCGTTGCGAATTTGGTGATGATTAACATTTCTCACAGCGGATTCGCAGTTTCACTTTCATCATGCTCGTAATGCGGAACTCTACCACGAACAGGCGCTTTTGCGCTTGTCGCGTAAGCAGATGGGAATTCCCGTTAGAATGGCTGTGTCGTAATTTGTAGAATGTAAATGTCTGAGAAACTATAGGCTGACGAGCGGTACTTTTCCGAAGAAATAGCCGCGCTCGGCCTGAGGCGGCGGTACGAGCGAAACATTCTCTTCGGTTCACGTCAAGTGCCATTTCCCAACTCGTTGCCATCGCTAGGTCGTTCGAGCGCGAAACCGCTGGCATTACCGTTACAACTATTACGACGCGAAGAAGCTGAAACGACAGAACATAAGCGCATTGGTCCTTGCGCAAGGCATTCCATTTGCGAAAATTACACGCTGTCAGTATCATTTCGAGAGGCCCCGAATAGGACACGTTTCTATTCCTATATTAAAACACGTGTCAGCGCTATGTATTCCGCAGCGGCATTTCTAAAGCAGCTGCTGCCGCTGTTATCCGCACCACGGGCTGCGCTCGCTGAGGAGACGCGCTTCGCCGCAACGCACGGAAGACGAAAGCGCACATTCAGCTGTGTTTTTGGCTCCCCGAGAAGCTTTCGAGCGTGGAGTGGTGCTTTTTGGAACAACCATCGAATCTCGGCATCATGCGCTAAGGCAGCTGGACAAAAACACTCTTTTCGGTTCACGACGCGAGTATGTTGCGACTCGTTGCCATCGCTTGGTCTTCCATGTGCGAAACCACTTACATGACCGTTAAAAACCGTTTACAAAGATCGGTAGCTAAAAGACCTTGAAACAAATAATGAAACATCAACGGTTGTTGGCCTGCGTCCACGCCCGCTTTAGCATCCTACGCTGTCGAATTTCGTCGAATGCTACAACAAGTTCAACAGCACCATACGAAAATCATGTAAAATCACTGCCTCTTAGACATGGTACATGCTTCTTAGGAGTGTGCCAAGACAACTTTTATCATCTTGCTCCACCGAAACCGCATGTTGCTTCCCTTTTCTTGGACAGCCTCACGTCATTTACCCCTTTGCAATCTAATCAAATGAAATGAAATCAGATGAAATCAAATCAAAGTTTATTTCACATCCATACATGGTGTAGGCGGCACAGACGAAAATCCAAAACTTCACAGGCGTCTGTACTTTCTTCAAAATTGTGGTACAAAATAAAGGAAAATAAGAATTACTAACAGCAATCGGACATTACTGGTAGCGTTATACAATGACTCAAGGGACCAATTGCAAGGCATGCTCACTGACCTGGAGAGGCAAAGCAGAAGGGTGGATCTAAAAATTAATCTGCAGAAAACTAATCTTTAACAGTCTCGGAAGAGAACAGCAATTTACAATAGGTAGCGAGGCACTGGAAGTGGTAAGGGAATGCATCTACTTAGGGCAGGTAGTGACCGCGGATCCGGATCATGAGACTGAAATAATCAGAAGAATAAGAATGGGCTGGGGGCCTTTGGCAGGCATTCTCAGATCATGAACAGCAGGTTGCCAGTATCCCTCAAGAGAAAAGTGTATAACAGCTGTGTCTTACCAGTACTCACGTACGGGGCAGAAACCTGGAGGCTTACGAAAAGGGTTCTACTTAAATTGAGGACGACGTAACGAGCTATGGAAAGAAGAATGATGGGTGTAACGTTAATGGATAAGAAAAGAGCAGTTTGGGTGAGGGAACAAACGCGAGTTAACGACAACTTAGTTGAAATCAATAAAAAGAAACGGGGGCATGGGCTGGACATGTAATGAGGAGGGAAGATAACCGATGGTCATTAAGGGTTACGGGCTGGATTCCAAGGGAAGGGAAGCGTAGCAGGGGGCGGCAGAAAGTTAGGTGTGCGGATGAGATTAAGAATTTTGCAGGGATGACATGGCCACAATTCATACGTGACCGGGGTAGTTGGAGAAGTATGGGAGAGGCCTTTGCCCTGCAGTGGGCTTAACCAGGCTGATGATGATGATGATGATACAATGACAAGAGAGGAATCTAAGTATGCGCACTGAAGAATGGTAAGTCAGGCAATGTGATACATTTACAATCGTTATTGTCGCAGAAGCATAAGGGACGAAGTAAGTTATCACAAACTAAGTGAATTAGTGTTTTTAAAGCTAGTACTGGTTCACTGTAATCAAAATAGTAATCATGTAGCTTAATGCGCACAGCTGGGCTTGTTGCTTCATACCTTACAATTTTTATCGCGCTTACACGGCCATCCCTGCAGAGAAGGAGATTCGCACTTGCTTGCCCTCGTTAGCACAATATAAATTGAAATGCGAACCGCGCGTTTCATTAAGAAACATTTTATGAACTGAGTTCGAAGTTCCAGAAGTTTAAAGTTAGCGCATCGCATTTCGCAAATTCTCCCTGTGCTGCGAACACGCATATAGCCTGCAAAACCTAGCGAATCATGGAAATCGCTTGGTTCGTACGTGCTAAAAAAACACAGAAGCTCAACCTGGTAACTTGGAACAATTAATGCCATTTGCCTTATTTTTGACAGTCAAGTGCATATTCAGTCAAGCGCATATGGCAGTCAAGGCATGTTGTTGTCTCATTTATACGTTGTTTTCTAGCCAGTTCCCTAGCCACATCCTGAGCCAGATATGTTTTTGTAGCGTGATCAGCATTCCGTTGCATGGGAAATAAAACTTTCGCCATATTCCTCTTCTTGGCAATCCACTGGAGGACTGAAACTTAAACTGAAAACTACGCTTTGTAAAAAGCACGATGCGATTAATGGTATTCTCGTAGCACGTGTGCGAGTAAGTATTACGGTGATTCGTATAACGCTGGGTGCGGTGAGAATGCAGCTATCCGAACCAACGGCTCTGCACGAATCACAGTGAGAACAGACGAGAGGTTCGACAAAGCGCGTTTTTAAATAGAATTATTGACTTACTGGAAGCTATGTTCTTCCGTTTCTCTGTCTATACAAAGACACACAAGTGTGTATGGGTGGTTTAACTAGCAGGATTAGTGCAAAATTTGGTCGGCGACGATTCCTCGCTTCCGCTATTGAGAATACACGCGCAGTCGGATTAACAAAACAGCGGAGGAGTAAGCGAAGAATGGCAGTCCGATTGGTTCATTTGAATTCGTTGTTTCCGAAGCATTCGATTCATTAGATTCGCATTTCTGCAATCGCATATAAGAAGTTTTAGACTCCACATGATTCAGAATTCTGTTTCTTTGCTATCGTATGCGCTCTTTTTCGGCCACGGCGGCCGAATTTCGATGGGGGCGAAATGGGAAAACAGCCGTGTACTTAGATTTAGGTGCACGTTAAAGAAACCCTGGTGGCCCAAATTTCCGGAGTCCTCCACTACGGCGTGCCCCATAATCAGAAAGTGGTTTTGGCACGTAAAACCCAATAATTTCAATAATGTCAATAGTATACTTTAATTTAAACGAGCAGCTAGGCGATTTCGCCTGGGAGTGTGTCACCTGCTGTGGCGTTAACTAGCTTCGAAATATAGTTTGGTGCGTTATACAGGTCAAAAAAGTTCGGGTGCGAAAAGGACGCTGATGGGACGATTGATTGATTGATCGATCGATCGACTGATGGGGTAAAGTCCCAAATAAACAAGTGGTATGTAAGACGCCGTCGGTTTTATTTCTGACCACCTGTTTCTTAAAAACAAGTACCTAAATATCAGTACACGAGCGCTTTTTTCTTCTTTTTTTCTCTTTTTTCTTTCCTTGAAATGCGGCCACCGCGGCCTGAAATCGAACTCGAGACTTTGTGCGCAGCAGCAGAACGCAATCGCCACTGATCGAGGGGCCTGGACGAGGCCAGTCGGCACGCACAAACAACGCTTTTCTTCATTGCGTAGGGCTCGCGGCGCATATCGGCTGATTCTATATACCGACCGCGGTAGCCAAGTGCCTGCGGCGTTGCGCTGCTAATCTCGAGGTAGCGGATTCGATCCCAACCGCGCCCGCCGCATTTTGATTTAAAAACAAAGGTCGCGGCGCTAAGGAGACGAGGACGAATTGTCAGACACGAACGACATGTACGGGCGCCAAATTCCATCTGCTTATTCACCAGAAACCACGAAATAGTAGCGACGTGCTAAGAACGCTCGTGCACTTAAATTTAAACGCCCTTTGACGAAACCTGGATGGTGAAAATTAATCACAAGCTCCGCGCTACGGTGCGCCACATGATCTGATCATGGTTTTGGCATGTAATACCCGGAATTTATTTTAAGATGGAAAGCTGTGTTCTTGTTTCCTTTCTGTCGTCCCTATGAAACAATATGCTGGCCGAACCAGTCGAGCAGCGAACTACAATAAATGACTTTGCAACAAGCATGCCACTGATAATTTCATCCAAAAAATATTTAGATTTCTTGAATCTGATTCAGTCTGCACATGATGTCTTTGCGTCTTCATGAGTGTCGTATAAGTGCGCACATGTTATTGGCGGTTTCGAATAATCCAGCTCTTGAAAAAATCGCTCGTGTGTAGCCGTTAGCTTTGTCCGTGTCTTATATCAAGCTTGAATCTTTTTGCTGTGTTCTGGTTCTTAGGATTTCAGCTCAGGCCCTGTTTGTCCACACAATTTAGAAAAGTACCACATCTCTGGACTTCGTTCCGCGTTTTCAATGCTTTCTTAAGGTATGGTGAAAAAAAGAATGCGTGTATAGGGTAGCTGATGGTGGTCTGCTTCGGATCATCGTAAGTAGCTCTTTCCTTCTCGAAGAAGCAAGATGTGTGTCAAGTGAGCTCCTGAACAACACTTTGCAATGTCGCGAACAGGGTTTAAATCATAAATCTGGGACTTGAAAGATGTGGGACGTAATGCCAAAGAATTTCTCTCTCATATAGCGCTAAACTGTCACAGAACCTTTATTTTAAAAAATCCCCACAAATGTGGGTCTAACGCAAGCACTCAAAACATGAACTCAGCTCTCCATAACGAAACAATTTTGGCAGTGACATACGACAGAAAGTAATCTGTGCAGCTAATGAAAATGAAGAGATCTCGAGAATGTTGGCAACGTAATGATAAAATAAGCACGAAAGAAAAAAAAGTTGTTTGTTAGTTATTACTTGCTATAAAAAGTGATTGATTGCACGGCGAAAACTTAAGAAGTAATTGTCGAATGTTTCAATAAAAGGAAAAGGTTACGAGCGTTGGCGTACGCAAGAATAGCGGAATAACGTGAGCTACCAAAAAGAAAAAAAATTCTAAACGGAACAAATGGCACATTTAGGAGAGATAAAATTCACCTTGTTCGTAGTCTGTCTCCTGCTTTTACGTATTACATTCGAACTTTGGCCATGGGACACCTGGTATTTCTTTTGCTAGCTTGTTTTGCAGCATCAGTACTGTAACGAGAGTCATCCGAATTGAGCGGCCGGTGAAACATGAGGCAAGATTTTATTGTGTAAAGGCCAGGTTCTACTATAACTGGTTCCAGCATGTTCGGTGTGCCCGTCTTAACACTGCTGAAATGACACAGGGTGTCAGATACAGCGAACTTGAGAATCGGAAGGCTCACATAGGTGTCTTTCGTTGCGCTTGGCCATTTCGTACTGTTGAAACGCTCATACTGGGCGCGGCAGCATTCGAGATATCTATGATTCTTTCCTTTCAGTGAAGAGCTTGAATTCAACATACTGCAGTGACCCTCCGAATTAATTGCAAAGTTTCAACGCACTTCCACATGCATTTATGTCACAGGGTCATTTATGCAACATGACTTTCGTGTACTGATTCACGGGAAACTCTCCTTTCTGTTGCTTCACTGCAGCCCGCACCATAGTGTATCAATACTAGTGTAAATGACAAAACTACAGCGCCTACACGCAACAAAAGTATTCACCAATGATTACAATACTCCCTAACGCAAAACTTGAGCGCAGCTCTACACTTGCTTTCATTTCTCTATATTATTACGCATGAAGAAAACGAAGACCAGTGAATGTGCTTGCGGTCCCGATTGGGGGAAGGAAGAGTATATAGGCTGGCGTGGACCATCCGTCTCGTGCGGCACGTTGCAAACAGAGTGAAGTTTGGCGTGACTGCCTGGCTAATAGGGAGACCGCGAGAGGCAGCGCGTCGGTGACACCTGGACGCGATTCACAGAAGACGTTGCAGACAGACCTCCGCTCATGCAGCACTTTGTTTCCATAGAGATGACGCACGCTACCTTGTCAAACTCCGTCATCCGTTGTCATACAGCTTCGGCGGTATGGCAACGGATGCATGAGAAGGGCTGTTGGACGACGACGCAATGACGACGATGGCATGACAACGACGCGTGATAACTATTGAATGTCTACAGCATGATTCCATTAGAATGAACCAGGAATGACGGCAAGAGCCACCACTTACAAGCTGAAAACGTATTTCCTGACAATGTTGACGGCAGAAGAACTGGCAGCGCTTTGAGGCACATTACATTTTATTCATGAAGAACCAACGCACAAATGGTCCACTTTAAGTGACTCGAACACGGCACTGCAGGGCTAGCTCAGTCGGCATGAACAGTTGGTGTTCGAAAGTTTAGAGGCCATACACCGCCTTGCCTTTGGACAATTTGAGAGCGTTTTATTCTCTCTCGGATGAAAATAACTGAAGATACCGCTACCATTTATAACTGGCACGGTTGAGCGAGCGCCGAGTGACATATATTTAAGGTGTTTTCTTTTTACTTTGACATGATTTTAAATATTCTCGGTGGCAGATAGCACAATTCTGTTTATAGGAGCTGAATTACTGGAAAGTGGCGATAATGCTTGCACGATAAATCGAAATGCCTAGTCGAGTAATCAGAAAAATTTCCTCTTTGAATACATAGTTAATCAGATCAGGGCATAATGATCAGGGATCAGGGCGTGATGAACTGAAACCAATTAGTTTTCGAGGCATATCTAGCTGGAGATACCGTTTACGAAATTATGCAAGTTTCTTGCTGTTCTAGTTGAATTTTAAATGAGTTGCTTCAGAAGGTATTTCGTTACTAGGGGAAAAAAGTGCACTTTGCCAGGTGTTTGAAGACACTTATGTTAAAGCTATAGTGCTAGATTCAAGATTAATTTGCTATAGCTATAGGTATATTTAGCACGCATCTTCAACTACTCTATTTTACTTACACATAGGCAAAGGTGCTATGGACGATAACAATGTCTCTGGAAATACTTATTAACATCCATAAATAAAAAAGGTATATATGGTAGATGGTGTAACCTATACTGTAAGCGCGATACTTAAGAACAAACGAAAAAGGATTGTTTGAAGTAGATGCGCCTTGGGAAATCGCGGTTATCAATTCCGAAATTACAGTAAGCGTCCTGAAATGATTAGTCAAAAGGCCATTCGTAGAATATTATTATTATTAAATCATGAATGTTAATTTCTTGTTCAAGGAGAGTCTATGTTTTATTGATTCGTCTCGAGTATTAGAATTCTCCTTTGTGCCACGGACAATTTTTACATGTTTTAAATTTTAAAGTGAACATCTAATGTTTTGTTGGCGCGCTGGTTGTGTTTTCTTAACTTATTACATCTTAAATATTTTTATTCAGCATGTTCTCCTAATCACCAATGATTACGAGTGTGTATTACGATTATTTGAGCCTCTGTGCGGCATAGTCTCACTCAATATATGATTGTGTACCAGATAACGAAAATGCCTGTAAGCAAACCATACGTAACGAGTTTAGTTATACATTTGCGACTACTGAGTCTGCTATAGGGTTAAAGGTTGGAAAGTTTTTTTTAAATGCCTTTTTGAAACGTCTTTTTGAGACAGCTTATTTGACCTGTTCGGTTGTACATGGACTGCTGTGGGAACATTGAGGTGAACAGCGTCTCGACTACTCCACTTCTCTTGTAAATATGCGGAACAATGTGTCGTGCTATTTGGAACGTTTTGGTTACGCACGCGGTTCATCTATCTCCAAAAAAATTTCCATGCGCTTTAGCTTTAGCTTTAGCTTAGTTTAAGGGTTCGATTCGGGGCTGCCGCTTTACGTCAAGGGTGCAGTGCAGAAAGCACTCCTGATGTTTAGATCTAGATGCAGGTTACAAAATAACAAGTAGTCGAAATTATTGGAGAACCTGTTTTCCCCGCAATAACTCTTGAGTAACAGGAAGGCAATTTCCATCAGAGCTGGTTAACTCAATACAAAGACAAGAAACTCAAACAGCGTTTACCTCCCTTAGAACTCGCACACATTCCACAAAAACAGCAGCATACTAATTCTACCAGGAAAAATGTGGGTATCAACAAGAAAAACAAAAAGAAAAAGCTATTTATTAGAAGTGTCCTCCTATACATACATCTATAATCCGGCAACACTGATGTTATCAGGTAGCATGTGTGGGTTTATTGACCAGTTGTCTTCACCCAAAAAGATACGTACACGTGACGCCTGAGGCAGAAGGGAAGTTCCACATCCGCGGCCAAGATTTGTAAGTGGTGGCGTTGGCTAACACTCCCAGGGTTAGTTCTAGTAGCAACACGTAAATAACCGAGAAAGAAGGATGGGAAAATGGCGCCGTAGTTGCTAAATTTTTAGAGCATCGCATGCGTAATGCTAAGACGTGGGATCGTTCCCCGCCAGCGGCAAGTTGTTTTTTCTTCCACGTTAGATTGCATGAATTCATCGTTTCTTTAATTGAATAAGTAAGTACAAGTAATTACCGCTGCGTTGTCCTTGGTGTCTTTGTTTGTTGGCTTTTTATGATACAATGAATAAAAGTCGGGACCCTCGGTTAATCCCCTTTCTATATATATATATATATATATATATATATATATATATATATATATATATATATATATATATATATATATACAAGGTGGTATGTATGGTGTGGCAGTGCTGTAGTATGTGGTGGAGCTGGCTAACATTATCGGGTGGGTTTAGCAGATAAACATAACTAACCCAGAGCGTGTATGGGAGAAGGGCGCTGCGGTAACTGAATTGGTGAGAGCAATGCGAAGACATGGGTTCGTATCCCACCTGTGCCGAGTTGCTTTTTCATCCACTTTTATTCCCTGCTTATTTATTTCAATCAGGAGTTGCAGATGATGGTTTGCTATCCTTGATGCCACTGTTTATTGGCTTCTTATGATATGACTAATAAAATCAGGCTCATCGGGTTGTTTTCCTCCTGTTTATATATATAAACGAGAAGAAAGGGGGTTGACCGAGGGGCCCGATTTTTATTAGTCATATCATAAGAAGCCAACTAACACTGACACCAAGGACAACAAAGGGGAAATTACTTGCGCTTAATAAATGAAATGAAGAAACGATAAATTAATGGAAATTAAAGTGGATGAAAAATCAACTTGCGGCAGGTGGGAACCGAACCCACAACCTTCGCATTTCCCGTGCGATGCTGTACCCATTTAGCTACCGCGGCGCTGTTTCTCCATCCACTTTCTTGGGTATTTATGTGTCCTAGTAGAACCCTAGGAGTGTTAGCCAACGCCACCACTCACAGACCTTGGCGGCGGACGTGGAACGTCCTTGGTGCCAGTGTCTGTTGGCTTCTTAAGATATGACTACATATATATATATATATATATAGTCATAATATGAGAAGCAAAATCGGGCCCCTCGGTTAACCCCCTTTCTTCCCGTTTATATATATATATATATATATATATATATATATATATATATATATATATATATATATATATATATATATATATATATATATATATATATATATATACCCGCTTCAGCTAATACGGTTCATGACCACTGTGCAATAAAAACGCTATTATCCGGCGGAGCGTTCCAGTAAGGCGTCCCGTATGGTCCATTGTTCCGTTGCGGGCTGTTAAACCGCATTATGGGCCTAATAAAAACCCGATGCACTCAATCCCGGATACCGTTATCCATTGACGCATGCTCTTACTAGTAATGTACCCCGTGAGCAGCTTGCCACGAGAACATAATCTGGGCGCTTAGGTTTGTATTTGTGTGTGCAAGGTCAGAGCTCATTTACTGTGTATAGTTTCGGCGAAGGCACTGTCTAGGACATGAACGCGCATTTAGAAAGGCCACTCTCCTCTCTCCTTTTGTGTCAGTGCCCGGCCGTGCCACGGTCGATCGATGTTTACGCCATTGACGTCAAATGATTTCAGATGAACGGTCACAAACACGGTCACTGACAGCAGGCCTTTGCGCGTCGGAGTAAGTTCACTAATTAGGTATTCCCATTTACTTATCCGCATGCAAGGACGCGGAATGGTGGCAGAGCTTCGGAAACGCGTTCTTGTGCATCCGAGCAGAGGCGCGCGATGCTAATAACAGGTTGGTTGAATTGACAGCATTTGTCTCTAACGTAGAGGAATAGCGTCGCGGGCTCTCTGTATTATTTGCTAAGCCTGGTGAATGCATTTTCATGTAGCAAATGAGAGCAAAGTGCATTGTGCTTCAAGCGTACTTCGGGTTCTGTATGTTCACTCCTGAAATGTCTCTTTGATGCCTGCGTCTAAGAGTCGGACCTTCTGCTACTTAGAAGTCGTGCCTCCCATAAAATGCGCACAACTTCTCGAGGCCAACGTGGCCTTTCAGCCTTTCCCAGTTTTCTTTGCAGACTGAGGAAATATAGCGCTTGTCTATTCGGCTTCACAAGCGAGCTCGTTTGTGTTCCATAGACAGGACTACTGCATGGCACATTGCACAGAAACGTTCTTTTGAGACCTGTTACACAGGATTATATAAGAGCTATAATAGAGGGCAGAAAAAAAGCAAAATACAGAACAAGATCCAAAAACGTGAGGAAAAACACCGAACTTAGCGCGCAAACAGTAATTTACGCGATCACACTTTCGTTTGCTAGCAGAAGGAAATTGGCCTCTTTGCCTGATAATTAAGCAAAGGCCAAACTGATACAACTCTTTTTCTGCACCTTATTTGGGCTGCTTAATCAGCCTGGCCACCATGTCACAACGATTGTAAATGTTCTTGGATCTATGATCACCGCCTCTTTCCTAACATCGGCTTAGGAGCAAAACTTTTCCGTTACTGCATGGAAGAGGGGAATGTGGTCGTATGATTTTCCTCTTTTGTGCTGATGCTTTACTTTATCAAATCAGATTGAAGTATTTTATCATGTATGTGTATTCTTAAAGAATTATTGATGGCCTAGTTGGCCTTGCGTTGCCGATGAGGATGATGCTGATCAGGAGAATATAGCGAAACAAAAGGACAACGCACACAGGAAGGGAAGGTGAGGACATGTCTTCCATTCCTGTATGCGTTGTTTTTTGTTGCGCTATCTTTTGCTCATAAGCCGTAGATTTCTTCTCCCCGCAAAGCGCCTTCTGGGTCACATACATAGTTTCGTATGGTTTCGAACATATTATTTTTTCTTCAATTTCCCTATGATGAAAGGAGTTGCGTTAGCGCACTTACCGCTTTACCTATTTACATTACTTTTTTCTCCCATTCTAGTATGCCAGAAAACCAAAAGCAATAGCCAGCCAGCCAGCCAGCCAATCAATCAATCAATCAATCAATCAATCAATCAATCAATCAATCAATCAATCAATCAATCAATCAATCAATCAATCAATCAGTCAGTCAGTCAGTCAGAGAATCAATCAATCAATGACTTAATACCCGTTTTACCTGTCAAACATATTACTTATATTACAGGCCCCTCAAAGAACAGAGGCAGACGCTTTGCCAGGTACACTGGCATTTATTAAATACAAGCTCATTTAGATAATCGAACTTACATGATCTATTAGCTGACGTTACACACTCTAACATCGGTATGCGTACATGTCATTTTCTGCATACAGAGAAAAGCACTGAAATTTATCTGACTGTGGCGGGCTGCAGGAAGCATAATATGCGGCATAGACTTTAAACAAAAGTGTTCTTCTAAAACCCTGAATGATGGCATTATTTCGCGTAGTGATTACCATACTACATGAAAATAAATAAAATTATTTTTATTTTGTAAAAGATCATCATCATCATCACCAGCAGCAGCAGTAGTCTATATTTATGCTTCCCCCCCTGCAGGACACAATTACGCAATTACCCCTGTCATGCGCCAACTGTAAAAGGTGTAAGCACGATAACATATTTTTTTTTTTGGTTCGGTGAAGGCTTTTCTTCAAATTATAGCATTAAGCTTGTTCTGATCAAGTTAGCAAAACTAAAGAGAATGGCAGCTTACGAATCCTACGCTGCCCGTTTATGTGCAGAACAACAAAACACGGAGGAATGTGAGTTTACATAAACCTGTATAGCTTGTTTAGCCCGGAAGCTCTCCACACCAGGCTGTCCGTATATATATATATATATATATATATATATATATATTGTACGATTTTGTTAGTTCACAGTTTCTCTGTGAACTTCAGAATAGCTTGGGCAATATTGTGCTAAGTGGTGGCAAAGCTCCGCAAGAATCGATGATGTAGAAAACTTCATGCTATTTTGTTTACAAAAGAAGGACGCCGAGTACTGCTTTAGGCTAAATATAGTTTAAAGCAAGAGCGACATGGAGTAGTTTCAAAGTGTTGATTCCAGTTAAATTCTTACCAAGCCTTCTTCAGAAAATATTTGCTGCCTTTACTATTGCTGAAGCAGAAAAAAAATCTCAATCTAAAGTACGCAAAGCGCTGTTTATCGGCCTCAGAGCAGGCGTTATAAACTATAGAGATTGAAAAGCTACGCAATGCGTGAAATTTACATTTTCGTGGGATCTGTTGTTGCTTTTTCTCTCGCAGAAGGATTTGTAGATAGAATTCGTTTGCGCAGGAATCATTCTTATAGATATCGCGAAGAGCACGCTGGCGCGTATTATCCAAAACGGGGAAAGTGTAGGTAAAAAGCTAAACAACAGTGGTGCTCATGGGCGTAACATCACCTGCATCAAGCGTACAAACGCGCGATTGCTGGACAAGCGGTCTCTATAAGCGATTCTATTGTAGACTTCTCTTGACAGAAAGACGAAATCAAAATATGCAGCCGCGTTGTGCTTGCTCCCGCGAATTATCTATTTTTTGGCAGTTGATCCGCGGGTCTGCATTTCGGCAGATACGCCGCGAGAAAAAAAAAATTCAGTGGGTGCGAGAGTGGAAGGTGATATTATATTCGAAGTACGCATTGAACAAAACGAAATTGGAACAGACGTTCCTGCCAATTCTGTGTTGCCTAGCTTTTGCCAGAGGGCCTCATCTGTGAATTCGGTGAATCTTGAAGCTAGTGCAATCGAAACGAATGCACTTGATTGAAGACGGCTGCTGTTTA
Organism: Dermacentor variabilis; assembly: GCF_050947875.1. Lineage (NCBI taxonomy): Eukaryota > Metazoa > Arthropoda > Arachnida > Ixodida > Ixodidae > Dermacentor > Dermacentor variabilis. The sequence goes on from NC_134569.1 coordinate 33,002,851, forward strand.
ATGTCCAGAATTCTCCTAAAATCTGTTGCTGCGTCAGAGTATGAGGAGCCAGAACAGCCTGAGAGTCAAAAGCTGGAGTTTCGCCCGAACTTCGAAGCACCGATTGCGATAGCCAATTAGTAAGTAGATAGCTGTATGAAGTAAGGATAGTAGTTTTATCAGCCGTATCAACTTGCAGACATTCGCTTACTAACTACATTAGCAATGATAGAATGTGTAAGCGTGACTGAACGAGGACGTAGAAAAAACAGACACACACGGGCAGCGCTGTCCCTGCGTATGTGGAAGCTAAATCGCTGGAAAATCTCGATAATCGGTGGCTATATTTCTCCCAGGCGAGAATTTGATTCTGAGCAGCTGAAACTTGTTCTTAACTACAGCGGACTTCGAGTTATTGCAGGTGACTTCAACGCGCACCACCATCCTTCTGTTCATCATCATCAGCCTGAGTACGCCCACAGCAGGGCAGAGGCCTCTCCCATACTTCTCCAAATACCGCGGTCAAGTACTAATTTTGTCCATGTCGTCCCTGCAAACTTCTTAATCTCATCCGCCCACCTAACTTTCTGCCGCCTCCTGCTACGCTTCCTTTCCCTTTGAATCCAGTCCGTAACCCTTAATGACCATCGGTTATCTTCCCTCCTCATTACATGTCCTGCCCATGCCCATTTCTTTTTCTTGATTTCAACTAAGATGTCATTAACTCGCGTTTGTTCCCTCACCCAATCTGCTCTTTTGTTATCGCTTAACGTTACACCCATCATTCTTCTTTCCATAGCTCGTTGCATCGTCCTCAATTTAAGTAGAACCCTTTTCGTAAGCCTCCAGGTTTCTGCCCCGTGCGTGAGTACTGGTAACACACAGCTCTTATACACTTTTCTCTTAAGGGATAATGGCAACCTGCCGTTCATGATCTGTGAATGCTTGCCAAAAGCACCCAGCCCATTCTTCTGATTATTTCAGTCTCATGATCCGGATCCGCGGTCGCTACCTGCCCTAAGTAGGCACCACTTCCAGTGCCTATCATAAACTACTGTTCTCTTCCGAGACTGTTAAACATTACTTTAGTTTTCTGCAGATTAATTTTCAGACCCACCCTTCTGCTATGGAGAACTACGGTGGCTGTGGAGCCGCTATAGATATCTTTCAGTATTTTTACATACGACTCGTCTCCACCCTGATTCCGGAATGCCTCCATGACTGCTGAGGTTTCGACAGAATCAAACGCTTTCTCGTAATCAATGAAAGCTATATATAAGGTCGATGAGGATAGCAGTAGGGGCTTGTTGGTACGGCATATCTTATTTTGTTATAGCGCAAGCACGTGTAACATTTTTTCAAAACATATTACACGTGGTGTATGACGGGTCGAGGGTGTATATATAGCGACGAGAACGAGAAATAAATCTGTTGTTGAAAGTAGCGCTGTGTGCGTCAGATGTGCCTTCTGTTGTCCGTGTCAAGCTTGCGCTATAACAAAATAAGCTATATATAAGGGTTGGTTATATTCCGCACATTTCTCTATCACCTGATTGAGAGTGTGAATATGGCCTATTGTTGAGAAGCTTTCACGGAATCCTGCCTCGTCCTTTGCTTGGCCGAAGTTCAAGGTGTTCCTGATACTATTTGCAATTACCTTAGTTAATAGTTTTTAGGCAACGGACAGTAAGCTGATCGGTGCATAATTTTCCAAGTTTTTGGCGTCCCCTTTCCTATGGATTAGGAATATGCTAGCGTTCTTCCAAGATTCCGGTACGCTCGAAGTCATGAGGTATAGCGTATACAGGGTGGCCAGTTTTTCTAGAACAATCTGCCCACGATCCTTCAGCAAATCTGCTGTTACTTGATCCTCCCCCGCTGCCTTCCCTCTTTGCATATCTTCTAAGGCTTTCTTTTCTTCTTCCGGCGTTACTTGTGGGATTTCGAATTCCTCTAGACTATTCTCTCTTCCATTATCATCGTGGGTGCCACTGGTACTGATGAATTTCTATAGAACTTTTCAGCCACATTAACTATCTCATCCATATTAGTAATGATATTGCCGGCTTTGTCCCTTAACGCATACATCTGATTCTTGCCAATTCCTAGTTTCTTCTTCACTGTTTTTAGGCTTCCTCCGTTCCTGAGAGCGTGTTCAATTTTATCCACATTACATTTCCTTATGTCAGCTGTCTTACGCTTGTTGATTAACTTGGAATGTTCTGCCAGTTCTATTCTTGCTGTAGGGTTAGCGGCTTGCGTACATTGGCTATGCTTGATGAGATCTTTCGTCTCCTGTGATAGCTTACTTGCATCCTGTCTAACGGAGTTACCCTCGACTTCTATTGCACATTCCTTAATGATGCCCATAAGGTTGTCGTTCACATCATCAAGACTAAGGTCCTCTTCCTGAGTTAAGGTCGAATACCTGTTGCGTAGCTTGATCCGGAATTCCTCTATTTTCCATCTTACCGCTAACTCACTGATTGGCTTCTTATGTACCAGTTTCTTCCGTTCCCTCCTCAAGTCTAGGCTAATTCGAGTTCTTACCATCCTACGGTCACTTCAGCGCACCTTGCCGAGTACGTTCACATCTTGTATGGTGCCAGGGCTAGCGCTGAGTATAAAGTCTATTTCATTTCTAGTCTAGCCATTCGGGCTCCTCCACGTCCACTTTCGGCTATCCCGCTTGGTGAAGAATGTATTCATTATCCACATTTTATTCTGTTCTGCAAACTCTACTAATAACTCCCCCCTGCTATTCCTAGAGCCTATCCCATATTCCCTTACTGACTTGTCTCCAGCCTGCTTCTTGCCTACCTTCGCATTGAAGTCGCCCATCAGTATAGTGTATTTTGTTTTCACTTTACCCATCGCCGATTCTACGTCTTCATAGAAGCTTTCGACTTCCTGGTCATCATGACTCGATGTAGGGGCGTAGACCTGTACGACCTTCATTTTGTAACTTTCATTAAGTTTCACAACAAGACCTGCCACCCTCTCGTTAATGCTATAGAATTCCGGTATGTTACCAGCTATATTCTTATTAATCAGGAATCCGACTCCTAGTTCTCGTCTCTCGGCTAATCCCCGGTAGCAAAGGACGTGCCCGCTTTTTAGCACTGTATATGCTTCATTTGTTCTGCTTCACTGAGCCGTATTATATTCCATTTACCGCACTCTAATATCTCCAATAACACTGGTAGACTAGCCTCACTAGAAAACGTTCTAGCGTTAAGCGTCGCCAGGTTCATATTCCAATGGCGGCCTGTCCGGATCCAGGGATTCTTATCACCCTCTGCTGCGTCACAGGTCTGACCGCCCCCGTGGTCAGTTGCTTCGCAGATGCTGAGTACTGAGGGCCGCGGTTTAGTTGTTGTATTCATATAAGAGGTTGTTGCTAAGTACTGGACCAGGGTGGCGAATCGTGCTCTGGTGAGGTAGTGAGTTACCGTTTCTGGTCACCGGGATCAGGCCGCACTACAGGCTTATTTATGCAATTTTATCAACACGCGCATTTTTTTTATTAATCCGGTGGAAAATTGCGTGGCACCGCGATTCGAACCACGGTCCTCTTGCACGCGAGGCGGATGCTCTACCTATACGCCACCGCCTTGGGGTAGTAGGGTCATAAATATTCGAGGAAGACAACTTCTTGACTTCACAAACAGCAATGGTCTTGACATCCTGAACGAAGACTCACCAACATTTTTTCGTGGCACAACGCACAGCAGCTGTCTGGATTTGGCTATCGCTTCAGGATGCCTTTCGTCTTCTGCTGCCTGGTGCACAGACGCTGGAACGTACGGCAGTGATCACCTGCCTACTTATGTACAACTGAGGTAGTTTACAAGACTCCCAAGTTCTCATACGTGACACACTGACTGAGATGCTTTCCAAAACAAGCTGAAAGAGTCCTGCAACTATATAATTTCTCAGAAGGAGATTGAAGAGCACATTGCAATGCACGCAATAACACGCATCATCCAAACATCAACTTCAAGAACAATCGTTAACGTTATATATGAAGGGCTGCGGGCAGTCCATCGTCGCGCCGAGAGGAAATACAGGCGAACTAAATTGATATCAGACTTGGGGACGTCACGCCATGTACAAAAGGAAATTCGAAGGTACTCAGACAAGCGCGACAGAAAATGTTGGAGGTCCTTTTGCACACCAGCCTGACCCAAGAAAGCCGTTGTCCACGATATGGCATGTTGTGAGCCCTATCATCTTCTCCAGTTTTGGCTATCATCCAGACGCGCAGTGAGAAGGAGATCACAGAATATATCTCACAAGCATACGTCCTGTCGCCGCCTACTCAGTGGCTGTGTTGTAACAGGAAGACTAATTGTAGTCGGACATTGAACCGCAAGATATACCAGAAGTTCCACTCTGGACGACTGCGAAGCCAACTGTGAAACTCTCTATCCCTGGGATAACAAAGAAGCCGAAAATGCCGCTTGCTTGGCTCAAGCATTTCGCGTTATCCTACATTGCTTACATGTATGAATATACCGAACATGTTTTTGCGATGGTTTTGTGACACAGACCTCTTCTTACACGGTAACTAGAATGGGGGTCGCGCAACGGTTCAAGGTAGGACACAAAACGTCGTCTACAGAAGCTGAATTGGCCGGAGTTCGAGACGCAGTCCGCTGAATACTGCAACAAAGCCTCAAGAAACAGACAGTGTTCCGTGACTCAAAAGCAGCGCTGCAATTCATCCGCAATTATATGAACTACAGAACCCCATATGGTCCTCTGGTTTATGATATCATGTCTCTGCTCGCTGAGGCGTCTTAATCTAGGCATACCATCATGCTACAGTGGAGTTCTAACCATTGTGGAAAAGCTGGAAATTAACAGGCTGACGCGGAATCAAGAAAGGCGTACACTGACGGGAAGATTATAAAACCTAATTTTTCCCGGTATGACATCAACACCTTGCTCCATAACTACATCAAAATATTATTACGATATTATCGGTAGATACCCGAGAGACGAGCCGCCGCGAGACGACGACGAAGTGGGTCTGTGCCCTTGGCGCGAGAAAATGTCGGCCTGGCACTCTGGCTCCAGTCCAGTGTAAATAGCTTGTAAATAGCCTCTTCAGTCTGTATCTTTCTACACGTAACATTCTGGTGGAGGTGAACCATCCCCGTCCTCGCCACGGAACTCCGGATTGGTCGGTACATCGAGCTTGTCACCATGCTTCCCGGTGACGAGACCACCTCTGCAACGGCTTCGGCTTGTCCGACTGCTCCCGTCGTCACGGTTGCCCAACATCGCGACCCTGGTGTGTTCTCTGGCCTGGAGGGACAAAACGTTGACGAATGGATCAAGCTATATGAACATGCCAGCGCTAATAACAGGTGGGACCCAACGATCATGCTCGCCATTGTCATCTTTTATCTCGGCGGCACACCACGCGTGTGGCACCAGACGCATGACGACGAGATAACCAGCTGGGACAGTTTCAAAGAAAAGCTCAGGGAACTGTTCCGCGACCCCATTGGCCGCAAGGTTGCCGCGAGAAAGTCTCTTGCGTCTCGTGTTCAGACATCTGCAGAGCCGTACGTTTCATACATCGTCGACGTCTTGGCTCTATGCTGAAAAGCTGACGACGCAATGTCTGAAGCTGATAAAGGGTCACATGTCCTAAAAGGCATCGCCGACGACGCTTTCAATTTGCTTGTTTTCGGCAACGTCTCGACAATCGACGCCATCATTAAAGAATGCCGTCGCCTTGAACAGGCTAAGAGCCGCCGTATCACACACCACATCACGCGGCTACCCAACACTGCTGCTACGTCGACATGTGAGGGTCGACCACGTCAGGCTACCACCTGTGATGACGTCACCCGTATTGTTCGCCTCGAGCTCGAGGCCGCCTGTCCGCCAGCTTTCGCCGCGACGCCTCCCGATCCGCCAGCAACCACGATTGCGATGACTCAGGCCGTAGTCAGACAGGAATTTGAGAACATGGGTCTGAACTCCGTGTGTACAACGTCTCAACCCAACATTCCCCAATTCTCTACCGGCCCTCCTCGTCCCCGACAGTCCTTTTCTGCCATATCTCGCCGCAACCCGTCTGAATGGCGTACCCCTGGTGACAGGCCAATCTGCTTCCACTGTTGTCGCATCGGCCACGTCGCTCGTCACTGCCGCAACTGATGGCCACCACCTCCTCGGACATACGCCGCCACTTATTCCCGCACTTTTTGACCTTCTGTTCCCTATGCCACCCGCCATGAACCCACTGTTGCTGATGCCCCTGCTCTGAACCTTCGCTACAGCCACTCGCCCTCACCTCGACGCCATCAATCTCGTTCGCCCCAACCCCGCCGCTTCTCTTCGCCGCCTATCGCCTCCCGGACCCAGCCGGAAAACTAGGCAATGCAGCTTCTGGAGGTGAAGCTGCGTTGTCGACCCTGCCCTCAAATCCTCTGCTCACGTTACCAACGAACCAAAACCTTCTTGACGTTGACGGCTATCCTGTCACTGCACTCATCGATACAGGCCCACATCTTCTTATTATGAGTGCTGCCTTCCGACGACGACTCAAAAAGCTCGTCACCCCAGCGTCGACACGCGTCGTCCGCGTTGCGAATGGCGGTACTGTGCCTATTCTCGGCCTGTGTACGGCACGAGTCAGCATTGCCGGCTGCCACACCCCTGTCCTCTTCACCGTGATTGCTCATTGCCCCCACGACCTAATTCTCTGCCTCGACTTTCTCTCCGCGCATTCTGCCCTTATTGACTGCTCTGCCAGTACCCTTCGCCTTGAGTTGCCGATTCTCGCAGAACCTTCTGACGCACCCCAGTACCGCCTACGCCCCACCGACTTTATTCGCCTGCCGCCAAAATCAATAGCCTATATTGAATTCTTGTCTTCGCCACCAGTCCCTGATGGCGAGTACGTTGTCACTCCTTTGCCCGACATTCCACTACAGTATGACGTTACCGTGCCTCACAGTATACTTACTATTACTGCGAACCGCACTCGCATACCTATCTTTAACTTTGGAGTGGCAAAGCAAATTCTACCGCAAGGTATTTGACTTGCCAACGTTGATTGTCTCGGCGACCATCACGTGGCAGCCTTATCAACTGATGCTTCTTGCGAGCTTAGCAGGCCCATCGTGCCAGCCTCGGCCGCCGATCCCAGGATACAGAAAATGGTGGCGACGGACCTGCCTTCTGCGCAGGCTGAAGACCTTTACCATGCATTATCGTCCTACAGAGATATTTTTGACTTCGACGATCGCCCTTTAGTCCAGACGATCGCGGTCAAGCATCGGATTCTTACTGGCGATGCTACTCCTATTCACAGACGACCGTATCGAGTTTCTGCGTCGGAACGCCGAGTAATTCAAAGCGAAGTCAACAAAATGCTGGACAAAAACATAATTGAGCCTTCTTCGAGTCCCTGGGCGTCACCGGTAGTGTTGGTTAAGAAGGATGGCACGTGGCGCTACTGTGTAGACAACCGCCGTCTGAACAACATTACTAAGAAGGACGTCTACCCGCTCCCACGTATAGACGACGACCTTGACTGCCTCCAGGGTTCCAGCTATTTCTCTTCTATCGATCTTCGTTCTGGATACTGGCAGATCCTGTTCACAATATGGACAGAGAAAAACCGCGTTCATCACACCTGTAGGCCTATACCAACTTAAAGTAATGCCGTTTGGAATATCCGTTTGGATTATGCAGCGTATGATGGACTCCTTGCTCCGTGGTTTCAAATGATCCACATGTCTCTGCTGCCTCGACGACTGTCATCGTCTTCTCGCCCACGTTCAACACTCACCTTGAGCGTCTAACAGCTATAATTGATGTATTTCGAAAGGCGAAGCTGCAACTTAACTCGTCGAAATGTCGTTTCGGCCACCGCCAAATTACTGTTCTGGGCCACCTCGTTGATGCTTCCGGAGTACAGCCTGATCCCGACAATACTCGCGCTGTCCGAGACTTTCCGGTTCCGAAGACAGCCGCAGACGTTCGAAGTTTTGTCGGGCTATGCTCGTACTTTCTAGACCCCTCACTAGACCCCTCACTAATCTTTTCAAGAAAGGCGTACAATTCTCGTGGGGTACTGCAGAAGCCACCGCCTTCTCTCGTCTCGTCACTCTTCTCTCCTCACCACCCATTCTCGCCCACTTCGACCCTGATGCCCCAACAGAATTGCGTACAGATGCCAGCGGTCATGGCGTAGGTGCCGTCTTAGCCCAGCGTCAGCAGGGCCAGGATCGCGTTATTGCTTATCCAAGCCGCCTCCTCAATCTATCGGGGCGCAACTATTCAATTTCGGAACGAGAATGCCTTGCTGTAGTCTGGGCGGTTGCGAAGTTACGTCCTTACCTCTACGGTCACCCTTTTTCCGTAGTCACTGACCATCATGCTCTCTGCTGGCTCTCATCCCTAAAAGATCCTACAGGCCGGCTTGGTCGATGGGCTTTGAGACTACAAGAATTTTCGTATTCTGTGGTCTACAAGTCTGGCCGCCTGCACCAAGACGCTGACAGCCTGTCACGTTACCTGACGACCCTGACTCCTCCAATATTACCGGTGCAGCTTGTTTATTTTCTGTGTCGCAGCTGCTTATTTCGCCGACGAGCAACGTCGTGACGTCAACATCAGAGGACTCATCCACCGTTTTTAACAGCTTGCTTTCTGTATAATGCTCTATTTGTGGAGCATAGACGGCGTTCGCATATGTAAAGGGATCACACGCCCGCACGCACGCCCGCACGAACACACGCACACACAGCAAACCCACCGTAGTGGTTCGGCGGCTTTAGTGTTGCGTTGCGAAGCGTGGGAGGGAGGTCGCACGATCGAATCCCAGCTGCGGCGGCCGCATTTAGATAATAATAATAATAATAATAATAATAATAATAATAATAATATTAATAATAATAATAATAATAATAATAATAATAATAATAATAATAATAATAATTATTATTATTATTATTATTTATTTCAACAAGGTCTCGAATACAAGGGCAAAAGGCAGATGTGCCCTGCCTGACGGGACCCCAGAACCCGAATGCACACACTCGGAGCTTGCAGCAACGCGATCAAGAACATAACGCACTGTCGTTGCATACAGAACAGTTTTATGCAATGTGCGCAAAGGAACAAGGTGCAAATTTTAGCAATCATAAAGGAAAACTTGTACAAATAAGGGAACCTCAAGATCAGAAAAATTCTTTATACACAACCTATTAATCATTAGGACAGGAAAGGAGGTAAGCTTTAACATTCTTTTTAAATATTTCAGGGACACGCATTTCGTGCAAAAGCGAAAAAAGTACGCAAAAGCGTAAATGAGGTGAAAGTACGGTGAAACAAATGATTTACCAAATAGACTGCTCGCGAAGTTTGACTTGCACGGTGTAACACTCAGTGTAACTTACACAGTTTTGCTGTTCGACCATCTTCGCGAACTGGAAAGACGGTGATTTTTTTTACATGAGAGTGCAATCAAATCTGATGAGATATAGATAAAACAGAATTTTCTTTAATTTATGCGGACACAAAACCAGAGAACGCCTTCAGACCTTCACCTTTAGTCTGTGTAGGCACTGAAAAGAACTTGCACGATAGTGTAAGTATACTTATATTTGATTTCATTTTGTCATTATATTGCGTGGTAATCCAAAAGCAAAAATGAAACAAAAATAAGAAAGTGCCTTACTTGTATTCGTACGGAGAACATCGCTGGCGTTCGAGCGGAACGTGATCGTGAAGTGTTTTAAAAGTTGCCCAACACAAACAACACGCATTTCAACCGTTGACTACCTTTTTAATTGAAAATGAGGTCAGCAAGTGCTGAGGATCGATGTCCGGCACTATAAGTAAACCATGCCTCATGGCAGCGCAAGTGACTGCAAGAGAGTTTAACTTAAATTGTGGTATTTAAGAAACCGACACAGTGAGCGATGAAGGACACCGAAAAGGAGGGCTCCAGATTAAGTTTTAGCCGTGGGATTCTTTAACGTGCGCTCTATAGTAGTAAAGGCAAGGCGCAGAAGACCAGGACTCAAGAACAAGAACACAAACGACACGACCGGCGCCACTCGAGACGGGCAAGCTGAGACGGCGATCAGGTTGACGCACAAAATGGCAGGATCGGTGCGAAAGCTTTGTTGAAAGAAATGGCGCAATGTAGAAGAAATATGCTCAAGTAAAGCTCTTAACTCAAGCAAAACTCTATGAAAACCATAAGTGGAGCGATGAATCCTATCGGATCGGACACACTTGAAATCCCTTGTAAGACTGACCGTTTTCTGTCTGATTTCGCTGTAATCAAATTAGGTACGTTAGTCATCATAAACAGGAACTCATTGCTCTGAGGGCTCCACGCAGCTCAGTACCTTGACCGAGGCTCCGCGAAGAACGACCATCTCTCGGCTTGTTCAGTGGCACTCTCGTTACAACATTCTCATGAGAATAGTAGAATTGGTAGTCTGTTTGTCAAGATTAATTACCACGGAATGCATGATGTCCTGTGGTACTCTACAACGTTCGCCAGCTTCGTGGCCTGCATCCACACTTTTGACCAGGTCATCGACGTAAAATGACTCGTTCAAGGTCTTGGTGTTGGAGACATACTTGGTGGCTCTCTTCTTACCGTATGAAGAATTGTTGCCGTCAGCAGAAGCGGGGTGCATGTTGCTCGAAAAGGTTCTTCACTATTCTTGCGCATCCGAGGCTTGTGGGGAAATTCAGCTACCTCTTCGAACTATATAAACCGAAAAGTGTCTGTCTTTTTTCAGTAACGGAATATGAAGGAAGGCCTTCTCGATGTCTTCTATTATGGCGATGGGGTGTATCCTAAACTGCAGCAATATTTTGACGAGATTCTGGTATAGACTGTGACTCTTCTTCAAGGATTCGTTCACTTTTCATCCTCTGTTCTTGACGGTGCGCCGAAGACGATTGACCTCTTCGTAGTCAATGTTTCTTCCCAAATAACTTGTTTGTGCGGTACATAATAAACCTTCGCCGAATTTCCGCGTGGCCTTTTCGTAACTTTCACCAGACCGGCAAATTAGTATTCGCGAAATGTGATGTCATAAATCTGTAAATACCCTCCTCGATGGGCAAGCGGCACAAAAGCTTCCTTCATTCAATAACAGCGACTTGCTGGTTGTCAAAGAGCTCAAAATCGGTGGTTTTTCAAGGCAGTGAAACTTTGCACCTGCCGACTTGTAGCATTAGCCTTTTCTCAAAGTGCTGAATAATGGAGCTTATCTCATTTTGCTTTAGGACCAGTATCTGGTATTTACACACTTTTTAGCTCCCAAAATGACTGCATGAACTCATCGTCGACTTCTTTTTGAGTCTTCAACCCGCATAAGATCGTTAGGGAGTCAACTGTTGCACTAGGAGCATTTTGTACTCTGTTGAAAAGTCTATCCGAACTTGGTAATTAGGATCTCACCATTTTCAGGTCTGGATACTTGGCCAGTCACCTCACTCACATGTGATCTAAGTCAATTACCACACCTATATATTCACTGTTGATGTATATTAAGGTGAATCAATTCATTGGTGATATGGTGTCCTGACTTCTTGAACGATGCGACAAACGAAGGATGCGAAAGCAGCGCGCTAAAGGGCGACCAGTGATTGTGAAATTTTCTGATCACAGGGAAAAAGTTAACGTCCTAAAAATTGCTACAAATTACAAGGGAAGGGAATCTCTATCTCCAAGAATTTTTCTGCAACCACTAGGCACGTGAGGAAACTACTCTGGAACAGTACCTCAGAAATTAGGAAATGTGGTACAAAGGTAAACCTCGTACATGATGAAGTTAAGATTGACAATCGATTACTAACATTAGATGAAGTTCAGCGCGAAATGGCTGGTGCGCACACACCAGCCACGAGAGGAATTCCTAATAAATGAAACGATAATGGCAAACACTTTCGATGATTAAATATTATAGTTCGTAGCATTCTAGCTAAAAGCGATGATTTAGACAGTGTCATATTAACTTATCAGCCTCAACTATTGATAATTGCTGAAACCTGGCTTCACACCGAGATTGGCGACGACGAAATCACGCCCCAGGGATACCGGGTCTACCGCAAGGACAGGAAATCTCGAGGCGGTGCAGTAGCAATATTTTTTAAGGAAACCTTAAAAGTTGAAAGACTGTCCGATATACCAGATCTCGAATGTGTTATCGTGAGGGTAGACTCAGGTGGTTTGAAGTTCATAGACGGCGGTTTTACTTCCCCCCAGGCAAAGATTAAACATTCTCTGATAAGCTGAATGAATTTCTTTGCGCCGCCCATGGCTGCTCCAGCAACATAATGCTTGGCGGTGATTTCAATGTCCCTTCAGTCACATGTGATACGGATTTCCCCGTACCGTCTTCAAATGCAGCTAAACGCTTAGTTGACATAATACTTTATCGTGATTTAACCCAACTGGTTAAGCTATCCACCCGCATCCAAAACACTACTGCCTGAACCCTGGATCTTTTTTTCGTTAACAGTGGCATGCTGCATCGTGTGTCGGGTATCGACGTGGTTGATGGAATATCAGAACAGAAATTGGTGTGCCTGGGCGTTACACGGAATGAAGTGACAAAAACAAAGCGGTAAGAGCTAGTGGTGTCGGTCTTCTCGCGTGTCAATGACGTAGAAATACTAGAGACACTTGATTTACATTTTCCTCGATTTACCACGCTTTCAGAGTCTAGCACTTGTACTGTTGACGCTCTTTGGTGTTTTTTCGAGAACCTTGTACTGCGATGCGTTCAGAACTATGTACCAACAAAAGTAAAAATAATGAGAAATTTTCGCCCATGGATTACTATGCCAATGGTTCGCTTGGGAAGAAAAGCGAAAAAGTTGAGAAAACAACATCATCAGAACCCATCCCCGTCGTGCATGCATAAACTCAATGTCGTGCGCAAGGAATTGAAAGACAGTATAAAAAAAGCAAAAGATTATTATTATAACGTTACTTTAGAGAACTTTTTACTTTCGTCCCTAGAGAAATTCTGGCAGCAATTTTGTCCTAGAAAGAAGTGCTTCCTTAATATGTGTATAAATGGTGCTATTCTTAGTAACAAAGTAATTGCGGAATCATTTCATGCATTCTTTTGTTCAGTGTTTACCGATGATGATGGTAAAAGGCCATGCTCCCTAACAGCTAATTGTGTTCCACCAATAAGTGACATCTCGACATCGCAGGAAGGAATCTTCTCGCTGTTACTTGACATTGATCCAAAGAAGTGGTCTGGTATAGATGACATACCTAACGCATTTCTTGTGAGGTATGCTGAATGGTGCTCTAAGTTCTTGTGAATTATTTTTCAGAGATCGTTCTTAGTGCGAGCTTCCCAGCAATTGGAAATTTGCTAAAATTGTTCCTTTACCTGAAACATCAAATGCTACCCTCATTTCATCCCACAGACCGATTTCCCTGCTGTGCTCATGCGCAAAGGTTTTCGAACACATCATATTCAAGCACCTGTCACTTCTTCTCGAGCAACATAATCTAATCAATGACCGACAGCACGGCTTTCGTCGGGGACTCTCAACTATGACACAACTGCTGGAAACTTCATGATATTGCAGCTATCCTAAATAAACAAGGCCAAATTGACATCATATTCCTAGACTTTGAAAAGGCGTTTGATCGCGTGTCCCATCCCAAACTCCTGACAAAACTCACACGTTTACTGAAACATGATACCTTAATTTCATGGATCGAGGCCTACCTCTCGTATCGAAATCAAACTGTCCCTATCGACAACGTGTGCTCCGATTCACGACCGATGAAGTCAGGAATCCCTCAAGGTTCAGTGCTTGGGCCACTGTTCTTTTTAATATTCATTGATGACATCACTCTTGATATTCCGGTTACTATTAAGTTATTTGCAGACGACTGCATCCTTTATCAGGAAATACGCGGTCCGTGCGACCAGGCACTCTTAAACGCAGCTTTAATCAAAATACCTTCTCAGCGTGAAGTCTGGCAAATGAAGGTGAACGAAAAGAAGACGGTGGCTATGAGCGTGACGTGTAAACGATCTCCCTTAAAATGCGATTATTTCATTAATGGCCAGAAACTATCTTTCGTTGATGCTTACAATTACTTGGGCGTTATACTTAGCGCTGATTTTAGGTGAAACGAGCATGTTGCCTACATAAAAAAAAACTATGCAGAAATTGGGATTTTTAACAATGTCTCTCCGCAAATCCACCCCAAAACTAAAACTAATGGCGTACAAAACTTACATCCGTCCAATCCTCGACTACTCTTCCGTGGTTTGGAATCCGCATAGCCAAGAAAACATTAAAAAGCTTGAAATGATTCAAAGGAAAGCAATTAGATTTGTTTACAATCGCTACAGTTCCTTTACATCGCCCCCCACACTTCTAAATAACGCTAACCTGGATACGTTGCAGACACGAAGACAACATGATCGTTTGAAATACATGGTTTTACTTTGTCATGACAAGCTGCGCAAAAACAAGGAGACGTACATAGAATCCGTTAATCGGCGATCCACGCGATCCGAGCGCCCAAAGAAACTAAGGGAGTATTCTTGCAAGACACGAGCTTTTAAAATTTCTTTTTTTTCCACGCACCATTACTGAATGCAGTGCTCTTTCTGCTGATACAGTAAAATGTACTACTGTTGAGTCGTTCATGGCAAAGCTGCGGCAACAATCCACTTGACCTTACCTCATTGTACATGCCCCCCTTCCCCTATCTGGCCTCGTTCAACGCACGCGCACTACGCTTCAATTTACGCTTTCTAGTACTTTTACAGTGTGCTAAAATATTCGCTTGGCGTCATGTGTATCTTTCGGTGTTCGTAAGGCGTAAGGTTTTACATATTTATCTTGCTCTGATTTTGGTATGTTCGCTCGTTGCAGAGATGTTTTTCAAGAAATGTCTTTTGCCGTCATTTTGCCCTTGAATTGTATAATTTCTAGTGTTCGAGTTTCTAGCCTTTGTTTCTTATACCTGTGCATGAATAACGTTCTCCCTAGTACCTGCATTGGACTTGCTTTGGCAACTTTTCCTGTTGCGCTTCTAGAATTGTTTCTCTTTGTTTCCAAATCTGTTTTTGTGTTATAACCTACTCTTGCCTAAGGTCGCATATGAGAGGTCGGCAGCACTTCTGAAATATCTAAGTATCTTGGCATCCCGATGGCTCTCAAGACTACTTCTATGTCTGAAAACAGGCTTCGGAGATGAAGTTCGACAATGCAAAGCATTTCAGCACGCCGTTGGCGACATTCGCGAATGTGTTTGGTGCTATGGCGGCAGCGCCAAACCATTTCAACTTTAAACGCCTAAAAGGTCGGTCGCTCATGGAGATAAAGTCACTTCCTCTATCGAAAACGCCTCTTAAATAACGACACCAACAGTTCATCGCCCCGTGCTCCGCACGTTTGCAAAAGGACACGAAACAGTGTCCTCGCTCTTCCTGTTCTTAATTGCAGCTGCACACACAGTTGTACTGCTGCCTTTCACGCCTTCAGGTGTCTTTCGGCTAAGCTTCTCTGGGTCGCAAACAGTCGCAGTATGATGAACTCCGTAACCGAAGCAGGCAACCCTGCGCCTGCCATCCTTCGCCCGGTGGCCTTTACTGAAGCATCGGAAGCACCGCATGCTTGCGGAAAAAAATTTCTTCCTCTCTGGTACGGGTAGGACATTGTTATAGTAGATCGTCAAATGCTGCGTCGATTTACAGAAAGCGTAGCTCTCAAGGGCTTACAGAGAGTGGATGTTAAGTACCGATGATGTTGGCGCAACGTTGAGAAAGCAAAAATTCTTCTTGTCTATAGGTTGCGCCGCCTCATCATATCCTGATTTGCTCTCCAATATCACTCTTTTCGAAGCTCTCCAGCTCAATAGAAAAATGATTTAAGTTTTGGCTGTAGCTCCGTGGTGGGCTGAATGTTGTCTTCGGTGGCACTTGCAGGTTGTGTCACGCGATATATGTGATAAGGCGCCACAATGTCATGTGGCACTGCCCAGAGAGGTAAATCGCAGATTATCGAAGAAAACGACGACTAACTAATGCCCAAGCGCCTCCACTCCTCGTGCGTTAATGAGCACTTGGTCGTACAACTTGGAAAGCTCTGTCGCATCCTTTGAAGAACGTACTGGAGTAAGGCTTCGAAGCCTTGAAAGGTACTCCTGTTTCAATCGCTTCTTGTCACCGAAATGTCTTTTCAGCATGT
The DNA here is from genome assembly GCF_050947875.1 of Dermacentor variabilis. Classification (NCBI taxonomy): domain Eukaryota; kingdom Metazoa; phylum Arthropoda; class Arachnida; order Ixodida; family Ixodidae; genus Dermacentor; species Dermacentor variabilis. The sequence continues at coordinate 33,019,066 of NC_134569.1, forward strand.
CCATTGCGTCCAAGTCACAGACTTCGTTGATATGCAGACCCGCTGTAGCCGCCACTACGTATATTTTAAAGGTTATCTACAGGTTGCTAAATTAATTGGTGGAAGTGATGTTTCCGTTTCGGTAAGTAGGTTCGTCCAATTGCTCCCATAACTAACTTCACATGTACGGGTACTTGTACCGGCTTTTCAGAAGGTGCTGTGACAGCTTGCGTGTTGCTAACATCCACAGGCGACAAGATGCTGTCAGAGAGCTGGTTTCTCCTGCTCTGAAGCTAAATCAATTTGCGGGTCGCGTTGTCGTCATATGCAGTCACGGATGCGCACTCCGCTTCAAGCACTTAGTCACAGATTGGGCTCTCGAGCTCTTCTATAATCCTTTTCGGCTCCACGTTATTATCCTTGAGCCGCTCGTAAACGGAGTCACGCTAGCACGCTGGCACGCCTTCTATAGTAGCGCACTCGGCTCTTGAATAATTTTAGTGTTTGGTGCCCGTCTCATGGTCCTCTTATATTTGAGCCTATCCATTATGGTCATCTGATCTGTATCCCTCCTTGCAACTCGGCTGTTGGTCCCATCGTTTAACCACCATCGATGAGCCTTAAAAAAATAAATTCTGGGGTGTTACATGTCAAAACAACGCTATGATTATGAGACACGCCGTAGTGGGAAACTGCGGATTAATTCTGACTATCTGGGGCTCTTTAACGTGCACCAAACGCACAGTACAACGATGTTTTTGCATTTCACCCCTATCGAAATGCGGCCGCCACTGCCGGGATTTGATCCTGGGCCCTCAGGCTTAGCAGTGCAGGCCCAAAGCCACTATATATACAGGGTGTCCCAGCTAACGTTAGACAAGCTCTAAACAAAATCCCACTTTCGCCCAAAAGGTGAAGCATCGATTGCAGTAGCAAATTAGTAGACATGCATGCGAAGTAAGGGTAGTAGCATTATCGGCCGTATAAGCTTGTAAACATTTGCTTGCCAACTAAATTAGCAAGCCTGGAGTGACACGCGCACCAGCAACCATGAACACATCTCACTCGATGACAGCGCGCACGCGCTGTCAAAACGCTGGAGCGAGAAAGCTCGGCAGCAGCAGCGAGTGAATTGACATTCCTGCTGCCTCAAGGCGAACTAAGCGGCGAGAACACAGCGCACACGAAGCTAGCAGTGCTTGGTGATCGCTTTCAAGATAGCGAGCGCGCGGCTGCGCGCGGTCGTGTCATGCGCAGCCGCGGCCGGAGTCTTGGCTTCGCGAGCGCAGCTCAGCTCGCAGTTCGCGGGGACCAGTGCCACTACCAATGCCTCGCCGCTTCCACGTGGCTATCTAAGTACACGGGTGCTTTCGCATTACGCCCCCAACGAAACCACATGAAATATTTAATAAAAATGGAGCACGTAATAAAAGATAACGTGGCGATGGCTTGAAAAACCAAAGCATATATTATAACCCAAATATTGCCATCCACCGAGAATCTACATTTGCTGGCACTTTTCGCTGAATCACTAAAGTCAGCTTATATTTCTGTGAAGCCTTCGGGCATTAGGTTGCGCAGCTTTTGATGTAACTCTTCGTGGGGGAAGCTCCATATCTGAGATTGTTCGTAGGCAAGTCAGAAGTACGGCCTCTCGAGACTGTTGCCGTTATGCATGGTCACACCGCGACACATCAAGGATATTGAGGTTGCGGAACAACTTTCCATGCAGGATGATGCAGAAAGACGCCAACTACCAATGCTACCGCACATGGCGACCACTGAAGTAACAACAAAAACACCTTAACTGTGAGAAACCAGTGACGTACTTTGTAAAGAAAAAAGAAATGACTTTGTTTTCTTGCTTCAATTTGCTTTGGGATCAAAGCCGAAGTAGCTTTGCGCCAATATAAGCGCTTTTATGCAGAAATAATGGGCTTAGAAATTAGCTTACCTTACCTTAACATGAACCTTAACCTTAACATGACATGCGATTCCCTTAACCTGTGCTGCATCTATACTTTTAGAACATATTACACATAACCACATAACGCAGTTTCTTGACAAACATAATATATTAACAAAGTATCAACATGGATTTCGACAAGGTTATTCTACTTGTACCCAGCTAGCAGAAGCTATACACGACTTTGCACTTTCAATTATTAACGGAAAACAAACCCATGTATATTTTATGGACTTTAATAAAGCTTTCGATAAAGCGTCTCATAAGAAGTAATTGCACAAATTAGAAAAAAATATTAGATAACCAGCAACTTTTAAACTCGATTGCCGCATACATTAACAATCGAAAACAGTATGTTGTCTTTAATGGAGAAACTTCGGAAGTTGCTGGTGTGGACTCGGGCGTTCCCCAAGGGTCTGTGCTTGGACCCCTTCTTTTTCTTTTGCTTATTAATGATATTGCCTGCAACATTCCTGTCAAAATACGATTGTATGCCGATGACTGCGTGATTTACAAGGAAGTGAACAGTACAGCTGACCAAATTCTTTTAAGTGATACACTCAACAAAATTGTTCAGTGGTGTGATATGTGGCAAATGTGTATTAACTATGAAAAAAACAGTGTTCATGAGAGTTACTCACAAAAAATACCATTAACCTTTATCGATTCTATCAACAGCACTGTTCTACGGAGTACCTCATTACAAATACCTGGGCCTCTGGATAACAAGTAACTTAGACTGGACTAAACATATTGATTATGTCGTAATAAATGCAAACTCTAAGTTGTTCCTTTTACGAACAGCTTTAACATTTACTACTCCTGATGACCGCATGACCGCATATAAAGCGCTTATTCTCCTATCATCAGATTATGCAGCCATAATCTTGGACCCCTTCACTCGGACCAATATTAACAAGATTGAAAGCGTACAGAAAAAGGGTGTGCGATTCATATATAACAGCTTTAGACGTTCTTCTGTTTGTGCTCTTTTAACCAGAGCCCACTTGCCGTAAATAACTCAAAGAAACCGGTCATCTAGACTGAAATTTGTGTATCAAATTGTAAAGGGGCGCTATGAATTACACACTTCAGACGTAATAACCTTTTCATCCGGGTATGCCACTAGATAAAGACACCTATTAACAATTTCTCCGTTTCTCATACGTAACAACTCGTTTAAATGCTTTTTCTTTCCGTGGACAATAACTGAATGGAACTAGCTTACTAACACCCAAGTTCAATAGCCTTCACTTGCCTTGTTTACATCTTGTCTAACTTAGTACTTACCGTATGCCTTCTATTTTAGTTAATATTAGTTTATTTACTCTTATTTATCTATGTATTTGTTGGTTGTCTTTTTTGTGATCTTTTCAACATTTGTGCCCTTTTGCCAAAATCTCAAAAGTGGGATTGCAGTATCAATAAATAAAATGAAAGAAATAACCAGCAGCATGCTTAATTGCGCGGAGGCATGGGCACTTTGGCACCCCATTTATACATTCGTCCTAAAATCTCACTGCACTACTGGGTGCCCTATCCATGCAGCGGCCCTTTTTCGTGGTAAGGACACTGGAGAACCTTGCATCTTTTTAAACACAAGAAGTCCGATAGCATAGAACACAGGGGTAGTAAGATGTTTGTGTCGTAACTGTTATAATGTGTATGTTTTACTTATTTAACGCAATGACAGCAAATCCATTTGCATTTAGGTGTGGGACATGTGAGATGAATTAACGAACGGTAGCAATTGAAAAAGGAGCGTTTGTTTTTAATACTTCCGTAGCTGTGTCAATATTAGGCATACGCAGTAGTTTCGACGTATATAAAATTAACAAAGATATGCGAAATGTACCTTAGGAATAGTCATGAAATTCAGCACGCGTAAATGAAATAATGGTTTCGTTTGAATAAGATATAAAGCTAATTTTTTCAAAGAAAGGCCAATAACTACTCTTTTTCTGAGGCGAAAGTTTTCTCTATGCATTATTAGAACTACCTCAACCATGCAGCTAGATTCTAGTTGTGCAAATTCAAATACATTGTTTGATTAAACCATATCACCGAAGCACTTAAAAGTTTGTTCGGAGGTTAGCAATTAAGGCCATACGCTAACCATTCAGGCTACATGTCTTGTTTCACAAAAACAAGCTATAAATCTAATGTAGGTCTTGAAGAAACGGTGGTCTCTATAGAGAACCTGCGAGGAGCCCTTACGGCTAATGTGAATGAAACTTTAAACGCACGCAAACGAGTTGCCCCAACGTTTCCTGGAAAATGGGCAGAGATATAGTGAAGGTCAAGCCCACGCGTCACCCATGTGACAACATAGGTGGCTAAAGAACCGCACGCTAGCAAATGTGAAGCGAACCGGCATAAAGCCATCCGCCACACCTGATAACCACCTTAGGGCACGTTAAACGTTAATTACGCAGACATTAAAGCCACTGGAGAGGTAATGAGTGAACCCGCAGCAGTGCTAAACTAATAAGTACACCCTAATCGTTTTCCTAAAGTGAAGTGGCCAACTTACACGCAGCGTGGCGACCCTCGGTCTCCGCTTCTTCTGCAATATTTAGTGACGCTACAAGTGTTACGCTGTGCTCATGTCACGAAGCTGGAAGAACTGTCAGAATGCCACAGCAGCCGGAGTACACGCAAAGTGGTTCTTGCGAGAAAAAGTCTCAGGCGAGTGTTTTCATCGCAGGATAACCATAGCGGAAATGGGAACCGTTTCTGCTCGTGCACCAGAGATTACTGGACACTTTTCTGACTCATATGCGAAATTAGCTTCTCATCCACTGTTCACAGAAAGTTATTCTTAAATAAACACTCGTAGAAATTGGTTAAATAGCACCAGCTTTTGTACGGCGTGCTGCATTCAACATAGATGCACATATGTATTTGCAAGTATGTAAAATAATTTCTAAAAAAAGAACGTTTTCTGGTGGTAACTTGTGTTTATTGTACACTTCAATGAAATTTGTTATATTTGTGCGTGTACACACACACACACACACACACACACACACACACACACACACACACACACACACACACACACACACACACACACACACACACACACACACACACACACACACACACACACACACACACACACACACACAAATAAATAAATAAATAAGTGTGTGTGTGTGTGTGTTGCTTTCGCATTCTTGTGATATATGAGATTGAGTATGTTAAATAGTAATATTGAAGATAACAGGTTGTAATTGTATACTGGGAGTTATTTTACTCAACTGTATTTTAACTAGTTTCTATAAAATGAAAGCATCTACATGTATTTGTGTTTAAAATACTGTTATATCCCCACTTTCTGCGTGATTTTATTGCTACACCTGCCGTTACTGTGCCTGTCTGGGAGACCGGAGCTTTGTCCAGCCGAAGGAATTTCGGCTTTCTCTCCGGCTCTCCCTTTTTCACCTTGTATCCAGTGGTGAAAATAAGGATGATGATGATGATGATGATGATGATGATGATGATGAAGTAAAAAATACGTTTAGCACACCCATACTATGGTGTTGCATACTTCCCAGTATTCAACATCATAGTTCCCTATCTCTGATGGCATTAACTTATTGCGCATTGTTTATATGGAAAGCTAGCCTCAACGAATGAAAGCAAGCCAGCAAAACACATGAGAAGCTGCGCTGCCTAAAACTTAGTGGTAAAAGGGAATATTCTTGAAAATAATATATGATGAAAAGTAGTCGTCACCCTAAATGTGAACCAAATTACCCCCAAAGTACGCTGATAAGCCATCGTCTGAGCAAATAATTCAGGCCCTTGAAAAATAAACACTCAACAAGATATATGCCTGCAAAAATGTTTACGTAATTTTAATGAGCCAATCGTACATCAATGTCACTTGCGAAAAAAGAAAGCTCGAAGCTAGACAAGCCATAAAACCGACTTCCAAACGCACACTTGCTATCCTGCCAACTTTAAGATTTGTAAACTATCTTTCGGGCGTGACCCCTAGGGAAGAGGGGGGGATATTACAAATTTTTTTCTTTACCCTGAGAACTGTTACCAGTTGTCTTGCGGCAAACGCCGATGAAGTTTGGTGCGTCAATCATGTTTTGAATATTTGGGAGTGCCATGGTGCTTGCTGGCATGCCAGCTCCAACTACCATATGGATTCCTACAACATGTGCCCATAGTGTTTGAATGATGCTGTTGGCGAAAGACCTATTGAGGTCGTTTTGGCAGGAAGAAAGGTTTTCCAGTCGACAAGTATATCTTTGACAATGACAATTACTGAGAGGCGATAAAGATAATCTCTTTCGGCGCACGAAGAATGCGAAGGAGCTGGTCTCTGGAAGATGGAAGAATGCGCCTTTCCTTCAAGCACTGTGGAAAACCGCGGCCACGGTAAACGCAGCTGACGTGAATGGTTCTTTGTGGGGGCTTTGAATATATTTTAGAGCTCCCCGTTAAGAAAGAGCATCAAGTTCCTAGGGGTAACTCGACATAGAAATTTCAGAATACAATCTTCACATTCCTTCCCCACTACAAACATTTCCTCTGATATCAATGTAATCATTGCAACTCGTAAATATTTACAGAGACAGTCTTTCACTGTACTAGATCTACACTCCGAGACAGCGCATTGCGTGTCGTCCTGGAGAAGCAATTATAACATTAACCAACATGAGCTTCAACGCCTTCAATATAAAGCTAAAAAATAAAGAGCATTCGGACACAATAACGTAGAGATATCCAACCTGCAGCCTGAAATGGAAAGTCAAAGAAGTGCCTGACGGTTACGATACTCCCTAGTGCGACATTTGAGCGCAGCTGTATATGTGTTTTCATTGCGCGATATATTGACTGGCACACACAATCTGTCTCGTGTGGCACGCTGCAAACCGAGCGATATGTGGTGCGACTCCTTCTCTAATCGAGGGATTGTGAGAGGCGGCTCGTGGGTGATGCGTGGACGCGATTCACAGCAGCCGCCGCAGACAGACCTCCATTCATGCAGCGCTTTGTTTCCGTACAGACGATGCGCGCTACTCTAGTGCAGTCTCGTAACCATCGTCCCCGCAAATCGCGTCTTGCGCGGCACTACGCTTTTCTTCACACGCTTTCGCCATACCTTTCTCTTCCGCTTTCCACCTCATGGTTCCACTACACTCTCCCCCTCGGCTTCCTCCTCGTGCTCTCATCGCTGTCGCAGCCTTTCATCTCCCGCTACGCTCCGCGTTCGCATTCATTCTTCAGTGTGTTCATTCACTCGGTTACGTGGGACAACGGCGACTCTTGCCGCAGGAATAGGCACCTAAGAGCTGCGCTCTAAAATTCTGATAAAATGGATATTCAGAAAAGAAGAGTTGGCAAAGCGATGTCGTACACCGATGTCATGATGTACGTGAGAGACAGGCGAAGCGGGGGTAGCCCAAGAAATGCTTGGCCAATTGTACAGCGCCGATTGCGTAAATAAAAAAAACATGTTTCTATTCATTTAAGCACGATGACCACCGATCAAGACAATAAATAGGTTCGTAAAATTCTGTCACTTCTGTGTCGTGTGCTAAACAGCTTCGCTGGTCGTCCACCTTCACAGAGTGGAAGGGATCATTATTTTTTTTAAAGTTTGGTGTATGACAGATACGACGAAATGTACGTATTCACGTCATGAACAGGGACAACGCCTGGTTGGCACCACTTGATCGTTAAGCAACAAAGAGCAGATTTCGTGCGTTTATCTGACAAATTAAAACTCGGCTCCGTATTTTAACGCGACAGCGTTAAGGAGCTCGTGTCGCAGAAAAACCGGTGTCGTCGGCGTCGGTGTCGGCGGCATTGGCCGTGAGCGATAAATCTTGGGAGGAACTTTATGAATGAAAAAGAACCTGCAAGGTGGGCTGGGTGGGAATCGAAGTAGGGTCTCCGGAGTGCGAGACGGAGACGCTACCACTCAGCCACGAGTTCGATGCTTCAAAGTTGTTCAAAAGCCCCTCTAGTGAATGCGGTGTTGCCTTAGAAACGAGCCGTAGAAAGTTATACTGCGGTGTATATCGGTAATTATGAACATGTAACTTACAGAAGTCGCAGTTACACGAGTAGCGAAGTACGTTTCCGCTACATTTCTTCTCCGCCCTGCGCACATACAGAGCCATCTTGCGCCAAACACAGAAAACCCCTTCGCAATGTGCGGCGCCGCCCCGACACGTGGCGCGCCACTCGCCCGCTTCTCCCCTTCAGGCTGTGTGGGGACCGGTGCGAGGATGCCCCACTACCCTTGCGTTTAATAAGTTTTCTCGCTCTCCCCCCTCCCAACTTCACTCGTCACTCGAACCCTCGTGTTTTGGCGACGTGGCTCCGCTTTCCGTTAGAGCGCGATTCCTAGGTGCAGCGTCCGATGCGGGACGCCTCTGACGTGATCGCTGCGCCGTAGCGCGTCTGGTGGGAAAACGTCCCCTGCGATGTGTGCCGAGCTGCTTCCGAGGACTCATGCGTCTGCGTTGTGCTCCCAAGCGAGATAGAGGATGATCCGATCGAGGCGTCAGCCCCATGATCACGTCGGCCTTCATGGCGCGTCGCGGCCCGGCTCTCCGTGCCGATCACGACGTTTGGCTCGCATAGATCATTTCTCCCTCCGAGACACCAAGTTCTCTGGTTCGTTCCGCTTGCTCAGGCGCACGTTTCGTTGCCGCGCCGAACGCTGCGTTGCTCGGCGCTCACCGCGTGATTGGTGGGTGCAAAGTCCGATGCGGGGCGCCTCATAAGAGATCGCTGCGCCGTAGTTCAATGTCTTACACCCCTTGGCGGGTCGACGGGAACGCTATCGCGTTCCCACTCTTGAAGGCGAAGCTTAAGCGTCCTCAATTTTTTAGTCATCTCCTGCACAAGCGGTGCTCAAATCCATGAAAGTTTTGCGAATTATATGAGGCCGCTGTTGTTTGTTTTGCTGTTTGAGAGTGAAACAGAAAGGAAGCACAGGGTTCATTTTCTGTACTGTGAAGTTACCTTTTTCTGCTAAAAAATAAAATAATTTGAACACCAGCAATGCTCTAGAAGGGAAACAGTTCCGGAACCAGAGAAACAGTTCCATATTTAAAAATTAGTATGTAAGTGAAGTGCGCCTGCCGCATGCTGTTAAATCTCGTTGCGCTGGTCGCAATTGTTTTATTTTAATTTTGTTCATTATGTCCCCTTCCATCACTGCTTGCCTTCTGAGTATAGGTTTAATATAATGACAATTAAGAAAACAATTATTATTATTATTATTATTATTATTATTATTATTATTATTATTATTATTATTATTATTATTATTATTTCAATATACTGTCAACCCTTTGACAGGGTTATTACAGGAGCGGGGTACAGAAAGAAACAGTAATAATAGTAATTGTCAGGGTAGGTATGCTAAACAAGCACAAATAAGAATGAAAAATATACATACAACAGTAAGTATGAATGCGAGTATTGACAAGCATGCTAATAAAAAAAAACAACTAATCATATAGAGAGTACAAATAAATGACATCAGGTTGATGAGTACGTATTAAGCGAGTTATGTAACATCTCAAGGAAATCATCAATTCTTTGCTGTTCGACTATAAGTCGGTCAATGGTATTCCATTCCCGAATGGATCTGGGGAGAAAGGAGTAATAGAATGTATTGTTGTTGCACGCATATTCTTGTAGTGTGAGATCATGTGTGTGACGTAGTTGCCTTGTTTGTTTAGTTTCTACGTATGTTGTGTGGTCTATCTTAAAATAGTTGTGCAGTAGCATATATAAGAACTTCAGGCGGTGGATTTTAGCACGACTTTGGAGTGAGGGCAAACCGGCGCTGCGTAGCAATTCAGTCGGGGAATCAAGGCGTCAATAGCGGTTAAAAATAAATCTAATCGCTTTGCGCTGCGCATTTTTAAGCATGCCGATACCGCTACTTGTGAAAGGAAACCAGATTATATTGGCGTATTCTAGAATCGGTCGGACAAGCGTGGTGTACGCTAAAAGCTTAGTGTCACGGTCAGCGTGCCGCAGCGTCCGCTTAAGAAAAAACAATTTTTTCATTGCTTTCGCGGTTATAGCTTCCGTGTGAGCTGCCCAGCTGAGAGAGAGATAAAACTTTGTTATGTCCTTGATGGGGTTCAGGGGTGGCGGGGGTCGGGAGACTAACCCCCAATCCCCCCTTCCTCAGACGGCGGCCAGTCCTTGCTTTCTGGCGGCGTCTTCGGCCATCCGGACGGCCCAGAGCTGCTCCTCTGGGTCCAAGCTGAGCAGCACCAGAAGTTATTATTACACCAAGATATTTGTACTGGGTTACATTTCGGAGTGCGCCTTTATTGACACCATAAGAGAATGCTAGACTTGTTTTCTTTTTTGTTATTGTCATTGCAACTGTTTTGTCCGTATTAATCACCATTTGCCAGTTAGGGCACCAACTTACTACTTCCTTCAGGGCAATGTTCAGCTCATTTTGGTCACTGTAGCTTTTGACCTCTTTATACAGTACGCAGTCGTCTGCGAATAGCCTAATATTTGCGTTAATGTTGATTGCCAGGTCATTTATAAACAACAAAAATAATATCGGTGCCAAGACAGATCCCTGGGGCACACAGGATGTGACATTTAATGTGTCAGAAATGTGCTCATTGCATTGCACAAATTGTTGACGGCCGGACAAATAGTTTAACATCCATCGAGTAATTGGCCCATCCCCAAGTTTGCGGACCAGCTGGATAACTAGCTTTTCATGGGAAACCCGATCAAACGCCTTTGAGAAATCCATAAAAATTATGTCAATTTGGGAGTGTTCGTTAATGCCTTGGGCCAAGTCGTGCATTATCTCGACGAGTTGAGTAACGGTCGATAGGCCTCTCCGGAATCCGTGCTGGTTGGGGTGTAGCAGATCATTGTCTTCGACAAACTCTGTGATGAATTTGCGGATAATATGCTCGAGTATTTTACAGCTGGTACACGTCAAGGAAATGGGCCTGTAGGTTGATGGGATCGCCTTGTCGCCGGATTTATGCACTGGGATTATTTTTGCGACTTTCCATTCAGAAGGAATCTGTGAATCCTGGATAGATTTTGTCAATATTAAGCGCAGATACTTACTAACTGGTTCTGCATACTGTTTGAGAAAAGCGTTCGGTATCCCATCTGGGCCACAGCTCTTTATGTCATCAAGGTTTCATAGCAGACACAGTATACCACTGTCGGTTATTTCTGGGTTTCTAGTAATTTATTTTTGGTAGATGGGATAATCTGGGAATGTTGCACTAGTCCATAATAGATTGTAAAAATGTACTGGAAGTAGCGATTGAATTGATCCGCCTTATCTTTTGTTTCTATTGAGGGAGAAGCCTTGCTATCGCTATGTTTACCAGTTACGTAACGCCAAAATTTTGCTGGTGACGTTTTCATGAACTTGGATAGAGTGGTACCATAGTAGTGCATTTTGGAAACGCGTATCTTGCTTTTCAATGTTTTAGATAGCGCGGAAATCTGAGCGGTGATATTAGTGGCTAAACCAGACCTCCTACCTTTCCTCAGCCTACTAATTTTACGTTTAATATGGATTATTTCGCGGGTGATCCATGGATTATATTTTCTTGTAAGTTTGCGCTCTAGTGGGACGAAATTTTCAATACAGTGCGTGACGTGTGCTTTGAACTGCAACCATACATGATCTATCGACGAGTTTTCATCTGAGCAAAGATCTGAAAAGTCAAGAAATTCGTGAGTGTGATATGTGATTATTGCATCGTTGTCTGCTCTGCTGAATGCAAGAACGTGCTTTATAAGGCCGTGGTGTCGTACAAGACCAGGTAGAGGCAGTGTGCATAGGACTAACTTATGATCGGATATGCCGTCTAAGATTTCGGTGGATGTCTGGTCGTTCAGGAAATGGTCACTAACAAGGACAACGTCTAGAATAGAACTGGAATTGCCCTGGATACGTGTGGGGACGCGTACGAGTTGCTTGAGGTTAAAGTTGAACAATATATCCAATATGGCGTCATTCGCAGCACCTCGCACTTTTTTTTGACGACCATTCCACTTCAGGCAAGTTAAAATCACCAGCCATGATTATTTTGTCGTTCGTCATGTGATCCTGCATATAATCCAGAAGATGTTCTAGATAACTTGTCTCAGCGTTAGGTGGCCTGTAGATAGCGCCTACAAATATGCAGCCTTTCTGCAGCTGTACTTTGCACCACACCGCCTCAATTTCTGGCTTATCTGGTAAGACAGTGTATCGTAGTTCTTTTTTAAAGAGAAGTGCGACACCCCCGCCACTAGTGCCCCTATCTGTGCGCACAATCACATATCCCGGTGGCAAGACTTCATGGTCTAAGATATCCGAGTGAAGCCATGTTTCTGTGACAGCAATAATGTCAGGTTTAATTTCTAGAACAAGAGCTTCGAATTGGTCTATTTTATTTGCAGGACTTCGTGTGTTCACATTCAACAGGGTTACTTCTGTCGGCTTCGAGTGACTCTTTTGTAAGGCGTCCTTTTCTTCGTTTTTTTGGACTGCAACTAAATCTTCATGGTCACTATCCCAAGCAAAAAGTTGACCATTTATACGTACTTTATCGTAGACTAGCGACACCCTTTCCTGCCTATCCCGGTATTCTTTCGTTCGATCCCACAGCTTCTTTCTTATTTCTAGAATACTACGAGAAAAATCTTCACTGATATAGAAACATGAGCCCTTGAGCTTCGTGCAGTGCTTGAGGATTGAAACTTTGTCTCGGCAGTCGAGTAGTTTCAGGATTACGGGTCTTGGCCTAGAATTATCAATTTGCTTCTTTTTGCCTAGGCGGTGGATTCTTTCGATTCCCTTGGTTTTTATCTGTAGTATACCGTCTAAAATCTTCTTTTCGACCAATTCAAGAAGCATGTCTGTTGATTCCTTTTGTTGTTCTTCAACACCGTATATGACAAGGTTGGACCGACGGCTCCGGTTTTCCAGATCATCGACTTTCTTTTCCATAGCAATTAGGTTTTTTTCTAAGGTAGATATTCGTTTATTGTTCTCCGAGATCTGTTTTTCAATGCCAGCTATCTTTTCAAGTTTCTTGTCAATTGCATTAAGTCTAGTGTTTGTTATAGATTTTTCTTTCTGAATTTCTTGAATATCCCCTGCAATTAGCTTTAGCTGTTTTGCTATGCCATCTAGTGTAGGGCCTGGGTTCAACTCAACATCTCCACCCAGAAGTAACAACATGCGCAAGAAAATAAACAATTTGCAAAAGGATTCGCGAAGCGACCGTGGGCACGGCAGCAGAATTAGGCAGACATCGTTACTACGAAATGACTTGTCATAGCGTCTGCTCACCTGCAGAATAAACAGGAACGGATTTGAAGGCTGCATCTTTGCGATGCTGCCGTGCCCACTGCCAGCTGTGCCGTATGTGTCCTGCTTTATAGGGTCGCTCCATGGTGTCGTCATCGGTGATCCATGCTTATCTGTCGATGTGACACCAGCGCCATCATGGAAGGGCCGGTAGCTTTCGTCGACTGAGACTGGGTGCATCAGTAGATACTTGTCGCCGATAGAAGCAGCTCGAGACGATGGTTGTAGCTCGTAGCACGCCGGTGTAGGGCCCGTGGGGAACAGCAGGAAGCCTATCTGTAGAATAAACAGGAACGGATTTGAAGGCTGCATCTTTGCGCTGCTGCCGTGCCCACTGCCAGCTGTGCCGTATGCGTCCTGCTTTATAGGGTCTGTTTGGATCGCACCGCTGGTACGATCTGTTGGGAACTCGGCGCTGACGCCCGTGGTTGTACCTGGGTCGCAAGCCCCAAGGGTAGCGTTGGCCTGGCGGCCTGGGGTACAACTGGAAGCATCCGAAGGTCCCGGCAAAGCATGAGTCGACTGGTAACAACGAAACAACTTGTTTATTTTAACATCGCAAAGAGTTGGCGGTCAGGTTTGACCGAAGTAGAGAGACGGGAGAGCACTTCACTCAACAGAAGAAATCGGAGCCCTCCTTTTGGCGTCCGGGGGCAGCTGTTTTTATACTCTCGCAGTTGAGGGCAAGAAGGAACCCCTCAAAAGACGAGCACGTGAATGTACAATGGGCTAATGGTGACGCACACTGTCGTAGCGATGCCGTAGCACCATGTCGAGCACGATCTCGTAGCACCCTGTCGTAGCGCTGCCGTAGCACCATGTCGAGCACGATCTCGTAGCACCCTGTTGTAGCGCTGCCGTAGCACCATGTCGAGCACGATCTCGTAGCACCCTGTTGTAGCGCTGCCGGTCGGGCACAAAGACTGTAATGAGAGGATGATCCCTGCTTTCGCTTCGCCTGGTTCAGGCACAATGACTGGAATGCGAGGGTGATCCTTTGCGGTCGCATCGCCGCAGTCGCGCCTGGAAACACCTGGCGATGAGCGTTGCGGCGACGACGATCGGGCCAAAATGTCTGCCGCCCCGCGCAGTCGCGCCGGCAAAACCACGTGTCGCAGGCGAAACGCAACAGACCGCCCCGCCGGGGGAAGGAGATCCCGATGGACAGGGGACTGCATCCGCTGTCCGGAGGGATGTCGCTCGATGATGCTCATAACCGAAGTCGGGCGTCCCTCGACGTTTCTTGAGCGCAGCGCACAGAGAAGGCCTCGTTCTCTCGTTCAGGTTCGCACGGGACACTGCAAAGTGACTTCGGGAGAGTTCACATTTTTGTTCTCGTTCCCGGCAAGCGTTAGAACTACGCTGAAACTCAACCGCTCAGTCAGCAAGCACGGCACAACCCTCACTAAGCCCTGCCAGGCTCTTTCCCCTTTTTATACCACTGCCTAGTTCCTTACAGTAGTCTAGCATCACTCAGAACGCGTTCACAAATTGAAAAATTGCACTAGAAAGCATATCATCACTTTGAAACACTAAACAAAAGCAATATGTTAAAAAAAATCCTGCCTCAGGAAGAAAAACATCAGTAACAAACAATTTTGAGGCTGATTCCTACGTTAGGGGCTTCGACTTAAGCCATCGGCGTTACCGTTGAGACTCCCCTTTTTGTAACGCACCTCAAAGGAATATTGTTGTAAAGCGAGGCTCCAGCGCAGGAGACGGCCATTTTTGGGAGAGATGGTCTGCAGCCATTGGAGAGGGCAGTGATCCGTCTCAATGATAAACCTCGAGCCGGCTAGATAGCATGACAATTTCTGAACGGCCCACACGAGACACGCACACTCTTTCTCGGTGGCGCTATACGCCTGCTCACGACTGGTCAGCTTACGACTAGCATACAGGACGGGGTGTTCTACTTCTCCATTTTCCCGTTGGCACAGTACAACGCCCATGCCTCGCTCACTAGCATCGCACTGAACAATGAACCCTTTTGTATAGTCTGGCGATCGTAGCACAGGCTGGCTTGTTAGGGCACTCTTTAGGGCGCTAAAAGCTCTTTCCTTTGTCTCGTCCCAGACGACTGTTTGAGGCTCTGTCTTTCTTAGAGCATCCGTCAGGGGAGCCGCGATATCAGAGTACCTAGGGATGTACCTCTGATAGTAGCCGGCGACACCCAAGAACGACCGAATATCGGTCTTGGTGCGCGGTTGCGGAAAGTCTCGCACAGCGGCCACTTTTATTTCAGAGGGGCGGCGACGACCCTGACCAATCACGTGACCGAGGTAGACAACCTCGGCCTGTGCTAACTGGCACTTAGGAGCCTTGACTGTCAAGCCCGCTTCGCGCAGGCGGGTTAGCACTGCCCGCAAGTGTGCCATATGCTCAGACCAGGATGCGGAGAATATCGCTACGTCGTCTAGATACGGTAAAGCGAATTCTTGCTGTCCCCGCAACACTTTATCCATGAGACTTGAAAAACAGTATGGCGCGTTCTTCAAACCAAAACTCAACACTTTAGGACGGAATGTTCCCATTGGTGAAATGAACGCCGCATACCTACTAGCCTCTTCTGTAAGTGGAACCTGCCAATAACCCCTGACAAGATCTAGGGTGGAAATAAACTGAGCGCTACTAACTTTCTCAAGGCGCTCCTCGATGTTAGGGATCGGATAAATTTGATCCTTAGTGATGGAATTAAGCCTGCGGTAGTCGACGCAAGGACGAGGTTCCTTGCCCGGTACCTCAACTAAAATCAAAGGGGAGGTATAATCACTCTCACCTGCCTCAATAACACCGAGATGTAGCATTTTCTTTACCTCAGCCTCCATAATATCGCTCTGGCGGGGTGACACCCGATACGCCTTGGATCGTACTGGCTCTGTGGAGGTAAGTTCTATATCATGAGTAAGTACAGAAGTCCTAACAGGCCTCTCAGAGAACAGACCTTGAAACTCTTGTAATAGCTGGTGTAGTTCGGTTTTCTGCTCGGGCGACAGCGGTGCTTTACTGATAAGGTCACTAATGACTTGACCGGTGTCTTCCCTGTTCGTCACTGAGCCTAGTCCTGGAAGCTCGACCGGAAGCTCTTCAGGAACGTTTACCATCATGCACACCACTGCTTCCCTTTGTCTATAAGGTTTGAGCAGATTACAGTGGTAAACTTGCTGTGCTTTCCGCTTTCCTGGCAGACTTACCACGTAGTTAACGTCCGACAGTTTCTGAATAATTCGTGCTGGGCCCTCCCACTGCACGTCTAGTTTGTTGTTTAGCGATGTGCGCAATATCATGACCCCATCGCCAACCTCAAAACGACGGGCCCTGGCTGTCCGATCATAATAAACCTTGGCCCTCTGCTGGGCCTTTGTCATTGCTTCACCTGACAACTCCTGTGCCCTTCTTAAGCGTTCGAGGAGCTTAAGCACGTACTCCACCACGACTGGGTCGTCGCCCCTACCTTCCCATGATTCTCGAAGCATGCGAAGCGGAGATCGAAGCGAGCGACCGTACACCAGTTCAGCTGGCGAAAACCCCGTAGCTGCATGCGGCGCGGTCCTTAAAGCAAACATCACCCCAGGCAGACACAGCTCCCAGTCAGTTCGATGTTCAAAACACAACGCTCTCAACACGCGCTTCATGACGGAGTGGAGCTTCTCAACGGAATTCGACTGTGGGTGGTACACTGAGCTGTGTAGCAGCTTTACCCCACACCTTTCGAGAAAAGTTGTCGTCAAAGCGCTAGTAAACACTGTGCCCTGATCTGATTGAATTTCTGCAGGAAAACCAACTCGCGCAAATATGGACAGTAGTGCATTAACTATCTCAACTGAGCTGAGTTCTTTAAGCGGCACTGCTTCAGGGAACTTTGTCGCTGGGCAGATCACAGTCAAAATGTGTCTGTACCCCGTGGCTGTTACCGGCAGAGGTCCCACAGTATCAATAACGAGCCGTCTAAAAGGCTCCGTAATGATAGGTACCAATTTCAACGGCGCCCTCGATTTGTCCCCTGGTTTGCCCACCCGCTGACAAGTGTCACATGTCCTCACGAAATGGTCTGCGTCCCGAAAACACCCTGGCCAATAGTACTCTTGCAAGAGACGGTCCTTAGTTTTCTTAACTCCTAGGTGTCCGGACCACGAACCCCCGTGTGACAAGCGCAACAGATCCTGACGATAGCATTGAGGCACGACCAGCTGATCGAACTCCACTCCTCTGCGGTCTAGATACTTCCGGTACAGGACTCCACCTCTTTCCACAAAACGCGCAGTTTTCCTGGCGATACCTTCTTTGACATTGCAGCGCACGTTTTCCAGGCTGCCATCCTTTTTTTGCTCGGCTATCAAAGCCGACCGGCTGACTTTTAGCAACCTATCAAGTCCGTCTGACGTAGGCGCGATGAGCAAATCTGTAGATAGCTCTTCTAACTTTCCCGTGTCGGGCGTTTCCTCTCCAGTATCTGGCGCCTTCAACGCTACAGACTCAATTTTATTCAGTTCGGGCGTGCTCTGAATATCAGCTTGCTGCGCCTCTGACCCTTTTTCGTTGTTTGATAACGTCGGCCCCGCAACTACCGCCTTTGCAGCGAGCTCCCGAACCTTCGATCTGGTTAAGGCCTGAACACTAGCTTCACCAAACAAAAGCCCCTTCTCGCGCAGGAGGTGATCGGACCTGTTTGAAAATAGGTACGGGTACTGGGGTGGCAGCATAGATGACACTGCCGCCTCCGTCTCAAGCGCTCCGAAAGGTCCTTCAATAAGCACCTTTGCTACTGGCAGACACACGCTATGAGCTTCCACGGCTTGCTTGATCCATGCGCACTCGCCCGTGAACATATGGGGTTCTACATAAGACGGGTGAACTACATCCATCGTAGCTGCGGAATCGCGAAGCACTCGGCACTCTTTCCCGTTCACGAGGAGGTCTCGCATGTAAGGCTCGAGAAGCTTCATGTTCTCGTCAGTGCTGCCTATTGAAAAAAACACAACTTTTGGTGTTGTTTCCGGACACTGTGCCGAAATGTGACCCGGCTTCTGGCACGTATAACAAACGCGCGCTTGCCTCATCTCGAACCGCTTTCTGCGTTCGGCTTCGGCTGCCGCCGTCTCCTTAGGTTCGGTCGCACTGCTTCCACTCGCATCCGCACTACGCGTGTTCCCCTTTGCTCTCATGGGTGTGAACTTCGGCCTCTCGAACTTCGAGCCAAATTCACCCTTTTGACCGTCCTTAGCTCCGCGAGCCCGACGCGTCACAAACTCCTCGGCTAGCTCAGCGGCTTTAGCCACCGTACAAACGTCTGGCCTATCCAAGACCCAGTATCGCACGTTCTCCGGTAACCGACTATAAAACTGTTCTAGCCCGAAGCACTGCAGAACTTTATCGTGGTCACCAAACGCTTTCTCTTCTTTGAGCCACTCCTGCATGTTCGACATAAGCCTATACGCAAACTCTGTATATGACTCACTTTTGCCTTTCTCATTTTCCCGAAACTTCCGACGGAACGCCTCCGCAGACAGCCTGTACTTTTTTAGCAGACTCGATTTCACTTTGTCGAAATCCTCTGCCTCCTCTCTATCCAAGCGAGCGACTACGTCGGCCGCCTCGCCGGGTAACAAAGTGAGCAAGCGCTGTGGCCACGTTTCCCGAGAGAACCCCTGCTTCTCGCACGTTCGCTCAAAGTTAACCAGGAACAAACCAATGTCCTCTCCAAGCTTAAACGGCCGCATCAGGTCAGTCATTTTGAACAATACGCGTTCTCCTGCACCGTGTGCCTGACTTCCATTACGAGCGCGTTCCATCTCTACCTCAAGACGCTTCATTTCCAAAGCGTGTTGACGGTCACGCTCTTGTTGCTCTCGCTCTTTCTGTTCTTTACGTTCACGCTCTTCTTTTTCTTTCTGTTCTTTAAGTTCGCGCTCTTCTTTTTCTTTTTGTTCTTTACGTTCACGCTCTTCTTTTTCTTTCTGTTCTTTAAGTTCGCGCTCCTGTCTTTTTGCAGTCTCCCTCTCTTCAATGGTCTCAAGGCATTCCGACAGCTCGTCATCCTCAGCCTCTAACTCAAGAATAGCCTTTATCAGTTCTGGTTTTCTGAGTTTGTCCGAGACATCCAGACCCAACTCTCTTGCAAGCTCCAACAATTTCGGTTTGCGCAACGACTTCAAATCCATGGCTGCTCTGAATGCTGCTTTCTCTACTGCCTATTATTGTCTTGCCGCAACTAACCCGGCAGCAACGACAACCACAATTACCAGCTCTGTTTCTGACACTAACAAAAGCCTGGCAAAGCTCAGAAGAAGAAAGTCCCGCACTCACCAAACCTCGCAGGCAGGAATTCCGCGCAGTCGTTCCGCTGCAGGCAACCAGTCGTCACACAGGGCTCGTTGCACTGCTCCCGGATCGTCGTTGAGCTGCTCAGCATACAGTCAACTGCATCTCTTCGCTGCTGGCCTCCGTTGTCGCGATCTCACCGCTGGCAGACAGTTGTTTGAAGTCGGAGGCGATCTCACCGCTGCCAACCAGATGTTTTGATCGCACCGCTGGTACGATCTGTTGGGAACTCGGCGCTGACGCCCGTGGTTGTACCTGGGTCGCAAGCCCCAAGGGTAGCGTTGGCCTGGCGGCCTGGGGTACAACTGGAAGCATCCGAAGGTCCCGGCAAAGCATGAGTCGACTGGTAACAACGAAACAACTTGTTTATTTTAACATCGCAAAGAGTTGGCGGTCAGGTTTGACCGAAGTAGAGAGACGGGAGAGCACTTCACTCAACAGAAGAAATCGGAGCCCTCCTTTTGGCGTCCGGGGGCAGCTGTTTTTATACTCTCGCAGTTGAGGGCAAGAAGGAACCCCTCAAAAGACGAGCACGTGAATGTACAATGGGCTAATGGTGACGCACACTGTCGTAGCGATGCCGTAGCACCATGTCGAGCACGATCTCGTAGCACCCTGTCGTAGCGCTGCCGTAGCACCATGTCGAGCACGATCTCGTAGCACCCTGTTGTAGCGCTGCCGTAGCACCATGTCGAGCACGATCTCGTAGCACCCTGTTGTAGCGCTGCCGGTCGGGCACAAAGACTGTAATGAGAGGATGATCCCTGCTTTCGCTTCGCCTGGTTCAGGCACAATGACTGGAATGCGAGGGTGATCCTTTGCGGTCGCATCGCCGCAGTCGCGCCTGGAAACACCTGGCGATGAGCGTTGCGGCGACGACGATCGGGCCAAAATGTCTGCCGCCCCGCGCAGTCGCGCCGGCAAAACCACGTGTCGCAGGCGAAACGCAACAGGTCGCTCCATGGTGTCGTCATCGGTGATCCAAGCTTATCTGTCGATGTGACACCAGTGCCATCATGGAAGGGCCGGTAGCTGTCGTCGACTGAGACCGTGTGCATCAGCAGATACTTGTCGCCGATAGAAGCAGCTCGAGGCGATGGTTGTAGCTCGTAGCACGCCGGTGTAGGGCCCGTGGGGAACAGCAGGAAGCCTATCTGTAGAATAAACAGGAACGGATTTGAAGGCTGCATCTTTGCGCTGCTGCCGTGCCTACTGCCAGCTGTGCCGTATGCGTCCTGCTTTATAGGGTCGCTCCATGGTGTCGTCATCGGTGATCCAAGCTTATCTGTCGATGTGACACCAGTGCCATCATGGAAGGGCCGGTAGCTTTCGTCGACTGAGACTGTGTGCATCAGCAGATACTTGTCGCCGATAGAAGCAGCTCGAGACGATGGTTGTAGCTCGTAGCACGCCGGTGTAGGGCCCGTGGGGAACAGCAGGAAGCCTATCTGTAGAATAAACAGGAACGGATTTGAAGGCTGCATCTTTGCGATGCTGCCGTGCTGCTGTGCTGCCAATATGCTGAGAAACTGTTCAAATTTAAAGTCGCAGTAAAAACTTTCTGCGATAGGCAGCGCTGTTATCTTATACTCAGCTCTGTCCTTCGCTCCTTCTTCCTAACTTCACAGCTGCGACAATCGTAAAGAAGAAAAAGCTAAAGCATAGAAGATATCTTAGTGCTTACTTCTGAGCCATTCAGGTTTTCCTCGAAAAAAAAAACATGCTCAGGTTCATTCGCGCTACAAGAAGATTAGTTGCTTTGCTGAAAAGATGCTTTTGTGCATACAATATAAATACCTTCATTTTATTTTTGCACAGCAGTCAACACATGGCTCGTTTTTCAACGTCAAATTAACCCATTGATGTGTCAAAACTTAATTCTGAACGAAACATACTGAATTCCGGTTCGAAAACCAGTTTATGTATTCACTGTTTACCAGGCATTAATGGGGACCTGATAAAATAGTAAATTATTAAGACTTTTAAAAACAAAGGTATGTATAGCGACCAA
This sequence comes from Dermacentor variabilis, assembly GCF_050947875.1. Lineage (NCBI taxonomy): Eukaryota > Metazoa > Arthropoda > Arachnida > Ixodida > Ixodidae > Dermacentor > Dermacentor variabilis. The sequence continues at coordinate 33,040,696 of NC_134569.1, forward strand.
ACAAACAATAAAAAACAACTATTTTTTCAGTGACTTTTTTATCGAGCAGTTCTTTCTAAAGAGAACTTCACGATCAGAGGGCATGCTGGTGGCACACAGAACTAAAACACAGGTTGCTTTGTAAAACAAAGGGCCTGTCGGCACATATTTACAACAGTAGACTCACCTAATCTGCATTTGCATTAACAGAAGTTCTTGGGCCTTCAGAGTGTTTTAAAGCAGCGCAATATTGAACCGCTCAACACAATGAAATATAAGTGACCGCTGTAGCATATAATTAGCATTGTTTATAAGAATCTACTTTAATCAGTGGATATACAGAGGGTGGTTAGCTTTCATTTAGAAGTGTGTAGCTGTGCTTGTAGTCATAATCGAGACAAAGCAATATGCATGCTCATAGAAGTGGTTCCTACGACATGCAACAAATATTCAGGAAGCTTCCTGTCATATCGCGTGGTGCGCCTTTGCAAAAAAAAAAGAAAAAAAAACAACGATACCCTAGGATATCAGCGAAAAATGTAGCTAAGGCCATTATTTTGTTTATTTTCTTCCTGCCTCGTTGCAATATACGCTGCGTTATTTGCCCAAGCAAAATTTGTGCCTCGTGGGCAAGCGGTAGCAAAACATGTCTGTAACTTCGTTTTTAATTGGTTACTTGCTTTAGCCAATTACGGGGAACTAGTGATGCGGAGCGGTTGTGCTATATAAAGCGAGTCTCCGGGCCGCGCAAAAGCCAAGCTTTCTCTCGCCGTCGACGCCACTTGGCTGCGTGGAGAGGGAAACTGCTTCAATGATGTTTAGCCTTAAGCACAGTTAATGCTTCAGAGACATAGAGACCACCGGCACAGTCGCAAGACACTCAAGAATGATAGTAACGAGAAATGCAACACTTCCGAGACAACATTGTCAAGGTGAGTTTTTTATTTCATTGTTGAGGACCTCGAGTTTCGACAAGCGCAAGACGATTAATGCACATTCCAGAAAGAACCATCAGCGCAGCATGCACTCTAGAGGAACCCAATACGCCTTACACAACAGAAACAAGTCCGCATTAATACATGTACGCCCGCAGCAACTACATTACGAAACAGTTGGAACTGCAGAGAGCGACTCGAGAAAAGTAATGCAGCCTCGTTACATTTCCCTTTCCGAAGTCGATGAACATCCGAAGGAAGGCAAGGACAGTACAGAGATCAGAGGCAGTTAATTAATAAGATTGCAGGATGCTAAATGAACAAAGAGACTCAGAAATGAGGGAATATCTTATCGAGGAAGTTCGCCGCTGAACGCGGAAAGCGCATGGCACGCGAATAATGAAAGATGAACACAGGCGATGCAAGAAGGGTTGGGGGATTCCTGATAGGAATGTAATTCGATGCTTTAGTGTATGTAGAGCAGGGACACAAAAGGAAGAAGACAAATTATTCGCCCTTTAATGCATATTGCGACTCTTCTATGCTTTCTGCAGCCATGAAGGCACTGGGTGACAGTTTTACAAAATTTTAATTGCCGGCTACTTCCTTTGTTAGACGCATAGTGCATATTTAGTGATGGTATTGATGAGAATTTATGCTTTATTATTACTATTATATATATTAAAGATAAATGCAACTGTATTGCTATTTCAGCACGTCCAAGCTGATAAACGTAATACATTTATTCAGACGTTTCGACTGCGGATCGCTCTTTGTCAAGAAGAATTATACGGATGTATGACAGCTCTCTTCTACGCTTTGGCTACAGCGTTACCACAGCATTGCGCCACTAGTTGCCTATAAGAAGTTGTAAACAGAACTGACAAAGAATGTGGGGATAATAAAGAGTTCAAGAGACTTGAACACTTCCGCATGCGTGACGTGCATTGCAACTAGGCAAAGGCACAACTGTCATGCACGCGAGTGCTTACAGACAGGCAGGAAGGATGCCGGAAGTGTAATAATTACAGAAGTACAGGCCTGTAAATTTTATATATATATATATATATATATATATATATATATATATATATATATATATATATATATCCGGTAGTTTAACAGGCACTCGTAGGTTAAGGACGCACGTACGGAAAAGACGATGCATTATTTCCCATGTTTCGGCAGGGGTATCGCCAGACCCCTGCCCTATACATGCATACATACATACATACATACATACCTACATACATACATACATACATACATACATACATACACACATATGTGTATATATATATATATATATATATCTATACAGTCACGAGGTGGTGACGTTCAAGGACAAAGTAACAAAACTGTGAATGGCGAAACTGTATTGGGGGAACCTGTGTCCAGAAAATGCAGGCTAAGCTCAAAGCTCAACGAAAGCGGCGAACACAGTCGGCGATCGTCAAAAATATGATCTGCCGGTCAAGCGCGCCGGCTTTACAAATGAGTCATCGAAGTTTCCAGAGTAATCGCTGGTGCCTGCGTGTCTTCCAGAATATACTACGCAATTGACGTCGCGTATACAATCACATTACACAAGCTTGAGTGTCAACAGACAACGCATAGAACCATCGATAACATTTCTGTAGGTTCCAAACATGCCGGCGCGTCTTGCTCTGAGCGATAAGCTTAAGTTAGGGGGTAAAGTACTGTACCCGAGTAGAGGGTCAATAATACGCGTGTCAATATATTGATACGCAGAAATAAGCACCAGAGCGACTATATATAAAGGTATATGTACAAATTCATATGCAAGTAGCACTGCCCAGAACGAACAGTCCGCTCCATTCTATAACGTCGTCCTCATCGTCTCTACAATCATGATAGACCGCTCTTGGTCAGTGAAATAACTGTTCTGTAGCATTACTCCCGGCGTAAGAAGCGCACACCGGAGCTCTAAAGGGAGACGTCGGAAGCGCAATGGTAGATATTGAGCTTTGAAACGTGAACAATGCTGCAGATGCTGCTTAGGCGAAAGAGATCATCACAAGACAATGTCGCTGCGGTATTCGGGAGGTGCTGTAACTTATGTGTGATGCGTCGTCTTTTGGTCTGTTCCAGGCGGTGTTATTCTTTGATGATGGCGTCAACAGTCGCAATGTTAGTAAACACAATGAAGTTCGAGGCATCATCAGCAAGACCTTTAAGGACGTGTGCCACTTTGTTCATCTCAGCCATGCTTTCGTTTGCTTTGCGATAGAGAGCTAAGTCACGTATTAGTCCGCTGACGTTTGCACGCGACTAGATGATTCATTCTTGGCTGTGAACTATCCCCTCAAGTGGCTTCCTTAATAAGTCGCGAATGTTTGGCTTGAAGCTGTTCCAGCTTGAGAGCTCGTGTTCATGGGTGTGAAACCATACTCAAGGCGTCCGTCGAAGTAAAAAAATAAATTTCGCGAGTATTGCAGCAGGGTCTCACCTATTGTCACTTCTAATACGTTCATAGATATTCAACCAGTCACCGGGGACGGTACTGTCCAGGCCTGAGAAGACGCCAGAATTTTTGGGGGGTGGAAAGCGGGACGAAAGTCGTTGTGGTAGGTAGAGCGACCGGATGTGGTTGACGTCGAATCACCTGAGGCAAGGTGAAAACCTCGAGTGAGCGCCCGCTGCGGATCTCCCTGGCGAGGATCTGACAAGGCCAAGAATGCTATGTGTACCGGGTGTCCCAGTTAACTTGGACTAAGATTTTTAAAAAAACCCAAGTGCTCTACATAAATCGTACGAACTGCATAGTAGCGGCAGTCGTGTTTACTTATAACCAGTATTTCTTTCATCACGAATAATTAATTAATTAATTGCTTCTAATTAGTTAACTTCCTAATTATTGCTTTAACGGCAAACATGTCAATTACAAAGTTATAGACCACATCAAATTTCGTGCTGAAGTTTAGCTGGTCATTCTTTGAAAGAAAAAACAAAAGCCCGTGAAATACGCGAACCACGAAATGGATGCGAGCTCGCGTGCTGCTGCTCAAGCGCTTCCAAGCCACCTTTAAAAGATATACAGCTGTATTCGCGTATCGCACAAGGTTTCGTCACGTATAATGGCTCGAGATATTTCTCGACTTAACAAGTGTGGTGCGACAAGCGTCAGCATGTGCGGACGCAAAGATGCTGTGCTCGATTGTGAAGTACTCGAGATAGCGTTAATCTTCGCGTATCATGAAACAAAGCTACAAAACAAATTAAACCAATGTTAAAAAAGGAAAAGTGCGCAAAATAGCACAAAAAGAAAGAAGAAAGGTACCTCTCGGAAGAACAGAAACGAGCTACTCGGGCGTTTATTTCTACAAAAAATAAACCAAAAGCAGGTAAGGCGTCTCAGCCGCCCACAAAGAAACATCCAAATGTGCAACTGGTTTAGCCCCCCATTTACCCTCTCAGTCTCTTAAACTCCGGAAAAGAAGCAAAATAAAGCAGTGTTTTACCTAATTCTATTTGTCGCAAAATTGTTTTATGTAAGGATAGGGTGACATCGTGAACGTGTGTTAAACAGTCACGTTTTACACCAGTTTTGAGCGGCTATTTTCCACTGCCACTTATAGCACGTGCTCAAACAGGTCACCATGTGAAACAATACAGTACTTGTTTCTTTCAAACACTTGTGCTGTTTCAGCTTTGACCAACGACGTTGGAATCTCGCGGCAGACCGATTTTGCCTTTAGGGCATACGGTGTGGTAGTTTCGCTGCTACGCACGTGATCTTTCACGTAGTCCCACAAGAACTCGTCCAGCGGTGTCATGTCCGGCGACATTGCAGGCCTGGATACAGGTCCGTGCCAGCCAATCCACTGCCCAGGAAAAAGCTTGTAGAGCCACGCTCGAGACTGACTACTACTATGCGCAGGAGCACCATCGTGTTGAAACCAGATGCTCCGAAGGTGCGCAAGTGGAACGTTGCAACAGACATCGTTCTTGGGGCCGTCGAGGATGTCATGGACGTAGTATTGCGTCGTTAGTGTGTTGTAAAAAAATGTCCGATGATGTTGCCATCAAAAATACCACACCACACATTAAACGACCACTGGTATTGGTGTCGTGTTTGTGCCAGCCAGTGGGGATTCCCATCATTCCATTAGTGTGCGTCGGGAAGATTATTTTTTGTGCGTTTCTGGAGAAATTAGCCTAATCCGGTCCTAATCCGGTCGAGTTTACGCTCCACCGCTGGCTGCCCGCGCGGTGAGGCAGTGGGCACTGACGCCCCATCTGGTGATCGCTGTGTCTGAAGGGGCAATTTAATTTCTGACTGCGGTGCTGTATAAATCGCGGGTCGCTTTTGTCATCGCGACGATAGATTGGATTTTTTACAAGCACTGCTCCAGGAGGGCACATGTAACCGGCAAACGGAGGCCTCAGGAGAGCACCTGAGGTTATAATAAAGCAGGCGGCGCAGCATTTTCAGGGCATGCAAGGGGTAGCGAGGGGATCAAGGCTGGAAACAGGGCGGCACGTGGTTTGAGGCCGCGGAGGCCGAATCGTGCCAGGGTTGTTCGCACAGAAAATTGCCCGTCCGCGATAGTGGACAGCCGATCATATACACGCCTGGCACGCGCAGGCCTCGGCGAGCCCCAACCCACGGACCAGGCCGGGTTCTAGCTTTGGTGTCCCCTATGCCGCTGTGGTTTCCTGGAGGCACCGCCAATAATGCGAAAAAGTGACACATTGTTGCAATGAGTGAAAAACACGTTCGAATAAATGTAATTACGTCCAGCCGGCAACTTCTCACGTGCAACACCAGTCAGAACTTTGCCTCTGAAGATAAGTCGGACAGACTTTCTCGCGCCTGCGGTGCTGGTACTGGGTCAATCATCGTTACCGGCGGCCTTTCAGCCACTTGAGTTCAACCGCGGTTCCTAAGGCGCCCTGCCTCCTAGATTTTCAATATATGCGGCCCGGGCTCCACTACGGTCGTTGCTGATCCCACAGAAACATCTGTGATGTTATTTACAAGGTGTACATCGCAGTAACACGCGAGAAAGCTACGATCCGCCACGACTTAGCTGGCTGCTTCACCTACTTACCGCGCCACGCAGAAGCAAACTCGACCCCACTCCGCTTGCCGGCACACCTAGGGACACACGCGTACAAGACCCGCTAATAAATCTCCGGCATAGCACCTATGCAGGGTCATAAATTCAAGAAGCAAAAGCCCCCAAATTTTCTCTCCCGCTCCCGCTCGTACTCGCGCCTGCGCACAAACGACTGGCGATCCCTCAAATGAACGTCTCGTATCAAGGCGGTGCGAACGAGAGATGGGAGATGCGTACCACCCGCTAGTTGAATTTTGCCCCGCATGCGGCGCTCTCAACGCCGTCGCAGCAGCGCCGCTCGCGGTGCCGTTCTTGTCTATAAGTGTTGACGGACTAGGCCGTCCTCCACAATGCCACATCTGGAATAGCTTGGCTGCCTTCCTCTTGTCGCCATGTGCCGGCCCCTGAGCCAGTATCATTTTAGCATTCTGATCATTCGAGAAGGGCATGACTGTTTTTGAAGACCAGGTCACTGGCGTGGCACCGTTGGGACCTGTTATTACCACGCACTGACACGTCCAGCAAAAATGATTTACGTAATCGACAACAGCGTATGGTGGCCGTACAAATCGGCCAAAGCACATTAGATGTACATAGAATACGTAAAGCTTGTTTCTATTACTAAAGGGAACAAAAAGAACATACGTTCCAGGCGTGCCTAACTACAGAACAACATGTGTGCGCAACATTAGTCCCAAGTGCATCGTCACGTTTTCCCGGCTTTCAAATCCCCCTCCTCCCTCCTACGGCTCCGCTACGCTTATCAATGCGTTAGCGGCGTGTTCTAATGATGCCGCAACCATCACATAGCGTGAAGCCCTGTAGCGAGCTTGCCGCAGCTAGTAAAGCCGTGTATGCGTGCCTATTCGCTTGGGAGCGCTTGAGTAGCGGCGCGCGAGCGCGTATCTATTTCGTATGTCGGATGTTTCGCACGGTTTTGTTTTTTTTATTGCGAAAGCAATACTGCTCGCACTTTCGGCCCATCGGTGGTCCTGGCGCCTCCTTACGCAGCTGCGCATCACGTGACCGTGTGACGTCACGCCAGACCGAGCGACGGGGCCCCAGCTCGCGGCGTCGATGGTGGAGGCGAAGCCTTGCGCGTCGCTGCTGAGGCACTACCGAGAGAGGGCGCGCGCTGGTGTGACGTCAGGCTAGGAGGATAAATGGGGCTACAGCTCGGCTCCTCGCAATGGGCGGCGCGCTGCCTTGCGCTATGTCGGATGATGCATAGACATGTGTTTAACAAAGGGCAACCATGTCCACACCATCAGCCCAACCAAGGCGCAGCCAAGGGTATTGCTTTCACAATCTTCCAGGCTTAACTAAGCTAAGCCTTCAGCCAAATTTTTCTCGGAAAAACCAACGAAGCAAAGTTGAGCAGGAAACAAATGCTCGAATCGGAGGTTATTTGAGATGCCATACAACTTCGTAATTGATATGTGTGCGATGTCAAGCAATAATGAAAAAGTTCTATAATTGAAAACAAATAATTAATACTTAGTGACGAAAAAAATACTGGCTCTATGTAGACACGACTACGGCTACTATGCAGCCGGTACGATTTTGATGGAGCCCTTGGTTCTTTTTTTTTTTAAATCTTGGTCCAACTTAACTGGGACACCCGGTATATACAACATGCTTGACGTTGTAAGGTTAGTTTTTCCCCGCTATCTAGCTATTTAGCTATCGGTCCAGAAGGAAGTGCCGTTTAATATGTGGGCGATCAACGTAGGTATGTACCAGTGGGTATGTGTTACTCTTCAAGGAGCCTCTCTGACGCAAACATGGATAACTGTGTATGTCCCAGTGGGTATACGCGGACTTAACGTTAGTTGGCTCCGCCATAAGGCACAGCATGTCCAGAGTGAAGAATGAGAGGGCCCCGGCTTCAGCACATGAATCTACATGAGGCGTTAGGCTTTTTTTATGCTTGGATAGCCACCGTAGATTAGTTATACTCATTTTTAATGTGCTAGCAGTCTTGATGCACTTTCCGGGTGGTAATTATCTATGTATGTTCGTCTAACCGTTTTCTCATCTACCTGGGTCGCTGGGTAGCTCGAATGGGGGTGGTGGAAAGGGTAGCACGTCGGGCTGTTCTTATGAGGTAACTGTGTTCAAAACCAACCATCGGACCGACTTGGGTCACTCGTGCCAATGTGTACATACGTACTGCTCTTCGACGAACGTCTTTTGCGCCAAAACGGGCCACCGCAGATGCGGGACCATAGCAGGCATCGCTGTTCGAAGAAGTATTTTCACGCCGACTTGGAGTGCTGGGTATGTGCCACCCGGTCTGTGCTAGTATCCAATGAAACTCTTCTATGCCAACTTGGCACACTCGGAACGTGCAGTCGGTGTGCGCCGCTCTTAATGATCGTCTTGGACGCAAACTTGGGAAACTCGATATATGCCACTGGAAATGTACCGCCCTAAAATGACAAAAAAAAGAGAAGATCCTTCAAATTTCGCCAATTCTGGGCGGAATGGAACCCACGTCACGCGGGTTTCTTAAGGACAGCCACCCGATGCTTTAGCGGGCTGCACCCCTAATGCACTGCGCATGCGCCGATTTTCAGTGTATGCCTTTCACGCCAACGCTTTAGCGAGCTGCACCACGAATGCACTAGGTATGCGCCGCTCTTCAACGAAGCTCTCGCCAACTTGGGTTACCGAGTGTGTGTTACTGAGTGTTCGGCAAGCAGTGGAAGAAATCTCAAAATAAGCGCAATAGAAGCAGCCCGATTGCTACACGAGACGTTTCTCAGGCGCCATGCCTTTAGGAGAGCACGAACTGGTTTCGCCGTGGCAGCGCTTGATGGCGCTGAGTGTTCTAAGGGAAGCGCGAAAGAGGAGTCCCCCACTGCTGTACACGCCCAATACATACCTCGTTTTCATGGTGGCAATACGTTGTGCCGCTATAATGATAAAATGCTTACGGGTTACCGTCGACAGTCCTCGTGAGATGGGTTCCGCCGCAATTAATTCTGCTAAACTTAATTAAGGAAAGTTTAGTGGCTACATATGTGGCGCCGGCTACTCCTGTTCTTTGGCATGGTAGTTCTACTCATAATTTTTGGCTCCTAATGAAAGAACAATTGAAAAATAAAACAGCACAGGAACATTGTCTACACAAACTTCGCGTACAAACATACAAATGTTCACAAAATATAAATATTCACACATTCCATTGCGTGTGGCTCTATTATTGGTCTGTTCATCCTTCTTACTGGTGCTTGCATTCCCCAGCTCTAAAAGGAGGTAATTTGCGAGCTGGCGCCTTCCCCTTATTTTGGGCGACGGTATCTATGTAAGATACAACGCAAGAAAGCAGGACCAATTAGAACTCATTGCGCGGAATGTGTAATACGTCATCGAGTGTGGGAAGTACAAATGAACTTTTTCAACTTGCGATTTCCAGAAAATATGCATTTCAATGGACGTAGAATCCACGCAATCTGGTCAAAGAAATCTGCAAAGCAAAGGATTAAATTCTAATTTCCGGAGCAAATAAGCGGAGGCATTCAAACTTTATTTTTAAATCTTTAAACGAAGCTATTCCACTTTATTAATTCGCCGATACAGTTGTCGTGATCTGCCAGGACTCAAGTTTCTGCGCGGCAACACACATGCTTTCTCGTAGCACGTGACAAATTTCTGCACTGCGGTCGTGACTGACACACTGAGTAGTGCATTTGAAGGCGATAAAAGCTGTGCATGTAGTGCATGGCTGAGCTCGAATGTGAGCGCGGCCGTGGTCTATACAACAGTTTCATCACCCGAGGTGTTGGGGTAGTGGCTTTGACGTTACGCTGCCAAGCGCCCGAGGACGCGGGAACACATCCCGGCCGTGGCAGCCGCATTTGGATGGCTGCGAAATGTAAAAGCGTTTGTGCACCGTGCAATGGGTGCACGTTAAAGAACCCCAGGTTGTACAAAATAATCCGAAATCTCCCACTACCGCATGCCTCAAAATTACATCGTAGTTTTTTTTTGCGCGTAAACTTCCAAAATTAAATTAGAACAGGTTCTTCGTGAACTAGAAGAGGGCCGAGGAGAGGTGGAGTTGGATCGGATAAAGTTGGCTCCTTGAAACGAGAACTTTCTCACTCGCTATCTCTCCCTTGCGTTCGGTGGCGCAGAAAAGCATATGCCATGAATGCTACCTTCACTCGGCAAATACGCAGAAAATCTGCGCTTGGACGTTAACTGAAGCACAGCGTTCTTTTTGGCGCTGCTGCACTTGTGGGTAAAAGTGTTTTTTTTTTTGTTGTATTTAGCGTCGCGTCAGCGCTACTTATGTGACTCATCCTTTTCTAAACCCACGTTTGTTATTTCAGCGAATGGTTGGTTTCCGCTACACGGGTTTATCTGCTACCGCACGCGATATTCCATTGCGCCACAGCGCGCCACCCCCATATATGTTTGCACAGCTGCTGTTTGATTGCCGCAATGCTGCCAAGGTCCGAAGCTAGCTTTACTCTCACAAAAATTTCCCTACAGTTCTGCTAGATGCGGTTGTTCATGATTAGTTTGTCAATATTCTTTATTTAGGGATAACTTTTTGTTTGTGTTATGCACATGCATAGTTCAAAATTTATTTCTAGGCTCGCTCTAAACTATTAAAAAAGAAACGATGCCGTAGTTCAAACAATTATGCTAACACCAAAACCTTCTGCTTGACGGCGCATTCTTAGAAGTAAGCATGTTTGTTCTTTATTCTACATGCAAAACAAGTTTGTACAACAACAAAGTGCAAAGATTGACACAGTCGTATTCAAATTTTAAAAAAACATGGGTGCCAGCCGTCCCTTATAAAATGTAACGGTGTCAAAACAGTGTGTCACTTCACGACGCCAATGTAAAATATGAGCGATAAACTTTTCTGCCATGCCGTCTACGGATGTAAAACAACCCCACTTACGCGATTACACGTCATTTGAAGCAAAGCACGCAGATACGCGACCATTTTTTCTTTCTTTACTCCATGCCACAGCTCACTAAAACACGTGACCATTGGCATACAGTCCAATACTGCTTTGCCTGTGGGCGGTTCCCGCTCTGTTTCGCCGTTTGTTTCGCCAGTTACAGTTACTAATATTTCATTCAAATTGCACAGAAATCGGCAGCACCAGAGGCACGAGCAGTCAAAACGCTGTAGCAGTGCTGCGTTAACGAGCATAGGACATAGAACCCCTGTCTTTTACGTGGCAAGATGCGTTCACTATGCTGCAGTGCGATCATAAGTCATACTTCGCGTATGACTTATGATTTGCGGTAACTGAAAGGAAAACGCACCATCGCCTCAGCTGTTCCACGTATCGGTCATCGCCGCTTCGCCAAGTTTGTCACACCTCCTATATTTTATTTCTTCCCTGTCATCGCGCAATAGTATTTCTCTCTTTCTGGACTAATTTGTCTTCTCCCTAAACAAGACCTAAAATCCTTAGTTTTGGGAAACTTTGCCAGAGGTTTGCAGCACTAGGTTGTAGACTTTGGTAAATACACTTTACTTGGCTACGTCAAGTACAGGGATTTTATTTCTCTGTCAAAGTTTTCGTCTTGCCCAGTAATAAACTGGTTTAATAGCCTGTTTTTTTTAGTATGTTTGAAATTACGTGATACCGTCCACGCTGTCCATTGCCTACATAATTTTGAAGTGAGTGCAATGGGCCCATGTTCTTTATGAGACAAGATGTAGCTATGAAGTCGTTATGTTGTTGGCCAAAGGAAGTGTCTGCTGTGTTTTTTTTTCAGGCTTTGTGATACGGGAAGCAAATTATCAACCACAGCATTTAATTTTATGAACAAACTTCCACCGACGACACTAAGGTCGTGAGCATAAGATCGCTGCATCGAATCTTGACCAGTCTAAAGAGAATGTTTGCGCAATCGAGAGTGGCATGAATAAAAAAAATAAACGAGCGAGCAACCCCCCCTCCCCTAATTTCTTTTCTTCCTTCCTCGCAACTGCTGCGCTAGAGCTCACGCGCGACAGTCTCCACCTTACCCCTTGATTTCTCTGTACTCCTTCTCTTTCTCTCCGAGAGCACTCACCATTTCTTTCGGCGCCTTTGCACCACAAGCCCGACCACAGAGCCCCGGCTGCCGCGAAACACGAAAATGGGCGAAAAAGGCAAGGAAAGCTATTCGCTTTAAAAAGATGTAAGTGATGATGATGAAGAACAAGACCACGACGCTATGTAATTTCTTAAGTAGTCTCTCTAGTCAAGCAGCTTGTAGAAAGGTTGCTGTGAGAGGCCGTCGAGACCACATTTGGTTTTGGACAGGCTGGCAAGAACGATGGTAACGATACGTACGAGGAAAAAAATGAACAAAAGTCAAGCAATCCAAATTGAGTATTTTTGAAAGTTAATACTAAATTGATTTGAGGCTCGCGGTATACCATTGTAAATAACTTAGCAATAAGAAGTTCAGGAAAGAGTTGGATCGTAAATATCTGAAGTGGAAGGCAGTCACAAGAATTATCGAGCCCACAAAGCATGAGGCGTAGCTTATAGCAAATAAAGTACGTTTAACATCTCTAATCTGCATTACACAACTCGAATTTTTCTCAACGTGTGCATGGCTCGGAACAGAGGCGCTTCCTGGTTTCGCTTGCATCTGCATGTAGCCGGCCAAACCGGGAGTCCAATCCGTTCCCTCAAGATCAATGACACAGCACTACAGGTGCGAAGCCACCATGCTTGTGCCATTTTATCGCAAGCTGAAATTTTTATTGTCGATTGAGGAGTAAAGGAAACCATAGATTTAATGGCTGCGACCAAAAAAGCTTTGAAGTGATGGGAACAAAAACAAAAAGATATTTATTGCGACACAATCCTGAGAACTACTGTAGTCATTCATATAATATGCTAAATGAAATCAGTTTGTAATTTCTTTTCTTTCATTGACAAAACGCACAGCTGTGGAGCTTTAGGAAAAAAATTGACAGTCAATTTAGCATGCACTAATGAGGATAAAGGCGAAAGCCTCCGCGGTCACAAAATATTAATTAAATTACTTGAAATTCTCATTGGGATGCATTGTTACTTCCTACTGTTTTCTCCCACCAAAGGCCGTGGGTTTAAGTGCCTTAGTTTACACTATCTTAATTAACTTCGCCTTAATTAACATCAAAGGTCGTGGGTTCGACCTTCAATGGTGGCACCATCAATTTTGGTACCATTGAATTTCGCCCCACCGAAGTTCGATGATTCGACTCCCACCAAAGGTCGTGCATTCGAGTCCCTTAATTAAGTTTGCTTTAATTATCACAAAATGTCTTGAGTTTGAGTGACCGAATTAAATATATCTTAATTAGATGTGTCTTAATTAACTTCGTCCTTTTTAACACCAAAGATCGTGGGTTCGACTCCCACCAGTGGTCGTGGGTGCGACCATCCATGGTGGCACCATTAGTTTTGGTGCCATTGAATTTTGATCCCACCAGAGGATGAGGGTTCGACTCCCACCGAAGATCGAGGATTCGAGTGCTTTAATAAACTTTTCCTTAGTTAACGCCAAAGGTCGCTGCTAAGGCGCCCACCAATAGTTGTGGGTTCGACTCCCAGAATTCGTGGGCTCGAATTCCACCAATGGTCGTGGGTGGCACCATCAATTTTGGTGCCATAACGCCGGACAACGAATTTTTCGGCCCATGAGGCACCTAAAGCTTTCGCCTTAAAAGAAATTGAGATATTCTGAAGCCGATTGAGATTGGGCCATTATCCATATTCCATACCACAACTTTTGCTTCGCCTGATTTAAGCTAGCAGTCCATACGCCCGATTGCAAAATCGGTTTGATTTCATGGCCGCCATTTCAAGAAGGCAAGCAGTTTCACAGTGCTTTCTTTGAAAATTTCATAACAATCATGAGTTCAGCTAACTTCGGATGAAGAAAGCGCCCAGTTAGATAAGATATAAGTAAATGACTGGAACGATGTTGCACGCGCCGCAGTATAGTTGCTCGTGGACCAAATAGGCGATATATATCATGCGACAGACGACTGGAGAGCGGAGAGTGCCTCGTCGAAGGCCTCTAACACTGGTTTGTTAAACTTGGAGGACAGTTTCTCTCCCCGTATTTAAGGTTTTCAAGAACGTTATCGTGGTTTACCGATTTGATGAAATATATTTTTTGAATACATGACTGACGGGCAGTTTACGAACTTAATATACTACTGGAGTTGGCGAAACCAGCCGACATTGCTATGCAGAGGCTAATAGACGACGATGTTTTCTGTTGGCATCATGGTAAACTCATTCAAGTGCTTCAGATGGTATCACGACCATTAACAACTCCTCTTGTCGTGCTTCAGTATGCAGATTACTAGAAAACTTATTCATGTCTCCTTTTACGGTGGAGCTCGTGCATTAACGTTTCCTTACATTGACGAAAAGTTAGAACGATTATGGCTGCAAAAGACGCAATCACGCGCGTTGACGTATATCACAGGTCTCGTTGCTCGAATTTTTGTAGCGAAGCGTTCATTGCCTACTGCTCCGCAATTTGCTGTGACTCCGCGGTTATGGTCGTAGTCTTTCGCCGAGTAGAAGCATTCGCTATTCTTGCCGATATACCGTCGCTGTTGGAGGTGTGATCGCTTTGGCGAGATTTCGCGACACTTAGCAGCGGACGCACCGACGTATACGGCTGACAACGTTTCCGGTTCTTTTCCAAGCTCGCTATCTTCGCACTGTACCAGGAACTCTATCGACAGTCTACTTTTACGCGTCCGATGCCTAGTCACGTAAAAGCTGTCGGAAATGATGCTATCAACGTTAGAGATCACTCCAGAATATCGCCGCTGAAAAAAATTTACTTTTGCTCTTAAATGTACATCACCACCATTGATCAAAATTACGGGCAAACTACGAGGCGCGTTCATCGCAGATATCCGCTGGGCGTTTAAATTGCGACGCACCATTTTGTCTTGCCAGGCCGTCAAAGCTTCACCTGCGCCAATTTTCGCGGTGTGTGCGATCTTCGCGATTTTTAAAGGTGTGAAATGCCTCGTTTGCCCATCGCAAGTGACGGCGAAATGTGGTTTCACTATGCAAAAACGAGATAAAAATAAACGCCCTCTATTGAACTTTCGTTCCGGGGGCTTACTGGGTACCCAAGAAAGCCATCAAGAATCCAAGGAAAAGCGATAGAAAACTGAGAAAGAGAGAGAGAGAAAAACAATATTCATAGAGTGCTTGAGTCGTTTGCCTGGCCATATATGCTACTCCAGGGAAGATTGGTGATGCATAATAGTTACTCATACACAGCCAGTACACACTCATACGAAACATACCCAAGTAATTACAGGGGTATGTTAACAGGCACAAGAATACAATGTAGCAAGAATCAAGAGCGTCTTTTTCAAGATAGTGTCCTTTCGTTGCGCACAGAGCATTACGAGAGCTGCTCCATTGTCCAAGAATATGGTGCAGCTCCAAAGACCTGCTTCGTAATTTTATAAATCACAATGTAGGAACGCTGCTGTGGCCACAGAGTTGGTTCAAAAGCACGAAACACGGTGTAAATCCTTGAGCACATTGCAAACACTGCACAA
This sequence comes from Dermacentor variabilis, assembly GCF_050947875.1. Classification (NCBI taxonomy): domain Eukaryota; kingdom Metazoa; phylum Arthropoda; class Arachnida; order Ixodida; family Ixodidae; genus Dermacentor; species Dermacentor variabilis. The sequence goes on from NC_134569.1 coordinate 33,056,259, forward strand.
TTTAAATGTCATTGATTGCACTTTGCGTACAAATTACTTGGTATAGGCGTAGGCGACGTTCAAATGAATGTGGTGTAGACATGCGCTGTTGCAACTTGAGCGGCCACTCCAAATGTGAAAGTCGTATTTTCCTCTTATATTCCGAACGGGTCCGTACTGTTGCTGCGCATCTCACCAGAGTTGACTTAAGAGCACCGCGCTATGGCCCTCACTAAAGTCGGTCCGTCGCTAAAGAATGCAGGCAAGGGCCACCAATTGCGACGAGTAGCCATGCGCAAATCCTGCATCCAAGTCGGCTTCGATGCTGCCCGATATGCCACATTGGGCGGTCAGAAATTGAAGCACGATGATGTGGTTCAGCCAACAAGTCTCTATGCATAGACGGTTTGTGTCTCGAACAAGCTGAACGTTTGTTTCTGGCGATCTCAAGAGAAAGAAATGAGGCAAACACCATCCCAGGATGACTATGGATTGTAATGCGTTAGCACTGAGTGAAAATAGCGACACAACATATTGCCTCCGTCGAAACGATCTATGGATGAGGCGTGTACTGCAGTTCGGCTCTTCTTTCGCGATTCCCTAAGAACACTCGGCGTCATCTAGCACTGCCACCACGAAGCCTGCACCTGGCCTCCGAAATGCATGGCGTGCTGGTGCGAGCGAACACTGAGAAACACGTCCTGCGGCAACTCGTTTGCGTTTCTTTCTCCACACGCTGCACCACCTACTAGGACTGCCAAGAAGTCTGTGCGTGGCCTCCGAGACGAGAAGCGTGGCGCGCCGGGGCCTGCGAAAGCTTAGAATTGTTCGCTCGCTTTTCACGCATTCAGTGGCACATACTCAGTGACCCAAGTTGGCAAGAGGTTCATGGAAGAGCGTTATATAACCAGCGAAATCATGGCGCAGATCGCTAAAGCTTTGGGGTGAAAGGCGTTCATTTGAAAAGCGGCACATGCTCAGTACATTTGTGGCGCAGCCTGGTAATGCGTCGGGTTGGTGTTTTTGAGGAAGCCTTGGGACGCGGGTTCGATTCCACTCAGCATCGTAGTATGTTTGGGAACGTCACTTTTTCGGCATTTTAGTGTGGAACATTTCCAGTGGCTGATACCCAGATACTCAAGTTGGCGTCAGATACTTTCATTAAAGAGCGGCACACACCTACCGGCACATACCCAGTGACTCAAGTTAGCATCGAGGTAGTTCATTGAAGTCCAGCACATACTGCGTGGCCCATACCTGGCGCTCGGAGTCGGCGTGAAAGTGCTTGTTCCAACAGCGGTTCCCACTCAGTTTCGCATCTGCAGTGACCAATGTCGACGTGAAACGCGTCGTTGAAGAGCGGCGTGCATCTGCACATTGGCACATACTCCGTGACCCAAGTCCTTCGATAGTTGGTATTGAAACCTGTCGCCTCAGCCCACCAGCCCGATGAGCTAAGCATTCGACCATGGACTACCCAGTGACCCAGTTAGGCGGGAAAATGTTCAGACACAAATATAGATAGACAGATAGCCATCGGAGAGAACGTGAAGTAGCCAAAGAGTGCCAGCGCATTAAAAGGCCGCCTGATAATCAGTGGAGATCACCGATCAATTTCCCAGCTTGTACATATATACAGTGTCTGCGAAAGCAGCTCGCAATGCCGCGAGCTTCGTGACAGTGGTAGACGTCGTATGGCTGGGTCTCGACGAAATTGTTGTGTTAGCATAGATAGAATCCAGACGCCTTTAGTAGAAGATTGGGATGTCACTTAACCATCGTTGTAAATGCGGCGCTGTCCTTCACAGCATCTTGAGATGTGCTCAAGTGCAAAATATTTTAAAGCTGGTAACGAAGCGTTAGCCTTTCGCTTTGTACTTGGCCCTGTGACAGTGATCATCCAGGTCGAACACGTCCACTGTGGTAAAAGCAGCGCTGAAGGGCTTTCATACTGAGCAGGAATCAGACCGCAGAAATACGGCTGGCTGCAAGGTGATTGTCTGGTTTTCTTGCGTCGTATAGGACCGAAGACTACCACCAAAGAAGACAAAATCAAGGAACTTTTTTTGCGTAATTTCAAAAAAGGTTATTCATCCCCATCAGATGAACGATAAACACAGTGTAACAGTACTTCGGGCCACCAGTTATAGAGGCCGTCAACACTGAGTGCATCGAGTTCGCTAAACCCCCATTGGCAGTGTCTCACCGCCTCACAAACGCTACCGCAGGCTACTCGTTCCCGCCACGATGACCCGGCGTCACAGCTCTCTTTAGGGTATTGCCTTATTTGGTTATCCTCATGCAGTTTTGCTGACGCCACCGGAATGTCAAGTAAGCCGGCATACCAATTTTCAGAGACAGGATCTTGGGTAGCGGCCTTTCCTGCTGCTTTCCGAGCAAGTGCATGTAACGTCGCAAACACATACTTGCAGGACAAGACAAACACATAACTGCGTCCACTGTAGTCCTTATCAGCTTAACACGCGGTCCGCGTGTTCCGGAACCGCGCCTTTAGCTCTCCGACTGTTAAGGCTGCTCTGTGCCTGCGCGCTTCGATCGATGGCGTTGGGCGACACGTGCGCCCCCCAAGGTGAGAGCCCCCCTCCCCCCCCCCCCCCCCCCCCCAGAGCGCCAACGCTGTCGGTGTAAACGGATTTGTGCACCAAGCCACGCGAGCTCATCTTAGCACTGTGCACGCCGCTGGGCTCTGGGCGCTCGTTTAGTTGATAGTGCTGCAGGCGTGCACCGCGTAAACTGCATGGTGGCTGCGACGTAGAAAAAGGCTCCTCCACTTTTTCTTTCTTTTTTTCAATTTCTTCTCTCTGAAGAATAAAACGTATCGTGGTTGCTCAACTGCGGAAATGTTTCTCGCAAGCGAGGCGATGAATGCTGCTCATTCAGTTGATTGCATTGTAGTTTTTATTTCCCGAAGCAACAGAAAGCGTGTAAAAATCTTCCCATAGTAGAATGGGAGAAGGAGGTGGGGGGGGGAGGCGAATGGCACTACAGAAACTGTAGGAAGTTGAAGGTAGTGACTCCTGTGAGATAGACATTAATCTATTAAAAGCCGTGTCGCATTGTGCTGCATTGGCTGTATTTCATGAGTTGCGTTTATTGCGGTATAGTATTAGGAATGTCAAAGTGAGAAAAAAAGTTTATGTGACGCTTACGGCACGTGGTAAAAGCGTATATATATGAATCATGAATCCGTGACCTAAAACAAGCGCGACTTAATTCTGACTCATTTCTATTGCATTTAGTGCTATATGGCCCCTTAGTATTCCGTAACGACGTTTATGAAAGGAGATAGAGCATAAAAAAAATTTGTTTTACTGTGACAACACAAAGTATTCTCCGTGGTTGAACCAAACTTTCGAAGATAATATATTAATTTTCCTTGACATTGAACAAAGTTGAGAATTATCAGCATAGACAGGTCATCAATGGACAAACAAGATGCGTTTCTAGCTCGGTAATGCGGAAAGGCTCACATCGTACTTCTGACACATTAAATATTGTGACAGCCTCGGCAGCTCATCTTGTAAATATCCTTTCCAGAATGTCTAGAAAAATATCCGAAATGACTGTTGATAACTAGTTACGCATCATACTGTGTGCATCAATCTCGCTTCTGCTGACGTCACTCTGAAGTAATTAAGAAGAAAAACAAGCTCTTTTGCGACCGTCGTTGCGAATGATTCGACTGTTTAGAAAGTGGGCACAACAAAACCGAGTCTTATCATTTCACACGGCATAACAGAACATACGCGGAAACAACATAAAGCGAATTACAGTTACGGAAAGAATGAACTAATCCTCATAATTGCCTTAGTTTTATAATCCCAGCTTAATCAGTAATGAACCTAGGTTTCCACAGTGCATCTGCCCCAAAGAGAACGTTTCACGGAAACACAGAAAAACGTCGGTCCTCGTACTAAGTAGGGGGCTGGGCATCAGGGCCGCATACGCGCGTATTAAATAAACAGAAGGAGCGTCCATTTGAAGTTCAGCGGGTCGCACTATCTTGTGAGGCACGAAGTAACGGAATGCACACTTTGTCAGAAGCCTGCCTTATGTTGCCATTAGTGGAAGCGCAATTAGCACGCGTATATTTGCACAGCGGCGGCTGTTGCAAGCAAGCTTCTCTACTTTTCTGTTTCTGTTTCTGTTTACTTCATCCGTAAACTAATTTGCGCGCTGTTTTCCTCATTAATAGTTGCGACATTATGGGAAATTTCACTTGGAAGAAAATTACCCAAAAAGAAAACTCGCAATTAAGACACAGAAGAAAAGGGCATATCGAAATGAAACAGAGTTTGAAACAGAAAAAAAATGCACCAATGATTATGATACTTCCTAATGCGAAATTTTAGCGCATCTCTCTGCGAGTTTTCATTTCGCAATATATTGGCTGTCGCGGACAATCTGTATCGCGCGGCACGTCGCAAACGGAGCGAAGTGGGGTGAGACAGCTGTCGCCGCAGAAGGAACTCGCAGACGACACGCACTACTCTGGCACCATCTCGTATTCCCATCGTCGCTGTGAAGAGAGAAAGAGAGAGAGCGTGTGGTTATGAAGAGGAAGAGCCTGCGCAGAGCATTACGCTATTCTTCTCAGGCATTCGCCATACCTTCCACTTCCGCTTTCCTCCGGTTACGCGCACGCTCGCCGCAGGAATGGGCGCCTAAGAGTTGCGCTCTAAAAGAGAATGAGGCGAACTTGTCTTGTACTTGTCTTGAAGTTGTACACGAACTTGTCTTGGTTAGAACGGCGCTGTAGCTAAGCTGTGAGTCACACTGTTGTGCTGTAGGTATCAATGCAATTTGTGAAATCAACAAACCTCGGGGATCAATTGTACGCGGGATGGACAGCCCTACGTATCGCGCGCTGGTAGCGCTTCCCTTTCTCCCTCTCTCTCCTTTCTTGCCTTCTTATTATCAATGATTTTTATTTCAGGACATTCTCGATTTCATTTGGGATCATAACGGGGACGGCGTGAGGCATGTCAAGAAGTAATCATAATACCAAGTATATCCATCTATAGACACTGATTTTACCACAAAGGCGGAAAATGAGGTTGCCTAGGTATGGCAGTATGGTAAGCAGAGAATAACATGAATTAACAGATTGTAATAAAGCTAAGAATACCTAAGAGGTAACAAAGTATAAGATTCAGTTGAGGTATACCGCTAGTCGAGGTAAGAATTCTGCATACAAGGTGGTGCGCAGCAAATGAAAATATAGACATCCAACGCAGAAGTTGAAATCTACGTGAAGCGGAGCTTTTGTGAAGTGACTAATTAAATTCGTTAAAACTAAGTATGGCGCAAACAAATGTTTCTATTGCATACTATCAAACATGTAACCTCAGACAATGTTTAAGTTTATGTACAGTTACAGTTTATGTACAGTAAGTTACTGCACAGGTGACAACTTGTCATGCACTTTCTTGTAGAATGATCTCTGCAGGAATCATAATTCGTTACAGCAAATATCTGGCACGTGGAAGAAAAATCACCAAAATTAAACTCAGAAACCAGAGCGTCAGCAAGTCTAATTGCGTGGCTGGCCAATTTCTTGCCATGAATAAACTTGGTTCTGCATGATATTTAGCAAAGATACCTGCGTCGCAACACGCTATGGTTAGACCTCTGTGCACTACCTTACGAGCGTGCAGCCTAAGGCATGTCACTTGACGATATACGGTGACGCATAAATAGTCTTACAATATTTTTAGGCCACACATAACACTGCTATGATTTTTGAGTAAAAGTGTCGACGAACGATACGCCACCTCCAACGCCTCGATTTGCTGACAATTTAAGATGAAGGTTTTTGATATATGATAGAAAAACCAGCACTTCGAATTTGTTCTTCATTTTTGCCAGTCTTTTCTCATTCACATGCACAAAATATAACCTGCTAGCTTCAGTGACGAGAATCAGACAAGGAAGGGTAAATAACACATGTACGTCATAATTATAAAGTGTGCGATTTGTTTAAGTAGATACACAATAAGGGTAATTATTTGTGGTTATTAACGCATGCATCCAGCTTCTTGCATTCACGTGTCCACTGTTTCCTTTTATATTCTTTCCCTGGTGTTGGGTATCGAGGTAAATAAAAGGCTGCATGACCTCCATATCTTTGTCTTTCTCTTCTGAATGACAGGAGAAAGGGGCCGTGCTTCAGTTGAGCGGTAGGTACATACTCGTCCAATATGAAAAGAGAACACCTCAAGTGTGTTCGAACCGCGATTCCTGCAGCAAACGTGAAGTTTATAAACTCAGTCACTGCTATCTGTTATCTTGCTCTACTCTCGCCCCCCCCCCCCCCCCCCCGATGTGGTTACCAGAGTACTGTTACCCACATAATTTGAGGTTTCTTTTGAGTTGCCTTTGCTTTTTCACTTAAAATTTTATTGCGGCGACAAGCTTAGTGTATCATTGTTGCCGCGGACGTTCACGGCTTTTAATTCATTCTATCGCTTTATTTCTACAAATCTTGACAATAGGAAGACAAACGCATTATCCTCATCAAACTCATCCGTAGTTCTTCACTTCATTTTTTTTAATTGACACTGTGAACATCATCCACAGACACAATATGCTTAAATATATACACATGACAAAGTTTATTGTATTTTTCAAAGCAAAGGTGATCATCAACTGACAATTATTTCTAATGGCATAGGTAGCCTACGCTTAGAGAATGAACATGTTGCTGTATGTTCATGGCGTGTGAAATGCACGCGTATAATATGTGTCTCAGTACTGGTTCTCTTTCCAGTAGGAAATGCTAACGACTCACGAAAAACAAGGCTCTTCCTATAATGCACAACATTTATTATTTATTTATTAGTTATGCGCCAGAACCAGCCCTGTCAGAAGACAATCAAAATTATGCAACATTGTGCACAGAAAGGATTTCGTCGATTGCTCAAGAGGAGTAGTGTATAGCATACCTCTTTCCTACGGGCACCGTTGCGTGGGACAGACTGGAAGGTGCCTAAATGTGAGGTTGCAGGAGCATAATCAGAAGGTGCAAAAAGGGAGAGGGTTTCCTCAGAATACATTGCTCCTAATGCAAATGTCGTCAACCCTTCGACAAAACAGAAATACTAGCAAGAAATACGCATGGAAACACAAGACTCATCATTCAGGCAGCGGCTATCGCAGTAGGCAACGGTGTTAGCAAACCGTCGATAGAGTTCACTGTTAAAGAATTTGCTTACCTGGGGTCTGTACGCGGGCCGCCTTAGGTCTCGATGAGGTGTTCACGCGCTCTTGTTGATTTGTTGTGACCATGTTGATTAGAACACTGGGGGCCGCAGTGTGAAGTAAACGTATGGAGCTCACGCTCGACCTCCTCAGCGACAGATGCGAGCCCTTAATGCACTATCTAAAGGTATTTACGCTATATCTTTCTGCCCGCCTTCCTTTCCTTTCTTCCTTCTTTCCTTCCTTCCTTCCTTCCCTTCCTTCCTTCCTTCTTTCCTTCCTTCCTTCTCCCCTCCCTTCCTTATCTCTTTTCTCCCTTCTTTCTTTCTTTCTTTCTTTCCTCCCTCCCTCCCTTTCTTCCCCCTTTCCTTCCTTCATTACTTCTTATCTTCCTTCTTTCCTTCCTTCTTTCCTTGTTTCTTTCTTCATATTCAGCCATTGCATCTTTGCTTGCTTACGGGGATATGAGTCATTCCTGATGATGATATTTTTTGCTTAACTGGACTAGGCGCCGCTTTTTTCGGGTGTGAGCCATAACAACTATGGATTGAGGAGCTCCACAGTTGCTTCGAACAGTCGGTGAAAATTCTTAAGAAGTCTATTGACTTCGTTAGAAATAACTTTAAAAGGAAATAAGTGTTTCTTTTTCTAAATAAAGATAACTTCTTTTGCTGCTGGAGACAGTCTAAGTTTTTTTTTTTTGTCCCCCACTTTCTTGGGAGCCGCTGGGTAAAGAAACGATGCGTTCTTGTACTGCAAGGTATAATGTATAAACGAACCTCTAGCAAAATAGATGCTTGGCGATATATTTAATGATGAAGTTACACGAGCAGAAAATAATCGAATGGACATGTTTTAGCCTGTACTTCTGGTAAAAAGTGTTGTCGAGTTGTTTCATGTCAGTTTACAAAAACAAAAATCATAACATGCGTGACAGTGTTACGGTAGTGCAAATCTGAGGAAAATGTACAATGTCCGACATGATCCGCTCCTTTGTCTGCTGCGGATGCCCGTCATCTGCTTGGCACATGCTCTCGGACCAAGGACTGCCACCGAAAATTCACTTAGGGTTGCGAAATTAACACCTAACTATCCTGACGTCTGTGAGCGATGGCTCATGGACAACGCATTTCACAAGTCACTGTTGTGGCACCCCCATAAAGCAGGCCTTCAAGCTTATTAATAACTTCAAATACACATTATGCCACTTGAAAACCCAGCTGAATAAAAAGAGTGCAATGACATTGAGAACATGAATTAAGACAGCGTCCTACACAAAAACTAGCGCGGTAGCCCAAATAAGCACAAAACGCTCCACATTAAAGTTTCTTGCTGGTTACGCGGTCCTTCTTGAGCTAAGCGATATGGAGCAAAAAAATAGGACATATTTTTCATTGTCCAATATAAGAGAATTACGAAACTTAGGCATTAATCACGACAGCTTTCCACAGCTAATGTGAAGTCGAAGAATGAGAGAATGTTGGATAGAATTCTCCATATCACAAAATGATCGCTCTAACGGAGAAACGTCTATAGTTGATTTATTTGCCTCCTGCGATTCAAGGCGCTTCCGGAAATTGCAGTTCCCAAGCACTTCCCCAATGTCAGTCCCTCAATATGCATGCCCCCGCAAGCGGGTCTGGGCCGCATCGCTGTCGCCTTTATGAGATGAACGGCTGGGCGAAGCACAGCGAACCGAGTCACCCGAAGTTGAAAAATTGGCTTCCTAATTTGAGACTCTCACAAGTGCAGCACGGAAAAAGGAGGAGGGGAGGCGAAGCGCAGCGCCTGGTCGGTCTTCGTTGTCTTCCATTCTTATAGATAGTCCGCCAGGCGTGAAATAGGGACGCAGTATTAGTTTATGTTTCCTCGAAATTGAGTTCGAGTGAAGAAAAGTCTAAAACTGCACGCGACGCCTAAAATGTTTTTTCGGAATCGGAATGACGACTTGAGGAAATAAGCCACCGAATTAGTTTTAAAATACCGTTTTATAATGAATCCCAGTGTAACGGGAGCCCTATTTTGATTGGGAAGGCAGCTGGAGGGTATTTCCTGGAATTATACGCAATCGCTACATTTCCTGAGTTGCGCCATTTGTTGCCTGGGTGACGTACCAGCGCGCACTTTGGAGAACGTCCACTTGAATATATTTGCAGAATATTACAGAAAATAATGCATAGGGTAAGACTGTCCTTTGTCATACAAGGTGTTTCACGTAACTTAAACCAAGGATTTCAAATAAGATGTTAACTACAACTCCTTCTCTCTCTCTCTCTCTCTCTCTCTCTCTCTCTCTCTCTCTCTCTAGATATATATATATATATATATATATATATATATATATATATATATATATATATATATATATATATATTATTTTTATATTGTGCTGAATTAATTTACTAAGATCAATTATGCAATTTTTTAAATATTTCCTTTAGGGCAAAGTGTGTTTCGCTACGTTGTAGAGGGCATTTCAAGACGACCCCTCCAATTTCTTTGTGGCAACGTACGTGCTGCGTAGCGATTTTTCCTGCGTTTAAAGAAATCCCGTGGAATACGAAATGAAACCACGCGACTGCGCTCGTGCGCTGTCATATTGCAGCGCGCTCATCCTTGCGTCGAGTCTATCGCTTGCCAGGGACGACGGTGCTTCCTTTCCGCCTCCCACCGTCAAAGATGCTGACGCACTGTGAATGACATAGAGAATGACTACAGCCGCGGCCACTCGCTTCGTGACGGTCCGCGCGCACGGTTATTTCGCACAAAACGCGGTTGAGAGCGCTGCAATACGGTAGCGGTTGACCGCGGTCACGTGATTTTATGTCGTATTTCGCGGGAGCCTCTTTAAACGCCAGAAAAAATCTCCACGCAGCATGTACGTTGTCACAAAAAATTGGATCGGTTGTTTTCGAATGCCCTTTACAACGAAACGAAACGCACTTGGCCCTGAAGTAAATATTAAAAAAATGCATAAGTGATCCCGGATAATGAAATAATTAGGCGCAATATATAATATACCACAAGGAGCAACCCATGACGGCAAACCCTAGGTCGTTCGTTTTTTGCAGTTTTGGTAAAACACTCTTTTTTTACATCCTTGGTAAAAGTTACGTGAAACACCCTTATAATCAGGCGTTCACGCCGAAAAAGAGAGAGAATAATATACTTTAATAACAGCTTGAGGCTTATTTACGGCAATGGCTAAGGACGGCGGGTAATATAAGTTAGTGTGATTCATTACGGGAGCTTCTCATGCAAAGCTACATAGTGAATTAATTGTCCCTTTCACGTCAGCCAGTGAACATGCACATTATTGAAAAGTGGATTACTGCCAGAATGCTCTCATGCGACCTCATGCCATCATGCATAATCATTGAAGGATTTATTAAGGCGAAAGCCTTAGCTCGTGGGACGAAAAATCCGATGTCTCGCGTTAAGCCTTTCAACGTCATGGCGCCAAAATTCATGGCACCGAAATTCATAGGGAGTCGCACACTCCACCTTTGGAGGGACCAAAATTGATGGTGCCAGCATCGAACACACTACCATTGGCGGCAGTCGAACCCACCACCTTTGGTGCTAATTAAGGCGAAGTTAATTAAGGAATAGTTATTTAGGATCTAGTTAAGGAGGGCACTGGAATCGACGACCTGTGGTAGAAGTTGCACCCTCGACGTTGGGTAGGAATAAAATTCAATGGAACCAAAATTTATCGTGCCCTCATTGATGGTCGAACCCAAGAACGGTGGTAATTAACGGACAGTTAATTCAGATATAGTTAATTAGGGCACTGGAATCCACGAGCTTTGGTGGGAGAAAACAAGTAATAGGCAGTAACAACGCATTTGATTCTGAATGTCAAGTAACTTAACGAATTTCTCGTGAGTGCGCAGGCTTTAGCTGTCATCTTCTTTAGCCTATGCTAAAGTGACTTTGAACTTTTTTTATCGAGAAGCCGACAACATATTAGCTGGCAACGCTTTCATTTTCATACAAAAATATGATATAAGAGAGAGAGAAAGACGCTTACTAATAGAAAAAATAGATATGTACATATAATAAAACGCAGCTCCAGTGGCTTTTCCGGCGAGATGTTTCGATAAGTTAATTGTTTCACTGCTTAGTAGGTAGAGCCGCAAGCTCTTCAACGTGAGACCATTCTTTAGCTTTACGAACGTTTTAACTGGGCAAAAAGATGAGCAGAATTCATCGTATGCCATCTTTTTCAAGCTATGCGATGACGCTCCACTTGTTGGTGGCAAGGATCCTACGGGTAGGCTTAGGGGTACTGCAGTCTGGTTAGAGTGACCTCGTATACGGCTGAAGCTGGCCAACCACCTCCTGATCTACTACGAGTACGATATATCTCCAGACATTTGTTTTCGAATGTTCAGACAGTAGACTATTAAAAAAAAACAAATGTCGTAATTGCTATACTATATTATCACAGCATTCATTACCTTGGTTGAACTGCACTTGGTAAAAGTAGAGTTAGTTAATTCATTAACTAAACCAGGTACTCACCTTTGCTAATAGAGCTTAGCTACCGACTCCGAAACGCAGTTAGCACCACCGGATACAAAACTGTCTGAGTTTTCTCAACTGGTGGGAACGCACAACGGGTGTACAACTAGTCCTCGCGGTCCAGTTGTGCACCGAGAGCTCGCGGTATCGTCGCCGTTTCTAGAGGTCACAGGCGCCCAGGAGCGCGGTTACTGCTAGAATAATAAGTTTCAATGACGCCTATGTATTGCTCCACGAGGCTTGTATTGGCCACACACAAGTTGGGCTGTCTTGTAAGGCAAGTCGGTGCTCATGTCGGCCTTCTACTCTGTGGTCACGACAGTTAAACGAAATATCACGCTAATCCACAACTCCTATTCAATGATAGCATTAAGCAGCTCCAGTACCATGCATCACTTCCTTTGACCTACCAACAGCCCTCGTATAAACTCACGAATGTATACAGAAGCAATGCTCAATATAAGTCTTCGGGTGAGCGCCACCATGAAGGGCGCAGTAATTGGTGTCACTTAGTGCATCCGAGAGTGGGCGAATTCCTACCCCAAGTAACGGTTCTGCTTATTGGTGACACGATGAAAGTTGTAGTCCTTCGAAGTGCGTCAGAAGCAAAAAGAAACCGCGAGCGAAGTGTCAACAGAAACGTTAACTAAGTCGAAGTGGTCAACCGCAACGCTTCAAAATCGAATGGTTAGTGCCGCTAACCCCTCTTAGGGCAGCGCTCAATCTTGAACGGGCGCCCCTGCGACCTTTCACATTACTCGCGAGACAGCGTTCTAATCAGAAAAGGAATTCTAAACTTTGCTATTGCTCGCCCTGCTAGTGCGTATACGCTCAAAAGAGGACTTGGCTGTCTGCATAGCTTGCTTCGTCTACAAGTACTAGCGAAGAATGTAAGGGAAACCCTGCAGTGAACATGTGCTGGTTTCTAAATACAGTGGCTCTTTCCGATGGAAATGAGTGCCAACCAGCCTTACAGCTTGCTATTGCAACGAAAAAAAAAAACGATATCCAGGGGTGAAGCCGTTATACAGCGGGATCATTTTAAGTTTTACGGAATTTTTAAAGATCGCTTGTGGCAAATAACATAATTCCCGTGCTTGAGGTGGATTGTTCAGAGAGGTGGACATTGCTTGCACATTGCAAGGCAGTTTAATTAACAAGCCAGAGCGTTGCACGACACACAGGCAGGTCTGTCCATCAAGCGTCCGGCACCGAGCGCGCGAGCTCTGTTCTCGAGCGAGGCGTTGACGGTGCGCCTGAAGCACACGCCTGTCTTCTTCGCTACAACATATTCAATTAATTATCGAACGTTCACTGATTACCGTGGTAATTAAAAATGTTAAGGAACATATGACAATTCACTGATTGTAGCCGCTGAGTTTTCAAGGCGTTTGAAATTAAGATATATTTCCAGAATAAGACCAGTTTGTATATATAGATATGCGCCAGGAAATGGAGTGCTGATTGACCGCTCGGTTGGAGTGCCTAGAACTAACTAACTAACTAACTAACTAACTAACTAACTAACTAACTAACTAACTAACTAACTAACTAACTAACTAACTAACTAACTAACTAACTAACTAACTAACTAACTAACTAACTAACTAACTAACTAAATAAATAAATAAATAAATAAATACCCATTATAGTAGATTGGCCAAAATTTCTGACGCCCCTAGTATCACATGCACAGTTGCACGTGCCCAACGACCCAAGTTGCATATTCCGAAGTTGTATTAAGAAATTTAGGAACAGCTGGGTGAGCTGGCGGGGTAGCGGGCAGGAAGAAAAGAAATAACAAAACACTTCTCTGATTCGAAACTGAAGTTTATTAAAGAAAACCCGCGCACATGATGCTGCTGCGGCTGATGATGATTGATTGACATCCCCTTTGAAACGGGGCGGTGACGAAGAGTCACCCAGCCTGCTAGATTTAATAATATATGCTGTACATGTTTTTCATTCTAGCATTTTTGTATACATCTTGTTAATCTCTTTTTTTTTTCTGAAAACTTATCTACTTTGTATCGCTACCTACCCCTGTAATAATCTGCTTTTTTTCACCAATACTCTAAACCTGTCTTGCTTATCTCGACTGCTGACCGGTTGACGCTTCCGTCCACTTTAAACACAAGCGCTTCAGGAAGGTGCATGTTACCTATGGTTATTACTGGGTGAATCACTTTGAATTCCATTAGGAGTTGCTGAGTGGTCTCCTGATTTTTTGCTGTAGCATACACAAGCCTCATCTTGTTGCGAATATTTACTCCGGTATGCTTTTTGTCCTTAGGCAACCAGCTCGAGCCTCAACTAGGAAAGCACTGCCCTTTGTGTTGTCGTACAGATTTTTCCTTCTAATCGCTTTTTCCCCATTATTGTTAATCTCGATGTCCTTTTTTATTTCCATTTTTTCGCATCCATTTCGCTGTTTCTGATTCATTCACTTTGTTTCCAATGACTCCTTGTATACTTGCACTTTAAATTACCCTGCACTTGGTACAGATACTTGTGCGCTTTAGCCGCTCATTTACTTTTATCCATGCGCCCGAGTATTTCTTCAAAACTAATTTTGCTCTGCGTTTCTGTGGCTTCAGAAGAGGCCCAACCAATGTTACCCTGCACTGACTCACATGAACTAGAGTTACTGCCTGTTCGCTCCCGTAATGAGCATATACAGTAACTCTGACATAAACTAGTGTCCCTGTATATGCTCCCGCAGGCAGCAGAGTTGCGCTTAGACCTACCAGTATTTTCCAGCTATGCAGTGAAGCCACTCCTCGCGCGCGCAGGAGGCAAATGCCGCGCGGTGTTCCATTTGCTTTTTTGTGTGCTGATCGCTAGCTACATGCACCAATTGTTCGCAAGCTCTGAGCAAAATGGCACCTTTTATTGTAGGCTACGTTCGAACCAGAGGCGTAGCCGGAATGGGGTAGGGTTGCAGCCCCCGAAATTTTGTTTGTATGCACATATATACACACACGCACGAACGTACATATAGGAGGGAGGACCCCCCTCGAGCCTCCGAAATAAAATCCTGACGACGCCAGTGACTCGAACAGTCCAAAAGTTCACGTGAAAACGCACTGTACCCTGCAACAAAAAGCGGGTGCAATGTTTTCAAGCATGCATATGAAGCTTTCTCACCGAGGTTGGAAGGCAAGAAATGTTTTAAAGTGTGTTTAAAGAAAGCTTCACACGCGTAAGGTGGACAATTATGTGAGCCTATTCGCCTGCCGAAACCAGACGATTAATGATCCTTGCCAAGAGAACTATCGTACCTGTATTAATGTCAGGAACCGTTAACAGAGCGTCATTTATCACCAACCGTCGTTCACAGCAGCTACAAGAAGTTTTAAAAGCATTTCAAATGTTCACATGCATACACTTTGTGCACAGCTTATTTTTACGATTAATTCATACCGCAGACTTACCTGCTGCTTCGTAGCAGCAAATCTTCAAGTGGAAAAAGATTCAAGATGGACGAACGTCTAGATCAAATTTATTTCGCGCAAGGAATAAATGACCAATGGCGGTTGCAGAATGGAAAGAGTGCGGCTTCTTAGAGCCTTGTAGGGCAGAATTCAAACCATCTGGAAAAGGCAACAAGCTACTAAGAGTAACAAAAGGCTATCTTTGTTGCACTATAATCACGTCAAGGTGGCAAACTTGCCAAGTAATTATTTGCACATTGCAGACTCCAGTATGACAACACTTTTTCTTGATCTTTTCATACTATTGGGGTCAATTTACTATAGCATAGCGCTTACTAAACATACAGGCATAATTTTACATTCCTCACGTCGACTAAGGACGACCGAACAAGGAAAATATTGCGGGTGGTAAATGCGGAAGCTATCACAGTTTCTCATAAGCGCGAGTGCGCGAGGTTTTCTCTTACTACAAAACAATGAACACTAGCACATGAATCAACGTTACATGAAAAATCAAAACGCCGACAAAAATTTACAAAAAAGATGAGGGAAAAACCAGGGTGCAGGGGGCAAACTGTATCCGCTAGTACTTACTGTGTTTTGAATACATTGTTTTAGAGCCGCATAGAACAATCGTACAAGCAACCCATTGAATTGGGCGAATTGGTTAACATTCTTGGCGTATACGTGCAGCGCGACACTGACGTGTCGTTCATTCTTTGTCCCGCGTCTGTGTCGCGCTTCATATATATGCCAAAAATCGTACAAGTGAACAACCTTTCATGCTACCCGCATGCATCGCAGCGTTAACAGGGCTGTTACTCGATATAAATGTTGCTTTAGTGCAAACAAGGCAAACTCACCTCTGTGAACAAGGCGCATTAAGGCATCTTGCATATCCTGGTCTCTTTCGGAATCGGCCGGTCTCGGCTGATACGCAATAGCCATACCAGTCACCGGCGCACATCTGTCCGTCGGCACGGCACCGCGTAAAAAGCTTTGCCAGCGTCCGTGCCGTTTGTGCATTTTGGCGCAGTGTCAATATGATGTGTTCCGTATCACGTCACCAAGATCCTTGGCTTAATATCGTCGAATAACGTACCTACAGCCCGCAGCCGATCGATGCAACGAACACTCGATGGTCCGCTGATTGCAATGCCGGTGGCACTGACGAAAACGACGTGCCGGCATCGCGGCCGTAAAATTCACTTCGCAGCGGCGCAGTTGAACATTCGTCGTCATTTTGCGCCACGTGATAGCGCTCGGCGAACAGCGGTGCGAGCGCGAGCGGCGCTGGAAAAATTAGGCGCAACTCTGTTCGCAGAGGGAGCATATACAGGAACACTAACATAAACCTTTTGTCCACCTGGTGGGCAAAACACAGGTGCATGGCATTAATAATAATAATTAATTAAAAAGCAAAAGTAAGGCAAAAAATAAACATATGCTCGCAATGTCCCCTGCTATAAAAATTGGGGGCCCATCATATGCAAGATATATTCTTTTTATTTTTTCACTTGCCTGAGTAATCGACAGTTAATTTAAACAATCATCTTCAAGGCGATAAATGCGACACGTTTCGATCATTTCATGGTTAAGGTGATGGAGATTGCGGGGGAGAATGTTACAGAATGTGTGACCGAGAAGACGAATGAAGGCACACTTTCTTACAGCGGTCCGCTAAGTGGGAGTAGGGTGAGCTGGTCAGCGCGTACTTGCGGTTCTTTTTTTAATTTCACATTAACACATCTGCCACTTTATCGACGTCAAAGATAACGGCAACAGCTTTGCATAGGACAAACAATAGAGCACGCTTAACATCACATCGGCTCACGACACTATCTCCAGTAAAAATGCTTCAGGACAGCTTTTATTACATGAAACGATGATGAAGATTTTATGAAGCTCGGTAAACCATTCTATAGCTTTACAGCCATGAATGACGATGTAATTTTTTCATCATTAGGAGGAATCATAGGTAGCAAGAACTGGGATTATGTGCGAGCCTAGCGTTATTTTTATTGGCGAGATACATATAATCAATGAATTCGTGCAAAATCTGTTTAGTAAGTAATTTACAGAACATAAATATCTTATATAGCTGTATATAGTAGTGACACAGTAGCTTTGTTAAACTGCACCGAATAGACTACATAATTTTCTCAGGAACCTGATTGTCATGCCATGTTGGCATAATTTTGCGACCACAGAACTTAGGCAAGAAAATGCCATTCTATATAGTCAACCTTATAACGGCCGGATGAAAACAGTAGCAACGACTTAGCATATAGCGGCTGGTAGCACCCGCAGGCATGTCTCAATGCAAAAAGAGGAAGGGCTTCGGCAGCGTCTAACGGATAAAGTTTGTGACAGTAGCCATCAAAAATTTCTCTTTTTGGCTGTAATTTGGAAGCCACCTTGTACGACAGCGTCGAGCAGTGAATTATCAGACTGAGTGGACGGTCATAAAATTTAGACTAAGGATGGCGCGGTGAAAGCAGCGGTCCAGCACAAAGAACAGAAAAGATGTGTGGCGACCACCGATGCTCACGCAGGCGGCGCAAATTTCCACCATATTGGGAGTTGCTGCATCGGCGACCCGCATAACGCGGGGCTCGGCTGGAGTGAGCGATTTCTCTAGCTGCACTCGAAGGTAAGCGCTCATGACTTAGATGTGTGCACCGGTGCCGATCAGTGCAGTGACTGGCAGGACATCTACTTCCGTGCTGAGTAGGTTCTGATGCGTCGACAGCGTAATGAGAAGATTTGCGGGTTGGGCCTGGAATGCGGCGTCACCTCCGGGAGCAGCATTAGTAAGGTACGGCGACGAGAAGTGGCGGGGCAGAGGCGAGCGGGAGCGACGATCGTGCGACGATGGCGAACGGCAGAAGTGCCTGCTCTACATGGGAGAGTGGACATGGACGATTTCGAGTGGCAGAGGTCGATTACCGCCACGGCGGTAGTAAAAGAGGGAGCGAGGAGACGAGAGCCGACGATAACGACAACAACGGGAAATGTGCCCTATGCCGCTGCAGTGAAAGCAGATTGACTTGTCGTCTGGTGTTCGCCATTGGGCCGGATCCCGATGGCGCCGAAATGTCGGTTGGGATCGAGGAGACGGAAGAGTAGGGCGAATGCAAGGACGACTTAGGGAATAGACTGATTATATGCCTGCGTTGGCCAATTCATCGCGGCCAACAGCCTAAATAAGGAGATGTCGGTCGTTAATCCTCGTAAGGCGTACGAAAAGGGAGCATGGTGGCGCAGCCTCGATTTCATGACGCACAATCCGTACGAGGCTATCAGCAGTGGATGGTTGTAGCAACTAATGAGTATCTTCGAGTGACAACGTAGCGGTGGTGTAGGGAAGACGCACGATATGTTGGCAATGCTATAGCTCCTCGCATTTTGGAAACGCCCGCGCTCTCTGCTACTTTCCTTGACAGCCGGGCAAACCTCAAAAACGAACATCTTAAAACACATCATTATCGATACCTTTCAGAACGCAGCCTAGTTTGTCAGCCTGAGACATACGCACATCTACGCGGTGGTGCAGAGCTAAAACATGAAGGATAAAAGTGGCGTGCGATTCGGTAGTTGCCTGAGCCCGACAAGAAAGTTTTTTCGCTGCGGCAGGCTGGCAGCGAGTGATCGCGTACGAAACGCGTGCCCTTTGCTTGAATAAGGCCCAGATGGTTCGAACATCATCCTGAATTTTTCAAATTCCAATTCAAATTATTTATTTTCCAAAACAATCTTGTAGTTGACAGGGCAAAAAGCTGCGGTCTGCAGCTTGACAGAGCCCTGAACACCATATTCAAGGCAGGGCTTGACCCCGACGTGAATGTCGAACCGTTAAACAAAAACGTATGGAACAGAAAATAACAGTTCCTCAGAATAAGAATACATAATACCAAACATAATGCTTTATACACAGAAGCAGATATATATATATATATATATATATATATATATATATATATATATATATATATATATATATATATATATATATATATATATATATATATATATATATATATATATATATATATGCACACATAGATGTATATATACGAATTCACATATGCATACAGAGAAACACATAATACATCAGGAAAATATATCACATTCCAAGAACACTACAATGTGAAATACAAGCAGACACAGGAGTATTGAGCTTCTGTTAAAGAAAAAAAGAAGAATTATGAATGTACGTAGCTTCACGACAATAGTGGTAGGTATGATATTTTTTAAAGAAAAGAGCTGTTGAAGTAATGCTAGTGTGTGAGCGTCCTTTGTGCTTATTTTGGATTAATGGAAGATTATATTTCAAAGACTGCAGTTTGTAAAAAGTGCGGAAACGCGGAATTATCCAAAAGTCTAGAGAACGTGTACGAACATTGGTATTTTGCTGAAGCAGTGCTATTGTACTAATAAAATTTTTAAAAGTGGGTGAAGACACTAGAATGAACGCAAAACATGAAATTCATACATATATTGTATTTTCATAATGTTGTACAACCTAAAAGAATATTCTGTGGAAGCTAAATAATCGATATTTGCGATATTGCGAACAACTTTCTTTTGTAATAAACAAATCCTCGTAATATTCCTTTGTGTAGTGGTCAACCATACGAGACTACAGTAATTAATAAGGGAAGTGAACAATGCAGAATAAATTGTTTTTTGGCTTCCACTGGGAGAATTGGACGGCAACGCGATAGAGCTCCTGTGGTCATTGAAAGTTTGCGGCATAAGTTGTCAACATGCGAATCCCATGTGAGATTAGAGCTAAATGTTACTCAGATAATTTTATATTCACTGACGATTTCGATCCTGTGCCCGTCGCAGTTAATATCCTGTTCTAAATTAATTACTTTATTTATTGCACGGAAAAAAAGTACCTTGGTTTTAGCTGGGTTAATCTTGAGGCAGTTAGAGTTTGACCAGAATAAGAGCTTCTTAAGGACCTGATTGCATTTTAACGCTAGATCGGCTTCATCAGTTACAGAAAGTAGGATAGTGCTATCATCGGCATATATGATAAATTTTGAGCTTGTGTCAATACGGACAATATCGTTTATATATACGTTAAACAAAAGAGGACCTAAAATACTGCGTTGGGGCACACCACATTTTATATGAAGGGGAGATGAGTGGTAATTACCAATGTACACACACTGAGTCCTGTTGGCTAAGTGCGAACGGAATATTTCAAGCTGCTTACCACGAACTCCGTAGTCCGAGAGTTTTAGTATAAGTATGTTATGGTTAAGTGAATCGAATGCCCTACTGTAATCTACGAAAAGACCGAGATTATGTGTTTATTTTTAATGTTTTGTAGCACACTTTCTCTAAGAGTTAATAAAGCTGTTTCGGTAGAGCGTCCTTTTCTAAAACGAAACTGCGCGTCGGAGAGAAGATTTATTTTGTCAAAGAAGTTAGTCAGTCGAGAAAACAATATTTTTTCTAAGCCTTTAGAAAAAAATTGGTATCACAGATATTGGCCTGTAATTTTTGTCTCATTTTTATTGCCTCCCTTGTTCTAAATGACTGTTACCTTGGATCGTTTCAGTGCGTCAGGAATTTGACCTGATTGGATAGCGAGATTGAATATATGAGCGAGCGCAGATGTAATGCATTCGATAACATGTTTTATGGGCTTTATTTGTAGGTTGTCTATATCTAAAGCCTTGCTGTTCTTTAGACCTAGAAACGTTCGATAAACTTCAGCTTCACTTATATCATGCAGAGCAAAGCTTTCAGCAGGGCAATTGCTTGACGGTCTGATAATCTGTAGGTTACTATCTGGAAGGGCGTGTTCTAGAAACGCTTGGTTGAAATGATCAGCAAGCGCCTGAGCGACTATTTCACGGTTATATTGAGTTAACTTTGAGGGCGTTTCCGTTTTACTTTCGCGACTGAGAACCCTGTTTAGCATTCTCCATGCGGCGTCGGGTTGTTCTTTCTTTATATCAGAAAACAACCGCTGATAATATCGTAATTTTGCCAACCTAAGCTCGGCGTTCAGTTTATTTCTTGAAGTTTTAAAATCTTTCAAATCAGACGGTACTCTTGTACGTAAGAAGGTGTGAAATAATCGATTTTTCTTATTGATAGCTTTCCTGTGGGCAGGAGTGACCCAAGGTTTTCTTATTCTTTTTGATGGTTTGAAACTTGTAAAAGGAAAATGTATCGCGTATATTCGCTGAAAAATTTCAATGAATTTAGAATATGCATCATTCACGTTTTTTATTCCGAATAAAGAAGACCAATCCTGAGCACTGATGTCACGCCTAAATAAAAGTAAAGCATCGTGTGATACATACTGCACTGTGATTGCGTCCTTTCGACTATTCTTGTGAACTTTGGGGGGGGGGGGGGGAGGGGAATAAAATCATGAAGATTGGGCAGTGGTCCCTTATGTCAGATGCTATGGTTCCTGCATCAGCGACTCTAGTTTCCGCATTCGTAATAAACAAATCAACTGTCGATGTAGTTAGTACAGTGATGCGCGTCGGTGTAGTGATTATATTTACAAAGCCTGTGGAAGAAATGGTGTAGTTGCAATCTTGAGCGCAAGTGCTAGCGTCAAGGGTATTTATATTAAAGTCTCCACCTCAAATGAGTTTCAGACTTTTTGAGGAAACAAATTGCAAGAAGCTTTCGAAAAAGTTCATAAAGTGCCCAAAATTCCCATTTCGTGGGTGATAAACGACAGTAATGACGTCAGCGTTTCGTTTCAATGTTAGTACCTCGTAATCGTTTGTGATGCATGTATAATCTGATATTACTTCATATTCTTCAGAAGCTTTAACATAAATAGCGACGCCACCACCCCTACGACTACTGCGATTGATAAAAAAAAGTTTTTGTATCCATTAAGATGGAGCATTGCACACCCGTCGTAATACCATGTTTCAGTAAGCATTAAAATACTATACTGAAAAGAGAATTCATCTAGGAAATAGGCAAT
Organism: Dermacentor variabilis; assembly: GCF_050947875.1. Lineage (NCBI taxonomy): Eukaryota > Metazoa > Arthropoda > Arachnida > Ixodida > Ixodidae > Dermacentor > Dermacentor variabilis. The sequence goes on from NC_134569.1 coordinate 33,078,399, forward strand.
CTGGTCATGCTTAGTGACTGCAGAGCGTGTGTTAATATGCAAAACAGAACCGTACATAGAAAAACTTGGAAGAATTTCATAGGCCGACACAAATTCGTGGTAGCGCATTTTGAATGCTTAAACTGTAGGCAGAAAGAGGGGGGCTAATTACACCGATGTTATCTTATTGAGGTCGTCTTCACAAGTTATGGATATGGCGCCAGAAGTGTCTGACTGCCTCGCAAAAAACCTTCGCACCAGAAGGGCATCAATTACAAGCATCACTGTTGGGTCCCAACAAAAGTTTGCACGGAAGTGCTCGTATGTGCCAAGGCATCCGTCGACGTCGACGGTGTCGATACCGGACAACGTGTCAGGGTCACGCGGCTGGAGCAAGATGACCGACAATTGGCCAGCCTAGTAAGGCAGTCGAGGAAAAGTCCGCTGCGGAGTTCTTTGTTGCGCCGAAGAATACTGATCCACCAAAATGCCACAGGTGCAGAGATAATAACAAATGAAAATACCTTTACTGCTCACAAATCTCACGAAACGGCCAGTAGTCTAGCATACCTGTACCGCGGTCAAGAATAGAGGTGCTGTGGCGACAGGTTATTCCCAGATTTGGAATATTGATGGAAATCTAAGTGAACTGAATCAGAAAATGTCATTGCTTCCTCCACTTGTGGCTTAGGTTGATGCCTTGTCTGAGGCAATAAAAATAGTGAATTGCATTGAAAAGTCAATCGAGCTTCTCGCTGAGTAGTATGACACCACTTTAGTTAAACTAGGTAAAGAAAGCAGTGGTGTGCTGACATTGAGGAAACGAGTCGAGATAAAAAATTATGGGGTTTTACGTGCCGAAACCGCTTTCTGATTATGATCGAGACAAGCCGTAGTGGAGGACTCCGGAAATTTCGACCACCTGGGGTTCTTTAACGTGCACCTAAATCTAAGTACACGGGTGTTCTCGCATTTCGCTCTCATCGAAATGCGGCTGCCGTGGCCGGGATTCGATTCCGCGACCTCGCGCTCAGCAGCCCAACACCACAGTCACTGAGCAACCACGGCGGGTGAGTCTAGATCATCGAGTCGGGTCCAACCACTGATGGCAGTGGTGTTAAGCTTCATCTCAATGAGTTGGAGTCGTATAGACGGCTACTGAACATACAAAACGTCAAAACTTCTTATGCAAAAACCTCTTACTAAATGAATAACTATTTCCCACAAAATTGAGTTTTCCACTCTTGAGGAATCGTACTTGGAAGCTCTAAATAGACTGCCATTTGCCGCTGGAAAGGAATCCGTTGTTATCGCATGATTTTCATCACAGTTCTTAAAGGAAAACTGTTCGAAAGGTTGCTCTCGCCTGAGTAGGAAGCAATCTAGTTAAGGAGGAGGAGAAGGAAAAGGAAGGAAAGAAAGGTAGGGAGGTCAACCAGATGCATGTCCGATTTGCTACCTTACACAGGGGAAGGGGTTTTAGGAAAGAAAAGAAAGGAGAGGGAGGAAGGAAGGTATTATTAGTGTGAATAGGTTCGGATGTCCATAACGTCCCGCCAATAATCGGTCACTGATGCCGGTCACTTTCAAGAAACTTAGCGGTGCCCACGTCGCTTTGTAAGCCTGTGACGCGTGGGGCCATGGTTCGAGAATCTTAGTTTCTGAAAATGGTCTGTTTAACATGGTTTAACATGGTTTAACATGGTTTAACATGGTTTAACATGGTTCGACGGTGTAACACCCCCCGAAGAACGTCGCGTTCGTTCTCATAGAGATTGCAAAAAATACAACACGTGTTTGATAGTCTCTTCACGGTTGCACGAGTCACAGATCGGTGCGTCGGACATACCAATAAAGGAATGAGTAGGATTTCGTAAAAGCAACCCCTTACCAGAGACGGCACAGTAAGGTTGCATCATGGCCGGAGAGAGTTCGACGAAATCTGTAGCTTCAATGTAGGATCCAGACGGTGGAGACGGCAGTTGGAGAAAATCGGAGTGTTCAACAAAGTTTCAGCCTTTGTTTCAGCAAGTGAACGAAGACCTCTCACAGCATCTATCCTTGATAAAGGTATAGGAAGTGTCAGAGCTTCTTTATGGGCTGACCGGGCGGCATCATCAGCAAGGTCATTTCCGAAGATGCCACAGCGCCCCAGAATCCATTGGATGATGATGTCACGTCCATTTATGAGGGCTTGGTGGAGAACCTCTCTGGTCTCAAACACTAGGTGTTCATGGGTCTTGCATCGTAAGGCCGACAGCAGACTCTTAAGGGCTGCCTTGCAGTAAAAAAATAAACGACCCACTTTCCACGTTTTCCTTGTGCGATGTAATTAACTGCGGCACGTAGTGCAGCAAGTTCCGTCACCGTAGAGGTAGTTATATGGGACACCTTGAACTTAATTGTAACTTGTAAGGCCGGAACCATAGCAGCGCCTGTGGAGCTGGTGGCTTGGACAGATTCATCGGTGTATAAATGTGCGTTCTTTGTTCATATGCCTCGTCCAGTTAAGATTTTCGATAATCTAAACCTACGAGCAAACGGCTTCTGTGGCTTGCTCGATAAAAAAACTGGAAAAAGAGTATCGCTTCGTCCGCGGACACATTTACGTGTGCAAAGAACAGCGCGAGATGGCCATTCGGATTCTAGATGAGGGTCAACTCTAAAACATCGCTTGACGTCACTGACAAGTCTTCCCATCTTACGTAACGGTTTTTCTTTCACAATGGTTAGCTGACGTTCTATCGATTTTCAATCATTCCCCAGTGCCGCGTTTAACGGGAAGAACCCGCCGAGCTATTTATTTTCATTTAAATCTGCGCAGTCTGAGAAAGCAAGATGAAAGCTGGGGTGCTATGCAGAATGCGCCAAGTGTGGTGAAACTCGGTACCTTTACGAGCTCTGGCGACGCGACAAGATGAAAGGACTGATGATACCAAAACAAAGCTTGTACCTCGGCACACAACCAGTTACATTGGTTTGTCTAGATTGGCTCTGCGTGGCTATTATCCTTTTGGTGTTGCCTTATGGGTGGTCGACAAACTGGGGCTCACGAGGTCATACGGTCAGTGGACGGTCGGTGGCTTCTTTCACTTATTCGAGTTACACTCGTGTTTCTTCCCCAGGAGTTGCGGTTCACTTCCTTAGGCGACCGGGGACGAAATTTAAAATAAATCAGAAAAAAATAGAAAAATAGTACAGCATAAAACATTCATGGGTTTTATTATACAAATGATATTAGAGCGTAAGTTTAGTTACAAGTTGAGTTACTGACGCTTCTGGAATAATTAGAAATAATTAGAAGTCACTGATTACCGCACGCCAAAGCACGGTATCGTAGACTTTAGAGACCCGCCACCTCAGCACGACTTTGACAAATTTTCTGGAAACCCGGAAGTAGAAAGCGGAAGTAATGTCGTCACTAATGACGTAACACGCAGGAAGGTGGCGCGATATTTTTTTATTTTAAGACCAGTTCACTAGGCCGTACACATGTCGTGGCCCACTGCATCGACATTGGAGACGCCAGACCTCTTCACAAGCACCCTTACCGCGTGTCTCACTCTGAGCAGCAAGCCATACAAAAGGAGGTAGAGAAAATGCTTGACAATGATGTAATAGAGCCTACCTCTAGCTCTTGGGCATCGGGATCCTATGGTGCTTGTGAAAAAGAAGGACAACAGCTGGCGGTTTTACGTCGACTAACGCCATCTCAATCGGGTAACAAAGATGGAACCATCTCCATGGTGCCAGATATTTCTCATCGCTAGATCTCCGCTTGCGATACTGGCAAATTGCCTTCGATGATCGCGACCGCGAGAAGACCGCTTTCATCGCACCCGACGGACTCTACCAATTTAAAGTCATGCCTTTTGGATTGTGTAATGTACCTGCAACTTTAGAACGTATGATGGACACTCTTCTACGCAGTCTTAAGTGGTCGACTTGTTTTTGTTACCTGGACGACGTCATCGTTTTCTCGCCCAGCTTTGAAAGCCATCTCCCTCGTCTGTCGACCATTCTCGACATATTTCGCCGGGCTGGCCTCAAGCTCATTCTGCTAAGTGCACCTTTGGGCGCCGCCAGACCAAATTACTTGGACATCTAGTGCCTTGTGCAGTCTTCACTAGCCAAAGTGCTAGCCGTTTACTGTCAATTAAATACTCCCCGTAGAAATAAATATTCAACCGGCCAATTAGTAGAAAACAGTTGCCTGGCATAGACTGAACATCTGTCAAGTAGAGCACATCTGACGTCGCTCCCTCCTCTCTCGCTTCTCCTATCCCGGATCTCACCTGCTCGCTTGCTCGCAAAAGCTGCGCGCGCGTGCTCGTTACATGCTCTGACGTCAGCACCGGAGAGGGTGTGTAAGGTGCGCTTCGTGTGCGACTCGCTAGGGGGCTAAGCCCCACCAGGTGGCCCTCCCTCGCTCCTCGCCCGCATATCGTGCCAGGGGAAAAATGTTCGCTCGCTTAACCTAAGAACACCAACGCCGACGTGTGAGTGCCACAGAGAGACATCGAAATCAAAGATTAGGGTCACTTACCATTTTTTTTGTCGTTTCATCGAGTTATAAAATAAATTCGTACAGTACAGTACAATTAGTCATTTTAATGTGGTTTATAAGCATTTTCATGTTTACAAGATGTACACTGAATTTGTGTTAGACTGGTTTGTAATTTTATTTTGTTTCACGTTTTACCACGATGAAACGCGGCCCCTCCTCTTTCCTCTCGAATGGTTTGGGCCGGCTCGCCACTTGCTTAGGAGAAATTACTTCTGCTTCGCGAAATGCGAAGGTTGTGGGTTAGGTTCCCATCTGCGGCTAATTGTTTTTTCATCCAGTTTAATTTCCATTAATTTATCCTTTCTTCATTTTATTTATTAAGCACAAGTAATTTCCCCTATGTTGTCCTTGGTGTCAGTGTTTTTTGGCTTCTCATGATATGACTAATAAAATCGGGCCCCTCGGTTAACCCCCTTTGTTCTCGTTCATTACATAACGAGGGTCTCGAATCCGGCTACATTGATACCTTCAGTTAGCATATGTGGGTTTATTGACCAGTTGCCTTCACCCAAAAAGATCACGTTCTCGTGACGCCTGCGGCAAGAAAGGACGTTCCACGTCCGCCGCCAAGGTCTGTGAGTGGTGGCGCTGGCTAACACTCCCGGGGTTCTACTAGGACACATAAATACCCAAGAAAGTGGACAGGGAAACAGCGCTGCGGTAGCTCAATTGGTAGAGCGTCACACACGAAATGCGAAGGTTGTGGGTTCGGTTCCCACCTGCGGCAAGTTGTTTTTTCATCCACTTTAATTTCCATTAATTTATCCTTTCTTTATTTCATTTATTAAGCACAAGTAATTTCCCCTATGTTGTTCATGGTGTCAGTGTTGGCTTCTCATGATATGACTAATAAAATCGGGCCCCTCGGTTAACCCCCTTTCTTCTCAATATTACGAAAAGAAAGATGATTTGGAAACTCCTCTGGGAGTTGTGTAAGTATGCGTAAGCACTGTGGCACTTGCTCATCTCCCCGCAGCCCATTGTCATTATTATTGTTATGAAACTTGATCCGACCATTGTACACGACAGCGTGGCGGCGACACCAACTGCTGCGAACGGCGGCGCAAGGTGAATTGATGACGCAAGCAAACTGCTTCAGAAGGCGATGCCAGTAGTACTTGTGACGTTCCGATCATTATAAGCCATTATCGCTCTTTAGCGCTTTACCCATCATCAACCGTGATGAATAGTACTCCGGCAGTGGCCGCTATGGCGCCGTCGCGCAAGGGAGGAAAGCGGGAAGGTAGCGCGCTGTCTTCCTCCATCGCGTGTACGGTTTCGGGTAAGGGGAGGAGGGGGTTGCGTCTTACTTCGGCTGCGGCTGCGTATGGCGTAGCCGCGTGGGCCATGTCTGGAAAGCGATCTGCCATTGGGGCCGAGTGCGGCGAAGGCTGATAGCTTCGTGAGCGCTGTGTTCTCGCCGCTCATTACGCGTTGAAGTGAGAGGTCGCACGAAGGTGAATTCGCTCGCTGCTGAGGGTAATTGAGGGATCTTCAAAGCGATTGTCTTACGCGACGGACAGACGGAGAGGTGGATGGACGGAAGCACGTACGGTTTCCCTCGTCGTGTAAGCATATGCATGCTTACGCATTTAAAAGGAAATTTATGACAAGTAATTATATTCTTTGAAGATAGCTACCGAATATTGACTTTATCGGTGTTTTGATGGGTTATATAAGAACTGAGTAGGAGGTTTCCTCCATCTACTAGGTGAATTCAACATGGTAAATTCTGTATAGTAGGTTGAAATGCACGAGACTTTCAAGGTAATGTATAATCGAAATTTAAAGTCTCTAGGCTAATTGCAGCATTTGTTGAAAATTGCTTATCAAATCATTCCAGAGAGTCAGAACCATATTTTCGTAGGAAGTATGCTCAAGGTCGTGAAATACCTCAACTTGTTGCGAAGTTTATATTTCAAACAAATAGGGGCATCTTATAAGCAAGTACGAGAAAAGATTCAAGAGCCTCAGTGATTTGTGGGGCTTTGCAACAAATTACATACAGAGAGAGAGAGAGAGAGAGAGAGTCAAAGGAAAGACAGGAAGGTTGACCAGAGGTTATCTCCGGTTGGCTACCCTGTACTGGGGGAGGGGCAAAGGGTTGCGATAGGTGAGAGAAAGAAAAGAAAAAAAGAAAAAAGAATCCCAGCGACACACACACACGTACACACTATACACACGAACTGTTTGTGTGGGCACTGTCGTAATGCTTCGCAATGTTTTCTGATATGCTGAAAGAGCTGTATGTTTCACTGAGTTTATATTTGGTGGATACGAGGGGTGCGTTAAGAGGGATGCATGGAGAAAATATGAGGTTTCGGGGGTAATGATGTGCTTTACAAAGAAATTTACTGAACACTATCTTTTCCCATTTCAGGCATTATACGAGGTGCGTAGACTATCTGGCGCACGTATGCACACTGGCGTCATCTTCATACTTCGGGAGCGTTACGTTCGTACAAAGTTTAATGTTTACACATTGGTTAATTACGACTTGCCAGAAACTTCTACACATGTTTTACTACCGTTACAAGAGAAAGAAGTCCGACACCGAGTTTAAATTTGCACGAATCGAATTGATGTCCCGAATAATGTGTGGGTAAGGTTTTAAAAAGTAGGTCGTTTAGTTCAAGGCACTTGACATTCTTAATTCCAACAGATCAAAAGAAATAGCTTTGCTAGAAATTAGATTGTGATTCTCCACCGTATGCACGAATCTCCTGATTGTTTGTTTGTGTGTGTGCTTGTGTGTGTTTTGGAAAGCGACAAAATACATAACCTGCACATGTATTGCATAACAGCACAAAGCAAGAAAGAGGGACACAAGTCGAAATTAAGCACGGTCTCGATGTAGTTATTCCATCTTTCCTTCGTATAGCACCAGAAGTTGTTTGCTTATGAAGCAATTAGCTAATGGATATATCGAAAGCGTCATTAATTTCCACTGTGTGTTGCTTCATGTGATGAAATGACACAGGAGCTCTTTCAGAGCTCGATATGGCACCTGAAATACCTGTGCTGTGCAATTCATCACATGGAGAAACACACACGGTAAATTGCAACTACTTCCCATATATCTATTAAGTAACTGCTGAATAAGCCAATGACCTCTTGCCATGTCGCAAAGAGAGATAGAAAACGTGAATTGACATTTTGTTTGATTTTTACTTGTTTTCTATTTTCTTGCTTTGTGTAGTTATGCAGCAGAAGCTTGATGTGGGCGAGTTGGTTGAGCATACTTAATGAAAAAAGAGAGCGCTTGTGAAGACAGGAAAGAGCCCAATGTAGAAGAAATCTGAAGCAGCAGAAGCTTGATGTGGGCGAGTTGGTTGAGCATACTTAATGAAAAAAGAGAGCTCTCTTTTTTCATTAAGTATGCTCAACCAACTCGCCCACATCAAGCTTCTGCTGCTTCAGATTTCTTCTACATTGGGCTCTTTCCTGTCTTCACAAGAGCGCCTTGTCTGTCGTACATGTTGTTCTTTCGTCCTTGTCTTCGTAGCGCTTTCTTTTTTTATTAAATGTAGTTATGCAATACATATGCTGTGCATGCTTTCTGTCGCTTTGTAATAAGAAAACGCCCTTGACAGATAACTCTCGTCGAAGCGTCCGTCCTTACTTCCGTCTGTGTCCTCACTTCGCGCTGTAACTTAATAGGCTTGGAGGTAGTGGTATGCTTCATGACTTCCTTTTTTCTTGTTTGCATCGACCACCACACTGACAGAGAAAAAAGTATTTCATAAAGATTAGGACGCGAAGTGAAATAGGCCGCTACGATGGATTTGTTTTGATTTGTTGCGTTACTTCCAGGGCATTCCTTTTTTTTCTTCTTTTTCTTTTTATTGTTATTACGACACAGTGCGCAGCTGACGGTCTGCGGCATGTTTGGCTGACCAAGAGGGAAAGAGAGCTAACAGCAGAGACATTGAGTTTAACTAAAGTATGCCTTTGGTTGGCTTCCCTACTTTGGGGAAAAGGAAAAGAGGTACGGTGACAGAAAATAATAAATATGAAGGAAATAAAGGAAAGAGAGAAAGGGTAACCGGACTACACACCTGACTACCTGGCGCCGGAAAAGAAGAAAAGGGGTACGAAAAATAAGAGGAAAGAAAAACAAGAGAAGAATGAACAACATAAACCTATTTGTGTGATTACTGTCACAACAGTCTGTCAAGGCACAACATTGTCATTGCCACATACAAAGAGATACATTGCAACACAGTGCAGGGTGTCACGCAGCCAGAATTTGCCGTATGACCGTGTCTCGTTTACGTAACGCAGCAGCGCGTTTGTAGCCTCTCATGATGGTGTCCGTGCAGACCAGTGTCCAAGAATCTTGATTTATGTGAGTGCGCGATGGCTATCTGGTGCAATGTGGAGAGCACTGCTCTATATGAGCGATCGGCGTTGGGCTAGACGGTGTTGCGTATTTGGAAGGGGTAAACAGTGCGTAAGACGAGGACAAGTGAAAGAACGACAACGCCAGCGCTCACTAACAACGTTGTCTTTATAGCAACAAGGCCAATATATACAAACTAGGTGCAGCTTCCCCGCATGTGCCGAGCATATATCGTCAAGGATAAAAGGCATTGATTAAAGTTTTCTGTAGAAAGAATGAATCATCAATTTATAAAGGTGATTATTCTTCAGGACTCGTCTAGGAATGTAATTTCTTTTTTGCTTAAAGCTACCGCAGCCGTACTCACGCATACATTGCCTCCTTTGTGTATAGCATGTGCTTCGGCTATCAAACGCGAGTAAGTTTGTCGGTATCTGCCGATAACCGCGCACGCAACAACTTCCGTGCGTGCAGTATCAAAAGCGGTATCAAAACCAGCATTTATTTTTCTGGTGGCTTCCCAAATATTTTTTACAAGAACCTCGCTTACATGTAGATAAATGAATAAAGAAGCGGTATGAAAAGCGATTTTTTTTGGGACTCCAAAATTTTTTTTTATAAAAGCCTTGCTTACATGTAGATAAATAAATAACAGCGTTAACAAATACGCGAGTACAGAATACTACTTCCCGAGAACGAACTTTTTTACCTGACCGATCGTTTACTGGTCATACGAACTAAATCAGAATATTAAAGCTTATATAATCCAAAGGAAGGAAATATGTCCATGTTTGACATGTATATCGATCATCGAGTATACAGCGAGAAATACTGCACCCACGCGCGCAGCGTTTCACGGATTGCGGGCGTCACGGATAAGCTTAGCTGTTTCTCTTTCGTGCCGAGGTATACGTAAGCCGAAAACCAGTCGTGGTCTATGGAGGCCTGAGTACGAATTACGCAGAGCCTCTTTCCTTCCAGGATATGCGCCCGGGCCACGAAGAAATTCGGCCATTCCTTGAGTTTCCTTGAGCAGCTTTACGTGTTTGATACGAAGTGAGATCATCCCCCCCGCCCCATTTTTTCGGTAGTACAGCCTCACCGAGTACCCGCACCCCATTTCAGACGTCAACCGACAGGAGCCCTCGGGACGAGATTTATTGCTTTCGTTATGGCGTTCTGTACCCTCATCGAGTGAAGACGACCAGCGTTATCACTGTTTACCGCCCCTACAGCGTCCGTATACGGAGCTAAAATTGAAAAATAAAAAGAATGTAAACGTTCGTCACTGTGAAGATGAAAAAATGTTGCTCTCTGGTGATATTGGTCGCCGGATGGCCGAGTTCTTTTATTAGGCCGTGTTTGTCACTCCCGAAAAAAAAAAAAGGGAACGTGGCAGATCCCCTTATTCCTCCCCGCCCACCTCAATACAGAGGAGCAAAATCAATCATTTAAATTATTGAGATACCCTGTTTCTTCTTTCTTGGTCCCGAAGCGCAAGGAGGCTCCGGAGCACAGTGCGTGGGCGCTGTTGACAAAAGAAGTGTAAAGAAGTGCCACTTCACTTCGCAACCAGACACGAGTGGTATACGACGTCGAGGCAAAACGTTCGCTCCTTCGTTCTCCTCGTTTACTTCCGCTCTTGAGGCAGTGTTTTTCGCAGAGCCGATGCAGGTAGTTACTGTAACGCTTCCAGTAAACCTGACTTCAAGCGCACTCCCGTTAATTTGCTTTTACTTTTTTCTACTGTGGTATAGTGATAGTTCAAAGAATGCATAACTTTATGTTGATTGGGGTTCGCTAACATAAAACATAAAAATTATGAATTATGGCTATGTGCCTCATACGCATGGTAAACGTTCAAGTTATTTCTAGCATTCGCGCCTGTAACTCAAACCAATCATTTCTGCTACTGCTTTATACAGCGAATGCAAGCAACATGCGCACTAATATTTACGGATTGAATTCTCTGTGTTCCACTCTCAAATTTTTTGTGATGTTAGTGAATCTCTGCATACATTAGGCAGGCGATAGGATACCTTACACCACGACGTCACTTTATTGAAGTGTGATTTGATTTTCTGTGCATGATCCATATATTGTACATGCGTATAATTTCTTGCTATTAGCGAGAGGTTGCGCTTCCTTTGTGCAGATGGGAGTTGTGGAAAATGGTGGCTTCCGTATTATGTCTCTGCGGCAGGGGCAGCACATCTTGAAGACGCTCATGGCCGCCAGCGTTCCATCTGTCGCAATTGTTTAGTCCTGCTAAAAGACCACCGTAACAGCTATTATTGTTGTTAATTGCTCTTATGGTTGCTCTTAAAGGGCCCTAAACCACCCAGAGGTCGAAATGTAGTTGCGGTGTTGCAGTTCCGCACGAGTCTGCAACGAACACACAGCCGCGATAACCTTTGTAAATGTGCTGTAATAGCGGAATTATACGCATTTGATGATTGAAACGCGGCCCTCGCTCTTTTCGCTCGTTCCTTCGCTACTCTCCATTCGTCGGCTGGTATCCCCCTCGTCGAGTGCTCCTCCAAATGTCACTTGGCATACGTCATCGCTAACGCGCTTTTCCAAACGCGATCCACTTCCGGTTGCCGCGACTCCGCGTTGCTTGGCTACATGCTGTTGCTGCCGCGGCGGCCAGTGCTCCTGTGAAGCGTGCTGCTATGGGCCCTGTGTTGCACGCACGTCTAGAAAAGCTGGCCAATATAATGGATCCGTACGGTGACACACCATACGAAGCATCTGCGCTGAAGATGAACCGCTGTCGCCACTGTCGTGAAGCAGCTGCCGCCGCCTTCCCCAGACCGTGGCGACAGGGGCGTAGCCAGGGGGAGGGGGGGGGGCGGCTTATGGGGCTTCAGCCCCCCCCTTCCAAATTTTTTGCACCGCCGACCAAAGCAACCCCCAGCGCAGGAAATAATTCTGGATTTTGTCTAGAATGTGTTTTTCACGCTCGAAAAGCCATTTCACAGCGAACATTGCGAACTCGGGCTGGATTTCGCGGCAACGCCCATGTACCGGGAGTCACACAACGCAAGCAGCCGCTTTCGAGCACAAAGTTTCAAGGGCGTTTTGATGGCCAACGGGCTCGCCAGCATCCCGCGAAGGCCGCGGAATCTACGGAGCGCATGGATGTCACTTCCGAAACTTTATAGGTATAAATCTCATAAACTTTTGATGTGAAAGGTGCATTGACATTTCCAAAGTTGTGCTTTAGATTTTCGGTTGCGGAAATTTGTGGATTTAATGCTATTATAAACATTTGACACCAAAGGTGCATTGACTTTTCTAATGTCTTACATCGGAACATACAACGAGACAGCCAAATCAACACACTATCAGACAAGTTGACAAAGCACGCAGCGAGGTCCCGTGAGACGACGCTTTGCAGGGGTGCATTTGTGCCGTCATGTCACATAAAAAATATCAACACTTTTTTTGTTCACCTATGCCGAAGCATCCCCAGCAGCTGCGAAACAACTGACTACGGCGGCGGTCAGACCAGCCACGCAGCAGTGGGTGCTAAGAATCTCTGGCCCCGGACAGGCCGCCATTGGAATCTGAACCTGGCAACGTTTAACGTTAAAACGTTATCTAGTGAGGCGAGTCTAGCAGTGTTATTGGAGGAATTAGAGGGTAGTAAATCGGATATAATAGGGCTCAGTGAGGTTAGGAGGACAAAAGAAGCATATACAGTGCTAAAAAGCGGGCACGTACTGTGCTACCGGGGCTTAGCGGAGAGACGAGAACTAGGAGTCGGCTTCCTGATCAATAAGGAAATAGCTGGTAACATACAGGAATTCTATAGCATTAACGAGCGGGTGGCAGGTCTTGTTGTGAAACTTAATAAGAGGTACAAATTGAAGGTGGTACAAGTCTATGCCCCTACATGCAGTCATGATGACCAGGAAGTCGAAAGCTTTTATGAAGACGTGGAATCGGCGATGGGTAAAGTCAAAACAAAATACACTATACTGATGGGCGACTTCAATGCCAGCGTAGGCAAGAAGCAGGCTGGAGACAAGTCAGTGGGGGAATATAGCATAGGCACTAGGAACAGCAGGGGAGAGTTATTAGTAGAGTTTGCGGAACAGAATAATATGCGGATAGTGAATACCTTCTTCCGCAAGCGGAATAACCGACAGTGGACGTGGAGGAGCCCGAACGGCGAGACTATAAATGAAATTGACTTCATACTCTGTGCTAACCCTGGCATCATACAAGATGCGGACGTGCAAAGCAAGGTACGCTGCAGTGACCATAGGATGGTTAGAACGCGAATTAGCCTAGACTTGAGGAGGGAACGGAAGAAACTGGTACATAAGAAGCCGATCAATGAGTTAGCGGTAAGAGGCAAACTAGAGGAATTCCAGATCAAGCTACAGAACAGGTATTCGGCTTTAACTCATGAAGAGGAGCTTAGTGTTGAAGCAATGAACGACACTCTTGTGGGAATCATTAAGGAGTGTGCAATAGAAGTCGGTGGTAACTCCGTTAGACAGGATACCAGTAAGCTATCGCAGGAGACGAAAGAGCTGATCAAGAAACGCCAATGTATGAAAGCCTCTAACGCTACAGCTAGAATAGAACTGGCAGAACTTTCGAAGTTAATAAAGAAGCGTAAGACACCTGACATAAGGAAGTATAATACGGATAGAATTGAACATGCTCTCAGGAACGGAGGAAGCCTAAAAGCAGTGAAGAAGAAACTAGGAATTGACAAGAATCAGATGTATGCGTTAAGAGACACAGGGGGCAATATAATTACTAATATGGATGAGATAGTTCAAGTGGCTGAGGAGTTCTATAGAGATTTATCCAGTACTAGTGGTACCCACGACGATAATGGAAGAGAGAATAGTCTAGAGGAATTTGATATCCCACAGGTAATGCCGGAAGAAGTAAAGAACATCTTGGGAGCTATGCGAAGGGGGAAGGCAGCTGGGGAGGATCAGGTAACAGAAGATTTGTTGAGGGATGGTGGGCAGATTGTTCTAGAGAAACTGGCCACCGTGTATACGCAATGCCTCATGACTTCGAGCGTACCAGAATCTTGGAAGAACGCTAACATAATCCTAATACATACGAAAGGAGACGCCAATGACTTGAAAAATTATAGGCCCATCAGCTTAATGTCAGTTGCCTACAAACTATTTACTAAGGTAATCGCAAATAGAATCAGGAACACATTAGACTTCTGTCAAGCAAAGGACCAGGCAGGATTCCGTAAAGGCTACTCAACAATAGACCGTATTCACACTGTCCATCAGGTGATAGAAAAATGTGCGGAATATAACCAACCTTTATATACAGTTTTCATTGATTACGAGAAAGCGTTTGATTCTGTCGAAACCTCAGCAGTCATGGAGGCATTACGGAAAAAGGGTGTAGACGATCCGTATGTAAAAATACTGAAACATATATATAGCGGCTCCACAGCCACCGTAGTCCTCCATAAAGAAAGCAACAAAAGCACAATAAAGAAAGGCGTCAGGCAGGGCTGATACGACCTCTCCTATGCTATTCACAGCGTGTTTACAGGAGGTATGCAGAGACCTGTATTGGGAAGAATTGCGGATAAATGTTAATGGAGAACACCTTAGTAACTTGCGATTCGCTGATGATATTGCCTTGCTGAGTAGCTCAGGGGACCAATTGCAATGCATGCTCACTGACCTGAAGAGGCAAAGCAGAAGAGTGGGTATAAAAATAATCTGCAGAAAACTAAAGTAATGTTTAACAGTCTCGGAAGAGAACAGCAAACAATAGGTAACGAGGCACTGGAAGTACTTAGGGCAGGTAGTGACGGCGGATCCGGATCATGAGACTGAGATAATCAGAAGAATAAGAATGGGCTGGGGTGCGTTTGGCAGGCATTCTCAGATCATGAACAGCAGGTTGCCATTATCCCTTAAGAGAAAAGTGTGTAAAATCTTTGTCTTACCAGTACTCACCTACGGGGCAGAAACCTGGAGGCTTACGAAAAGGGTTCTACTTAAATTAAGGACGACACAACGAGCTATGGAAAGAAGAATGATGGGTGTAACGTTACGGTATAAGAAAAAAGCAACTTGGCTTAGGGAACAAACGCGAGCGAATGACATCTTAGTTGAAATCAAGAAAAAGAAATGGGCATGGGCAGGACATGTAATGAGGAGGGAAGATAACCGATGGGCATTAAGGGTTACGGACTGGATTCCAAGGGAAGGGAAGCATA
The DNA here is from genome assembly GCF_050947875.1 of Dermacentor variabilis. Taxonomy (NCBI): domain Eukaryota; kingdom Metazoa; phylum Arthropoda; class Arachnida; order Ixodida; family Ixodidae; genus Dermacentor; species Dermacentor variabilis. The sequence continues at coordinate 33,093,516 of NC_134569.1, forward strand.
GCAGGGGGTGGCAGAAAGTTAGGTGGGTGGATGAGATTAAGATGTTTGCAGGGACGACACGGCCACAATTAGTACATGACCGGGGTCGTTGGAGAAGTATGGGAGAGGCCTTTGCCCTGCAGTGGGCGTAACCCGGCTGATGATGATGATGATGATGATGATGAGGAGGAGGAGGAGGAGGAGGAGGAGGATGAATTACTTCTCTCCACCTTGCGGGTTTCTGCAGAACTACTACGTCATGTATTCTAATTATTGTGTAATCTTTGAGCTACTCTCCCCCTTTACACAATGCCTCTAGGGGCTTGTAAGGTATCTTTAACTAACTAAATAAATAAATCGGAGACACGATAAAAGCTTCGGGAATCTTGATTGCATCCTCCGGGAGCAGCGTCACAAAATACACGAAATTATTTGTCGTAAATGTTAACGCAAGAACAGCGATATACAAGCAGGTCATGCCACACTATAGTTGAGCGCACTTCATAATTATGCTCGTTAAGTTTCGTTTATTTTCTCCACTATCCTCTTCAATTGTTTTATCGTTGTCCCACTCCCAAGCAGAGTAGCACGTCAGCGATCATATGCATGCAGACAAAAATATCCGCCTTCCAATACAGAGATTTTCTCTCTCTCTCTCTGCGCTCTCAGTGTCCTTAATGAGCTCTCAGTGCCTGCTCTTAATTTACACAATATAAGATGCCTATTTTGCGTGCCCTAATTATTTCGTTACCGTAGGAAACTATACAATTTTCAGGAGTCTAAGAAAACATAAATTGTGTCGCTGAAGGCAAGGCATGCAATGCGCGTAATGCATGTATTGCATGTAATGTAAAATAATATAATGAATTATTATAAATAGTAGAAAACCAATTGGTGCTTGCGAATACGCTGAAGGAAAGAAGTCTTAAAATAATATTTTTTAAATTGTAATGTCGGCACTTTTACAGCGACGAAAAGAAAAGCTATAAATCAAATTTTCTACGAAAGATGTCCAAAAAATTCAGAACATACAGTTAGCTGCAAGATGTTGAAAGAACACCTTTCTACAAAAATTAACAGTCACTTTAGCATACGCCAAAGAGGGTGAAGGCGAAAGCCAGTACGCTTAAGAGACATCCATTAAATTACTTGAAAATCTCAATCGAATGCGTGTTACTTCTTATTACTTGTTTTCTCCCAGAAATGGTCGTAGGTTCGACTGCCTCAATTAAAGCTACCCTACTCAGCTGTGCCCTAATCAAGTTCACCCTAATTAACACCCAAGGTCGTGGGTTCTAGTGCCTTAATTTACTCTATATGAATTAACTGCGCTTTTCTTCGCATGATTAGCGGCATCAATATGGGATGGATGTGGAAGAAGCGATGTGCAAGAATACGACGACGAATGCGCGATCAGTGGCACGAGCGCTCTTAACTTTCTGTACCTCACAACGCGACCTTGAAATATAGAGATCTAAAGATTTCGTTTAAAAAGTATTAATAATCGGTACATAAATGCTCTTTGGGTAGAAAAAAAAATGTTTTTCTGATTGGTTAACGTGCCAAACAGAGAAACTTTTCTGCGTCTTCACGAGGCAAAATGAGACTGCTTATTTCTGGCAAGAAACATCGTTTTTTTTGTTCGACTTCCCACTCCAGAAAAGATAGCTTGAAGCTTCGCCTCTTCTTCACCTTCCTGCGTAGGTGTTGAAGCCCTGGCACTATTTTGGTTTGGTTTGGTTTGAAGGTTTATTTCCGCAACTGGTGTTGCGAGGACAGCCAGGGAAAAAACTGTATAGACAGCTTGAGAGGTCCTGGCTTCCTCTTACAGTGCAGCATTGACGGCGGCGGAGTACAACAAGTAGGAAGCTCTCCGTAGGAAGTAGGAAGCTCTCCGCGATCTCCAGTGTGGTACATTAAGTTCCGACAACTGCTAAACGAGCAGATTTCAACAGAACCAACTGGCCTATGTAGCCTCTTCCCTGAAACTAGAACTGTTCTAAACAGCGGGAAAATGACTATTTCTGCGTGTTGGACGAGTGGCATACCTTTGAAGTGCACTTGAGAGATATAAAAGTATGCAGGGTCGAAACCTTAGCTTATTAGCGGACAACTCCTTATTATTTTTTTTTCCAATTAACAATCTTCAGCATTTTGTCATCGCAAACCTGACATGTCATCCTCTGACTTGCTGATAGTGTTTTGATCACAAGAACCTGTTTTGGTTCGCTGTAATCATGAGCTGCAGGCTTTATTTTCTTTTTCATTCGTTCATTCAAATAACTTTATTCAGTGCCCTGTGATTTGGTGGGGTGGGCCTGGACCCCGCCTAGGTTTCGGCCAAGCGTTGTTGGCCCTTGGCGACTTCCTCGACTCGCCGGACGGCTCAAAGTAGGTGCTGCAGGTCCGAGCTGAGCAACGCGGACTCCCAGCGCGCGCGGAGGCTGTCGCTGTTTGACGCTGCATCACCGTTATCCTGTATTACAGCCGTACATTTCCATAGGATGTGCTCATTTCTTTCTTTTGTATTTTTTTTTGGGGGGGGGGAGGGAATTCTGGGGTCGAGGGTGACGTGAGCTTGCACCACAACTTTATCGTCTCAGTTTACCAGAACCAGTTCTCTGTACCAGTTATTGCTGGGTTTCCTCAGGGCTCGGTACTCGGTCCGCTTCTCTTTCTTATCTGCCTCAACTTCCGCATTGGGATGGCCGACAGCCCTACTTGCGACACCTGCGGCTGCGAAGAGACATCGCGCACCTTCTCTGTGACTGTCCACGTTACGATGTTCAAAGAAAAGTGCTCGTGACCGCGCTCGAGAAGCTCGACAATTGCCCCTTCACAAAAGAGAAAGTTCTAGGACACTGGTCCAGACGGGTTTCGGCACTCAAGGCCGTAAGGGCTTTGCTCAAGTTTTTAAGGACATGTGAATTGTGCGACCGCCTTTGACTATTGTTGCGCGTAACATCGCGTTACTGTGTAAATTTTTCTTGTTCTTTTCTCTATTCCTTCTCCTTTTATTCCCTTTACCCCTTTCCCCAGCACAGCGTAGTCAGCAGGTATTTACACTGGCTAACCTCCCTGTCTTTCCTTCTCTGTTGCCTCTCTCTCTTTGAACGACCAAAAGTTTAATTCACCAGTTCGCTGTCGTTTCTTTGCCGATGACTGCACAGCCCATTTGAAGATACAAAAACCCGCAGATCAGCTCACCCTGAATGATTTCTTGGCTTTAATTAACGATTCCTGTACGTCGTGGCAAATGAAACTAATTATATCAAAATGCACCGAAATGATAGTGACTCGTAAAAATAACCCGCTAGCTCATACTTAGAAAAAAAAAGTTTCACTCAAAACTGTGATTGAGTTCAAATGCCTAGGATTATACGTTACCTCAATTCTAAATTGGAGTAGCCACATTAAACGCATTGTCTCGGTGACTTAAAATGGCCACGGCGGCCGCATTTCGATGGGGCGAAATGCGAAGACACCCGTGTACTTAGATTTAAGTGCACGTTAAAGAATCCCAGGTGGTCGAAATTTCCGGAGTCCGCCACTACGGCGTGCCTCATAATCAGAAAATTGTTTTGGCACGTAAAACCAAAATAAATAAATCAAATCGGTGACTTGAAGGAAACTCGGGCTCCTGAAACATCGCCTGCAACACTACACATCTAAAACCAAGCTGGTCGCTTATACATCAACAATAAGACCCTTACTGGACTATGCTGACGTCATTAGGGACCCGCATACCAAATTATGTATCAACGCGCTCGAAAGTGTTCAGAGAATAGCGATAAGATTCACCTTCACCGCGTACGGTAGGCATATATCGGTCAGCAATCGCATGAAAAGAAACGGCATTCAAATACTGGAAAAAGGACAAAACATTCATCGGCTACAAATGCTCTACAATATTATCAACAGAAGACTAAATGAGGCTTCAACAGTTACATGCAGTTTAAGGCAAGTCAACCAGACGGAAGCATGACAAAACAACTTTAAGCCTCAGATAAGAACTTATGCACATCGCGTTTCCTTCTTTGCACCCAACGTGCGATGCACGGTTTTTTTGTATAATCTACAACTTAGCCTGCGAATTGCTGCCAGATTTTCCGCATTGCTGATATTTCGAAGGTCATAAATTTTCATGAATTATGGCCAGCTTTACGACACAAATATGAAGTAAACATTATTTTTCAACCTTTAGTGATATAGCAGAATTAAACAACTACGCTACAATATATCATCAGCTGCATATGAAAAAAGTTTGAGAGAACAACTCACAAGAATTATGATGGCCAAATGTTAAGAATGGCGCTGCCTTATACGTTTAATTCGATATTGAACAGAATGGTATTGACGTTACTTCATGCAGCAGGTGTGGACTTCGTGCATCTTTTATATAGCTCTTTTGTAGCCAAGGTAGTTTCTTTTTTTTCTGTTCTACCTATTCTTGCTTGTAGATGAACTATTTCGCTTGCGTTTCTGTGTACTGTGTGTATTTTACTTTGTGTTCACTTCACTACTTATTTATTAATTAATTTATTTTACATACTTTCAAGCCCGTAGGTGCCACAGAATGGAGTGGTACATACACAGGAAAAGGATGCAGAACAATGAATAAATGATTTGTCAGATGGCACGGAGAACAGTAGCCTTGAACCGCGATGCGTCTGTAATAGCGGCGACCGACGCGGGAAGGTGGTTCCAGTCATTGCACGTACAAGAAAAAAAAACGAGGAATATTGCGCGTTCGTACGACAAGATGGCACGAAAACTTTATGAAGGTAATCGCTGCGGGGTGAAAAGTAAGAAGGAGGTGTTAAATGTTTTTCTTTTAATACCGGGTTGTGGTAAATCTCGTGGAAAAGGCAGAGGCAACTGTATACGCGACGTACTGAAAGATCCGGTATGTTAAGGGTTTGCTTCATGAGTGTTACGCTAGCATGACGAGAGTGATTAGATAGAATAAAGCGGGACACGTCATTCTGAATAGCTTCGAGGGAGAGGGTGAGTGATGCTTGAGGGGGATCCCAAATAGCCGAGGCATATTCTAATTTTGAGCGAAAATTGTTTTGCAGAGCGTCAGCTTTAAAGATGCAGGTACGGCGTAAAAGTTTCTGCGCAGATAGCCTAGTGAGCGACTAGCGTTAGAGGTTATATACTCAACTTGTTTGTGCCATGGTAGATCGTGAGTGATATAAAGGCCAAGATAGTTGTAGAAATAAACTTGACAGAGAGCGGCGCCATTCAGAAAATACATGCGTGTGTCAGCATTGTTAGTGCGGCGTGAAATGCGCATATATTTACTCTTATTCACGTTTAATTTCATGTTCCATGCCTTGCACCATATAGATAAATTGTTAAGGTCTTCTTGTAGTTTAGTGGAATCGACGGGGTCATACTTAAATATACTGTGTGCTCACTTAGGTATTTAATAAATTTGTACGGACGCATTATGTCTTTTATGCTTACTGTCTTAAAATGCTCCGCACACAAGACAGGTGCCTGCTGCTATTGATGATGTACTGTGCTCACTGAACGTGTACTTTGCTGAAATGTGAAATGTTCTGTAATGTAAAATGTGCTTTGCTGTTAAATGTCGCAGAGGCTAGGAAGCCTTGTCAAGCTCTGTAGAGCTTTTACTTACAGGCCTTCCACTCTTTGAAGTTAAAATAAAATGTTTGATTGATTGATCTTGTAAACGCACAAAAAGCAAGTTGTGCCTATGTCAGCCTTTTTTGAGTTTGAAGTTATGGAAGTTACCTAAGAGGTATAGAATTAAAAAGAAAAGCATAACGTCACAACAGGCTGACAAGTAGCATACATCCAGAATTTATCTGGTGGAGTGCACCATCTGCTTCACATGCCACAGATGAAATCTGCAGGCAGGCGCTTTTCGCTGTAGCGCTAGTGCCGTTGTAGCGTTAGTGCTAGTGTCAGTGTGTTACTGAGGCACTTGATGCTGTACGCCGCACGGGTTGCCGCTCGGCGTCATGCGTAGAAAGCGCTGCGATTTGCCTGTGTTCCACGATGAACTGAGCTGCGCAATAAATGCGACAATAGAATGCAGCAAAGCGAAAAAATAGCCCATCGTGTTGCCTTCATTTCAAACAAGACAGCTATTCAGAAGAAAAACTGTGACTTAAAATGATTAACTTTGCTTGAACAAGATGTCTCGAGCAAGCGCTTCTCGCCAAGACGATGAAGCCAATACCCTCTGTCCGAAACATTTGCTCCATAAAGATTTCTAATTCATTCATTCATATTCGCAATCGCCTGAAGGCTTCAGAAACAGCAAAGGAAAGAACACTGTTCGATCATTGTTGATCATGCCTTCGGTTCCATTGCACATATAGACCTTTTACAGCGAGCTGTATGTGCGACACTCTCCAGTGGCCGCCAAAGGACAACAACGTTGAACGCCTTCTGAATCGAAAGCAAGCAGGTATCATCCAACGCCCGGCGCTCCAGCAACGTTCCGCCGAGGGACCGGGAATCGGCTAGTACTATTTATTTAAATGCGGAGTAGAACAGTGAACACGTGCTCTCTCATGAACTGCAACGACTGTGCCAGAGACTTGAGAGTGTGGGATGAGACTGTGTGCGAGTTTCGTCCACCTCATCCGCGCAACGAATGCCCGTATTTACGGCCGTTCGTCATGCGCACCAGTCCACAAGGTGAGCACAACAAGCTCAACTGCAAGGGCTGGATAGCCAATTGCCGGTCGTGACTAGAAACCCATTGCCGGTATTGACTGCCTGGTTAACACATACCTGTGGCAACAACACAGTATTACCGCCTACGCTGGCACAAAATATCACGGAATGTTGAACTTCAACAAGCAAGTCAGCGACACGTCCGCCCTGCGCAAGCTTGAGTGCATACTCAGCGACTTCACTTTTCATAGCGTCAAAGGGAAACGTGACATAATAGCTGGCACCACGGGTTCTCTTATTTTTTGCGCCAGGAATCAAACAGCAGGTGAGTGATCGATCCGCCACTTGCAACATTTTTGTCCATGTGTAGGCGAACCCATTTTGTTCAACGCTTTAAGTAATGAGAAAACCATTTGCAATATATCTGATCAGTGCTGGCGACAAGAATTACATGGTCGGGACCAACCACCGTGCTCCAAGCCGGTTGCAGACAAGCATTTACTGCGAGCGCGCATCCGCCTGTTCCCGCATGAAATTGTTGCACATACAGTTACCGATGACAAGAGCATGGCCGTAATAGCCCTACATATCTACCGCTGCAAAGTCTAGAATATAAATGGTAAAGCAAACATCACGATTTTACATGCGTAGCTTTAAACCGGTGAGCTTGCAAGCTAATTTGGCTGCAGCGTAGACATAAATAATAATCGAAAAGTATACTGCGCACAGCCTCTGCATTTTTGGACGACGCCTTATGTCGCCTACACACTCACTATTCACCGTGGTGGGCGAAATAGCGGCTGTGTGAGAGGTGCCTGCGGCCGCCGTAATACAAGAAGCGAGCAAACGCCGATCAGACGGCGCTCAACGGCGGGCGCTGTCACGTGAGCAAACATGGCGGCGCCCAGGGTTATGGTGATATAAAAGGCCTATAGGCCATGAAAAACTCAATTTTCTTTTTCTTATTGCGAAATGCTATCTAGTACTTCTGCTGCTTAGTTGCTCAACCAATCTTTGGATTTTACTTGAGCACTATCATGCCTTTCTGACATTACCTCTTTGGCGCTGCAGCCTCTTGAAATTAATAGCATAATTTGCGTATGGGGCTCACTTCCTCACTTGGTTCGCGATGAATGCAAACGACCAGCGGATGCCGCTATTTGGAAAGAGTATTGCTCCATGGACACTGCAGCGGCACGAAAGTGCCAGTTTGCTGGACTTCAAATGCATGTTTGCAAGTGATGTATATTGAATTTAGGAGCTAATAATAAAAATAATATTTAATTCTGTTCAAGATTCAGATAACTCGCATTTGTGCGCTGCACGTTTTTACCCAAAACAACTTTCTTTCTAGGTCTGCCACCAAATTAAAATCATGTATGCAAAGAAATTACACCACCAATTCACTACTCGCTCGCACTAAAGTGTCATTTTGTTTGATCATGGCCCAATTAATCTAGCTCTACGTGAGCTATATAGAGACACTACTCATGTTCATGGAGTCCTTGGTCAGTCACGTAGTTATGAAATGAAAAGGCCACAGACTCTTTGCGACAGGTTATGGCTCTTGACGAATGCATTCCTTATCTGTGCTCTGTCACTGGTCGTAAAAACGCCAGCAAGAAGTCTTGCGCAGAAACGAATTACGAAAGGAACAAAAAAAAAGTAGAGGCACGTGAAGAAAACCAGTTTGCGAGCTGTTTCCAAACGGCACAGGGTGTTCCATTCCTTTACTGCAGCGGAAAGGTCACGCTAACGGTCTTTTGGTTATTGCACCGCAACCCTTCTCCTGTGCACACCGCGTGAACGTCCGCATCGAACAGGCGCATCGGCCCATCAAAGGAGCTTTCTACGGCAACAGAAAGGCACCGGTGTCGTTTTCGTGAAATAGATGTGAGGAGGACGCACCTAGATGTAGCTGCGCGCTCTCTCTCTCTCTCTTTCTTTTTGCTGGTTCCTTCTGCCTGTCCCCCGTTTTGATTATACTGTATTGCTACAGTTCGCGCGGACTGGTCGGTGAACTCGTGCAATCGTGGGTTATTGCGTCTCACTGTGAGACGCCGTATTCCTTACCGCCAGTAGGGCGAGAAAACGAACCGCATAAGGCAAACGCGAGGAAGGCTGGGAAAGATAAACAACGTGACAGAAAGGAGAGGATGGCTGCACACTATCGCGTACTAAATAAGAGCTTTCTTTGCCTACTCTCCCAGTTATTTTTGTCACTGCTGCGGCTGTCAGCTGCAGGGTCGGATGGACTCTTGGCGGATATCTTTGTCAATATATATAGGAAGGTTATGTATAGGAAGGTTACAGCACCTGTACCCGATGAAGAGCCAGCTATCGAGCTTATAAAACCCCTTCATGCTGACCGAAAAAGTAGGGCCAGGAAATGCACCTATGTGTTGATTAATGAATGAGTAATGCTACAATGTCGAATCGTAGGTATTTCTAAACCATATCGACCTCTTAATAGAATAACATGTTTTATCGAATGGATTCCCTGATTAACGTTACTTTTAATGATTTAGCCATTCAGCCTACCCGTCAGAACTAGCATGCGCCACCGTGACAGAAGATATAGAGAACACTTACATGTAGCTTGATTTGCGCCGTAATTTTATTTTATTTATGAATACTGCGATCTTGTACACAAGATCATAGCAGGTGGGAAACATTGTGTTAAGATACAGAATTACAGACACAATGAAAACAAAATTGCACATAGAAATTCAACAAGAGAATACAGCGACAAGGTCAATTAACAACAATCAATTCAAATGTTCTTGAAATGAATGTAATGATGTCTGTCTGACAACATCATCCGTGAGGTTATTCCAATCAGTGATGGTCTTTGGAAAAAAAGGAATATTTAAAACAATTAACTCGCGGATTTAATGGTGTTATAGAAAGAGAATGGCGATTTCTAGTTTGGTACCCCGAGGAATAGGTAAGGATATTGGAGGTGTCAACTTTGAGATTATTATTAATTAATTGATAGAAAAACTTTAAGCGACATATGAGATTTCTGTTAGGAATAGAGGGTAAACCGCTTTTTTTGAGGAGGTCACTGACTGATGCTCGCCCGTAAGTGTTATATATAAACCTTACTGCTTTCTTTTGGATTCTTTCAAGTTTATTTATGTTTACCTTTGTAAAAGAGTCCCAGATAATTACTGCATATTCTAAAATTGGTCTAATAATAGTGTTGTAGGCAAGGAGGCGTGTACCAGGGGTTCCTAGCTTAAGCGAGCGTCGTAAGAAAAAAAGCTTTCGGAGAGCGTTTGCTGAAACATAGTCGACATGCCTGGTCCAAGAAAGGTTATCAGAGATCCATAGACCTAGATACTTATATTCTGTGACTTCATGAAGAAAATTATTATTAGCAGAATTCTATATTCATACACTGTGGGGATGCGCAACTCTCGCGCGTTCCCTGATATGTTTTTCCCGCAAGGCGCGTCTCCTGTAATCCGGCTTCGCCGCGTGGCCTGCGTGATGCCCGCGGCGGTCGATGTGGTTGGGGCGCAGTGCGAGAGATGGCGCGAGTGTTGCGCTGCTAACGCCGCCGACAGGCGAGGTTACTTGGGCGCCGAAAGGAAGGCGCTTGCCCCCTTTGGGTTCGGGAAGCAAGCGGGACGGACGTGCCGTGCTGCGCCGACCCATGCTTCTGCGAGACCGTCTCGCGTGGCCGCCTTGGACACCGTTCGCGTGACAGTACGCGCGAACGACCAGGCGTTGGGATCCAGCATGGGGCGAACATATTCGCTCGTTTTCCGGTCGCGGTGAGTCGGACTTCTAGATTTGTCGCGCGCCCATCGGCATGTTTTGTGGATAGCAACTCGGCTAGCAGGCATTGATCTATGAAAGGTGCAATAAATGCCCTTGTGATTGTTTGCACTACTGTGTTGTCGTTCCTTTGTCCCAAGAGCACGGGTGAGAGACCCCACAACACGTGTAATCACCATTCTTTCGGCGATAAGTATCACGCATGGCCTTCTGCTTCGTAACATCGCTGCGTTGATGTTTGATACAGTGCGCCCGCCTGGGTTATTGTTAGCATTCCGGCATAAATTGTGAGCGGCGTTGCGCAATAATGTAAAATTTGCATGATATTAAAGTTGGGGTCTATGTGGTGGATAATGCAATAATAGCACGAGGCTGCCCTCTGAATAGGAGGAAAGCAAACGCAATTGTGTGCCTTTTCGGCGTATACGGTTTAATACCAAGCCTTTCTTAAACTTAAGTCACGTTATTTCGTAGCACCAAGAGAGAAGATAATTTACAAAGTCGATTCTGGTGGTAACCAAGCAAAACGTAATCTTACGGCTGAACCAACGTTTGCACACCGTTTACAATGCAACAGCAGCACCGACGACATATCACACACAGCAGAGGCATAATACAATGCTAGCAAAAATGGCGTTCTTGCAATAAAACAATAATTGCACACAGCTATGGGGGCAAGTGGGCCACACTGACGCTATAATCTCTTTGCTATTACCGAGGAAAGACAGCTCAGAAGAACACAACCGCCTGAAGAAAACCGGGCAGAGGGCCCTTCTACGACGTCTATCTGCATTTTAATGCCATAACGCTAAGGGCCCCGTGTCGCAGAAAATCCGGCGTCGGACATCGTTTCGGAAAAAGGATTTTCGAATAACCCTAACCTGGCCCATCATGTAGCGCAAGGAAGTTACGGAACTAATTGAATTCCGCAAGTGAATACGAAAATACACAACCTGCACATATCCTAGCGTCGGACTGTAGTTTGAATATACGAGAAAACATAATTCTGTTACGCGAAAACTCAAAGAAACCCCTTTACCTGCGTTTCTACAACTCATAGACCTGCCACGGCGTGCGCATTTGTGCACGCCGGCGCGCTAATATCTTGGAGGCCACGGAGCGCGCCCAATTCCTTGCAACACCTCCTGATGGCGCTCACGCAAGAGACCGCGTTTCGAACAGAAAGCCCGCCTCCGTACATAGCGTTCGCCCTCAGCGTTTCCCGGTAAACATTACGGTTGCATACTCTCCAGTTGCCGTTAAGCGCGAGCAGTCAGGGATCTTTGAATGCTGTCGCGTTACACTTTTAGAGGCGAAGCTTAAGCGTCCTCCAAATTTTACTTCTTCTTTCCCCTTTTTTTTGCACTGTGGTTTTAGCGCGAATAGTTTTGGTAGCGGAATAAGACGAACGTCGAATAGAAAACATGGCGCCGATTATGAGAGGACGCTTTCGTGCAGTAGGCGTAGGCATGAACCTGTCAAATCAACTAGCACAGTGCTGTCATCGATGCCTTCTTTTCCGACGGCAGGTTTGCCTGGGGTTCGAGGATATCAATTTATTAAACTTTTCTGGTCATCATCCTCGAAAAGACCTAATCCGCCATGGTAATAGTGAAAACCACCAATTCGTTCTCTAATTTGAGCCTTTATGTTTCCTTTATCTAGCCCTGGAACGGATTGACCCAAGTTAGTGAACAGATTCATGACCATGAATGCGTCCGCGAAGGTTGTGGGTTCGTCTCCTAACGGCGACAAGTTATCTTTTCGTTCTCTTTTATTTACTTTGTCTTTATTATGCTCTACATTTCCATTTCAACCATATCTTATTTCCCGATGCTTTCCTTGGCTTCATTCTCTGTTGGCTTTATATTACCATGAATAACAGAAACACGAAACCCTTGGTTTCCCTTCTTCTCTTAATTGAATTTTGATGTTTTATATGCCAAAAACCGTGATTTGATTATGATGCGCGCCGACCGTTTTCGACCATTTTCGATTTCGGCCCCCCCGGGAATTTTCAATGTGCCCCCATGCACGGGACACGGGCGCTTTTGCATTTCGCACCCATCGAAATGCGGCCACCACGGCCGGGATTCGCTCCCGTGATCTCGTGCTAAAAACTAAAACTAAATTGCATGGGGTTTCGCATGCCAAAGCCACTTTCTGATTATGAGGCACGCCGTAGTGGTGGACTGCGGAAATTTCGACCACCTGGGGTTCTTTAACGTGCACCTAAATCCAAGTACACGGGTGTTTTCCCATTTCGCCCCCATCGAAATTGCGATCTCGTGCTTAGCAGCGCAACACCATAGCCGCTAAGCCACCAAGGCCGGTGTGCTGATACTGAGCGTTACGCGCAAGCTCAGTGTAAGCAAACAAGCGTCCCCGCTCAGCTGTTGCGTGTATGCACTAGTGTGAGCGACACGGGCAATGAACATCGAGAACGTTATCTAATATTTCACTGGGTGCTAACTAACGTCGACGGTTTCCCCATTGGTTTCATCTCGTCCAGAACTGAGGTGACGATGGTGATTTATTTGCATCAGCTTTGAAACGGGCACGAACGTTTATACAGACAAGGGCGTGTGGCAAGTCCATTCTGTGCGTCTTGCGGCTGCTACGAGACACTTCAGCACCTTATATTTGAGTGTCCCGCTTTCAGTGCGCAGCGCATGTCGCTAGTGAGAAACTATCACCTCCTTGGCCTGCGGTGTGCGACACTCGAGGAATGCTTATACCCCAGTGGTTGTGCATCTAAACGTGATCAGGCCCATCGCGCCCTACTAACCTTTCTGGAGCTAACTAACTTAAGTTCACGTTTGTAGCGTGAACGTTCAACATTCTGTAGTAGCGTGACCTTCAGTGACCGGCCCTACTGTGTGTGATCTGTACTGTGTCCTAACGCTTCTTCCTTCGAAGATGGGAAGTGGCGGGTTTAAACACCTTGTAGTGTATATTGTGAACCGACTACCAGTGAAACGGTGATTGCGTGCAGCTATACTTGGCGTCTCATCGTGGAGCGCACAATTAGCCGCGTAGCAAACTAGCCATGGATGTGATTGATAATTGTGGAGGCTGTTCGATGCGGCGTCACTTTAATTCCGGCTGCAGAGTCGAAACTCGGCGGAACAACGAGCTAGTGTACTGTGTTCTACTTCAGTCTTTAGATTTGTCCTGTTGCTCTTCCTTTCCTCTTTCCTCCCTTCCTTCCTATCTTCCATTTCTGTGTTGCTGTCACCTCCCTTCAGAAGAGTAGGCAGGCGTTGTGCCCCTTCCGGTGGCAGTTGCCAGCCTGCTCCTCGCCTTCCCTTTCCTGTTAACTGTATGTATGTGTATATGTGTTCAAAACAAATAATAATAATAATAATAAACGGGCAGTCACAAATAGTAACCTAACCTGTTTGAGTTAATCAGGTAGGGTATGCAAGCTCTTTATTCTAGCATTGTTGTGCACATCTCCTCAATTTTCTTTCTTCCTGACCTCTTCTCTATATATCTTGTGCAGCTATGAATGTCCGTAACGGATGAAACCGCATTAGTCTCTTCCCTGCTATTTTAGAGCGCAGCTCTTTGGCGTCCGTTCCTGGGTTTCGCGTCGGCGTCGTCGTCGGCCTCGTAACCAGCTCCGCCCCCCTTTCATCCCCCCAGCGCTAGCAGCGACCGACTGATACCGCTGGATGCCGCTGACGCCGCTAGAGAGTCAAGATAACGTGACTGCATAGAACACCGTCGCCGCCATGCAGAAAGAGGAGGAAAGGGTCCTCCCCCCCCTTGTTCTTGTGTGGCGGATAGGGTGCTCTTCAGTTGCCGACGCGCCGGTTATTCGTTGTCCCTGAAACCAACTCCGCAGCTGGGGTTGACTCACTATTGGCGTCAGCGGCATCAGTCAGTCGCTGCTATCTCTTCCCTCCTCCCTTTATCGTGTTGTCCGCTTGCTGCGCGCGCTTCTGCCCCCATCGTTTGCCGCTGGGTGTACACGCCGCCCCCCTCCCCCCTCTTCCTGCGAGTCTCCGGTTGTCAAAGCGCCGGCTCGAACTTAATTCCTTTCTTCGCTCCTCCTCCAATGCAACCCCTGTGCGGTGGCAATCAGAGAGCCAGATCGGTGGCGGCGGATCTGTATATGTGCACCGCCCGAGCCGAAATTGCCGCTGCCGTTCGCCCTGTGCGGTGGCAATCAGAGAGCCAGATCGGTGGCGGCTTGACATAAAGACAAACAGCAATTTCCTAACACTTATGCGGGAGAACATCCCGTTCCTCTCGCTCGTAACGCGTCCCACGGCTGTGACAACCTCGCGAGGCACTTGTATAGATCTCGTCTTTGAGAATCAAGCATTGGTGTACCAAGTCGAACATATATCAGTCTATTTCTCCGACCACAAAGCTTCCTTCATGACTGTCAAGAACTGTTAGTGGAGCCTTTGTTTAAGGAATACGTGTGAAAAATAAAAAAAAAATTCTGTGATAGCGCATACATGTGTTGCTCGATTTCATTGCCTCAATCTATCGAAAAGGTGAAACAGCTTATTTGCTGCGCTCAAATTTCGCATTAGGAAGTAACGTAATCGTCGGCAATTTTTTTTTCTGCCAACACTCTAAACATTTCTTGCTTATCTGGACTGCCGACCAGTTGATGCTGCCTCCCACTTTAACGAGCGCTTCTGGAAGGTGTACGCTACCTACGGGTCTCACTGTTTGAATCCCTTCGGTTTCCATTAGGATGTGCTGAGTGGTTTCTGGATTTTTGCTGCACCATACACATGCCTCATCTTACACATGCCTCATGTTTGCTCTGGTATGACTCTATCCTTCCAGCTCTAACCTCAAATAGCAAAGCACTAGCCTTCGTGTTATCGTGCAAATTATCCCTTCCAATTTCTTTCTTCCCATTCTTGTTAATCTCCATGGTGTTTCCATTCTTTGCATCCAAATTTGCTGTCTCTCCCACTTTCCTTCTGATTACTCCTGAGGTGACACAGCTGTAACGCCACTGCCGGCGCTCCTTATTACACGAGCGCTGTGAGCGTTGCGCGTTAGCCCATCAACAGTTGCGTGCTTGTTTCTTTCTTTTCTTCCTTTCTTTCTTTATTAGAACATAGAACATACAATCAGATATTTTGTCAGCCCGCCAAAGCAATAATACTTTCGAGCAGGACTGGGCAGTCCTCTGGCCCGAATGACACACTGTTGTGCTCTAAGAACAGAGCGTTGCGTGCGGTATCGCGTCAACATGCCACACACGCGTATACTTGAACACCGTCAGTGAAATTCAAGCGCAATGCTTCGCATTTACATTTTTTGTAGTGCGATAGGAATCGATCACAGTTACGGTACCGACGTGCACGTGGGCCTTGCGCATCCAGGGTTAAGTCTCCAGTTACATGCAGCGCGTTTGACTTGAAAATAAACAAGACCAAGTAGACGCAAATTAGCGCTCCACTCAATCAATCCGCTGATGCCGCGCTCCCGCTGCTGGCATGAGTGTGGCATGCGTATGTATACCCATTAGCGTTACTGATGAAGAACTGTGCATGACAGGTCTGCGCGGACGGATAGTAAAGGTCAAGCTAAATATAATTAGTCATATTTCCTTTTCTGTTTGCAGCACACTATGCAAGACTCATCGAAGGTCCGTTTCGACAGCATGGGCATTGTCTAGCTTCACCTATTATTAAAGCGAAAGCCTGGAGTGGCTCGTAGCAATGGCACATTCCGGAAAAAAGCGTAGTATGTGTATATAGTACTAATGAAGCAAAATATATCGTCATCAGGAATGGCTCCTACCCCCGTAAGAAAGTAAACATGCAACGGCTGAATGAAGAAACGAAATAAAAAAAGAACGAAGGAAAGTAAGGACGAAAGACGGAACGAAAGAAAGAAAGAAGGAACGACAGAAATAATGGAAGAACAAAATAAAGAAAGAACTCTGAGACCTCCCCTCGTATAATTTAATGCTTTACCACGTGTGCAGCAGGCTTTCGCCTTCAGGTGGTACAAGAATACACGATGCCGAACATTTTTTTCTCTCTCTCAGCGCCTTAGGAGACCTATGCTGTGGGCTTAGAGCCGCACGGGTGTTTGCCTTCTCTTACGTGATTTCCTTACTTAAACAAGAGCATTGCTGAGCCATTATGGTTGTTCTTTAGATTCTCCTCTTAATTTGACATGAAAAGTTGAAGTTCATTTTTATCTATTTTCAAGCAGTTCTCGTTCTTTCATTTCCACCCTTCGCCGCCTTTCAAGTTTGGTTGGTTTTGCCAAGTTGTACTGACTGCTTAAATATACGCGCTTCGTATTTCACTATTATTAGATTATTTGCCGTGGTAGCGCTGCATATGCACTTCTTGATCCGTACAAACTCATCATCACCGCGCAGCGCGGTTGTAGTGACCGGCGCGCTCGCCTAAATAAATAAAATCCTGCAGCTAAACCGTTCAATTATAGGTGGTGCAGGTTCTCTGCAGTCCCTAAGTCGCCTATCCTGCCAAGCTTCTCCTATAGTACTTATCACAGTATAATTGCTGCACTTCTTAAACTTAGTTCTCGTTTTTCTGTATGTGCTTACTCGTCCTTTATCATACTAACGCCGGCAGCTTGTCTAAACCTCGCTGGCCAGGATGCGCAATTGATTTAAATGAGCAACAACAGCATTCACGAAAGCTAACTCAAAGCAGTACGAAGAAAGAAAACAATGACAAGAGCTCATCAGCTCCAAATGATGGCTTTGTGCCATTTTCTTGGGACAAAGGCCCCGAAGCCCTTATTGTGGTGGTGCTCGTATCCTTGTCGTTAACACGAGATGTCATAAATCGAACTACAAATCTTAATTTATCCCGCGCGGCCTTACAAATGCTTGAAAGCAAAATGACTCTCGGAGGGCTTCCCCCTCTATAATAAACGTGTCGGCAAGCCTCCTCCTTCCCGCCAAGCATAATACGACCTTGTATACACCAACGTGCGCTGTCGTCTATCCAGATTTCCAGAGAACAAGTGTTCTGGAAGGTGGGACACTCTTTACCTTGTCGATGCAAGAAAACGCCATGATTAAAACCACAAATCCTAATTTACCTGGTATTGTCAAGACGCGCTACCTCACACATGTTTGCAATCGAAAGAACTCTAGGTTTCTCTGACTGGCGCACGTACCTCTACAATAACACTATACGGCGTAACTATATATGTGCACGATTTACATTCGCAATGGTAGCAACGCTTCAGGGATGTTTACGTACAAAGGATCGAGCCTTGAACGACGGCCACAGCACCTTGCACATAACACGTTAACATTGCTTCGCTACTTGTTTACGGCGAGCATGCCTCGGCAGAGAATCGCGAAGAGTACGTGCCAGCCATTAGAATCTCTCCACCGACAGGGTGCGACAGCTGTTCATAAGATAGAAAAGAGGTTCAGGGAACGCAAGTTATTCTTCTCGCCCTACTCTCAGAGTTGCCGTTTTCAAAGCGCGATGCCTCTAAAGCGTCTCATTTACATTTCTAAGCGGAAAGTGAAATAAACGTAATTCAGACATGGTAGCTCTTGAGACAGCATTGGAGCACGTGCAAACATAATGCAGACGTGACGTATCTCCGCAGTTAGTTTTGTAGCAGCTGCTATTTTATTTGTACATTGTTAGCCCACCGCTCGCAGCGCTCGCAATAATTACATCATTCTGGCGCCTTCATTTCCCTTTGTGTAACAGCCCGCAGTACTGAAGCTGTCGTTGCCTCTGATTTTAGCTAATTTTTAAAAAGCTACCCCTGTAATTCAGGCTAGTAAAATACCGCTGTGTAGTTCGTGTTCACGTTGCGCAATATATTTTCTGTTTCGTAAGGATAATGTTTAAGCTACGATCGATTACTCATCTTCATATGTCTTTCATCAGCTGTGTTAATGAGGTCTAATTTATAGTCGTACTGGGAAACACCAAATTAAATGGTTAGTATCACGCTATTATACAGGCAGACATTCTTTTTCTCGAAATAGCAAGCACGTGAAAGCGAAATATCTCAGCTAGATCTCTGCGCACCCATTTCACAAGAATTAGAAGATTTGAAGCAGGCAGTGCAATCACATAGATAAAGAATAAACCATTGATATCGGTCTCGACTGTATACATATTTTTTAAACGTCTCGCTAACGTTTCCACGGGAAAGCCTAACAGTTCACTTCTGTTTGCTTAAGCATGGGGCGCCTGTTTATCGCTAACAGAATTTAAATTATCGTGTTAACTTACAGAATTATGCTGATCCAACGCACATGTGAAATCCTTCAAGCAAAGCTTCATATAGGCTTGGCGGATTCGTGAGGCGCCGTTACCTGATGTTGATTTTGGAGAACAACCACTGCAACACGTAATGGCTGAAAATAACCCTTGGTGGCGTTCAACTCTCCCAAGGCCACATCTCTACGTACTTCATTTTTTGCCACGCCGCTATTCTTCGGCCGTTAAAATGCGCTTCGTTATAGTTATGCACAGCCGCTACTATAAGCCCTCGCTCAACATGCACACGTACGCGACGCTATTTTCAGCGATCGCGTGACGCGGGGACAAATGCCAAAAACTCATGAAGGTGCAAAAACAGCTTCGCTTTAATACATGCGTAAGTCTTCATGAAGGAATGTATTACAGTACTACATTGATTCTAGACGATGGGCCCAGAATAGACGCATACTGAGTGGCACGTACCGTGTGACGATGTTATCATTTCAGGAGTCATAAATTTTGCCTCACTGTGGCACATCCATTCTGGGGTATTTGCCAAAATAATGGAGACATTCCTTGTGGCATATGTCCAATTTCTCTGTGCTAGCTGTCCTGTGTGTTCCTGTGGTTGCCTGTGGTTGCCTGTGGCAGATAGCAAGATTCTAGTTCAAGAGCTGGTCTGCTCGAAGCGGCGGACGTTACTTTCAGAAAAAAAAAAATTGAAATACATAATCGACTAATGAACAAACATTTCCTATTTAAGTTTTTAACTAATAAGTTTTCGGCCCATATTGCAATTCCCAAATTGCAGCCGTGGAGCTCGCGAGGCGGACCCACTTGGAACGAATTCTCAGGATCACCACAGCTTCGAGATATTAATTCCCAAACCTTGCGTCCCAGTTACTTTTGTGCTTCAACGTATAAAATGACATTTTTCTTAAAGGGACACTAAAGGGAAATACTAAGTCGAACAGAGCCTTAAAATCGAGAAATTTAGGTAAATGCAGAACATGGTTAGAGGCTCCCCTGGCACATTCAAGTACCTGCCGGATGACGAAAGCACTCCTCAGTTAAATTCTGTCACTAGTACTCAACTACTCGCTTCAGAAAACATCCTTCTATTGAATTATCAGAGCAAATAAAATGCTACTTTCCTAGTTCTATTTCGTTTTTACAAAAAATAACTCATTCAAATTACTGTTGAGAACGACATGTGCGGTTGAAAGGTTTCGTTTTCGCTCGACTCTGCACCGCCCACGCTTTTGCCTTTCAGTACTTTCATGATCGCCTAGTGCTGCACTGGTTTTGCTGCCTCGCGAAACTCGCACAAAGTGCAAGTAGCATAGAATTCAACTTCCATGTGATGTCGCGGGATGTCCGAATGGTCTACGCCGCTTGACGGAAAAGTAGCTGCAGCATGAATGCACCGCTCAGTCAGTTGGGTGGGGGGAAATTTGAATTTCAAAATAGGTATTCAGGCCCTTCAGATGCAATTTTATCGTAAAATAAGTCTTTTCTTGGCACGAAACAAGCATTGAGACGTTTCTGGAATGGTATTTAGACAGTCCACGTCGACTTAGTATTTGCCTTTAGTGTCCATTTAAACAAGTAAATGAAACCTCAATGCATTTCTCCGCGAAGTTCTGCAATTATTATCTTGAAAGTGGTGTCAGCCTAAGAAATTTTTCAAAATGAACCAGGCTAGCGAGCTGCACGGCTAGAATTTGTAAAATGCGATATGGGTTATAAGGTAATTAGTTAAAAAGCAATTAGTATTTTTTGTTTATTAGTATATTATGCGTATAAATGTTTTGTGCAAGTAATGTCCGCCTCTTCGAGTAGACCAGCTCATGAACAAGAATTGTGGTATCTGCCACAGGCAACCTTTACAAAGTTTTGAAAGTGTTTGCTTAAACACCCTGTGTCAGGTGTCCTAGCAAACATTAGCCAAGTCGGGTTTTTTTGTTTGATTTTTATTCGTTATTTTATAATGATTCGAGAAATTAGTACACAAAAACTATAGATTGACTGCGGAAGAGTACAGATATCCGAAGGAAAGTCTCATTACCTTATATTGCTCGAGTCTTTCTTTATAAAGCTCGGCGAAGTACCATAAACATTAGAGCAATGAAATTATTTACAAAGCTTTGTTAATTAGGCTTTCGATGACTCCAATTGTTTCTGAAGATTGTATCCGCGAAACAACACAAACCACCTGTGCAAGCACATTTTTCGTAGCGAAAAGTACTATTACTTTTACTTTCAAGACTTTGTATATCGATGAATAGATCCGACGCGGAAACGGCACATCACAACATAACGGGTGGCCAAAGTTGTCTGGTAAGACGGCAGTCAGCATATATATATATATATATATATATATATATATATATATATATATATATATATAGGGGAAGGCACAAGTAAAGCTTAGCGTTCAAACACAACCCTCAAATATCAGTGTCTATGTATATCTGCCCAGGGACCAGTCGCTTAAGTAATTGTCTCTATGAGTATTCCTACGCATGGTGCCTTGTAAACATGTTTAATGGGTGATATGCTATATTAGTCGTGCCTTTATCGCATTGGGCGTCTTTCTTTCATCCTTGATTACTGCTATTTATTCTATTCTGAAGTAGAATCTAAAGGCAAGTGCTAACCGATGATTTAGTTTCGGCCTGATGTAGCGGAATTAATTGCACTTCGCAAGACATGCCACGGAAAAAGAAGTGAATGTGCCTGCCCAGTAGTTTGATCGGTAAGCGTGGCCTAAGCAGTCTTCTAAATGGGTTAACGCCTTCCGACCCAGAATGCTGAAAAATGAGACCACCGATCTCACGGGCGCCTGCAGTAGAGGGCTCCGAGAGCAAATTCCAAGGGCCGGCTGGAAGCATATTTAATTAGGTCACGAGCAACTTACCCTCATTGCCACTAGAAGCCGCGAATGCTTTGATAAAGAAGAATCAATAAAGCTGAAACTAGAAATGCGCTTTCGCGAGGTCATCATGTTTGCGCGTTTTAATAGACTGACGGCCCATTAAAGTGACAAATAGAAGCACTGAGCAAACATAACTTTTTAATTAGCGGTTGGTCTTGTTTGTAGATTGTTTAATTGAACAAGCAGCGTTGGCGGCACTCGGCCAAGATCTTCGAGGAGAAGCCATCGCCCGCACTCTACAAATCAAGTCGCAAATAGGGCACAGCTAGATTAAAGCTACTTACCCCTTGCTGGCCGCTGATTTCGAGGAGTGCCGGCATGGTCCGGAGTTTAGCGCAACGCGATCGCACGGCTACAAACGTGCAGCGTCAATGTCCTGATCTTTCTTACTTTCCGGCTGTCTGACATGCGAGAGACGAGCGTGCCGGCGGCCTCTTGCGAGTTCAATGCAATTCTGTTTTATTTGCCAAAAAATATCCCAGCTGGTCTCCTGGGCTAAAAGCTGCAAGGAAACAGTTTGACGGAGTGCAGGGGACCATACATATTTTGTTCGTGCATATGCATGTGTAGACTCCACTTACAAAAATGACTTTAGACTGTCCATAGAAAGTCAATAGACATTTTATAGACGACCTTGCATTTCTACAAATTTGGACTTTTGTTGATGCAAAGTCCATAGACTGTCTATAGAAAAAAGTCGATATTGTCTCTATGTATTGTTCATTCTTCATCTTTAGACTGTAATAGACGAGAGTCGGTAAGGTGTATATTTCTTCTTATCAATTCCCACTCTATGTAGTTCTTCACAAACACGCAAATGCACACACACACACACACACACACACACATATATATATATATATATATATATATATATATAATATATTATATACATATATATAATATATTAAATACTATATATATATATATATATATATATATATATATATATATATATATATATATATATATATATATATATATATATATATATATATATATATATATATATATTGCTGCGCGACCAGCCGCTCGAGTCACACTGCGTGTAATCGCGGGCCTCGTCACGCTCGGAAAAGCACCTCTATGGAGCACAACAGAAAGCTGTATCGGGAGTTTCTACTGTTGCTCTACAATTTTATCATAGAGAATTTTGATCTAATTAAGATAATTGAGAAATAAATTAACGCTAATTATCTAAACAGGGGAATCCAAAGAAATATAATCTGAGCAACTTGAAGCGATGACAAACAACATTAACTTGGTTCTCTCTAGCTACGTTGCATTCGCATATGTTAAAGTCTGGCTCAAATTAAGTGAAACACCCCGTATAACTCTTTGCAATTCGAATTATTTTCCACGGTTTCCTATATCACCGCCGGTGAAGGCCATAGGGTAGGACGTCACGAAAGGTCATGTTAACTTCTGCGAACAGCCCGCATACGAATTGTGGTAAGACGTGAGATGAAGTAGAAAACAGCCGATACTGTAAAATTCTTATTGCTTCAGGTTTACATGCCGTCTGTAGATTGGCAACCGACAAAAATTGTTAACCTGGGCTGTACGCTGCAACCAAGCGCAGGTACCGGTTGATAATACGGAGCTGCGTTTGATATAATCCACTGAAATTGTGTACTGCTGAGATATTGCTGTAGAGCCTATTTGTAGACTTTAGTATACACATAGTGTACACCTCGGCATTTGCTGACCACATGATATGCTTTACGTAGTCGCTCTTTACAATCCCGAGACACTCTTCACAGTTGTCATAGCATGACTTTTGCGGCTGTAGAATAAAGAAAGCAAAACGCCGATCCAATTGTGATAATAAATGTTACGAACGCGAACTTTAGCTACAAGTGGATTCTAAACAGGCATCAAGCTAAGAGCACAGAGACTCGTAATGTTTGCAGCTGACAACGCGGACCTTGTGAGCGTGCGATGAAGCGATGTCGCGCATGTGGTGTGCGCGTTGTGTGTCGTCCGATTCTCAGATACTTTTCACATTGTCTTCCTATCTCGGCTGCATCACTAACGTCGGGTGGTTTTTCGTTGACTGATATCCTGCACTATAAACTCATGAAAGTGTCTTATTCACTTAAAATCTGAGCCAACTTCTCTGAGCCTACCCAGTATTTCGCAAGCGGTATGCCTGCGCGGCTATGCATATGAGTACCTCATTGCTGTACTGATTGCTTTGACCTTTCATCGGAACGTAAAGTTTGCACTAACATACGTGCGGGCATCACATTTGGCGGTACGCTGGAAGAAATGCTACAAATGCCCTGTGTTACTCATCGTCGCTTGCGATAATGCAAGGGCCTGAAGGGCCCTGTTACGGTTTTTAAAAACAGCGCATTCATCCATGTGTGCGTTCCAGTCACATACGATAGCCCACAGCATTTGTAATACAACCTGACAACGCATTTCCTTCGTTCATGAAACAAGGATGAAAAATGGAAAAGAAAAGCAACCCGTTCCGGCGCGCATGGCGCGCAGAAAGAGAGACGAAGAGAAACAAAAAAGTGCACAGACTTCTCGGAGCGCGCACTCTCAGGCGCGCGGAGCTCCTGCGCCTACGCAATGAGCGCCATCTGTCCGCGTCAATTTGAATTCTCAAAGAGTGTGCCAGGCACGTAAACGCTTGTAGCGGTGTGCGGTGTCTGTCTGAACTTCAGTTCGTGTCTGTGTATGTGTGTCTTCTTTATGGCATCACACGTCAACTACACTGAACGGTAAGTTTTAGCAAGGATGTTTTGCGTCAATAGCTCATGATTGGGTAAGCGCACTTCGTAGCGCGAACCGGCAGCATGTAGCGCAGACGACTCGGGCATAGTATCGGTTTGTCGTTTTTATGATTTGATAACGCGCTCTTGTTCTCACTTCTACTATACGGAATGTTTTAGGACAAGCGATCGCTCACGCTTGTTGATTTTAGCGTCATAGTTGATGTGCGTAGCAAAGGAAGTACGCCATGTTTTAACTTGATACTGAGCTGCCATTAAGCGGATTGTGTGTGTTGAGCAGCCAGTATGGTACATCTCATTTCGTGGCGCTCGAGTCGGCCTCGATAAATGCTGCGTCGCATGTGCAGTGAATATCTCGTGACATGCTTTACGTATATATCTCGAAATTGTGTTAGCATGAAGAATTTTCAAACAGAGACGTATAGTTGAATAACTGCAAGCGTACTCGGATGAAAGGCCATGTTTTCGGGACATGCATCAGCAGTGTGTGCGCTGCCGTTTTTGTATAGTTTAAATGTATCAATATTTTTAAGGCTCCTAAACTATACAAAAACTATACAAAAACAGTTTAAATGTATCAATATTTTTAAGGCTCCTGAGGAAGAAGAAGAAGTGATCATAGCGAGCAGCTTCAGCTTCGAGCTCTCTGCATTTTCTATTTTATTTTCTGTGATCTCTGCAATCAGTGACAAGAAAACTGGGGGACGTCGTCCTCTGCAATGGGGGACCCAAACACCGCCCAGCAGTTTTGTCCTGAACGGCCAGTTCATTATGCCGGTGACGTGAGTGACCGCTTCGACCCCAGCATGGTCCCGATTGAGTCATCTGATGGCTCCTCTACTGATGAGATGGGCTCGGACAGCGATTTTACCGTGGTGTCAAGCCGACGCCTGAAGAGAAAGATACGAAGAACATCACCGACCAGTCGCCAGGCGACGAAAAAGGCAAGTGGCAAGCAATCATACACTATTGCATATGTACCAACAACGACAACAGACAACCTCAACTCACTGAACAGGCAGAGCCTGTCGGAATATTTTGAACGAACTGCCCATGGTCACGTAGAAGAAATACGTATAAACGCTCGAAAGAACATCCTCTCGGTGGAAGTCAATACACCGACCATACTGGAGACACTGAAAAACATCACTCAGTTGGGAAGCATCCCTGTTCGCGCATTCCCCACATACGGCAAGGAAGCGACGACAGGCGTCATCTACGATGTGGACATTGACATTACAGACACTGACCTGGCCAAACTACTATCATCGTCAGCTCCTGTGCTCAGCTTTCACCGTTTTGGACGTTCCCGATGTGTGAAATTAGTGTTCCAATCGGAAACTTTGCCAACACACGTCAAGGTTGGATATGTGAGGCATCCGGTACGTCCTTACGTGCCGAGGCTTTTACAGTGTCACAGGTGCATGAAACTTGGGCATGTCAGCGCAGTTTGCAAGGGTGCAATAACATGCAAACGATGTGGTGGACCTCACGGAGACAGCAATTGCAACGTTGCTGCGAAATGTCCAAATTGTTCTGGTGCTCATGACGCAACGTCAAAAGAGTGCCCAAAGATCAGGAAGGAAATGGGTATTCTGAAGAAGATGGGTAGAGATCGTTCCACGCACAGGGAAGCGGCAAGGGCTATCCGCCACCGCAGACGTCGTTCACGAAACCGACATCAACGGGATCGCAGCCCTCCTCGCGTTGGAGGGACGACAGCTCAAGTGCAACATCCACCCCCTCTTCGTCTCAGGAATGAAGAAGCACGTGCCTCAAAGCCTTTGTATGCCGCGAAAGTGCAAGGCGACCCATCATCGGCACTAGTCACATCGGAGACTCAGTGGCCCTCGTTACCGTCAAGGTCTGTGGGAACGCCCTTATGCACCGCTCCTACACGTACTGAAGAAAACGAAAAGATGGATGACATTGACGTCACGAGTATGGTGAAAAATTTGATGGGCTCCATGCGCAGGATTCTTTCCGGCCTAAATACCCCGGCTGCCAAGGCTGCCGTGCAGCTACTTGAAGTCTTGGAACCACTGCTAGTGGTTCTTCACTAAGCAAGTATGGCGATAATGTTTGAAGAACGGATGCGTCAATCGTTTGTTATGCAATGGAATGCTCGCGGTCTGCGTGGTCGTTTGTCGGATTTCCGACAGCGGATATTTAAATACCAATTTCCAGTTATTGTTATCTGTGAACCTAATATGGATTCTTCTTTCCGTATTTCTGGTTATGTCCAGATGTGGTCTCGTAACGACCAAACCTCGAGCAAAGTATTAGTTTGTATACGTCACGACCTGGTGTATTTCAGACATGACGTCCCATCGCATACTACTAATGATTACGTATGCCTCACCATAAAATACAGATGTCGCACGGTTACAGTGATTGGAGGATATATCCACCCAAGAGCGAGGATCGATTGCTCGCACCTGATGTCTCTGCTGCAAGCATCGCAAGGCCCTCATATTGTGATTGGTGACTTTAACGCGCACCATCCCCTGTGGGGTAGCACTTCGATGAATTCTCGTGGCAAATATTTGGCTGACTTTATGTGTAGTCGGGGACTAAATGTGCTCAATGACGGGTCTCCTACATTTATTCGTGGCACGTCCTACAGCAGTTGTCTTGACCTAACGTTTGTATCAAGGAGCCTTCTGTCTTCAGCATCCTGGTCGACGGATCTAGAGACTCATGGTAGCGACCACCTCCCCACTTACGTTCACTTTAGCTGGTTTCGCCGTTCAGCCTCACGTTGCATTCGTCAAACAGACTGGATTGCATTTAAGACCTCTGTCGACACCGCCTGTCAGAGTATGACATCTCCATCCGAAATAGAGGACATCATTGCCTCTACCCTGCGGGACAAAACTAGAGAAGTCAGCATACCGAGGCACAGGTCATCGGTCGACATACAATATGAGGCCCTTCGTGCGATCCGTCGCCGCGCAGAACGGCGATACAGAAGAACAAAGTCACCGTCCGATCTTTCGAGCAGTCGCCGAGCTCAACGACATGTTCTTCGACATCTGGAGAAGCTTGACAGACAGCGTTGGAGGGCTTTCTGTGGATCCCTAGATCCAAGACAGCCTCTATCTAAGATATGGCGGGTCATACGAAGTCTCCAGGCAACTCCACAACAAAGACACCCATTCCATGCGGTGGCTCTACATCAACGCCGGACCGAATTGGAGGTAGCAGAGGACTACTGTAAACTGATTGTGGACGCATCTAATGCAGTGACTTCATCCCTTGTCACCATCGCACCCCCGTCACCTGATGAGCGGCTCGAAGTACCGTTTACGATGCAAGAGCTTGACGCTGCGCTTTCAGTTTCTCGACGCTCCTCGGCACCAGGACCAGACGGAATCACGTACGCTGCACTCTGCCATCTTGGCACCGAATCACGACGTCTTCTCCTATCTTTTTATAATACGACGTGGGAGAAAGGAAATGTTCCAGATGGTTGGAAATGCAGTCGCGTTGTAGCGCTGCTTAAACCGGGAAAGTGCCCCAACGAGCTTTCCTCCTACAGACCGATCGCCTTAGCCAGTTGCGTCGGCAAAGTAATGGAAAGAATGGTTTTCTCAAGACTGGAATGGTTTCTAGAGAGAAATAATTGCTTTCCTGATTTTATGCACAGATTTAGAAGAGGCCGTTCTTCGATTGACGGGGTTATCGACTTGGTCTCCACTGTTGAACAGGAAAGAAGTCGACGTCGGTTAGTTGGAGCTGTCTTTCTGGATATTAAGGGTGCATACGACAATGTACTACATTATGCAATCCTTGATGCACTGGAAGATTTAGACATCGGTGGCCGACTATATACATGGATTGTTAG
Organism: Dermacentor variabilis; assembly: GCF_050947875.1. Lineage (NCBI taxonomy): Eukaryota > Metazoa > Arthropoda > Arachnida > Ixodida > Ixodidae > Dermacentor > Dermacentor variabilis. The sequence goes on from NC_134569.1 coordinate 33,121,671, forward strand.
CTACCTCAGTGGCCGCACGGTGTATATGTCGACAAGTGATGGCGACACCGGACAGTACCATATACATCGAGGTGTTCCACAAGGGGGAGTTCTCAGTCCAACTCTTTTCAATGTTGCATTGATTGGCCTTGCATCCGAACTTCCTAGCACGGTAAAGATTAGCACATATGCCGACGACATATGCATATGGGCATCTGGAGCCACCCGTCCCCAAATGCGTGCTAGGCTTCAACGTGCAGTGACAATCACAGCTAAGTATCTTCGGCGTCAAGGCCTCCGACTCTCAACTGAAAAATGTTCTGTGATTACGTTCACGCGAAAACGAATGACCAGGTATCCGATCATTGTTGACGGCGTAGCGATACCTACGGTTACACACCACAGATTCCTTGGCTTAGTCATAGACCGGGGATTATCTTGGTCAAGACACGTCGCCGCACTGAAGTCAAAGCTGAAGACTTTTGTTCACGTCCTTCGCGTCGTGGCAGCAACAAGATGGGGCCCCTCGGAGTCGTCATTACTCCAATTGTACCGAGCCCTATTCGTAGGGTATATACGGTACAGCATGCCGGCGCTCTCAAGCATGGGACTTAGTTGTGTGCGCGCGCTCGAGAGCATTCAAGCTCAGGCATTGCGCACATGTTTGGGCCTCCCACGATGCACGTCAACCAATGGAACAATAGCGGAAGCTCGTGCTTGTCCTATTCGGGTGTACTTGCTCTGCGAGCCTCTTCGAATGTACCTCCGCGTGTTGACCCGACACAGGCACCATCCTCTGTCATCGCTCCCTACCACACACCCAGGTTCCAGCTTTTCAATGACTATATCGCGGCATCAGAGTGTTTTGCCGTCGAGATTCTCTCCCGCCTGTATTCCGAGAACACCCCCGTGGGTTCTGCCTAAACCTGTCGTTACATTGCAGATCCCTGGAATTACTAAAAAGTCTTTCGTTGCATCTATTGGCCTCAGGCAACTCACCTTGTTGCACATTTCTACAGAGTACGGAGATACTGTACATGTGTATACCGATGGCTCTGTCACACCATATGCCTCCACTGCAGCCTTCGTCATTCCACATATGATCATCGCTCGCCGGTTTAAACTAGACCATAGCTCAACATCAACTGCCGCAGAACTTGTTGCTATCCGGGAAGCACTTCGATTTCTCTCCGAGGAGCGTCCTCACGCATGGACGATATTCTGCGATTGCAAGCCAGCTCTGCAAACGATTGACTGTGTCCTCAGACGGGGCCCGTATCATTCTATGGCTATAGAAATTACAGAGTATCTCGACCACGCAACTAGAAATGGCCACAATGTCACCTTTCAGTGGATACCGTCACACTGTGGCGTGATAGGGAACGAACAGGCAGACGCTGAAGCAAAAACTGCTTTAGATAATGCTTGTGAAGTACGCATTCCGTTCTCACGAACAGACACAAACGCCCTACTTCGTCGCGTAAACCACAACTCTACGTTGGAACACTGGGCCCAACCTGATCGACGACACAAGCGATTACACAAATGGGACCAAGAAATGCGATTTCGTATGCGTCAAAAGTTCAATAGAAACCACACGAGCATGGTGCACCGGATTCGCCTTGGTGTCGCATTCACCAACCGTTATAGAAATATGATAGGTGCCAGTGATACTAGCCCAAACTGTGAATGCTGTGAGGTGCCAGAAACACTTGAACATATATTTTGCGTGTGTCCCGCGTACGCGCAAGAACGACAGCAACTTGTCTCTTCCATAGCAAACATCCATGAGAGACCGCTATCGGACGAGTTTCTTTTAGGTCCTTGGCCTAATGCAACCAGCGCAGCCCTGGTCACAAGAGCCGCTGTAGCTTTTCTCCAAGCCACTGGGCTGGACGCACGCCTTTAGAGATACCACAACTCTGTGAATTTGTATATACGCATCTCTTCCTTATACCATCATCATTCATCAGCCCTTTCCCTCCCCGTCCCTTTTCCCCAGAGTAGAGTAGCAGGCCAGAGCAAGTTATAGCTCAGGCCGACCTCTCTGCCTTTCTGTAAATAAATTTCTCTCTCTCTCTCTTTTAAGGCTCCTGGCAACCAATCTAAATAATTTTGGGAAGTTACCGCAAGCAAAACACGAGACTTGAAGAAATATCTAGACCCACCCAATCTAAATATGTGCAACCACAAACGCTTTTGGAGCATGAAACCTCCGATAAGCGCAGCCACTAGCAGCTTCGCAACTTAGGCGAAAAAAAGAGAACAATAAATTAATCGCTCCGGGAAGCACTTTTACACGTTTTAAACTGAAGGCATTGCGTTTGACGGTAGTTAGAAAATTTTTTTGGTTTCTTTTATAAACAGTTAAGCAGCAGAAGTTAATTTTCGGGCTATTTGAAAAGCGTGAAGCACCTTTCGATGCTTCGGCGTTATGCAGTTTACGTGCTGTTAATCACTAGGCAGCTGCTGGCGCAGATTCGCATTGTGCCAACCGTGCATGGTATGAAGCTCTTGTCGTACGTAATAAGTGTTCCGGTTTTCATTACTGTTGCATTTAGTGCCGTCGTCTTGGACAGACTGTATATTATATGCGCTGTACAAAAGAAAAAAAGAGCCATATTATCCATTTGGTAGTCGTTTCTTAGTAGATAACTCACAGATTATTCAAATAATCTAGTGGACATTGCATTTCTTCTACCATTATCAACACGCCCAAGAGATCGTAACATGTTTTAGTTGATCAGTAACGTTATCAATACGCCCCCATTCATGTGCATTCTACTGAAAGTGTGGCAAATGTATTCATCTCGAAGTATGAGAAAAGAGACATTGCAGACTGTTCTAAGCAGAAATAAATTGAAATTCTTAACGTGATTGTTCAAAACTGCAGTCACTATGCTGAGCACTAATAAATCACTTGGCTACGTCAGACGTACCCTTGCGCTGTGCCCCTCATCCACAAGAAAACTAGCTTATGAAACTTTCATTCGAAGTAAACTTGAATACGCCTCAGCTATTCGGAGCCCGCACCAAGCTTACTTAATTAATATGTTAGACTCAATACAAAATCGTGCCGCTGGATTCATCACTTCCAGATACAGCCGTGAAGAAAGTGTCAGTGCGATTAAATCATCTCTAGGACTCGAACCATTGGTGTTGCGTCGGAAAATTGCGAAACTGTGCCTTTTCCAGCGACTTTATTATAACTTTCCCGAACTGCATCGAAGGCTTCTAATCCCACCAACCCGTACATCTCGTCGCCTTTTTAACTCTTGCAGTATCCAGCGCTTGCATGGTTCAACACTTTCCTTTAATCAATCGTTTTTGCCTAGCGCCATTATAGAGTGGAACAATTTACCAGATAGAGTTGTCAATGAGCGCAACCCCATTATCTTCAAGTAGCTGCTTACTGATCACCTTAAACCCTAACCTTATAATGACAGTACTGTGCCTTCATTCTTTTGCGATTGCCGTCTCACATTGTGACTGTTCTGCTGATATGCTTTTGCATCCTATTCAGTGTGCCTCTCGGCTTTTTTTGTTGTTGTTGTTTGTTTGTTTTAATGCGAATCCACAGGCTGAGTCTTGTAAGAAATTGTAACCATATCTTTGTTTCTATCCTTATCTTCTGTAACCCCCCCCCCCCCTTATGTAATACCCCGACAGGGGTCCTTAAGGAAAAATAAATGATGATGATGATGTTCGTTCGGCACGGGTATATTGCATTAACCCCTGAAAAATGTGCAGAGTCCAACCGGGTATCTTTGTATCAGCAATTATTACTATTATAGGAATCGTTTGGGATTCTCGCATTTATTTTATTTTTATAAGTAAATTGGTGTGTCACATGAACCTGTCCTGAAACGAAACGTACCGTTGCTGGCACCGGCGACCATTACGGTTGTATAACTGCTCATCATACTGTAACATAACGAAACATCATAATGGTACTGATTCATAATGCCATGTAGTCTTTAGTCAGAGGTTACCAAAGTTAACTAGAGGAATAAGTGATGAGAGCAAATTATATTGAAAACTACTATTGAACCCTAAATATAACTAAATAAATAAATTTCCTTCACCCTGTTGCATTTGCTTTACGTGTGTCTCTGTGTCCTTGTCTTCCGTGCTGTGCTCGTGTGGCCATCGTTTACAATCGTTCCCAAGCCCTTGTCAGCTTTATTAAACAAGGGATTCAATTCAGTCGAATCTAATACTGCATGTCAAGTGACTGACGTATTCTTCGTTTTATCTAAATATTATAGACTGGCAGTACTTTGCAAGCATTAACCCACAATATTTTTTTGTTGCACTTACGATGGGGATGTAATAGATTGCCAGAAAAGTTTCATGAGAACAGGAAAAGATGGGGGAATATTAAGATGACCCCATAGTTATGCTGTCTTGTTAATGTCATACAATGTTTCCAGAGAATCTCTGTTAAAAAGATTTTTAGAACGTTTCACCTCATAAAAAGATGAGGGAAATTGGTCCCATTTATTGAAAAGAAGAATGAAAGTGAAGCATGATGACACGGCATTTCTTACTCAATTTGTTTTTTTTTTTGCGTTAACTAAAGTCCGGAACCTCGAAACCCTACAAAATTTTTTCACCTTTGAGAGCACCCTGAATAATTACTGCGATAGCATTCATTCGAACTAGAGTATCAGTTTTGTTTCCTGAGAGGTGCATATCTGTCGCCCCATGACACAAAGTGCTCGCGTGATATTTCGGGTGCTCAAGTGGTATACCTAACTTGTAAACCTGTTAGCATGCTGAAGAGGCCTCATTACCTGCAAGAATCTAAGTGACCACATCAATCATCAATCCATCTGCCTTCTTTTGAAGTTATGGCCAATGATCCATTCAGTGAAGAGTGTGAGAAAGACATTTAAATGTTTATTAAGCAAAATAAATTACAGTTTCTTGCATGATACTGTGAATACTCCAGTCACGTCTTCTGAGAATATCCCTCTGCACGGGCGTAGTTAACTACCAGCCCAGAAAATGTACAGACAGTCTAACTGGGTAACGTTTCAGCAATAAATATAGAGATAATTTGGCATAAGTACATTATAGCATCATGTATGAACTTGTCATCAAAGGGAACACACTGTTGCTGGCACGAGCAGCAGTTGTGACTGTTTAATTGTTCACCATACCATAAAATAAAACATTGCATGATGGTACTGATTTGTATTCACAAGCAGCCATTAGTCATAGCTAAACCGCATTAAGTATTGACCTAGATGGTTTGAGCAAATATATGAAGCTGCTTAATGAACATACAAAGAATAAACACTTTTTATTTTTGCCTCATATTGCTCCATATACTTATTTGCTGCATGCACCTGCATAACTGTTGGGTCTAATAAACAAATGTCAAGGCCAGCCTGGCGACCATGCTTGCCAAGGGGAAGTAGTGTAAATATTTAGTCGCTTTCCATAATAGCATAAGACATGTATTTTAAGATTCATCTATTACGCCAGTATATTTGTTTCAGGAACAAACTGTACAGATATAGAATATGAAACGAACCTCATGCTCTCTAAGCTGAGGGACTGGTCAATAATGAACCAATTAGAAATAAATACAAACAAAACCAAAGCTGTGCTCTTTAGGCCTAAAAATAAGCCAGTGAATTCAAATATTAACATTATGTACGGGGAAAAAACGATAGAAATGGTTACTAGTATGAGAACTCTCGGCGTAACGTTTTCGAGTAATATGCTCTGGGACGAACACATTGACGCAGTCACAATCCAGTTATCTAGGGTCATTGGCATGACGTGGAAATGTAAATCACTATTGCCGTTTAAAGTTAAACTTCTCATTTATAACTCACTTTTTTATTCGTACCTCTATTATTGCTTATTGGTATGGGGTACAACTACCTTTGTTAATTTGCATAAACTACTTGTCTTGCAAAAGAAGTTTGTTCGGCTACTCTTTAATGTCCCCTACAACTCCCATACTATAAACTTATTTCAGGAAGCCAACATAATTTCTGTGTTAAGGTTATACCAGTACAAGTTAACAACTGCATTTAGGCGGGAAGCAAAACTGAACTGCTCCTTTCTACGAGAACTTTCTAACCTTGAACTTAATGACAAATTTTATGTTACCCGTCATAAAGAAATATGGCGGGTGGTCACACCCAGAACAAATTACTTAAGGGAAAAGCTGTCACACACAATGCCAAAGCTTCTAAATAAATATAATAATCTAGGTGTTGATATCACCCAAATAACGGCCCAACAACTGAGAGACTTATATATGCATGATTTTTAAATTACTGGTTGAGTGTACATCCTCTCGGCTAGTATGTATATAAAGTGTGTATATATGCTTCTGTATATGTGTGTGTGTAGGTGTGCATACGAGTGTGTATGCATATACGGGTATATGAATGCATGTGTATGCGTATATATATGTGTGTATATAATGTTCAGCGGCGTATTCTTGTCTCATTTGTATTCATCACGAGAACCACACAAGCTACCCTAAGTATTTTTGGTTTTGTCACCAGTGGCTCTGTATGGATATGGGTGTGCATGTGTAAATGCGAGTATGTGGGTTCATGAGAGTATATATGAGTATGTGTGTATATATATGTATGTATACATATGTATATGTGTATGTATGTATGATGCATATGTGCTTGCATGTATGCTGTTGCCGAATATTCTGTAGAGGGGGCTGCGGGCCTCGTCAAGCTGCTTACTGTAGCAGCTTTTACTTGCAGCCTCCTCCATCAAGTAGATGGAAATAAAGCTATTCTATTCTTCTATATTGTGCAATAAAAAACGGTTAATTCATTGCCGGTGCATTTGTTTTCTTTTTGGCCCTGCATGACTCAGCACTTCAATTCTGTCTGCAACATATATGCTGTCTCTCTCTCTATATATCTACTATATCTGTCTCATATATGCAACATATATGAGACCACAGCTGGTTCAGGACCATTATGAATATTAACGTTAATGCATAAGTGCAGAAGAAAAGCAACAGGTGCACATGCATAAATACATTAAAAATTTTTTTGCTACCACATGTAAACAAAAATGTAAACTAACTTGTAGATAGCAGATAGCTATGGACTTATGGCCTTATACACTTTTTGTAGACTTGTCTATAGAATGTCTGTGTCTATAGACTGTCTATAGATGAATGAATATTCATGTTTGTTGACAAATGTCTGCAGAATGCCATAGAAAGAAGTGTATGGGAATATATAGTTCTGTTTTTGTAGAGTGAAGTCTATAAAATGTATATAAACAAATGTCTAAAGGTGGTCTATAGACATTTGCTTATAGATACTTTATAGACTTCAGTCTACAAAAACAGAACTATATATACAGCTCTACTTTTGTAGACTGAAGTCTATAAAATGTCTTTAGATAGTCTATAGACAATCCATAGGAAGCCTATGGACTCGGACTTTTTACAGTCTAGCCTATAAAAAGTGTATGGCCATAAGTCTATAGAGCTTTTACAAAAAATTTGTAAGGGTCGTGTCGGGCGCGCGACCGTAGAGAACACTTAAGTGAGTTCTGAGCAAACTCCCATATATATATATATATATATATATATATATATATATATATATATATATATATATATATATATATATATATATATATATATATATATATTGTTACGCCCGCAAAAGGCGTTACTTTGAAGCCGGGTAGAGTTAGATGCGATGGCCTTGATCAGCTGATGGCCTGTCGAGATTGAGCGAGCTAGTCACCCGTCGTCTTCTTCGTTCACCACTCTTCGGTGCCCCCCATACTGTTTGTTGAGGCGTGAACCCACTATGCACGTAAGAGCGTCACAATATATATATATATATATATATATATATATATATATATATATATATATATATATATATATATATACACACATAATGTCACACACAGGGGCAAAGACAACGACGTTGTAGTGGGGCTGGGTCGGAGTCTCCCGTCGGACTGCAAGATCTGCTAAAAACTGTGGGCCCTGTACAGTCTTGACTAGCCAAGTGCACTGTTGAGTGAATACTCCCTGTAACATCTTTTTGGTGGAGGTGCCGGGGTCGAGGGGATGTGAAAGGACTACGGTTGCCAGAGCCACGGGCGGGGGTACCGCGCCCGAAGACCGCGTACTGTCTGAGGCCACGGAGGTGGGATAAACGTGGCGTCCGTTGCGGAGATGCAGGGCCGGGAGGAATAAAGCGCACAACATTCACGAAAAAGTTGATGCGGGGAGTATTCACTCAACAGTAAACGGCTACCACTTGGCTAGTCAAAACTCTACAGGGCACACAGGTTTTAGCAGCTCTTTCAGTCCGACAGAAGAGACTCGGACCCAGCCGCACTGCAAGCTCTGTGGCTTCGCCACTGTTCGTTAGATTATCCCGGCCGGTGAAGCAACGTCCCGGTGCTGGCTTTGTTGAAGATTTTTGTTGTCACAGTTGTAACCCTTGAGGCGGCACACATGTACCATGTCACTTCGTGGTGTGGGCGTCGATGAAGTGGATGCCATGGTAGTTATCTCATATATATATATATAAAGCAGTTCCGACTGGCTGCGGTGGTTGCCCACGAGAAGAAACGTTTCAGGCGCAGGGCACGTAATAAAGTAGTACGTTATTGTACGTGAACCCATTTATTTGTAACAACTTGATGCAAAATTCATAACCATTGCCAGATACACAATCGTGATTATTCTCTCACTACAACCTCATGCCCTCTCATGTTTCTGTAGTTTATTTGAAGTGGTGGTTTCAAGAAGTTTGTAGAACAAAGCTACACGGAAAAAAACGAAACAGCGAGAGAAAACATTAATAGATTACATAGATGTGCTGTTAATATTGCTACGGCGCAACCAAGAGTGGCGCCAGTCGGAAGAAGATTTAACTTGTAGAGGTGGAATTGGCCTCGACAGCCGCATTGTTTATGCATCGTTGTCACCCTTGTAAATATTGTAAATACATCTTTATATGTGAATTCTGCAACGGAACAAATGAGTGAAGGTGCGGGGTACCCACGAGGACAACAATGGAGCTCAGCAATGGTCGTCACCTCGCACGGGACCACATGACAGACGAAGCAAGCCCCGATCTGGCGTGGTCCACATAAACGGCTACAACTCCGTCGGTTTTTCTGACTCATCCGCGGGATCCAGGAACGTGCTCCGGCACTGGCCACCTAAACGTAGATGACTGGATCGCCACGTATGAGCGTATAAGTGCCGACAAGAAATGGGATCCGACGATTATGTTGGCTAACTTCGTCTTCTACCTATAGGCATGGCGAAGGTGTGGTATGACAACCATGTGGAAGAGATTAACGACTGGGACACTTGCAATCAGAAGCTGAGCGACTTATTCGGCCGTCTCGCTGGGCGGAAGAGCACCGCTAAGAAAGAACTAGCGATCCGCGCCCAGACATCCACAGAATCATACGCCTCTTACATCTAGGCCGTGCTGGCTCTGTGCCGTAAGGCCGACAACAATATGGCTGAGTCAGACAAGTTGGGCACGTACTGAAGGAGATTTCTGACGATGCTTTCAACCTGTTCATGCGAAAAAATTGTGAAACAGTACAGGACATCATAAATGAGCGTCAATGCCTTGAGCAGGCCAAGAGCCGCCAAACGTGTGGGACATCCTCTTGTGACGACAGGCTACGAGTGCAGCGACCATCATCACCAGATGCCCTTACACGGATAGTGCAGCGAGAACTTGAAGCCATGGTTCCTGCACTCCTTTTTCCCGTCCCAGAGAACCGAACAACTTGCCTACAGCACTATTTGTGCAAGCGATAGTCTGTGAAGAACCCTCTCATTTTGGAGTTCATTCTGTATTTGCCGTTGCCGCTTCCCAGCTCTCCATGCTCCAGGACCATCGACTGGTCCGCGGTATCCTGAACTCTACAGAAATCCAGCCGAATGGTGAACCGCAGACGATCGACCAATCTGTTTTGCCTGCCGGCGTATTGGTCACGTTGCTCGCCATTGTAAGAACTGTGCTGTCTTCTCGCCTTTGCGACCGCCATTCGCGAGGCATTATCGCACCGAACAGAGCGAGCGTCGTTACCAGCTTGCATTGGCACCGCAGCAGCCAAACAATGACACTCGTGCTGCTTGAAATAGTCCCTCGTCATCAACCCGACGTCACCAGTCCCGTTCGCCACAAGCTCGTCTACCATCGTCCCTATCACCGCAGGCTTGTCGCCCAATGTCCCCGATGCAGCCCTGACGACTGTCTCCGGAAAACTAAGCGATGCAGCTCCAGGAGGTGACGCTGCATCGACGACTCGACCGCAACACCCTGTGATCACTTTGACGACCAAACAGAACTTAATGGAAGTTTTAGTCTATGGCGTCATCGTTCGAGCGCTCATTGACACTGGTGCGCACGTATTCGTGATGAGTGCCCAAATGCGCCGACGCCTGAACAAAGTTCTCAAATCCACTGCATCACACAGCCTCCGCGTCGTCGACGGAGGAAGGCCTACCGTGCTTGGTATGTGCACCTCTCGCACTGGCATCGCTTAGCGCCTAACGGCTGTTTTGTTTGCCGTTTTATAACAATGCCCATGCAACATTATACTAGGCTTAGACTGTGTATCGACCCATTCAGCCCTCTGTGATTGCACTTCTAGTGTCGTTCAGCTTGAACTGCTCACGGCTGCTATAGTATACTTATTTGCTATAGTATTAATTTCGAGGGAGTTACACCAGCACCACTCAAGTATGTTATTTAGGTCGGTGCTTAGCCTAGTTTAAAGGGAACCTAGAGACCGGTCAGTAGGGAGTATAGTTGTGTCAGCTGCATAGATGAATGATTCAGCATGAGTTAAAAAAATAGGGCGATCATTAATATAGATAAGAAATATAAGTGGCCCAAGAATCCCCTACGGGGTACACCTGTCTGAATGGATTAGTAATTTGATAGTGCTGGATTAATATAAACAGCTTGCTGCCTGTTACATAAATACGTTTTCAAAAGGCTTAGTTTATTAAAAGATAGTGCAGTGAGCTACGATGCCAAACGCTTTGGTTAGATTGATTAATACAGCCCCAGAATAGTCGCCTTTATCGATGGGCTGTTTAATTTTGTCAATAAAAGATGCGAGTGCAAGGTCAACAGAGAGGTCAGCTCTAAACCCAAACTGTTTAGGCGACAATATATTGATTTAGACAAGGGCTTTTTTTCTGGCTTGCAGTGTTTGACTTGAAAACCTAATCTCGTAGATATTTCAGAATGCACAAATTGTATAGGCTTGACTTGAAATTCATTCATATTTGGGTGCATGGTTTAGAGAACCGGGCTCACTCGTAGAGGCTAACTGCGCAGCGGTGCCACATTACACCCTCGTGATCACGCATGTTCAAGATATTATTTATTGTCTCCGCGTTTTTTTATTTTTAGTTGCCGAGACACGTATTTTGGTGGGCACTTGTGGAAATCATGCACGACGTTCTAAACGAAGCATGTTTGGGATAAAACCAACACGTTGTATATTGAAAAAAAAAACATTTCTGCTTTGCAGTAAGCTGTAAGAAAGCGGGAACTTCTTAACGAAAGAGAGCATTAAGAAGAAGCTTTAGCTCGAGTGCTCCTATCTAAATACATGTAAAAGGAGAATTCGTTTTTCTTGGCAACCACTGCACCAAATTTGACGAGGTTTGTTGCATTTAAAAGAAAAACTTAAAATATAGTGACTGTTGGTTTCGAATTTTTGAGTTAGGTCGTCAATCTTTTATTAAAAATTGGCGAAAATCAAAAATTTTCAAAAAACGAAACTATCAAGTTTACAACTCTGTAACTCAACCACTAAAGATTATAATACAATTCTGTGAATTGAATCTAAAAGTACATCCATAGCGGACAAAATTGATATGTTACACATGAATATAAAAAAATTTAATCATAGGGAAATAGAACTTTTGTAAAACCGTTGTAACCAACGTAACAAATTCATGTAAGATGTAAAATGACATATTGAATTTGTCCGCTTTGAATGATCTAATGGACGCCGTTTACAGAACCGCGATATCAGTTCTTGATGCATAGCTATCAATTTGTAAACTTCGTGCTTCTATTTTTTTCTAACGGTCAAATATTTGAAAATCGTTTTAGGAAAATTCAAGCCCTAAATCGAAATTCCGCTTCCAACAGTCACTAGAATTTAACTTTTTCTTTCAAATGCAACAAATTTCATCAAAAGCGGTCCAAGAGGTATCTCATAAAAACGTTCTTGCGTTTTACATGCATTTGAATAGGCCGCGTCGGAGTTGGGCCCGAGCTAAAGCTTCCTCTTAAGAACAGTTCACGCTAGGAAGGAAGGATGTTATGCACTAGCATAATATGCTTGGCAAGTGATTCTTTATTCTTAAGCATACAGTGTTTGTTTAATCCCTCTTATCTTGATCCAGTCATCAAACTGCAAAAAAAAAAGAACAGTATGACTCATGGCGTCTTCTGGTCTTAATGTTGAATCTTATCCACTGTTTCAAGCACTAAATATTATGCTATTTAATTTATTATTAGATTTTAACTCATCTTTGACGATACATGACATCAGTGTTCGCAACCATATCTTCTATTCTTACTTTATTTCATTGGGGTATGACACGCGAGGTCAACAGCGTGGTTGTTTGTCGCACCCACTACATAAAATGTGCCCATGGACGGAGACAGATTTGTAGTGTTGTATTTGCCATTTACCAATCTTCAATATAGTCGCACTTTCTACGCCTCTCTAAAATAGATATTTTATAACACTTTCCTTTAACATATAACTTTAGTTTCTCCTCCTACTAAAATGTAGTACCCAATGTACCTTTTCAATGCCCTGTTTGTATCCTACTTTACATACTTCATGGCCTGTCTGAAGTTTTTAAGACTATGTATATTGACAGGATCCCAACTAGCCATTGTTCAGATGTATGTATGCAAGCTTTCGTGATTATTCCTGTGGAAAGGATGATACAGAAAATGAGGAGGACACCGCAGTGTCTTTAATACGCGTAAGAACTAACGTCGTATTTAAGTTGAATATGCATGCACTCTACGGAACAAGGTGTGTACATTTGAGATCAGGTTTAGGAAGTGCATGCTATGAATATGCATGCACTGAAACGAAGGTGTGGAGGACATGGTGTGCATATTGCAACTGAGCTTTGAGAGATGAGCGAAGCATAGAGAAGGCAGAGTTATTAGAACGTGTGTTCTCCGCAATATACGGGCTTATGGAGACAGCGCGCACTTCAATCTAGCAGCGTTGATCTAGCAGCGTTGAGTGACTTGTTGGCCTTGGCACACACATAATCTATATGGTGGTTCCAGCGAAGATCACATGTGAAAATCATGCCAAGATATTTATGCTGATCAACTCTTATCAGTTCATGATTATTAATAAAATAAGAGTAGTTTAAGAATTTTAACTTTCTAGAGACTGTCATAACTACAGTTTTTAACGGATTTAGCACCATTTGCCACTCATCACACCATGTCATTATTTTCTGTAAATTTGCTTGTAATTTAGCCTGGTATCAATTTTATTGTATATAATGCAGTCATCTGCAAAGTGGCTGATGTAAACGTCTATTTCATTCGGGAGGTCATTTATAAATAAGAGGAATAAAAGGGGGCCCAAAACACTGCCTTCGGGAACTCCTGACTTAACACATGAAATCTGAGACCTTGTACCACTAATTTGCTCACGAAAAAGAAAATAGGATGAGAACCATTGAGTAATAGCAGCATTCTTGAACATAACATCAATTTTTCTTAGTAGTTTATGGTGAGACACATTATCAAATGGCTTCGCAAAGTCCATGAAGATCATATCCGTCTGTCCCCGAGAGTTAGTAGTTTCTGAAAGATCATGGGCTAATTCGGTGAGCTGAGATGTTGTGGATAGGCCTTGACGAAAGCCATGTTGGTGGATAGATCACAAATTATATTCATCAATATAAGTTAACAGATGTTTCGAGAAGATATGTTCAAGCATCTTTGAACAGGTACTAGTGATTGATATAGGGCGATAATTTGCTAAATTATCAGCACCGCCGCTTTTGAGGACAGGAATCACTTTAGCTTGCTTCCATACCTTTGGTAAAAAACCGCTATGAAGTGAAGACCGAAAAATTAATGCAAGATATTTAGAATTCCATTCGGCATAGCGATAAAGAAACTCGTTAGGGATGCCATCGGGTCCAGGGTTTTTCTTTATGTACAAACGAAGCAAAAGGTTGAGCACACCTTGTTCAGAAATTTCAACGTCAGCAATAGGCGGCCTGTCAGATGGAGTTTCAATACTCGGCATAATCCCGTTGTCTTCTGTGAACACAGATGCAAAATAATCATTGAAACTCTCGGAAGAAGGATGCTCATTAGATTGTGTCGTTGAGCGAACATTCCATGATGGATTAATATATCTCCAAAATTTACCCGGTGCTTGTTTTAGAAATTTAGGGATTGTGATGCCAAAGAACCTTTGTTTGGATTCTTTCACGAGTATCTTAAGATTCCTTCCAAGACATTGAACTGTGGAACGAGTCTGAGTGCTAGGATTCTTTTTACAATTCTTACGTTTTCGTTTTATTAGCCTCTTTAAGTGTATTATTTCTCTAGTTATCCAAGGGCTTCTATTGCTAGTTTTCTTTAAACGCTTAGGTATATACAGTTTTATAGAAGACATGACCAAATTAGCAAAGTACTCCCAGAGACAATCAGGACCCTGATTACGCATATAAAGTTCAGAGAATCTCTCATAAGAGTCCTCTAGCAATTCTAGAACCCCAACATCATCAGCTCTAGCAAAGTTTAACACGACATTTTTGCGGGGATGGTTTACAGTATTGGCGGAAAGGCTCAAAGATAGTACTACAAGTTTATGGTCAGAGATGCCATCACTGGTCTCACAGTCTATTAGTAAAGGCAACAGGTTATTAGACACGAAAACAAGTTCAAGGATAGACGAAGAACGAGCACTGATTCTAGTATAGTCGGTCACCACTTGGTTTAAACCAAAACAAAAAAACAAGATCAAGAAGCTCATTGCAATTCAATATTTCTTTATCTCCAGGAGAGTAAGCATTCCAGTTTATTTCAGGTAGGTTGAAATCACCCAAAAGTATAATATTGTCTCCTTGTTGCATATTGCTCTCCATAAAGTGCCGGAGAGAAGAAAGAACCTGGACTGGTGAATTTGGTGGCCTATATATACCGCCTATGTGGACTGAACGATTCTTACAAATTATCTTAATCCATACTGCCTCAATATCAGTGGGGACAGGAAGTATAATAGAGTCAATGTTATCGCGAATAATTAACGCAACTCCACCACCTCTATCATCCCGGTCCTTCCTTACCATTACATAAGACTTTGGAGTTACCTCCCTATCTAATATACCTTTATGAAGCCATGTCTCAGTAATCATCGTAATATCCGGGTTATGCTCTAAAATCATAGCTTCGATATCCTCGACCTTATTTAGTATGGTCCTTGCATTCACATTCAGTATCCTGAAGGAATCGCTTTCGAAAATTCAAGCAGGGTCATCCTGAGGGCGTGCTTGACACTCATAGCGCTCTTTAGTGATTTCATTCCACGCATAAAGGACATTATTGACTTTTAACGCGATAGCTTTAAGGAGCTCGTGTCGCAGAAAATCCGGTGTCGTCGGCGTCGGTGTCGGCGTCCGCGGCGTTGGCGGTGAGCGATAAATCACGGCAGGCACTTCATAAATAAAATGCAACTTCCAAGATGGGCTGGGTGGGAATCGAACCAGGGTCTCCGGAGTGTGAGACGGAGACGTTACCACTGAGCCACGAGTTCGATGCTTGAAAGCGGTACAAAAGCGCCTCTAGTGAACGCGGTGTTGCCTTAGAAACGAGCTGTTTCTAAGGCTCAGGCGTGCGTCGCTTGCTCAGGCGCTCATTTCGTTGTCGCGCCGAACGCTGCGTTGCTCGACGCTCACCGCGTCCGATGCGGGGCGCGTAGTCGCTGCGCCGTAGCCCAATACCCCTTGGCGGGTCGACGGGAACGCTGTCGCGTTCCACTCTTGAAGGCGAAGCTTAAGCGTCCTCCAATTTTTTTTCTTTTTCCGCTTACGTAGTTGCGTTGAATGTGTCCTGGAGAGAAAATGAATGCAACCGGACCGAGTTACAGCAAAGGGGTATCCACTGCTTTTTTGTAATTTGAGTCGAACCGCTGGCGCGGGGCACCCAACATACAGGAACCATGGTACCAGTCGCCAGAGCCCCAACATCACCCAGAGGCTTTTCGAAACTGTTTGCTTAAATATAAGGAAGGGTGCACAAGAAGGCACGAAATATGTCGAGATACGACCGAGGTTAGAAGTTACCTTCCACTCAGCCACAAATGGACAACCGGAATGGGGGCAAGAAAGGCCGGGAAAATAGCTACATAGAAATTAAAAACACGGATACGAAAACGTTAAAATCATGAAGGAGTGTATATATAGGGATATAATAACGTTTGTAGATCAATGGTGTCTCTTAGTTCTGAGAACGGCAATTGTTAAAAGAGTGAACCAAGCTGCTTTGTCGCCATCGACGGTCAAGAAAGCTAACCGGCCAGCAGAAATTTTCTTAGCCGAATGGATAATAATAAATAGAAGAAGTAAAAACACAATCTATCAAAGAAAGCTGGGCCGTATACTTTTTTTTAATCTCCTGGGCGCAGTTCCATCTTGTTCTCTGCCGCCCGAGGAGCACGTTGGTGATAGCAGAAAGGCAGCAATCAGATGCGCGCCACTGGATCGGATGTGTACGAGGCTGACGTTCCTGGCTCTGAAGGGGTCACTTCGTCTTCTCAAAAGAGCTCGCAAGCAAAACGTTGATCGCGTCCCCGTGTTACTGCAATTACGAGCGAGAGTCCGTTTGCGGATCATGTAAGAGTGCTGCTTGCGTGGCGATGTGATGTTTTCGAACGCTGATCAGATTGTTGCATCGGCTGTATTGCGTTAGTCGCCCTCTCAGTGCATATAGGGATGATGCTTTCCGCAGGCATGGTGTGTTTGTCAGATGCAGGGAGAACATGATGAAACGCGCGTTGAGAGCAACGCACGAACAGAAGCACGCAAAGTTCCAAAGTCACTTGCAAAGTCTAATCGAATTATGTTTCATCGACAGGACAGCCAGAAGCGACTACTTTGATTCATCGACGTGTGTTTACTTCAACAAAAACGCGGCCTGTCGGTCTACTTCAAAATCTCTTAGCTGCCAAGCCAATGCGACTGATGCGTAGTTACCTTCATTGCGCGCAATATGCGCAATCTGAGTTTTCCCCACAACCGCTGATAACGTCTCGCTGATAAAACGACTCATCGTAATACAAAGGCAGCACAAGTTTCCGAGACAGTCTAGTAAATGAACAGCATGGCTGCATTACAAAGAACAAAACTGTAGCTCATCTGCTAACATTTCACGCTTTGTACAGTGACGGGACCAAATGACCAAATGCTGATTTTGTGCGGAAAGCTTTTCTTTTTTTTATTTTGTCATATAGTAGTTTAACTTTTGCTCCCTTTATAACGGATCACTCGATTAAGAGGTGTGTACTCTTCCTTATATTTAGGGTGTTTAGGTCGCCCGCCAAGGTTGGCTTAACGTCACGTAATGCTAAGCAATTTTGCAACTTCTTCATCTTGCAGACCAAATTCCACAAGAACCACCTTCTCTGCCCCCACCCTCCCTAGCCACTGCTCGTAACACTAACGTGCTTAAAAATGAAATGAGTAATTATATAGCAAATGGCTTCGTTCATTTTGTTCGCTGTTCCGATATTGATGTACGTGTTTTGATTTGCGCTTATGCGTTATGCTACAAAATTTTACCATCATGTCTGATTTCTTTCGACGATTGAGTGACTTGTTAGGTGCGTGAGGTAGAACAAAATTAAGCAAGCATCAGGAGTGATTAAGCATAGGTTGACATAAAACAACAAAAAACGAGATATCCCAACAAGTATTTCGTTTGCAAAATATTTAGCGCTTTGCTTTTCATATGTTCGTAATTTGTATCATTGAAGAGGCAAAATAATTAGTTCATAATGTTCAGACAGCTGAAAACATAAATGAAATAATTATCAATAACTGACATGTAAATATTACCGATGAATGAAAAATTAGCAATCCTACTATTGCACGATTTCGTACACTTTTTCGCTCACGCAAGAAGCACCTGTCCCGCGTCTGCCCTTTTGTTGGTCAAAATATGCGCTTGTTTGAGTCTTGCCAATTATTTTTCAAGACAGGCACTTAAATTGTGCAGGTCATTTTACGCTAGATGGGTAAGGACAAATAAATTCAAGTTTTGGGTTAGGCGAGTCTGTGCGGGGGCTTCGCGTTCTGCCAGCGCATGCGCAGTGGCGATGATCTCGCCAACCATAGAGCTTGTTCTGAGAACGCGTCATATATGACGTCATATATGATATATCTGAACAGCCCTGAAATGTGATTTGAAATATTTCAATTTTAATGCGTTATTGAAGTAAAAATCAACTCACTCTGCATATGATTTTGTCCCTGTATTATATAAGTACAAACACGAGCCTTTTGTAGTATGTTGCATTTGTATACTTATTAGGCACTGCTTTCTAAATGTTTAATTAAAGACGAGTTCCATAAAACAAGAAGTGTCTTTCATTCTTTTATCAGATAAAAAAGCCTGAATTTTTTTTTTTTTGCAATGTACACGTACATGCATAGGACCGTGATAGCGGAAGAAACGAAATAGCGCATGTAACTAAGCGTCTTCAACTACGACGCTATCAAACGACGAATTCAATAATACACCTCAAAAGCTGCTTGACAATGCAATTTTGACTGCGATGGAACGAGAAGCTGCGTCGAGAATCATACTGCAGCTTGGGGGTGACGGACATAAATATGGAACCGTGTATTCCAGCAGCCATCGCTGTCTCTGTATACCGAGCAAATTGCATCGGGACAGTTCGCTGTTGTTGTTGTTGTTGTCGTTGTTGTTTTAGACACTACTAATTAACTCCAGAGCTGTTTCACGAGTACCCGCCGTGACGTCGCAGCGATGGCAATATTCTGACGTTCACACTCTCGCCTTTACGCTAACGAGTTGCACGCGCTCGGCGGCTGTTATGGTGACAAAATTCTCGAGGCCGTCTTTAACACCAGCGTAAACATTGAAAAGAACGTCAATTATACTTCGAGTCACTTAAACAAATTAACACGAGATGTAATTACTTAAATGTACTTGCGAAGGGTGTAAACTCTCTGCAAGTTCTTCCGCATATTTATGAGCACGCGCGCCCACTTTCGCCGTCACTCAACAGATCGAAACCAGCCCTCTCCTTATTCACTGCACTGCCTTTTCCGGCCATATGGTGCGATTGATTAAGCTGAAGAGGACCAAACATGGTAGGCCACACGGACTTCGCGGCCTATTGTTTTAAGCAGGAATAAAGTTGCATTCGTATTTATTGAATATAGTCCGTGGATAACTTGAATACTAGGTCAATGATAAATATATACTAGGGTTTCGCGAGCTCATTGTGGAGCTGTCAGTATATAAAGGCGTGGTAGCGAGCAGAGTCGCTGCTCCACCAAAAATTAAACTACCGCTTTAGTTCAGGAAGCTCGGCATCAAACGCTATTATTGTATAAACCACTGACCGAAGAAATCAAGAAAGGGGCTGACACATGGAATAGCACACTGTGGTATAAAGTTTGTAAACAGGGATAAGGTGCCCCAGAAAAGCTGGCCAACGTTTCGATAGGAGGACCTATCTTCGTCAAAGGCGGCGTCGTCATCCTCGGCATGTTAGTTTTAAAGTGTTAGTGCAGTGACGTCACGTGCGGGTGTTGTCGGTGGTGATTGGTTGTAGAGG
The DNA here is from genome assembly GCF_050947875.1 of Dermacentor variabilis. Lineage (NCBI taxonomy): Eukaryota > Metazoa > Arthropoda > Arachnida > Ixodida > Ixodidae > Dermacentor > Dermacentor variabilis. The sequence continues at coordinate 33,141,543 of NC_134569.1, forward strand.
GAGAGACTTCAGATTTAATGAGCGCTGTTGCCTGACGTCAGTAAGCGTCGTTACCAAGACGAGGGGACAAGAGCAGGAGAGTAGGAAGGCGGGGTGAAAAGAAGAGAAAGAAAATCAGAAAAAATAAACCGGGGGGGGGGGGGACACCGAGAGAAAATAAATAATGAAAGAAGAAAGAAAGAAAAATCTTGCCAAAAGCACTTCCGTCATTTGTACAAGATACGCCCCACCTGCTGAGAATTATAGAGGACAATAACTAAGGGCACACTACCCCACAACACAATTCACGCAATACTTGACGTCACGGCCCTGTATACCAACATTCCAATCGCTGATGGTTTATCTTCGATCAAACAAACGCTGTCTTAACACAATGCACAACACGCTACTGAAGTCTACTTGTCTCTCCTTGAATTAGTTCTAACACATAACTACTTTGAATTTTAGGAGAGTTACTACCTACAGATACATGGTGCAAGCATGGGTACGCCTTTTGCACCAATCTACGCGAACATATTTAAGGGGATTCTAGAAACAGATTCCCTATCACGCTGCACTGAAAAGCTCCACACATACCTTCCATACATAGACGACATATTCATAATATGGGGGCATGGTCAAGAAAGTCTAGCTAAATATTTAACTTTTCTAAACACTTTTCGCCCAATAATAAAATTCACATCAGAATCCTCAAATGAGCGCATAAACTATCTGGACACCACAACATAAATTGACAATGGGGCGCTAAAGACAATGCTGTATAGGAAATATTTCGACAAACAACAGTACCTAGAATATACGAGCCACCATCCCAGACATTGCAAACAAGGCATCCTTAAAGGCAAAGCCACACGACTACGTGGCATTTGCGTTGAAAGCCAAGACTACATAGATAAACTCGATCACCTTAAAGAAATCCTATGAAACAGGAACCACCCAAACAGTGACTTTCAAAAAGCCTACACCACTGCAACCAAACTTGATAAAGTCGAGGTCCTCAAGCCCCACCCGAGGAACAGAAGAACAACAACGCCTCTTCTTACTACTAAATTCTACGCACTCCCAAACGTAAATAACATGCTCAGTAAGTAATACCCAATTCTCACCAGCAGTCAGACACCAGATTTTTCCCGACCGGCCCAGAGTAGCCTACAGACGAAACACTAATCTTAATGATATTCTTGTGCATGCGAGACTAACGACAAAGAGGAAGTTGGGAACCCGTCCCTGTGGCCGCCCCAAGTGCTCTACATGCAAACATATACAATCTACTACTACAGTAAAAAGTACAGCGTCGAAATATGCACACAAGGTAACTTCGGCTTTCACCTGCAAATCAAGCAACGTAGTCTACTGTCTAGAATATGCCGCTTGTCGCAAACAATAGATAGGTGAGACTGGGCAACAAATTCATACAAGATTCAACGGTCACCGCGCGGACACAAAACCCAATTTAGCTAAAGCAGTAGCCAGCCACTTTAATGAACATGGTCATATATTTGACAAAGCAAGGCTCTGTAGACTACAAACAAATTTCCGTTCACCTCGCGAAAGGAAATATACGGAATCATACCTCATACAAAAGTTCAATTGCCTACACCCGACGGGAATTAATTTGGCACGTGGCAACTTAGGATCTTTAAAAGCGGTGACTTAAATCTGAAATTCTCATATCCTCAACCAAGACACAAAACACATTATGCCACCAGCTAACCTTAATTCTTAACCTCATCTACTCCTCCATTTCAAAAATTTTTTTTCCTTCCTACTACTCAATTTATTATACTCTTTCATGCTTTTACGTTTATATCAACTGTACGGCCCCCTTTCCCATGTACACTTGCCCCCGCTCGCTTCTGCGCACGTCACCCTCCTATTAGTTATTCCGCTTTCAGTCCCCCCCTCCTCTGTTTTCTTTTTTTGTCTGTTTTTATATGTTTTTTGAAACACCCTCACCAACAAATTCCGAAGTCCCAGACATCAGTATGCCTTTTTCGGCGCCTCTGCCACACAGGGTATCGCAATTTCTGTATAGCGCCGTAACCATGGTGGAAGAATAATCTTCCACCGTGGCCGTAACGGCACCTACGTTGAGCGACTGGGGCTACCGTTCCTTGAAAGACCATGCCACTGCCTTCCAGTTACCCCACCGCAGACTCTTTGTCGCTATCTTAACTACTTCAAAATTACTCGAAACATTGCTGCTATGCTACGCAAATCACTCTTTCAACTCATGTACTTCTTTTTTGGTCTTTCGTGTTACGCACTGACCGCCTGACTGGCTCTTCTAATGCCACAAAAACATGTCATCAATGACACCTCTGAATACTCCCTACCCCTCGCATCCCCAACGCCCTCCCATGCCCCCATTCTTTCTTTTGTTTTTGTTCTTTCTCCTTTTATTATTTTGTCCCTCTTGGCGTCTCCCCGGTTTTTTCTCCTTTTCTTTCTTTCCTTTTCTCCCCACCTGCCCACTCTCCCGCTCTTGTCCCGTCGTCTTGGGAACGACGCTCACAGACATCAGGCGACAGCGCTCATTACCTCTGAAGTCTCTCCCGTTATAACCAAGCACTACCGACAACACCCCCACGTGACGTCACTGCACTAACCCTTTAAAACTAACATGCCGAGGATGACGAGGCCACCTTTGACGAAGATAGGGCCTCCTATTTCAACGTTGGCCAGCCTTTCTGAGGCACCTTATCCCTGTTTGCAAACTTTATGACCGAAGAAAAGGAACGGAACCAATAGCTAACAGTGTTTACCTATTTCACTCGCAGTTAATCTTGCTAGTTAGAAAAACGAAATCCTTAATTGGCTCGTTTCAATGACCCATACGTGAAAAACGCGGCGTCTTGTCAAGTGGTCCAAAAATATTATCATCAGTAATGGCTCATACCACCGTAAAAAAGCAAGGATGCAATGGCTCATACCCCCGTTTTATTGAAATCACTTATACAACACACATAACAGCATACGTTTCAATAAGGAACAAGCTCAAAGCAAGCATTCAAACCATCACTAAAGCACTGCACACTCTCCACGGAAGTACTCTGCGGCCGAGTATGCTCGGCAACCGAGAAAAAAGGTGCATCGTGGGTGGGAGCAAGGAATTCGACCGCGAGTGCTGGTTTCCCCATCTGAGAGGGTGCAACGTAAATTCAAAGGGAAACATCGTTGGCGAGAGTCTGACCCCGCTATACGAGCACGAGAAGCTGCAGCGAAGTGTCGAAGACGAGCTGAAGAAGCCGTGCCACCAAAGCAGACACGCGACCATGCAAGACGGCAACGTAGAGAGGAGGCCGAAGCTCGCAGACAACGGGGTGCCACACGTATACTTCACACTGTGGCTTGTTATGTCTTGCAAGAAGCCTGACCCCTCCGATTGTGTAGCCTAATGCATTACCAAGTGTGTAGCAGGCTTCCACCTTCATGTCTTACAGGAATGTAATATGCTGCCAAACTTTTTATTTTCTTACTCTCTGAACTTGGAATAGTTTATTCTCTTCTGGACGTACATTGAGCTGTCAAAATAGGAGGCCGCTGAGATAGCGTTTTATTGAAACTCGACATAACGGGACTGTCACCTTTCTTTTGCGTGGGCAGCAGTGAATGGTGGATACACGAGGACACATTGGGAGCACTGGTAGGCTTGCGAGCGTAGAGATGAACTTGTTATGGACAAACGTTCAAACTTGCTATATCTATGCCATGAAATATGGCGACAGCTTGAAAACATTCGCACATCTTCTCTCTTATCTATATTGCTCTCCTAAATAGTGACCCAGTTTCCTTGCAGTCACTGAGTGCGTATTGCTTATAACTGAACTCTTTCGAGCGTCTACAAAGCCGACGTTGATACACTATGCCTGAAGCTTTCACCATGTGTCATCAATTCCATACAGTCATGTTTGGTGTGTCATGCCATGTGCCGAGGCAATTCGGATGTCAGCCTCTAATTTCCGGAGGAATAGTAGTGAAAGATATCTAGGAAGAAAAACAAGCTCGAAAGGAACAAGGACGAGACGAGTACACAAGACCTCAATTGCGAACCAAATCACTCAACCATATTTTCTACTAAGCAAACAAATAAAAAAGAAGATATCTAGCTATGCATGTAGGCTCCGTAGGCTTGGCGCGAGATCCGCTTCCGCGCCAGGAACTGGATGTCATCTGTCATCCTTACGAACACAGGTAATAACACTTGGGCCAATAACTCGGTGTGTGCAGAACTGAGGTTACAGAATCTCTCATCACGCTGAGCTCTAGATTGTGAAAGCCATTTCCTGGCATTTTGTTGCATTCGAGATAGCGATAATCATGCCGCGTTTGTGATCAGAAATCTCATCTACAGCACTTTCGAATTTCATGTTTTTTTACTTGTTAGTTGCATTATAGCGTCTCCCAACTAATCACTTCCCATTTGTTTCGTGAGCATGCACTGAGCAGTTTTGCCCCTTGCGATGACTAATCTATCATATCTCTTAATCGACTGGGCGCTACCTGTCTTTTTTAGAGTGCAAGCACTACCTTTGTCAGACAGTAGGTCTAATCGTTATGTTTCAACCGAGCGCCTGGTGTTTAAACACCCTGGATACAGGGTAGCCAGCCAGCGCAGCCTTCTTTAGTTTAGAAAGGTCTTATATGCAAAGCACAAGCTTCTGGTCTTCTCCCTCAGTTTTCCTGAGGAAGGGAGAGTTGTCTGTTCGGGACAGAAAATAGCTTTATAAGCGCTAGAGTTTATGGACAATGAATTGGGACTCGTTTGCAAAGAATAATCAATCCCGAATTATTACATGCGCCACCTATGAAAATCTTCCTTTGCAACATGCAGTCTCTTTCCACGCGTCAAATTTTCCCTGCCACCTCTAAGCGAAGGTCGGAACAATATGATAGTTAGATAAATATTATATGCCGGCAAGACCAGCCGTAATTCGCACAATTTCATTTGCAAAAAACAAAAGAAAATGAAAAAAAAATTTGAAGCGACATTCTAACAATGTGGGCATTGCTGTCCATCTGGCGTGTTCTTTGTGCGCGTACATGTGAAATATGACGGCTTTTGTATTCCTTACTGGATTTCTTTGTAACTTTTATCGGTACTTGGCTCCTGTATGCTGCATGTATCGCATAACTTGATTTAGTGCTGCTTTAGGAGCTGGTGATTATGATGATTTATTCGCATCCGCTCTGAAACGAGGCGGTGACAAATAGTCATCGAGCCTGCTTGAATTAATCATGTTTCATGCTTTAATCACGTGCATGCCTTTAATTCTACCATGTTTTTCTTTATACATTGCCTTAACATTTTTTTCTCTTTCTCAAAAATTCCCTCTCTACCTGTTACCACTACACGTTCCTATAATGAATCCGGTCGTATCAATCTCTTCCCTGCTTTTTTTCCACCAATATTCTAAACATATCTTGCTTATCTCGACAGCTGATCGATTGATGCTTCCTTCCACGTTAAATCTATGCTCTTCTGGAAGGTATACGTTACCTAGAGGTATCACTGGGTGAATGCTTTCGCATTCTATTAGGACGTGCTGAGTGGTCTTCGTATTTTTGCTGCAGCATACAAATGCCTCATCTTGTTGCGAGTATTTGCTCGAAGAGAGAGAGAGAGAGAGAGAGAGAGAGAGAGAATAAACTTTATTGAAAACTGGTCTGGCAGTTTTCCTTCGGGGAGAGACGGATGTGTTTTTTTTCTTTCTGAAACGAGCTCAAGCATCAAATAGTAAGACACTGCCCTCTGTGTTATCCTCCAGATTTTCCTTTCCAGTTTCTCTCTTATCATTGTTGCAAATCTCCATGGTCTGTTTTGTTTCCATTATTTGAGTCCAATTCTCCGTCTGTTTCTCTCACGTTCTTTTTGATAACTACTGGTTATCTATCTACACTTTCAGTGACCCTGTACTTGGTTCCCTACTTTCTTTACCTCTTTCCCCATTCTGTGTCCATGCTTTTCAAGTACAAATACTTGTGCATCTTAGCCGCCCATATATTTTGATTCATGTTGCCGAGTCTTTCTTCCAAACTAAGTTTGCTCTGCGCTTCTCTGACTTCGAAATCTCCTCGACAGCCAGAACACCTCCCAGTGATTGCAGTCTATTATGTCTTGTATCATCGCGCAGTAAAACCTTAAAATGAGCAAATACGAAAAGAAATAAATAAGCGTGATGCAGTGGTTGCGCAGCTAGTTGGAACGTCAATTCTCATCACGAAATGTTCAGGCTTGAAAGTGTCTATTCGACCATAATTTTATATTTAATTGCTAATAATTATCACAACGTGAGGATGATTATCCCGAACATCTATATCGTGGCTGCGGAGGAAACGCACGGTGACACCGCGAGCATAGCTGGAGTGTTCCAATCTTTCGAGTGCCTGTATCACTGTATATGTGCTTGAGCAGTTGGGCGATGGAAACGTTCGATTTTTTTTATTGTTGCGAAAGCCATTATACGAACACTGCCAGCGTATCTCTGTGGCCGCCGGCTCCGTGATGTTCGAAGTAAAGACTAGGTGCAGGGAGAATGAGCGGCAGGCGCATCGTATGCTGCGGGTGCAATGGGAAGCATGCATGCCAGGGTAAGCCCGGCAGGATTGTGGTTAGATAGACGCCACCTTTTCAAGCGCCAATTTTGGAAGTCACGTGATCGAGCTCATGGAAGGGGCAGAGAGTGAGCGACTAGCCCAGTCGTGGTTGTGCATTGCTGTCTGCGCGCATTATGATGGAGGTCGACTGCAGGGAGTGCCAAAAAGGGAGAGCCTACATATGCATTGTGGTTTTTAAAGTCTTTGGTTATTCCTTCTAACTTGATAAAAAATTGCGTATAACGGGATTTTGTTGCTTCATACGATTTATTTTCTCGCGCGCCTATAGTATTGACTGTCGAGTAATGTGGGTTTTATAGACGCGGCACAGCTGAAATTGTTAAGAGAGGGGAAGTACGAAGCGTTCGCTTCGTTCAAGCATGCCCACGCGCTGCCTGCTGTAGGTGCTGCAGATGCCCTCCAGGTACCCGCTGCAGGTGCTGTTCAGCACACTAGCGTCGTGACAGTGAGTGTTCGAGGCCATCGAGTAGGATCTGTTCATGTTTGTCTTTGAGCGCTTGATAACATGCATGTTTAATTAGTTAACAAGCGTTTGCTGAAACTTATACAAGCTATAAAATTACGCATCTTACTTCGTGTAATTATTTAATACATTGGCATCCCTATCTATGCTTCGCCTTTCATGCGAGACTCCATGTTCTTTATCTAGCTCTTACGGAAATTTTGGCTTTCCTAGACAAGGTACCGTTGCACGGTGGAACTCAAGAACTCAAGCGGCAATGCTTGTAATACATGGTATATCAGAAAGGTTAGCTAAAGTCATGGGCCACGTCCCGCAGCAAATAAGTTTCAAGTGTGGTAACTATATGGTGGAAGAAAGCCAAGCAGGCGAAGTGATATTTGACGATGGAAACCTCTGTGGGAAATATACAGGAGAGCATGGGAGAAGGCGCTTCGCCAAAGGGGCTTACTTTGTCAAAAGAGGTTTGACAAATACGACCACTCTATAGTCGAAACGTTATCACGGTAGGCCCTCGTCACAAGCGTTATCCCAGTCGATGTTTGTTTCTGTCACACTTTATATCAATATGTATAGCGAGGTACAACTTCCGTCTTCATTTTTTTATTGACTAAACACACATTAAGAGTGTTTTAGGATAACATTTGGCAGGCAAACACCATAAACAGTGTAAATCGCCATTCCAGGCATGCGAAAAATATTGATTTACCCGTTCATCAATTGCACTCACGATAATATAATGCAGAATGTATGGTCATAATGCACAAAAGTTCTACAACGGCCTATTCTAGGCCGTCAGAAAGTGAAATTATTGCGGGGAAAATCATTTTTTTTACTTCTGAGTTAGGTTTGCAGTATCAATCAGTGTATATTTGCGCGCGTTAGCAATGTAAAATACTGCAATTCATTCACTCACTTCTGCAGCTGTTATATGTGTGAGTGTGGATGTGTGATAAAACCTTTAATTTCACGTAAAAGGAAGTAGAGAAGCGGGCAACATGTTTCCAAACATTCCATCTCAAACATTAGGCAAGGCTACGAAACGTTAACTTGTAGGTGGAAAACATGAACAGGCGGTAAGATTTCCTGCAGAGAAACGATTTTTCTGCTAACACGGCGCGAACAGTAGAATGGTGGAATTATTCCTGGTGCTGGCTACTGACATAACGTAGCCAGGAAACATACTGCTTATATAGCACGTCTGCATGGGACTGGTGCAGAATTGCGAAGCATACGAGGAAAAGAGAGTTCTGCCGGAAGCTTGCACGAAAGTGCTAACATGCGACAAATGGCGTACTTTCGAATTGCGATCACGTACTAGACGGTAGCGCTTGCGGAATAACGGTCGGTCGGTCGGTCGGTCGGTCGGTCGGTCGGTCGGTCGGTCGGTCGGTCGGTCACCAACCACCAAAGTACCTTGAAAAAACGGCGTTGCTATGGCGCAACAAAGAACGCTCGTTCCTAAGATGCGTTTAGAGAAGTTGTGTTGAGCAGAGGAGGATTCTTCATCAATGTCGAATAAAACTTTTAATGGCGGAAAGCTAGGAAGGTTGTTTCTATTAACTAAACTAAGCTTAAAGAATACGTGGCGCGTCATAAAAAGGGTGATGTCAATGACGTGAGCTGGGCAAGCGCCTTGAGAAAGTCAAATGTCCGCATGGTGAAGCGCTAGGTAGTTATTTTAGAGATACTAATGATCTAACATTTACTGAAGAAACCTTTATTTCAAAGGCGGCGGAGTGCTTTAGGAAGAACACCTTTAAATTGCTCGCTATGTTCGCTATAAGTTTCTCTTAGCGTGTCTTGGGGGGTTGCTCTTTTTGAGACGTCAACGAAGCCAGCAATATATTAAATGGCACGTGCTCATGCACTTGCACCGAAGTTCTTTCAACACCGAAAGCATGGTGCAAGACATTGTCAGCTCATGGAACACAGAAACGCCGACCAATTGGTATGATTAATTACCAAGATGTAAGCTTTCGTGAGTGACATTAATAAGCGATAGTTCGGCTTTGAAGGCCGCTGGCGCGCACTCATATGCCCTTTTATGACCGCTTAACTTTTTTACCTTCAAAAATTTTTAAAAAGTTTCGTCTACTTTAACGTTTCGAAAATATTAAATGAGTTATTCGTTAACCCTCTATTGCATGAATCATAAAAAAAGTCATATTAAAATTTTTTTTCAACTTCTGTTACTGATTGAATGAACGAACACATATACAAAAAAGTTTCAGGGTTATAACGACTGTATTAATAAAGATACAGCTTTGTGCCAAATATGGCACACCATGAAGATGGCCGAGCGCTCTTGTTGCCATGGGCGAAAAACATAGTTTCATGGACGGTGGTCTTTTTAGCGCGATATGTGTAATGAAATGAAACAGTTGTTTGCTGCGTTCAGGCACAGATTAATGTTGCCCATCCTGCATCTTACCGACGACTTCTCTGTGCAAGATGGCGGCTTATATCTTTGTCTCTCATTATAACATTCTGGCCAGTGGCCGACTTGGTCAGATCGGATGCCTGTGGGTGGCATTGCGGCAGCTGGTCACCATGCTTTTTTGCCTTGAACTAGGAATTCGATGTTTTGACTACAAGTCCTTCCTGGTCGCTTGTTGGGTAGACACTTGTTATGCGAGATAAGGCATTCTACAATTTCTGTTTTGAATTGAGCCAGTGGTAGTACTTATTTCTTCCCAAGCTGCTCCTGCAATCCTCCTGTACAATAGCAATGCTGCTACTACCGATAAGTCTAGCATATGCCTAAAAGTTTGAAAGTGCCACTTCGACCTGATATGTATGCGGTAAAGTCTAAGCAGTGAGTTCAGCAGGTCGACCCTGCCCATGTGTCTGTTGTAGACCTTCCCTACGCTGGGGCAATCAATTTCGCGAAACTCCTTGGCGGAGGTAAACCAGCGCTTAGTCTTTTTGGACTGGATCTCTCCCAACAAAGCTCGACAGAAATATGACGGCGCGGTCATCGTACCAACGTGCACACGATAACTCCATGTCATCTATCATGCTTGTGAGTTACTCTGAAGCACCACGTCCTTTACATTTCAGTTCCTTCTCGCTTTTCAGGTGACAGTTTGGTAGACGATTCGCCCTCACCTTACCTTTCCGAGCGACAAAATTCCATCTTGTGATAGGGTGACCTGCAGCTTCGGGCTATTGAGCAGATGGCAGCACGTTAGCATTTTTTGTCTTTCAAGTTCATACTGTGCCAAATATGGCACACACCGGTTTCGGCTTCTCTTCTGTAGTTGCGGGATGAAATTGACAAAACTAATAACGGGCTTGAATTGATGAGACCATACGATATGCCAAAATAATTTTTCTATGTTTTTGCGGTAAAAATGTTCAGAGAAAACAAAATACCAATTGCTCGTGTTTGCCCCCTGAGAGTTTCACGTGACTTCCCAAAAATCAACTTCACCTCTGTTTTGCGTATAGCTCAAGAGATGGCAGCACTTGCCCATAATAAGTGCGCGTAACTGTGAGAATTACTCTCACGGTATCACATTCTCAACTGGGCATCTCACACGAAAAAAAATGGTAACCGGTACGTGCCAAATATGGGACGCCATGCAATAGAGGGTTAACATTATAGGTCCCGCCTTGAGCGTTTCCGCTTGCGAGAGCACGCAATGCGCGTACATAGAAAGCAAGACATATGCTTTGAGAGAGGGCGAGTTGATGATGCTTGTGGTACTGAGAGACGCTTCGTTCTGGCTGCGTCACTTGCCTTCTGATATTCATTGTGCGTGTGTGCGCACAATGAATATTGTGCGCACACACGCACAATATGCTGCGATGTTACTCAGAGTGAATTAATATAGTGGGTGTGGCAGTTGAAAAGTTACAAGAGCCTGCCAGCATGCTCAAAAATGCCGCAGACATACAGACCCCAAATTTTAATCAATCCAAAAAGTTAGTTTCGTTGTCATTGTCGTGTAATAACTCACTAAAAAAAGTGATTTGGGAAGAAAGTTTGAGGGTTTAGGGCAATGCGGGATAAAGCTATATGGTATATGTATAGTCGAGAGGTAGTGAATCGATGCGGAAAACTCTGAGCAGAACCCCACTGGCAGTACTGTTCAATACGAAAATCTACAAAGAGTTTCTAATCAGGCGAAGTGTTTAGCTCTAAGCGCTCACTCGCTTGACTGTTTCTTTAAATGTTAACAGAATGAGAATCTTGCGGAAGTTACGCGTCCTTCCAAAGGAAATAAGTAATGGGATCACATAAAGGAATGGAGTGTTCCCGTGCCTGCTTCCTAAAGCTAGAAGGAAAGATGGGAAATAACAAGATGCAGAGGCTGGGACTACTGTTGCACATTGTAACACGAACAGAGCGAGACTTGTCAACAATGCGAAGTCAAAGTGTCATCCTATTCCTACCAGCGTCACTCCCGAAAGCTTTAGATCGAAAGTAATTGGGGGATGCACTGGTGTTAGCATTCTAGAGAGCGACCTCCAAGAATGAAAGAGAAGTCGAACGTATGGCTCTGCCTAGCAACAGCGAAGACGAGACACTGGTGGCAGGTGTTCCGTTCAGTTGCAGGTCTCTTTGGTGGAAACTTGGGCAACAAAAACGAAAATCACTCCGGCAGTGAGTTTTAGAGAGATAGAGGTAGAGAGAGAGAGGGAGAGAGAGAGAGAGAGAGAGAGAGAGAGAGAGAGAGAGAGAGAGAGAGAGAGAGAGAGAGGGAAATAGAAGACAGGAAAGGCAGGGAGGTTAACCAGACGCACGTGCGGTTAGGGGGTATGTAAATGAAGACAGAAAGGAGAGAGAGGGAGAGAGAGCACCGTTTCGCGCACAGTTGAAGGTTCGCACTGAGTCTACATACGGTTCCTAAGACCTGTGAGTTTTAGAAGTTTTATCATCCAGCGGGGAGCGTTGTCTTGCAAGCAAAGGCGGAAGTAAGCCGATATTGCTGAGGCTGTTATTTCGTTTCCCCGGTGTGCACATGCATTGCCGTCATACAGCTTTTGAGGAATATTAGGCAGTGTTTTGTTGTGCTTCTTCTTTGGTATAGGAGGGTTTCGTCGCAACAGAGAGTTTCATTTTAGAACTCTGGCATGTCCAATGTTTACGAAACAAGAGAAAAGAAATTGCATGGAAGAGCGCCATACTCTGTGATCAAAGCCAAGGAAAAGCATTCCGATATCGCAATTGCTCTAATGCTGTAGCCCAGGCGTAGTGCAAATATAAGACTTCGAATTTTCTATAGTTTACCAGCTGTCTGTGCTATGACGTTAGTACAGTTGTGTTAGAATAGACCAGTTGCGTTAGTGAAGCTTACACGCTGCACGCGCCTTCTATGTTCCTTTCTCTAACGACTGGTAGCATTTGCGCAAGAGAGACTTTCTTCGTGCTCTGTCTGTGTGTTTTCCGCTTGCCGTCTCGAGCCACTAATACCAGTTCTTATATTTGAACCAGCTGTGCTCGAAAAATTTTCTGACTTATACGTCTGTCGTCTCGAGGTAGCCATGTTGATCCACGAGTGGAGTGCACGAGGGGTTACGCGTTAGTGCATGCTCATCTGTAAGGGTAGTGATGTGCTTCGGCCTGATGCGCGGCTGTTTGTATAGGGAGGTGTGGAGTGGTTTGTTTCTGCGTGTTCTTCCTTTTGAGTTTCATACAATTGATGCTTAGGTCGAATGTTCAGATGGTATATCACCTGTCATTTGCAATTTGAAAGTCTTTCTAATATGAATATTTAAGAGGTGTCGGTCAAGCAATAACTCCCACCAAAATTTTATAAAGCATTAGTAGCATTAGGAATGCAGTCCTTTTGAGATTTCATAAATAAACGCAACATAACTTGATGACACTACTTCTTATGAAGGCGACTTTTCTATTATCAATTGTTAATTAGTGTGAAATACAGCTGTGAGAAAATGCTAAAGAGAAAAGGAGGTGTATCAAAGCACTGTCCATAGGAATGGGGCTCACACCTTAGCCTTACAGAAAGCTTTTGGGCGGCATTCATGCTAATGGAAGAACGAGAGCTGGCGCACGTTTCGTTTATGCAACGACATGGCGTGAATCTTCGAATGATTGCACACCGTAAGCATTGCTCAAACATGGTATTTTTCTGCCGGCTACGGTGGGGCTGCATTTCAATCAGGGACGGAATGCGACAGCACCCGTGTACCGTACATTCGATAAATGTCAAGTAACCCCAGGCGGTCAAAATTAACTTGAAGGCACCCACTGCAGCGTTCATGAAAGCAATGTCTTGGTTTTGGCACGTTGAACCCCATAATTTAATTTAATCGACTGCCGCTGTCTTTTTACATACTTAGTGCAGCCATGCTTTCACAGAGAAAACAATATACGAGGGACGTATTTTTAACAATTCAGTGCCACTAAATATCCTGGGGCGATCACCATCAATAACATATTCATCTGACGAATATTCAAACATAGCTTCGAACTAATGATCTTAGCGAACACACTTTAGGGGCCCGTCAATATGTCTGCGCAATACAAACAGATAAGTGCGGTGCCTAGATCACGCGCTGATGATCGTGTCCGCAAAGTATCAAACCACTGCACGGCGCAATAGAGCAGCTTAAACACGAGACGAACGCTCAGGTGCCCTTCCTCTCGAGGGAGCCCCTCGAAGTGCTCTAACGTACAGTCATAAAAGCCTCTACGTTAGACGCAGTCCCTGTAATGTCACCGGTTATGGCGCATGACTTCAGAAAATCATACGTTTAAGGAAATAGAGTTTCTCAATATAACACCTAGAGGGAAATCTGGCACCGCCGTCTATAGGAGTTTCTTAAGGGTCGTCGTGCTGTGATGGGAATGACGGTATATGTGCCTGCAAGGCTTGTGTTGGCTGGTGCTGTAAGAGGCTTCGTCTAAAAGTTGGGTATGGCTACATAAATAACGCGTTCTTAAAGTAAAATCTTCATAAAATGTTTCTATTCACGCATATTACATCTTTACTCACCTACAATGCATAACCAAGCGAAGGAAAGCAAGAATAGACGTCAAACTGTTTCAAAGCAATCGCGAATATTGTCGTCTGTCCTCCAACTTTAGCGGCCCGCTGATACTTTTTACTTATCATATAATTGTACATGCAATAACAAGTTCTCATAGTTAAACAAAACATGTTTTTCTGTAATAATAAAGTTAAAGCAGCTTTTTACGTGCTATTTTAGTAGAAAATGAATCACTTTGACAGACGGAACGGTTCTTACCAGCCGCGCCTTCAACGTGTCCTGGATCTCCGAGAACGATGCCAATCCGAAGCCACAATATACCGGCATTCCATCGCCATTGCCCATGCATACCACAGCGCAGCAGCGCCAGATTTCCCTCTAGATAATATAGTGAGAAACTGTCTTTAAGGATATGTAAAACCAGCAGAGTGTAAATGTGCCGAGGTGCGAAAAACAGATAGATGGAATGCATGGCGCCAATACGATGCAGTCTCTCGGCTGTGGTATGACAGGAAGCAGGAAAGGAATCGCATTTGTGGACTCTAGTCGAGGCAAAATGAGATCTAGTTTCTTTGTTGGCAGCCAAGCTTGCCTCCTGGCAGCATGGCGAATCACCACTTAATTGTTCCTATCTCCTGTAATAATGAACTGATCTGAAAAATAATTCCGCCTAAATGCTCCCTAGAAGGCCTTCGACAAGTTCTGTTCTAGAATTAATACTTCCGATCGTACCTGGTGAGAGGCCCTATAATTTCGGATTCATGGCCATGGATATAACTAACAAGAAGCGGGGAGAGATAAGGGCGAGTGAGGGTTAAAGAAAATAAAATTTTGGGGTTTTACGTACCAAAACCACTTTCTGCTTATGAGACACGCCGTAGTGGAAGACTCCGCAAATTTCGACCACCTGGGGTTTTTTAACGTGCACCTAATTCTAAGCACACAGATGTTTTCGCAGTTCGCCCCCATCGAAATGCGGCCACCGTGGCCGGGATTCAATCCCACGACCTCGTGCTCAGCAGCCCAACACCACAGCCACTGAGCAACCACGGCAGGTGCGAATGAGGGTGGTTCGTGAACAAAGAAACTTTCGATTTAAACGTACCTTGGAGGCCCCTGCGTTCAGAAATGACTTTTCTTGCTGAGAAAACTACAGAAAACCATATAGGTACCCAATGCCCCCTGTGCAAAGTTGAATGTAGTTCTTCTGGATGTAAAGTAATCTAATAATGACGGACTAAGCTTCCGCATGCTGTGTCACAGATTGCATTATACAGTTGCAATACATATGTTATAGAGAGCGTTTTCGTGGTGATACCGTGGGTCTCGCCATATTTTATCACGTAGTGGTGCGTGCATTGGTCGCTTCAGCTGCCTCCATTGCCCGCGTGATTACAATGGATGTGCATGAGAAACTTCTTACGCCGGTGAGCTGCGCTACTCCGATACTGTGTAACGAGCGGTACTCAGTCTTGCCGACGTTACCGGGTTGAAATCCTTTCTTTAGAGGTTACCCATACAACGCTGGTGATGAGTGAATTTTTTCATCCTCGAGAAAAGCCGTGCATGGTGGAAGGCCGACAACACAAGCAGGCCATATGTAGCAGAGGTCCGTGGACTTGGTCACACAGATTCATTTTATTTATTATTATGCCATTCCCTATTTTTTGCAGCCAACTGCTGCACACGCCTTCCCTATACCGCTCAACATTTCGCAGCGCGCATTAAACACAGTGCGTTAGCGAAGACCCAGTTGCATTTCCGACAGCTTATCGCTCGGTAGCAAGACAGTAGCGGTAATGGTTTCGCATTTGTGCGCTTTGGCTATGGCAACGTACGGCGCGCCGCTGAAAGCGCCACCTCGTCCCTCAAGATGAAACTGGTCTGCGAAAAGGGTCGATAATTACTGTAGATATCTGTAAAATATTCAAGAACAAAAAATTTTTTTTCAAGTTTCTTAGTTTTAGTATATTGCGGATTTTCTTGACATTACAGGCACTCGTGACACTACATTGTTTCACAGTTGCTATAACAACCGCTACTTCTACGGGTCTTCTTATAATTGCACTGGGCTTCGTGTTGTACTTGCAAAGTAAGCTCCCAAGTTCGCTTGCCCGAATGAACGTGTGCTGTTGACAGGCTTTTTATTGGACGTTGGTGTGGGAGTTGAGATGTTCACGCCAGCTGTATGACAGCTGAGATGTCGACGCGTTCGTCAGGCACTGCAAGGACGGCAGAGCAGCGACACGACCTGCAAGCTCACGGGTAAGCGACGGCCATCATAGCAGCGCTTTGCCGGAGCACAACGCAGACAAGCAACGGGCGTTGAATGCATAGTGTACGGGGAAACACCTAGGGCCGTACGCTCATGTCGGTTACATTCGTGAATTTCGCAATTATTGTACGTTTGTTGTCGATACCAGTGAAAGGTGATGTGACGCAAGCACTGTCGCCCATCTTGTCAACGTAATTTTCATGGCGGTTAGTTGGCGATCGCATTGACAGGGCAAACATCGCTCCAGCCAGGAAGCATAGATCTGGACGTGACGTCATGCGAGAGTACCCCGAAAGTGATTGATTGAGAATTTATGTAGTCTTGGAGTTTTACCTATGAAAGAAGTGTCGACATAAACAAGGCACAATGCACTCGGCCTTGAGCAAACTCAGCTATTCACCAACGTCGTCACCGTCGTCGCTAGATGCAAGTCACCTCTGATGACACATCGTTTCGATGACGTATGTTCAAAAACAATGTCAGAGTGCGCACACGAGATGTGGTAACTTGGAGTTTCCTTTTTCTTTCTTTGGATGTGACACGTCTTAAACAAGCGCCGTTGCTGAGTGCAACGGCCCTTGGCGACAGCGCGAATGAATTTTATGGCAGGTGACAGCGTGCTATAGAGTGGCCTGCTGCAGCATCGCTCAAAAAGCGCAAATACGCACTATAGCCTTATCTTTCATCTAAAGGCTGAAGTAGCGGGAATGGGAAGGGTAAAAGCTTTGTATCGACAGGAGATGCACGCTCTTTACCTGTTCGCCGGCGCGTCCGCCCTCCAGTGGAATCGTGGGCACGTGCCGACCTCCTGTTGCAAGCAGGAGAGGCTTGTGATGGAACCGTGCAGCCAAGCTGTCTCCGAAAAAGGCAGAAGCGTGTCTAGAGAAGAAGAAGAAACGAAGAGTGAAAGGCCGTGCCTGGTTGGCTACCCTACACTTGGGGGGGGGGGAAGTGGAAGAATAGTCAAGGAAAGAAAAGAAAAATAATAGCCAGTCTTTCACTGTCAGTCGCAGAGGAACCTCCACTGCCACAAGCGTTCATACAATCCATTAATGTAGATATTTGGGCTTGTTGGTGTAACCTTTTGCAGTTTTTCCTGCAGCGCAAATAGCACAAGGACGTAAAAGAAAAATCGAGACACATACAGCACCTACGTGTATCTGTTTCTCCTCTACGTCATTGTGCTATTTGAGCGTACAATCCAGTATCCTACAGGAAGTGCAGAATGGATTTTATCTTTTTGCATGCAAGAATGCATAGGCAATAGTCCAAGGATATTTTCTTCCGATAGTGCTCTATTATCTAGCAGGTTGAGTTTAGCTTATAGAGTATATCGCTGAGTTCTAAAGGATAGGCAGTGACACAGAATGCGCTCTAGAATCTTATCGCACCCGCGCAAGTTGCACGCTGCACTGTTAGCCATCCCTGTTAGGAATCAACAGGTGTCGGTAAATGCGACGCCTAGAAAATCAATTTGAGGCTTTAGGGCTATCGCCTAAAGAAGTTCTACCCTTCGACGCATGCAATCTAGTGCGCGCGCTCGCTGCCATTATGAGGAGCGCGGACAATGGATTCATACAATTTTTTTGCTTTCAGTGAAGTTTATCGAGATTATCGTGGGTCATTGGGGGGAGGGGGGAGGGGACTTGTATACTGTGAAATCCAGTCATTTGAGATTAATAACATTGTGTGGAAATAATTGCGCAACAACCTTTTGTGGGTCAGATTGGCCTCTTGATGTCAGTGTATTGGCACATAGAACCACAGAGTTTAATTTTGAGTTCGTTTCCTGCTTTCGCTAAGCGAGGTGGCAGACGCGTACTTCCCTTTTGTTCCCACAGAGCAGGTCGTTTGAATTGGTGCGCCGTGATGCTCAAGTATACAACAACACACCGTCCCTCTCTAAATTGCACTGATAAAATGATTATACCATTGGATGCGCTGCGCTTTAAGGACGTATACGAAAGCAAAATACAGTCTGAGAACTAATCCCAAGTTCCAAGAAGGACATAATTTTGAGTCACTTGGCGTAATGAAACACGTACAGAAACACCATTCCCGAAACTGTACTTCATTGTGAGCGAGCTTGTCTGCCAGTATATTTGCTGCAGAAGTTAGGATAAAAAGGGTTTGTAACAAAGCAATAAGTTGGCAGAAGTTCTCGTGCATAGCACCGGTCTTGACTTGCGACTGTATCGATCTGAGCTGCAGTGAATTAGTTTTCTGATTATGTTTCTGGTCGCATCGGTATTATGTAGGCGGGCACTAAATTCCAAAGATTCAGGGCTGTGAAAAGTCTGCCTGATATCTTTTACGAGCTTTTAAATATATGTAAAGGCTATGCCTTCGACATTTTTGAACAGGGCATGTTCACTGTTATTTCTTTTTTTTATGCTGTCAATGGACGTGCTTCATTACTTTTAAATTTCCGGTCTATGTCTTTATGTAAATCCCGCTACTTCTGTACCCCTGCATATTGTTATATATTTACTCACAGTAACTAAAACTGGAGCACAGTGTCATGAAAAAGATTTTCATTGCTAAAGTATATATATATATATATATATATATATATATATATATATATATATATATATATATATATATATATATATATATATATATATATATATATATATACACACAGTATGTCCTAACCATCATGCACCTAGATTTAAATATATGCATATGCTACATAGCTGGACAGAACCAAGGAAATGTTGTTTGCCGTCGTTTCGAGATACTCAGGTTGTTAAGTCGAAAGCCATAAGTGCCTCATGGGTGAAAAAATTTGTTGTCCCTTGTTATCGAAAAATTGCCCGTCCCACGATATGGCACGAAAATTCAATGGCAGCAAAATTGATGGTGTCACCCACGATCATTGGTGGGACTCGAACCCACGACTGTTGCTGGGTGTCTAACCCGCGATCTTTAATGTTCCTTAAGTCCAAGTTAATGAAGGCATTCGAACCTACGACCATTGCTGGGAGTATAAAACATGACATTTAGTGTTAAGTCAAGGCTAATTAAGGCACTTGTGCCCACGACCTTTGCTAGGAGCTTACCCACGACCTTTAGTGTTAATTTGGTCAAAGTTAATTAAGGCGCTCGAGCCCACCCTTACAAAACTTTTCATAGAAAGTCTATAAGACATTTTTCTATGAAGTCTATAAACTGTCTATAGACTTATGGCCATACACTTTTTACAGACTAGTCTAAAAAGTGTTAGTTTATAGACTTCCGTAAGAATGTCTATAGACAGTCTATAGACTTATGGCTATACACTTTTTATAGACTAGTCTATAAAAAATCTGAGTCTATACACTGTCTATAGACTGTCTAGAGATTAATGAAAATGCATGTTTGTAGACAATAGTGTGCAGAATGTCTAAAGACAAGTGTATAGGCTGATAGTTCTACTTCCGTAGATTGAAGTCAATAGAATGTCTATAGACAAATGTCCATAGACTAGTTATAGACTACTACTATAGACCAGTCTATAGACAGTCTATAGACTTATGACCATACACTTTTATAGACTAGTCTATAAAAAGTCTAGTTATAGACTATAAAAAGACTAGTTTATAGACTAGTCTATAAAAAGTATATTGACTGTCTATAGATTAATGAAAATTCACGTATGTAGACAAATGTCCGCAGAATGTTTATAGACAAAAGTGTATAGGGTTAAACAATTTTATTTTTGTAGACAGAAGTCTATTGTATGTCTATGGACAAATGTCTCTAGTCCATCTATAGACATTTGTCTATAGACATTTCATAGATTTCAGTCTACAAAAGTAAAACTATATATACAGTTCTACTTTCGTAAGACTGAAGTCTATAAAATGTCTATAGATAGTCTATAGACATTCCATAGACTTCAGCCTACAAAGAATAGAACCATATACAGTTCTACTTTTGTAGACTGAAGTCTATAAAATGTCTATAAGCATATGTATATAGACTACCTATAGAATGCTCGGAGCGCGCGCGCCAGGGCGCGCGTGCTCCGAGTAGTCTGCGCCTTTTTTCTTTTTTTGGTTTCTTTGTGTCTCTCTCTGCGCGCCATGCACGCCGGAACGGGTTCCTTTTCTTTTCCATTTTTCATCTTTTTTTCATGAACGAAGGAAATGCGCTGGCAGATTGTATTACAAATGCTGTGGGCTATTGTACGAGACTGGAACGCGCACATGGATGAATGCGCTGTTTGTAAAACCCGTAACAGGGCCCTTCAGGCGCTTGCATTATCGCCAGCGACCATGAGTAATACAGCGCTATTGTAGCATATCTTCCAGCGTACCGCCAAATGTGATGCCCGCACGTATGTTAGTGCAAATTTTCCGTTCGAATTATAGGTCAAAGCAATCAGTACATCAATGAGGTACTCATATGCGTGGCCGCGCAGGCATACCGCCTGCGAAATACCGGGTGGGCTCAGAGAATTTGGCACATATTTTAAGTGAATGAGATACTTTCATGAGTTTATAACGCAGGATATCAGTCAAAGAAAAAATTACCGACGATTACGTTACTTCCTAATGCGAAATTTGAGCGCAGCAAATAAGCTGTTTCACCTTTTGGATAGATTGAGGCAAAGAAATCGAGCAACACATGTATGCGCTATCACATAATTTTTTTTTATTTTTCACACGTATTCCTTTAACAAAGACTCCACTAACAGTTCTTGACAGTCATGAAGGAAGCTTTGTGGTCGGAGAAATAGACTGATATATGTTCGACTTGGTACACCAATGCTTGATTCTCAAAGACGAGATCTATACAAGTGCCTCGCGAGGTTGTCACAGCCGTGGGGGAAGCAGAGGCTAAGCGCCGCCGCCGAGAAGACCCTGCCGTTCGCGCCGCCGAAGCGGAGGCTCATCGCCGCCGTCGAGAGCAACCAGCAGTAAGCGAGGCTGAAGCAGAAGCTCATCGCCGCCGCCGAGAAGACCCTGCAGTTCGCGCCGCCGAAGCGGAGGCTCATCGCCGCCGTCGAGAGCAACCAGCAGTAAGCGGAAGCGGAGGGGGGCGGCGTGTACACCCAGCGGCAAACGATGGGGGCAGAAGCGCGCGCAGCAAGCGGACAACACGATAAAGGGAGGAGGGAAGAGATAGCAGCGACTGACTGATGCCGCTGACGGCGATAGTGAGTCAACCCCAGCTATCCGCCACACAAGAACAGGGGGGGGGACCCTTTCCTCCTCTTTCTGCATGGCGGCGACGGTGTTCTATGCAGTCACGTTATCTTGACTCTCTAGCGGCGTCAGCGGCATCCAGCGGTATCAGTCGGTCGCTGCTAGCGCTGGGGGGATGAAAGGGGGGCGGAGCTGGTTACGAGGCCGACGACGACGCCGACGACGACGACGACGCGAAACCCAGGAACGGACGCCAAAGAGCTGCGCTCTAAAACCGCCCGGTGTTAGTGATGCAGCCGAGATATGAAGACAATGTGAAAAGTATCTGAGAATCGGACGACACACAAAGCGCACACCACATGCGCGACATCGGTTCATCGCATACTCGCAAAGTCGGCGTTGTCAGCTGCAAACATTACGAGTCTCTGTGCTGTTTGCTTGATCCCTGTTTGAATCCGCTTGAAGCTAAAGTTGACGTTCATAACACCCGTTATCACAATGGGATCGGCATTTTGCTTTCTTTATTCTACTGCCGCAAAAGTCGTGCTATGACAACTGTGAAGACTGTCTTGGGGTTTCCGAGAGCGACTACGTAGATTATATCATGTGGTCAACAAATGCGGAGGTATACACTATGTGTATACTAAAGTCTACAAATAGGCTCTGCAGCAATCTGAGCAGTATACAACTTGAGTAGCTTATATCAAACGCAGCTCTGTATTATTGTTTGTTTGTTTGTTTATTTATACTGTCAGTCCAAGGATGGACCATTACAGGAGTGGATAGAAATACAACAACACATACACAAAATATCGGTACATGTTGAACAATGAACAATGCAATAGCAGTATCTGTAAAAAGTGACATGCAGTGATCAAAGACAAAACACTCGTAATATGCGCATCAGAAACAAATGCTATGATGCAGTCATATCCGGAAAAATAAGATTCTCTAAACCAGCAGTAAAAGCACTGACAGAGGAACATGTGACAAGTGGATTGGGTAATTCGTTCCATTCCTTGATCGCCCTAGGAAAGAAACTATACTTGAATATATCATTCCGTGTAACTGGCGGGTGTATGTATAAACTGTGCTTGTGTCTGGAGCGTTGATCTGGTGAAATTATACAGAAATCAGTGAAATTAAGTTTAACCTGGTTATGAACAATTAGGTAGAAAAATTTCAGCCGGTCAAACTTAGTCCTTAGTTCTAAAGCGGAGAGGTTTGCGCGTCTGCATAGTTCAGTAGGAGAGTGCACGCGCTGATACTTATTAAATATGAACCTGGAGGCGAGTCGTTGAACTCTGTCCAATTTATGACGGTTGGTTACAGTGTGTGGGTCCCATACAATGTTAGCGTATTCAATAATTGGCCTTACTAATACCTTATATGCCAAGCTTTTCACTTCAGGAGTTGCGCTGTACAGTCTTCGCCTGAGACCCCATAAGACTTTATTTGCTCTGCTACACACCTGATTGATATGCGCATTCCATCTCAAATCTTGAGTAAATATTAGTCCTAGATATTTATATTCTGTTACTCTTTTTAGTTCCTGTGGACCTATGCTGTATTTGTACCGCAAAGGCACCGTCTTTCTTGTTATGGTCATACAAACTGATTTTACTGGGTTCAGTGACATTTGCCATTCATTACACCATTTTAATATTCTTTGTAAATTGTTGTTAAGTTCTAACTGGTCACTTAAAGATCCGATCCTATTGTAAATGACGCAGTCGTCTGCAAACAACCTTAGTGGAACAGTTATATCGGAAGGCAAATCATTAATAAATATAAGAAATAAAAGGGGACCCAGGACACTGCCTTGGGGTACTCCAGACAAAACTGGTTTGGGCATGGATTTAATTTTGTTTATTTCAACATACTGCTCACGAGACTGAAGGTAGGATTTAAGCCACTTAGTAATATTTGGATTTCTAAATATTTCATTCGTTTTTAGGAGAAGTTTAGGATGCGATACTTTGTCGAACGCTTTGGCGAAGTCTAAAAAAATTAGGCCGACCTGTCCTCGGCAATTTAAAGTTTGTGAAAGATCGTGAACGGTTTGAACAAGCTGCGTTATTGTAGACAACCTCTTGCGAAAGCCATGTTGTGCTGGTGATAATAACTCGTAAGCTTCCAGGTAATTTGACAGATGTTTATAAACTATATGCTCAAGTAGCTTGGAGCAGGTACTCGTAAGAGAAATAGGCCTGTAGTTTCCTACCTCAGATGTGCTCCCACTTTTGTGAACTGGAATTATTTTAGCTTGCTTCCAGGCTGTAGGAAATGTTCCCTGGGTGAGCGAAGATTGAAAGACTATGGTAAGATATTTAGCAACCCATGGAGCATATCTACCTAGGAACTCATTCGGGATGCCATCGGGGCCGGGGAATTTCTTAATGTTAATGCTGAGAAGAAGGTTCAGGACTCCTGCCTCGTTGATGAGAAGGTCAGATGCTGAAGGGTGGTCAGAGGTGTCACGAAAGTACGGAAGTGTGCCATCATCACTGGTGAACACGGAGGAAAAAAAGGAATTGAAATTTTCTGTGCGTTCTTGGTTAATCATTTCATCCTCGTCTTTGCGTTGTTTTTTAAAAGGGTTCACATATCTCCAAAATTTACTAGGTGCGTTATGAAGGAAATTTTTCAGTGTTACATTGAAGAATCTCTCCTTGGATTCCTTGATCAGACGGTTTAAGTCGAGCGTCATGTTATGAAGCAAAGTCTTGTTTTGGGCGCTAGGATCTCGAGAACAAGCTTTTCGTTTCCTTTTTATCCTCCGTTTGACATGTATGATTTCCCTTGTAATCCATGGGTTATTTCGTTTACATTTTTTGACGCTTATAGGGATAAATCGCGTAATGCAATGCATCGTAACCTTGGAAAAAAAGTCCCAGAGATCGTCAGTGCCACCATTGGATTCATAAACAGACACAAAGTTATCAAACGACCTTTCAAGGTAATCCAAGATGCTAACATCATCAGCAGCTTGAAAGTTTAGATATTGGATGCTTGAATCCTGGTGCAAAGGGTACGATGACATGTTCATGGACAGAATAATCATTTTGTGGTCAGATAGCCCTTCATCAACAAGACAGTTAATCACATGCGGTGTCAAAGCACTTGATATTAGTATAAGATCAAGTACAGATGACCTTGTTGCACACTCCCTAGTATATTGGTTAACAAGCTGGGTTAAATTGTATGAATATATTAAATCCAAGAACAACTCAGAAGATGTAACATCTGTGTCACCGGCTACATATGAATCCCAATCAATAGCCGGGAGATTAAAATCACCTAGTAACAGTATGCTATCTTGCTCTTTCACGTGTGTTTCCATGAATTCTCTTAGCAGCATAATGTGTTCTACTGGGGAGTTCGGAGGCCTGTGTACCGCTCCGATGAATACAGTGCGATTATTCAATTTTGTAGTGATCCATACAGCCTCAATATTTCCTGGTACTTCTAAAGTGGAAAATATGATATTTCGTTTCACCAAAACGGCCACGCCTCCGCCTCTTCCATCTCGATCCCTCCTAACCAGCGAATATCCGGGTGGCGCGATATCGCTATCGAGAATATTTTTATGCAACCAGGTTTCAGTGATTACAGCAATGTCAGGAGCATGATCAATAACTAGAGCTTCAAGCGCATGCGCTTTGTTTATCAGGCTTCTTGCATTTACGTTGATTATTTTGAAACCAGCATGTTGGCCCTGCATGCGTCAATTATCACTTGCTCCTGCATCAGTTCGCAGTTTGCACCTTTCCTCACGTTCTTCATTCCAGCTGTACAGCGTATTGTTTACTTTTAATTTATCAAAAAGCAGCTTTACCTTCTTTCCTGCCTTCTTCTCCTCACTCGCCGAGGCCCATAGCTTTTTTCTTATTCCCTGTACTCTTTTAGAGAAATCTTCGCTTACGCTGTAATCTGTGTCTCTCAGTTTTGTGCAGTTCTGCAAAACTGTCATTTTATCCCTATAGTCTGCCACCCTCAGGATAACTGGTCGAGTTCTACCAGAAATCCTCCTGCCTAACCTATGAATTCGTTCAATAGAAGATACATTCACTTTCAGAGTAGCGCTGAAGATTTCGTCCTTTACTTTGCTTAATAGGGTCTCTTCGTTTTCGTGGTCCTCTTCTTTAATTCCTCTAATGATAAGATTATTTCGTCGTGAACGATTATCCAGATCATCCAGATGTTTGACCAGAGTAGATGTTTCAACGCTGTGGTCAGCTACAATTCCCTCAAGAGTTGCGAGCCTGTTCCGAGTCTCGTCTAAGCTTTGTACCTTACTCTCGATAAGAAGAATCCGACTCTGCATGTCTAGTATTCTTGTTCCAAACGAGTCTTGCTTGTCTTGATTATCCACTGGTATGTGCGTTTCGTTACAGCATACAGCTCAGATTAACGATTTTTGTCTATTGCCAATCTGTAGACGGCATGCAAAACTGAAGCAATAAGAATTTTACAGCATTCGCTGTTATATACTTCATCTCACGCCTTACCACAATCGGTATACGGGCTGTTCGCGCAAGTTAACATGACCTTTAGTGACGTCCCACCCTATGGCCTTCACCGGCGGTGATATAGGAGACCGTGGAAAATAATTCGAATTGCAAAGAAGTATGCGGGGTGTTTCACTTAATTTGAGCCAGGTTTTAAAATATGCAAATGCTTCGTAGCTGGAGAAAACCAAGGTAATGTTGCTTTCCATCGCTTGGAGATACTTAGATTACATTTTTGCATTCCCCTGATTAGGTAATTATTGTTACTTAATAATTAATTACTCAAGTATATTAATTAAATGAATATCCTCAATGATAAAATTGTAGAGCAACATTAGAAACTCCCGATACAGCTTTCTGATGCTTAACACGTGCTCCATAGAAGTGTTTGTCCAAGCGTGAAGAAGACCGCGATTACACGCAATGTGACTCTAGCGACCGGTCGCACAACAACCTTATCGACTTTTTTCTATAGACCATAGATAGACTGCAAATAAACAAAAAGAAATAGAAATCTTATCGACTTTCGTCTATGCAAAGTCTATAGACTAATGATAGAAAAAAATAAATAGATGTTGTATGTACTTGCGTCTATAGGTAGTCTATAGAGAGGAAGTGGACAAAAAAGAAACTAACACCTTATCAACTTTTTTCTATAGACCGTCTATAGATGGCGAATAGAGAAAAATAAATAGAAATCTTATCGACTTTCGTGTATAGCAATTCTATAGACAAACAATAGAGAAAAATAGAGGCTGTATCGTCGTTTGTTTATGGGTAGTCTATAGAGGGGAGGTTGACAAAAATGAAACAAACACCATATCGACTTTTTTCTATAGACCGTGTATAGACTGCGAATAGACAAAAAGAAATAGAAGCTTTATCGACTTTCATCTATAGACAGTCTTTTTTTGTATTTGTATTGATTTTGTTTTAACAAAGGTCCAAATCTGTAGTAAGGCAAGGTCGTCTATAAAAAGTCTATAGATTTTCTATAGACAGTCTAAAGTCATTTTTGTAGGGGCACGAACTTTGCTGGGAGTCGACGCTTCGACTTCTGGCGAGACCAAAATTCAATGGCACTAAAATTGAAGGTGCCATCATTGATTGTCGAACGCAAATCATTGTCTGTTTCGAAGCCACCACTTATGAGGTAAATTAAGCCGAAGTTAATTAAGATACCGTTCTTTAGGGTAGAGTTAATTAATGCAATAGAAACCGCCAATATTATTGCGAGATAGCAATAGCAAGTAACAACATATTGGAATGACAATGTCAAGTAATTTAATGAATGCCTCGTGAGTGCGCAGGCATTCGCCTTCATCCTCTTTGGCGTATGCGAAATTGATTGTCAACGTTCTTTTATTTGCATTCCACCTAATTACACTAGTCTTAATTAATTATATAACTTCTCAAATCTCATAGTTAGATGAAAAGTGTCAATGAGCAAATTGTAGAGCAACATGGAAAACTCCCGATACAGCTTTGTGATGCTCAAAACGTTTCACGCTCTGCATGCTTCTTTCACGCTCGGAAAAACACTGTTGTGTAGCAGTTATTGAGCAATTGACAGCTGTATAATACTTCAGAAGCTTTATATATATATATATATATATATATATATATATATATATATATATATATATATATATATATATATATATATATATATTGACACAAGGCAGAAACATTTAAACAACGCGCGCAGGTTCGTGCGCCCCCCCCAAGACGACAACGGCGCATTGAAAGAAAAGACGACGAAATGATGGCACGTGTTTTCGCCGCACGCACTTGCATTGTAGATGGCCGTTGTCAGCGTCTGCAAGAAGAAGAGGTGAAGCGACGCTCGAGATAGAAGAAGAAGGCATTCTTGATCTCCTTTTCAGAACGCGGCAGTCCTTTTTATTTACCCCCAGGGCACAAGTTAGCCCACAATAAATAGTTGTGTCTGGACTCCCTTAATTGTTCGTTACAATTCTGGTGGAGGCGCTGGGTAATGATTTCCAGCCCAAGTCGAGTTGGAGAAAACAGCCCGGAACCACGCCATCTCAGACCCAACGAGTTCACGCCTGTCCACCAGCGCACAAGCCGTCGCCTACGTGGTGAGCCGCCTGAGTTTCCTCTTTTGCCGGAGCAAACTATAATAGCAGCAGCAGACAATCCTGAAATGACATCCCAGACAGCCTCAACCCACATCGTCGTCGATCAGCCGCGGACGCCGGAGCCTTTTCACGGCGATACCTTCGAAGACGCCGAGGACTGGTTGGAAGGCTTCGAGCGTGTCGCTGACTACAATGGATGGGACGAAAACCGGAAGCTCCGCAATGTTTACTTCGCGTTGCAAGACTGTGCGCGAACGTGGTTTGAAAACCATGAAGCTGTCCTCCGGTCGTGGGATGACTTCCGACGGGAGCTGTTGGCCACGTATCCGAGCACAGACCGCCGGGAAAAAGCTGAAGCCGCTTTGCAAGCAAGAAGCCAACGAAACAACGAAAGCGTGGCAATGTATATCGAAGATATGTCCCGCTTATTCCGCCGGGCCGATCCGAGCATGAGCGAGGACAAGAAGTTTCGGCACCTGATGCGCGGTGTGAAGCAGGAGCTTTTTGCCGGTTTGGTTCGGAGCCCTCCACGCACCGTCGCCGAATTCCGCTCCGAGGCGACAACTATGGAAAGGACTCTTCAACAGCGTGCGAGACTCTACAACCGCGATATGAACGTCGCCTCCATGGATATGATGTCGGCAATGTTCGGGAACAGCGTCGAGGTCTTACGAGAACTCATAAGATCTGTGGTTCGAGAAGAGCTCCAGAGGCAACAGCTGAACAACGGCCCCACAGAGGTATCTTCGTTAGCGGAAGTGGTTCGCGAAGAAGTGAGACAAGCAGTCCGCGAAAAGCACCCGCCAGCACAGCCGCAAGCGTCGTCACCGGTACGGCCGACGGCATCGTACGCCGAGGTACTCAGAGGATCTCCAGGACGTACTTTCATCGCGGCAACTGCGCATGTACCCGAACCTCGGTTCTTGCCCGCTCCGCCGGAGACGAGATTCCGGAAGGCTGACATATGGCGCACTCCTGATAGAATCCCACTGTGCTACCACTGCGGCGAAGCTGGTCATCTCTACAGGATGTGCGAATACCGCAGAGCGGGACTTCGGGGGTTTTCCGTAAATGCTCCTTGCCCAAGAAACGGTGAACGCCCTTTCGAGATCCAAGAGTATTTGTCAACGCGCCAAAGCCCGCAGACTTCACAGCAACATCAACCTCGGTCAACAGTGCCGCTGAGGTATCGATCACCGAGCCCGCGTCCATCCTCAAGCTCCCCAAGGCGACGCCCCCAAAGCCCACGTCGGGAAAACTAATACCGGCGACCTGTGGAGGTGAGGCCGCTGTCGACGCAAGAACAGAGCCTCCAGCGCTGAACGACGGACGCGAGAGCAGTTGCGGAAAAAGTGACGTTGCTTCAGATTTATGTGTGCTTATAGACGGCTGCGAAATTACCGCTTTAGTAGATACAGGCGCAGACCATTCCGTTATGAGTAAAGTGCTTGCCAGAAGACTGAAAAAAGTGCTGACTCCTTGGAGAGGACCGCAAATTCGAACAGCCGGAGGACACCTTATCAACCCGGTGGGCAGGTGCACTTCTAGAATCGGAATACGCGGCTTTACATACGTCGCCAGTTTCATTGTCCTGCCAGGATGTTCAAGGGATTTAATTATTGGAATGGACTTTTTGCAGGCGAACGGTGCAGTTATCAACTTGCAGGAATCCTGTGTGTCGTTCTCAACGAAGCACGCCATCGCGACATTCGAGTGTGAAGAACAATTTGATGCCCTTCAGATTATAGACAACGACGTCACGATACCCCCAAGGTCCAGCATAGCTGTTGCCGTAAGAAGCACCGTATTCAGCGACTATGAAGGAATAGCAGACAGTAACACTGGGCTCCTACTCGAAAAAGGAATCTGTATGGCAAGAGGTCTGGTTCAGCTGCGTGACGGGTGTTCGAATGTCTTCCTGACTAATTTTGGAAATGAAGTCCAGCATGTTGCGAAGGGAACTGTCATTGCCCGCCTTAATGCTTATGAACAGATTACGGATTTGAGCCCTTCCGATGCTGCACTACTGGATTCTGACAACGTAGACTCCATACTCACATCTGTCCACATCGAAGAAGCACTATCACCAAGCCAGAAGCAGAAAATAGAGAACCTGGTACGAGAATTCGCCTCGTGTTTCTCAACGACATCGAAAGTCCAGAGAACATCCATCGCCAAACACCGTATCATTGTCGACGAAGCTGTGAGGCCTATTTGCCAGCATCCCTACCGAGTGTCACCGAAGGAGAGAGAGATCATCAGCAAACAAGTCGAAGAAATGCTTAGAGACGACGTAATTCAACCATCGACCAGCCCGTGGGCTTCGCCTGTGGTGTTGGTAAAGAAAAAGGATCAGACCTTGCGCTTCTGCGTTGATTATCGGAAGCTAAACGTCGTCACAAAGTGGGATGTCTATCCCCTTCCGAGGATCGATGACACCCTCGATAGACTACGGGATGCGAAATTCTTTTCCTCTCTGGACCTCAAAAGCGGATACTGGCAAATAGAAGTGGACGAACGAGATCGTGAGAAGACAGCATTCGTCACACCTGACGGACTATACGAATTCAAGGTACTTCCGTTCGGCCTCTGTTCCGCACCTGCCACCTTTCAGCGGATGATGGACACTGTGCTCTCCGGGTTAAAGTGGCAGTCCTGTCTGGTTTATCTTGACGACGTCGTGATTTTTTCTACCACCTTTGCTCAGCATGTGGAACGACTAAGGACTGTGCTCAAAGCTATTAGTTCAGCAGGGCTGACGATAAAGCCACAAAAATGTCAGTTCGGCTTCCATGAGCTCCTTTTCCTCGGCCATGTGATTAGCTCCGAAGGCATCCGTCCTGACCCTGAGAAAACCGCAGCAGTAGAAAAGTTTCCTAGACCAACTGATAAAAAGGCCGTTAGGCGATTCCTAGGACTTTGTGCCTACTACAGGCGTTTCGTCAAAAATTTTTCAAAGATTGCCGAGCCATTAACGCGATTAACGAAAGAAGATATGCCTTTCGTCTGGCAAAGTGAACAAGAAGATGCATTCAATGAGCTACGATGGCGACTTCAAAATCAACCGGTCCTTGCGCACTTTGATGAGGAAGCGGAAACAGACATCCACACAGACGCCAGCAATTTAGGACTCGGTGCCGTCCTCGTTCAGTGGCAAAACGGAGAGGAAAGAGTGATTGCATACGCCAGCCGCACTCTTTCGAGGGCTGAAACCAACTATTCAGCCACCGAAAAAGAATGCCTCGCAGTAATATGGGCCATAGGAAAATTCCGACCATACTTATACGGTAGACCGTTCCGAGCAATCAGCGACC
This sequence comes from Dermacentor variabilis, assembly GCF_050947875.1. Classification (NCBI taxonomy): domain Eukaryota; kingdom Metazoa; phylum Arthropoda; class Arachnida; order Ixodida; family Ixodidae; genus Dermacentor; species Dermacentor variabilis. The sequence continues at coordinate 33,172,921 of NC_134569.1, forward strand.
ATCACTCATTGTGCTGGCTTGCAAACCTGAAAGATCCTTCTGGACGGCTTGCTAGATGGAGTCTGAGACTGCAGGAATACGACATAACGGTCGTGTACAAGTCAGGTCGCAAGCACAGTGACGCTGATTGTTTATCACGTGCGCCGGTCGAATCTGCTCCTGTGAAAGATGGACACGACTTTCCGTTTCTTGGAGCCGTGACCACATCTGAGATGGCCGAACACCAACAGTCTGACGCCGAGTTGCTCCTACTCATCAGGCACCTCGAGGGACACCCCGTCCATGTTCCGCGAGTTTTCTGCCGGGGATTGTCATCGTATGTGATGAGAAATGGTGTCCTGTACAAAAGAAATTTTGATCACAGTACAGAGAAATTTCTACTCGTCGTTCCTTCAGCATTGCGATCCGAAATCTTGGAAGCCTGTCACGATGACCCTTCAGCAGGACACCTCGGAGTGAGCAGAACGTTCGCCAGAATTCATGCTAAGTATTACTGGCCAAAGCTATTGACTTCAGTACAGCATTATGTACGAACATGTCGGGATTGCCAAAGACGCAAAACGCCTCCATTAAAACCCGCAGGCCTCCTTCAACCAATAGAACCCCCAGGAGCCCCGTTCGAACAAGTAGGAATGGACTTGCTCGGTCCCTTTCCCACATCGTCATCAGGGAAACGATGGATTGTAGTAGCCACGGATTACCTAACCCGATATGCCGAGACATCCTCTCTCATCAGTGCAACGGCTGTCGAAGTGGCTGAATTCTTTGTCACCAAGATAGTATTACGACACGGCGCCCCTGCAATTATTATCACGGACCGAGGAACTTCGTTCCCAGCCGATTTGACGCAATCCATTATGAAACTGACTCATACCAGCCACAGGAAAACAACTGCCTATCACCCTCAAACAAATGGGCTAACCGAGCGATTGAACAGGACGCTGACCGATATGTTGTCAATTTACGTAGACTTAGAGCAGCGTACATGGGACAAGATACTACCCTATGCAACATTCGCCTACAATACCGCATTGCAAGAGACCACTCAGGTAACGCCATTCCAGCTTGTTTTTGGTCGAACAGTTACTACACCCTTGGACGCAATGCTGCCTGTCAGCGACAGTACAGAGCAGAACCCTGACATCAGCGACTTTACACAGAGGGCCGAAGAAGCACGTCAGCTGGCGCGACATCGCATTCAACAAAGGCAGTGCATCGACGCGGACCGATACAACCTGCGGCGAAGGGAAGTCGAGTATGCCCCAGGCGACAGAGTATGGGTGTGGACTCCTGTGCGGACGCGCGGCCTGTCCGAAAAGCTTTTGCACCGTTATTTCGGCCCCTACCGAGTACTTCGCCGCATAAGTCCCCTGAACTACGAAGTTACGCCAGAAGGACAAGTCAGCTCATCACGATGCCGGCGTGGCACGGAAACTGTACATGTGGTCAGACTGAAGCCATATTATGACAGGCAGTGAATATTCGAGCAAACGTTTATTCTGTGCCATATACCACTTTAGTATGGACAACAGCTTGTGAACTGATGTGTCGCTGTACGCATCGGGACGATGCGTTTTGGAGGGGGGATAATGACACAAGGCAGAAACATTTAAACAACGCGCGCAGGTTCGTGCGCCCCCCCCAAGACGACAACGGCGCATTGAAAGAAAAGACGACGAAATGATGGCACGTGTTTTCGCCGCACGCACTTGCATTGTAGATGGCCGTTGTCAGCGTCTGCAAGAAGAAGAGGTGAAGCGACGCTCGAGATAGAAGAAGAAGGCATTCTTGATCTCCTTTTCAGAACGCGGCAGTCCTTTTTATTTACCCCCAGGGCACAAGTTAGCCCACAATAAATAGTTGTGTCTGGACTCCCTTAATTGTTCGTTACAATATATATATATATATATATATATATATATATATATATATATATATATATATATATATAAATATATATATATATATATATATATTCGTGCTCTACAGTCTAGGTGGCCTAAAGTAGTCCGCAATGAAACAATCTTGACGTCGTGGCTACAACCCCTATGCAGGAAAAAAAGAATATTCCTGGAACTTCTCTGAGACTGAAAGAAAAAAAAAAATAAAATTATTGCCCTTGATTCGCAATTTCACTGCAGAAAAATCAGCCTAATCAAGGTTACTGAAGAATACGATTATGTTTTCCATCACTCGTTTTGCTAGAGCCGCACTTGAGCAGAACCTAGATCATAAGCTCGGAGTAGAAGACACCAGAGCTGACATCAGGCCCATAGACACCGTTCGTTGGCTCTTTTCTTTCTTTTTTTTTTACACGTGTGTATACTTGCGTCTTTTCCTGCGCACGAGGCGACGCTCTCAGGAGTACTGCCCTTGGCCTCGCCAGTAATGTATGGTGACATGTAATAAAAGCGCGCATTGACAAGAGCTAGCGTTGCGGACAGGCGTAGGGGAACCGGAGCAATCTTTTCGATCAATACTACGAGTCAGCAATACCGTGCAGCATGTCCGCGCACTCTATAGCCGGTAAAGAACACGCAGCAGAACATTTTTGAACACTCGGACTTTGGACTGATCGCTACCGCCATGGCGTACGACTAAACAGGCCGGGTACAAAACACAGAAGAGTAAAATATAGGTGAGCGCGGCCACGTCCAGAAAATTACACAACACTGACAGCTTGTGGCACTCTGCTGGGCTCTTCTTCCAAAGGGAAAATGCACTGCAGAAAACTGTTCTCTGGATAACAGAACACAACACAGGATAGCCTTAGCGCGCGCGCCAGCAGCAAGGGAACCTGAACGAGCATATGAAAACTGGCAGGGAAGCGCCGCTGCACATGCACGCATATACAGATGCATATGAGGTACCGTTACAGACATGATTCCCATTCCAAGAACAGCAAGCAACATAAACTACACCGGAAAATGTGGAAATTTAGCGAAAGGAACTTACCGCGCTGATTTTCCTTATTGTTTCGGGCGACGATCGAATAATGCACCGTCGTTTTCCGGGTACGTCTTCCGCATGAAGCCAGCACGTGCCTCACGCAAGAGGCAATTCACGCAAGGATTCCTTGCATTCACGCCAAAGATTTAACAAACAACAAAAATGCAGTAGTGCACTTGAAGTTTGTTTTTGTCACAAAAGCTGTGCTCTCCCGTGCGGTCGCGCTGTCGAAATTTAATGCAACCGCCGTACATGGCGCCTGCCTTTTGTCAAAGCGGAGCATCTGGAAACTGATTCGCATTATATAAGCGAGTTTGTGCTTGTGGTCGAGCAGCTTAAAGATTGCCGGTGAATTCCCTTCTTATCCACAATGTGCGAGATTTCGCTGAACTGCCCGAGTTTCGCTGAACTGCCCACGCGCGAGCGCGTCAGCTCGTTCATTTCCTCCTGCGCTCATATGATTCGGCGTCCAATGAATGTTAGCTCAGTCCCATTGTGCCGCAGAATTGTCACTTCTTTGTGGATGACAGTTGCCAACTGGTGTGCGTCAATACTGCTCAGTTCACGTACGGTGTTTTGCAAATCCGTGTATATGTGTAGAGGGTTGCGATGCTGGAGGCGACAATTTCTAGCTGCTTGGACAACCTCTAGAATCGCTTGCAGCTCTGCACTGGTCGTACTTAATAGTGTGCCATGTTGCTACCGTCGTTGTTAGTCCAGGCAGCACTAGCTGGATTGTGTGAAACCGCAGCGTCCGTGTAAAAGCAGTGAACTGTATTGTCGTTAAGGATGGCTATGCCATGATGGTAACGTCTCGGACGTTAGTTGGAAGGGGCCGAAAAATGGCCGCCATTGTGGGCAGCCATGACACCTTGTTGGGAGAAGAGCTTGTGGATTCCGACTGCCTTATGAGTGTAGTCTTCGCCCCGAAGACGTAGCGGGTATCCGCAGCATCTGGGTACGTCCTGCGTCCCACCCTTATTCGTCAAGCGTGTTAATTTGTGCCTCCGAGTGAAGCAGGTGGTTTGTAGTAGGTTTCGGCAAGCCATACGCTCTACGTATGCTTTGGCGATGAGCTGTTCAAGGCGACGACTTATCATTACTGTGGTTCGTGTGTAAGGGAAACCATATAAAATTCTCAGTGTGATGAGGTTTTTCATCATTATAACGAGGGTGTCTTCTCTCAGGTCTCACTTACGACTGGTGAGTCTTCGTAACAGCCCTTGTGTTATTCGGTAGCGGCCTCCTGTCCATTGAAGCCACGTAGTGTGCTTGCTTGTGTCCGATATAGTGAGTCCTAGGATTCTGAGGCCCTGCACTTTGTCGATCGGCAAATTCGTTATTTCCGGCAAATTCGTTATGGCTGCTGCTTTTTCCCTAATCTTTTTTCGACTAAGCACAATACACATGTGATTTTGACGGGGAAGGTGAGAGTGCTCATCGATGAGACTGTAATGCGTGGACGTCTGCTTGGATGGCATCTTTCTGTTTACCAAGTCACCCTCCTGTGGTCCACACTGCGATATAGTCTATGTATATTGAGTGATGCAGCCAGTGCATCTTTGAGAGATAATATCGGAAACGGTTCATAGGCATATTAAAACTCAGGCTGAAACTGCACCAGAGTTGTCTAGTATGCGTAAGCATTGTGCAACTTGCTCATCTCCACGCAGCTCGGGGTCATTTTCAAACTTATGAAACTTGATCCGACCAGTATAAACACTTATAAGCCCTCATCAGTCGTTACCAACCATATTAGACTAGAGCCGACCCTTACAAACTTTATCGGATGTTATCAACGTTATCGGGCTGATCCGACCTTGAAAACCCTTCTCATTCGTTATCAACCTTATGAAACTTGACCCGATCAAATAAAACCTGATCTGTTCTTTTTAATCTTATCGGACATGATCTAATCCTTATAAACTCTTATCGGTTTTGATCAATCTTATCGGATTTGATTCGACCTGTATCCTTTTTGAATCTGAATAATCTGAATCCTAATCTAAATTGCTCAGACCATTATATTAGCTCTTATTGCTCTTCAGCACCCGTTTGCAAACGCCATGAGACCAATATAACCCCTAATAACTGTTTGTCCTAAGAACAGGACGTGCCCACTTTTTAGCACTGTATATGTTCCTTTGTCCTCCTAACTTCACTGAACCCTATTATATCCCATTTACTGCCCTCTAATTCCTCCAATAGCACTACTAGACTCCCCTCACTAGATGACGTTATAGCGTTAAACGTTGCCAGGTTCAGATTCCAATGGCAGCCTGCTAAGAATCCCTGGTCCCGGACAGGCCGCCATTGAAATCTGAACCTCGCAACATTTAACGCTAAAACGTTACCTAGTGAGGCGAGTCTAACAATGCTATTGGAGGAATTAGAGGCCAGTAAATGGGATATAATAGGGCTCAGGGAAGTTAAGAGGACAAAAGAAGCATATACAGTGCTAAAAAGCGGGCACATCCTGTGCTACCGGGGCTTAGCGGAGAGACGAGAACTAGTAATCGGATTCCTGATTAATAAGGATATAGCTGGTAACATACAGGAATTTTATAGCATTAATGGGAGGGTGGCAGGTCTTGTTGTGAAACTGAATAAGAGGTAAAAATTCAGGGTCGTACAGGTCTACGACCTTGCATCCAGTCATGATGACCAGGAAATCGAAAGCTTCTATGAAGACGTGCAATCGCCGATGGCTAAAGTCAAAACAATATACGCTATACTGATGGGCGACTTTAATGCCAGGGTAGGCAAGAAGCAGGCTGGAGACATGTCAGTGGGGGAATATGGCATCGGCTCTAGGAATAGCAGGGGAGATTTATTAGTAGAGTTAGCAGAACAGAATAATATGCGGATAATGAATACCTTCTTCCGAAAGCGAGATAGCCGAAAGTGGACATGGAGGAGCCCGAATTGCGAGACTAGAAATGAAATAGACTTTATACTCTGCGCTAACCCTAGCATCATACAAGGTGTGGACGCGCTCGGCAAAGTGCGCTGCAGTGAGCATAGGATAGTAAGAACTCGAATTAGCCTTGACACGAGGAGGCAACCGAAGAAACTGGTACATAAGAAGCCGATCAATGAGTTAGCGGTAAGAGAGAAAATAGAGGAATTCCAGAACAAGCTAGAGAACAGGTATTCGGCTTTAACTCAGGAAGAGGCCCTTAGTGTTGAAAATATGAATGGCAATATTATTGGCATCAATAAGGAGTGTGCAATAGAAGTCGGTGGTAACTCCGTTAGACAGGATGCCAGTAAGCTATCGCCGGAGACGAAATATCTGATCAAGAAACGCCAATGTATGGAAGCCTCTAAACCTACAGCTAGAATAGAACTGGCAGAACTTTCCAAGTGAATCAACAAGCGTAAGACAGCTGACATAAGGAAGCATAATATGGATAGAATTGAACATGCTCTCAGGAACGGAGGAAGCCGAAAAGCAGTGAAGAAGAAACTAGGAATAGGCAAGAATCAGATGTATGCGTTAGAAGACAAAGGCGGCAATGTCATTACTAATATGGATGAGATAATTCAAGTGGCTGAGGAGTTCTATAGAGGTTTGTACAGTACCAGTGGCACCCACGACGATAATGGAAGAGATAATAGTCTAGAGGAATTTGAAACCCCACAAGTAACGCCGGAAGAAGTAAAGAAAGCCTTGGGAGCTATGCAAAGGGGGAAGGCAGTTGGGGAGGATCAGGTAACAGCAGATTTGTTGAAGGATGGTGGGCAGATTGTTTTAGAAAAACTGGCCACCCTCTATACGCAATGCCTCATGACTTCGAGCGTACCGGACTCTTGGAAGAACGCTAACATAATCCTAATCCATAAGAAAGGGGACGCCAAAGACTTGAAAAATATAGACCGATCAGCTTACTGTCCGCTGGCTACAAAGTATTTACTAAGGTAATCGCAAATAGAATCAGGAACACCTTATACTTCCAGGCAGGATTCCGTAAAGGCTACTCAACAATAGACCATATTCGCACTATCAATCAGGTGATAGAGAAATGTGCGGAATATAACCAACCTTTATATATAGCTTTCATTGATTACGAGAAAGCTTGTTGATTCAGTCGAAACGTCAGCAGTCATGGAGGCATTACCAAATCAGGGTGGAGACGAGCCGTATGTACAAATACTGAAAGATATCTATAGCGGCTCCACAGCCACCGCAGTCTCCATGAAGAAAGCAACAAAATCACTATAAAGAAAGGCGTCAGGCAGGGGGATATGATCTCTCCAATGCTATTCACAGCGTGTTTACAGGAGGTAATCAGAGACCTGGATTGGGAAGAATTGGGGATAAAAATTAATGGAGAATACCTTAGTAGCTTGCGATTCGCTGATGATATTGCCTTGCTTAGTAACTCAGCGGACCAATTGCAATGTATGCTCACTGACCTGGAGAGGCAAAGCAGAAGAGTGGGTCTAAAAATTAATCTATAGAAAATAAAGTAATGTTTAACAGTCTCGGAAGAGAACAGCAGTTTACGATAGGTAGCCAGGCACTGGAAGTGGTAAGGGAATATATCTACTTAGGACAGGTAATGACCGCAGATCCGGATCATGAGACTGAAATAATCAGAGGAATAAGAATGGGCTGGGGTGCCTTTGGCAGGCATTCTCAGATCATGAACAGCAGGTCGCCATTATCCCTCAAGAGAAAAGTGTATACCAGCTGTGTCTTACCAGTACTCACGTACTGGTGAGAAGTATGAAGGCTTATGAAAAGGGTTCTATTTAAATTGAGGACGACGCAACGAGCTGTGGAAAGAAGAATGATAGGTGTAACCTCAAGGGATAAGAAAAGGGCAGATTGGGTGGGGGAACAAACTCGAGTTAGTGACATCTTGGTTGAAATCAAGAAAAAGAAATAGGCATGGGCAGGACATATAATGAGGAGGGATGATGACCGATGGTCATTAAGTGTTACAGACTGCATTCCAAGGGAAGTGAAGCGTTGCAGGGGGCCGCAGAAAGTTAGGTAGGCGGATGAGGCTAAGAAGTTTGCAAGGACGACAGGGCCACAATTAGTACATGACCGGGGTAGTTGGAGATGTATGGGAGAGGCCTTGGCCCTGCAGTAGGCGTAACCAGGATGATGATGATGATGATGATGATGATGATGATGAAATGTTTGTCATCATTATCAACTCCTTGACTGCTTATCTGTCTTTGTTGCTGACAAGGAAATTTATTCACCCGTAGGCACGCTTACAACTGTGGTATGAACGAAAAGTACAAATCAAGGTACAGCACATGTAATACATCATACTTGATGTAAACAAAACAGATTAGCAGATGAAATAATAAATGGTGTCTGATTGACACTGGCTCTGCCACACACAACAACCACAACAAGAACAACAAAATTTATTACAGCCTCCACGCAAAAGCATTATTGTCAGCCTCGAATTTATGAAAGGTACCCGGGGCACATACAGATACACTCTGAACTCAGGCAACAGAATTGAGCATTATTCTAGCTGTACTTTGCCTCGGGAGACGGTTATGTACCGCGTAAACCAGAGGCGAAGAAACCCGGCTTCACGGAGTTTGAACAACTTTTCTTCAATATGACCCCATACTATCACCCGTAGTTTTCTTATTCTGGGGTACATGGCTCTATTTGACTGCTGAGATCGTTCTGCGATGTTGCGGAAACGCCACAAAACGTAGCTAGCGCTGTAGCAGACGAGACTCGCAAACCGATCTCGGCGCTGTGGTGGCCTCACGATGAATATTCCGAACATTCTTGCAACTAGCTTCCAGAAGGTGCGTTCTACAACGCAGTCCTTTACTACATGCGCGTTGGTCTCTGTTTGTGCGCAATATATGCGTTTATCATTCGCTACCATACGCCAGCGTTCAAGCCTGTCTCTTGTACGTAGACTGCCCCACTGATATTGCCAATGAAAATCCTTCACTTGAGAGGGCAAATCAGGTGAAAGCACGACTGTCCATGTTTGTGTAGTAGCTGTCCGGGGGGGTACAGCTGTCTCACACAACATTTCACCAAGCCTAGAAACTGGTGTCGTACGCCACTTTGTAATTCTTAGTTGTACAAGCTGGCTTTGGAAACGCGCAGCCGCCGCATACTGCGGTGCTGGCGTTGCCGCCGTCGGAAGGAAGTTGCCTGTACTCTGCGGTAGATAAAACGAACAGCTTTTTTTTGTATAGACTGAATCTTGTTAACATCGGTTTATGAAAATGGTTCCAAACTATAGAAGGATATTCAAAGATTGGGTGGGTGAGTGTTTATGCATGTTAGTAGTTAACATTTTCAAGGAGTCTCACGATATAGCCGAGTTTATTAACATAAATAATTTAGTGCATATTACTTCAATATGCTTATTCCAAGATAAAGTGTGAATGAATAAGCGTCCGAGGTACTTATATTCGGGTACCTTTAGTAGAAATTAGTTATTGAAAAGGACGAGAAAACGGAAGGAAGTGAAACCCCTGTGAATGTCGTTGAAGCTATTTTGGTAATGTTTATACTTATCTGCCAGATGTTACACCATGAGAAGTGGGACAAACCATCGTTGAGAACAGTATGATCTTTAGGGTAGTTAATATTGTGGTAGATGACGCAGTCACAGCATAGAGATGTATGTTAGTGATTATATCTTGGGGCAAGTCATTAATCTGAAGTAGAAAAAGAAGTGGGCCGAAAGGGGTCAGAAGCATTATAACGTACATATTGGGAACGGTCGGACAGACAACTGGCAATCCAGTCTACGAGTTTAGGATTATTAGGATGAGGTTCAGTTTAAATAGTAGTTTATGGTGAACCACAGTGTTGGACACTTTGGACAGATCTATGAAAATAGCATCAACCTGTGCAACAAGGACTAGCGCTTTGGCAGTGTCATGCCCGAATTCAAGCAGATGAATTACAGTACTAAAACCACGATGAAAACGATGCTGACAATCACTTAGTGCGTTATTAGATCATAGGTAATCCATGATGTGTCTGTAAATTATATGTTCGAGCAGTTTGCAGGAGTGAGAGGTTAGGGAAATCGGTCGATAGTTAGTTAACATCTGCTTATTACCAGATTTCTGCAAAAGTAGAATTTTAGCACGTCGCCACGAAGAAAGAAACAACACATTATTTGTTAAAGATAGCTGTAAGATAACGACCAGTCCAAAGGGGCAAACGGACAAGCAAATCATTGTGAATGCCGTCAGAACAGTAGGATTTCTCACAATCGAGTTTTAATATTAAATTAAGAACACCGTCATGTGATACAGAGAGATCACTAATCGTTAAAGCTATATCATATTGAAAGGGAGGTAGTTCGAGGTTATATTCAGCGAAAGCGGATTGAAAAATATGAGTTAAAGGCAGATGAGATTTCATCGCAGTTATTAGTAGATTCCTCATTAAATAACAAAGAGGATTTATTTGTACCACAAAGTAAGATAGATGGACAAACATTTTTTTTGGAATGCTTTTAAGAAGCTGTGGCAATGTTATAACCCTGTCAATCGGTTTAACTGCAATCCGTTCAGAGTTCGTTCACGGAACGCACTTTGCTGGCCGAGCGCGTAGCTTCGCTGCCAGCGGTTTCAATGGCACAAAATGTAATGCATAAATAAAGCACACAGAAGTTTATTTTAGTCGTTGAATAGCTTTTAAGAAAATACTCACAACAGAAATCGTTCGTATTCTGTTCTAGCAGGGTTAAGGCCGCCTTATTGCACACCACCATGTTGGTATGGATTGGCTAGACATTCGTCTTTGCCGTCACTGACTTGCAGAACTCTTATAATAAAAAATATTCTCATGATTTGTTTTGCAAAATAGATTAAGCTTGTTTTTATTTGTTATACCACGTAAAAGTTTACTTTTCCGAAGTATTTTTATTTTTAATCTAGTTCAAAAAACGCGCTCTTAGTCTGTCGCCAGTATTGCTTTACTGCGAGTGCGTCCTGTTTTCCTATTTAGCACCGCGTAGCCTAAATCCTCCCTCAAGGTCCCGAAGTGCACTCCCTGTAAGTGCACTTAACTTGCCAGCTTGACAGGGGTATTTTTTCTCTTTCGCCGTATATGTTTAGCTCAAGGTTCCGCCTTAACTTGGTTAAACATTGCAATTTTATCGGGATCAACATGCGGCTTTGAGCGCCGTAGTCTATTGAGATGTCGTGATAAATGTAAAATATATCTCGTCAACTGGGGCTTAGATCAGTTTCTCGTGGTTTTAACAAGGACGAAATGCTGAATGCATGAGAGAATAACCGCTTTGGTGACGGCATGCACGTCTGTGGACGCGACTTATTTTTGCCATTACTGTGCAGTTCATGCGCACTGCTTAGGGTTAGTTGTAGCCCTAAGGTCGCACGCATGCCACAGGTAGCATTCTGTACAGTGAGTGCAAGGAATAGACAACCAACATAAAGTAAATTGAACAATCTGCTTTCTTAAAGTACACCCATTTCAATTCTGAGAAAATGGCATTGCTTCAGACGACTGCTTTGGTAAAGACACTACCGTGTTTGACGGAACGTTTCAAGCGGGGCGTTTCGGTAGCAATTGTGAAAGATTTTTTCTTCCTTGTTCTGCTGCTTGGACATAATAATTAGTCCGTGCATGTAATCTTAGCGGGTGATTCAATATTTTTAATGAAGAAACGTAGCATGACTTACTGTAAAATATATCAATATTTAATTACTATGTGATTCTCATCCCACCTTGACTTGCTTGGTATGGAGTCTCCAGCACCCTGGCAAAAAAATTACGTAAATTTCACACATTTATCGACAGTCGATTATATTTCGAGACTGAAAGGGATATGGTTTTCGAATAGAGAAACTAAATTATTAACATCGTTACCAGCACTCAGTTGAACAAAGTGATCAAAATTTTAACTCAGGGTTTCAATAATGAAAGCATAATATGCACAGTCGAAGTTTGGAAATAAAGTGTAAGAAATGTGCGGCTTTTTTACCGGGAGAGAAATACGAACTGAAAATGTTCTCTAATATCCGAAATACCATTGGTCACTTCGCATTCAAAACCGCCATCCACAAGGTGTTGGCTGGGAAAGACCAGATATAGAAGCGTGTCACCTCTGGTAGGCTGCTCTACTAATCTGTTTTAAGACAAGTCGACTGTGATAGCTCAAGAAGCACGCTCGGTGAGCGAACCTCATGGCCAGGTGGGGTAATGACTGCCATGATACATCTGGAGCATTAAAATCACCCTTGAGCAGCAAGTCTGAACAAAGGATGCTGCGCTCGCGCAAGAATGTATTCAGACTAGATAAGAGGTCAGGAGATGAACCTGGACGGTGATAAAGGACGCCGACTATTACTCACCTCCTTTCAAGTTGCACCTTACACCAAGCGGAATCTACTTCAATCGGACGTTGAATTACATAGTGGGCTTCTTCGATTTTCCACTTCTGGCTACCCGCGGGCTGCCAGAGCCAGCCAGAGCGTCTTCGTTTTTCTCGGGTTGCTCCGCCCACCGCGCTACGCACTTCCGCCGGGCGTTCGTTTTGCTCGCGCTGGACGGTTCTGGCTACCCGCGGGCTGCCAGAACCTGCCAGGACGATTTTGGTCTGGCTGCTCTCTGGAAGTTCTCTGGCTAGCAGACGACTAAAAGAGGCGATGGGCGCTCGCCGCCATCTTTACGGGGACTTCACGGATTGCAACGCGGGTGCTTGAGGACTTAAATTTACCTCGCTCAGCCAACCGTCTACGGTCATCTTCGGATTTCCTTACTTCTAGCGTTTTTTACGTACTAACGCACCGTTCCGCATCGCGAAGCGGTGTGATACGAGCCGTGGTGAACCGTTTGAAGCTTTTGTGTGCGTGTCCCCAGCTGATTGCTTCTTCGCGGCGGTGAACAGCGCGCCGCGCTCTCATGCGTGCATGTTATCTGCATCGTGTTCCACGCAAGTTGTATACGCTCACTCACACATTGCGGTACATTTTGGGTTCGTGTTTCTCTGGTGGCGTTCCTTTTCACATATCTCGCGTATGTATATCTCCTTTCTCTGCAGTTAGCGAAGGTCTTGCAGCTAGCCCGTGTTTGCTCCGTCTCTCCGTCGTATGCTGTGGCAGCTCGAAACCGATATGTGTTCGAACTGCAGGCCGTTGATCTAAGAATACACTGATTGCACTAGCTCGGTACATTTAGACACACGTACATTGGCTTATTGCTCTCATGACTGCGACCAATGTTGTTTTTCGTGTGAAACGTTTCGCTCGTCACAGGCGACGTGCATTTTCATGCGCCAGCCGCGTCCCCAGCTGCTTAAATGAGAAGTACCATCAGCCACAACAAACTTTACGAAATCGAAGCCCAAGCAGGTCGACGCGAAATTTTATGCGTATGAGCTAGACGTACCCGATAACCTGCTTTTTCATGTCTTGTTATGACACAACGCCAACTCATCAAATGTCGCCGGTGGTCGACGTGATCGCTGCGAGCAGGGATCCTCCAGCTATCGCTTTCGAGTATACAATCACGATTTCGCGTCTTCTCATCCGCCGCGTCGGAGGCCATCTGTTACGCTGCGCAAGCGAGATTGGCCGAGTACGCGTCCTGCGCCGAGTCGCGTGAAATCGCGCGAAAGTGATCGTATCCCTGAATGCAACAATATATTTTCAAGCTGGCAACGCATAAATGGGCCGACTACGCCGAGCGCGCCCCGGCCTCGACGGGCGCTGCCATGCTGGTAGCATGTTTACATTTGGCCAGCTGTACCGGCGTTCGATTTTGCAAACTTCGGGCAGGTTCGGGTTGTCTTGGGGTCCCAGCCCATGTGACTTCCTGTCAGAACCGGAACTAACTGGCTGCCATCTAGCTGCCAGCGGGCTGCCAGAACTCCGAAAATCGAAGAGGCCCAGTATTGTAGTTCACATTTCGGGAAAAGGGTTGCACCACCTCCTCGGCCATGTTTCCTGTAAACTCTAACGTTTTAACCATGCGGTGCTATTTGTTCATCGTGCATGTTTCCGTGTAACCACGTCTCTGTGACGCATATAATATGAGGACAGTGACAATTAACTAGTGAAGAAAAGTCTGTAAATATGTTAACCAAGCTTCTGGCACGGACATTAAGAACTTGTAGGTTTCTATGTGAATTAAGATAATTTTACCTATCTTTATGGGTGGAACTGTGTGTCAGTGCGCGACGGGCGGCGGAGGCTTGGAAAAGTTCGTTAGTATAATCATCCCACTTAAAACGTACGTTATCGATAAACGCATGATAAAAGAGTATCCGCACAGAAAACACATTGTTACCACCTCGTTACCACGTCGTAGCATCCCGTAGCTTCTGACAGATCATGCGGACACGGTTCGAAAAATCTTCCCCAATGATGTAGAAAGTGTCTTTGAGCTTGGATTAAGTTCTGAGTACGTGTATTTTCTCATTAATATGCAGTAAACTAATGAACAGCACGTGTATTAGTTCCCCGAGTGACACCAATTCTATGCAATCTTTGAATGCGGGGGCACTGCATTTTAAGCACATCCAAGAACCATAAAGAGACGCTTGCAAGTAGGTCACCGTTCTTTTAGTCTTCTACTTCACGTAATGCACGCAAGATGACATTGTTTCTACGTGACAGATTTTCCAAATCATCAACACTCAAAACAAGCTGATTAATTGTGGCAGTAACAAGTATAGCTGAATGGGCGAGTTCTACGTATCTTTGACATTTATGCTTGGGACGGTAGTGTCAACTTTCTCAGCAAAAAACACATTTCATTTCGTATTTGCGCAGAGGTGTCTATTGACAGAGCAGCTTCAAGGGCACTCACACGAGATCACAGCGCTTAAAAACGTGAATCAACAGACTATTGGAGTAACATAATACCAGATAACATTCGTTCTCGACCAGCAAGCAGTCTCGCAAACAAAATAAGCAGATGAAGGTTTGTCTCTATCTACCGCGGAATCAACATTCGTAGTACTTCTTCCAGCGGAATCCATTCGATCGAGGTTCAGGCTATTGTGCAATATACCGGCTTAAAAGGAAGCCGCTGAAGAAATTTAATACAAGAAAACATGAGCGAAAATGATGAAGGCCATAGGTTCATGGGTGATGAAACAGCAACAGGCAACGGTTAACGGAGCGAATGGAATAAGCATTCTGAAGATACCATACCTGCGTGAAAAGAAGGAAACGGTTCAGCAACATGTATGCGTTGCTGCTGTCGCACCTAGTGAAGGAAAAATCATACAAAAATGCGCTGCCGCCTCCTTTATACCCAAAGGTACCCACGTCACATGGTTGCGCAGTTATGAACTTGAAAGATCGTAGGTGACGTCACGAGCGTGAATTTCATGTCCAGTTTCGGTCAGCAGTGTTCCGGCAAACACATTGACGAAGCGAGTAGACATTACCAACCACCGGTGATATAAGCGTTCTTTTGCACAAGAGATTCGAAATGCGCGTGTGCTCTATGGCACTCGAATATGTTGCAGCGGCCAGTGAAGAAAGCAGATTTTGCACGCATTGCTCGCTCTAGACCGGAAGACCAAGGCACACAAGAAGCTGCGCGTAAAGACGAAGACGGTTCGGCATCGTGTATATGTTGCTGCTGCCTTGCTCACCCAGCAGAGGAATACTAAAAAAATATCATCAGAGCAATACTAAAATAGACTTGGAGGCCTTGTTGTTTAATAAAGTTACACCGATGGAAAGGTAGGGTACATTAAACCCAGCTATCCCAATACACAATTAAGGAAGGTGCATACACATATCACAAACTAAAGGTATTATTTCAGGCGGCGCCTAATGTTTTTTACAGTATTCGACAGCATATGGTCTGCAACCAGAAAGGATGAATGTTCTGCCATATTTGTAAGTTACGCTGCTGCTCTGTTGTATACATTTTCACGTGAAACGTCACTACACAGGGGGGGGGAGGGGGGAGTCGCTTGTTGAAGCCAATGCAACGAGAACATGTTATAGCGTTATCACTTATCCCTTTGCAACCGTTTTGAACAGCCGCCTTTTTGGAATCCTTCAGTAAACGAAAGGAGCCGTTACGCGACCTTACATGTGTTGCTTGCGCAGAGGGCGCCGTTGTCGCGCCATGTATGAGGAATTTGGACCTAAATTTACCATCGTGCTGTGCGTTCAATAAGACGTAGCTCGGCAGTACGTTTGTCCATAGTTTATATATAAACTCATATTGAATTACATATTGGACTATAGCGCATTGTGGTGTCGTCTCCCTTCTGTCCTTGTTCGTTGGCCCTAAATAGGCTTTCCAAGTCATATTGGTGCTCACCAGAAGTTATAAGTCCTATAAATGTGCAATATGTTGACAAAGTTTCACGCTTGCTCGGTCTTGCCTGGTTATGAATGTTTGATGTTTAATGGTGCAAGGGCCAAGTATGGCCAAGGAGCGCCATGTCTGTGGTAATGAGTTTGCAGTGTAATTATGATTACTATGAAGTTGGCGTGACGTGGCTGTGAAGGGGCCTTAAAATAGTCGCTCTAAAGTGCGTAAAATCTGTATAATAAAATTATGGCGATGACGTATGACTTGTACTATGAACACTGAGATGCTTTTAAACAGAATGATACGATATGTAAAATATATCAGGATATAAGAAATGCTGGATCACTACTGCCTCCTCAGAGCGCTTGCAGCTCAAGGGCCTGGAGGCATGTGCTATACGATACATCTATCACAGCGGCATCCTCTAAAGAGAGGAGACGCTACGAACGTGTGGGGCTAATAACATGCAATACAACATCTTTCAGAAAACCTAGGACTGCGTTGGTGTCAAAGAGTGGTTCTGGACCGAGTAACATTACAGGATGAAGGGGGATGTGATGCCGGTATGCTAGGGGAAAATGTTTCTTTCTGTCAGATTGGGCTGCCCGACACTCCGGTAGGACGTGGAGGACGGTCAGCCTCTCCTGCATCTACCACAGGTTGGAGGATCATTTTCAGTGAGTAAAAAGTTATGCGTGCCGAGTGTGTGTCCAATTCTGAGACGACAGAATAGGACATCTGTTCGCCGTGATTTTGTTGCGGAGGGCCAAGAACCTAACTGTGACTTCATCACGTGCAGTTGTTATTTATTTCTTCATCCCACATGCGTTGCCAGTGGTTTCGTAGTTTCCTTCTTAAGAAAGGCTTCAGGTCTCGGACAGGGACCGAAGCAGTATGATTAAGTGCATGCAATGAAATTGATGTGGCCACCTGGTCCGCTAGAACGTTACCCTCGATGCCCCTATGTCCAGGCAGCCAGCATATAATCACATGTTGGTTAGATATATATGCTTTGCACAGGACGGAGTAGAGTTCATTAAATACCGGGTTTTTCTGGTTACAGAATGATATCAAGGTCTTGACAACACTAAGGGAGTCCGTATATATAACTGGTTTCTGGAGTTTTGATTTCTTCATATGCTTTACAGCCGACAATAGTGCGTAGGTCTCAGCCGTAACGATACTAGTTTCCGGATGCAGTACAACGGATTCAGAGAAGGATGGACCGACGGCTGCATAGGACACCCCATCGTGTGACTTCGATGCGTCTGTGTAGAACTCCGTGCAGGAGTATTTGTACTGAAGTTCCCGGAAATGCATTTCGATTTCAATCTCTGAAGCGTGCTTTGTAACTTGCATGAAAGATATGTCGCATTGTATAAGCTGCCACTCCCAAGGAGGTAGCCGCTTGGCTGGATGCATAAGGCGAAGCTCGAGGAGTGCGACATGCATTTCATCACTAAGCTCCCTCACACGCACCGAGAAAGGCCGTCTTACGGAGAGCCGATTGCGAAAGAGCGTAGCATGTCATATTGTTAACTGTATTAAAACACGGATGTTGAGGATTAGAGTGGACTTTCAGAAAATATGTTTGGCTGATGTATGTTCTCTGCAGATGAAGTGACCACTCATTTGATTCTACATATAAACTTTCAATGGGACTTGTTCTGAAAGCGCCCGTGGCCAGTCGGATTCCTAGATGGTGGACCGGATCTAGCATCTTTAGCGCGCTCGGGGCGGCAGAATGATAGATCACGGCACCGTAGTCCAACCATGATCGAATGAGGCTCTTCTATAGATTCATTAAACATTTCCTGTCGCTGCCCTATGGTGTGGGGGATAAAACTTTCAGCAAGTTCGTTGTTTTTAAGCATTTGACCTTGAGATACTTTATGTGTGGAATAAAAGTTAGTTTAGAATCAAGTATGATGCCTGAGAGCTTGTGTTTTTTGTTCACTGGTATTCGCTGACCATACATTTCGATACTGGGATCTGCAATGAGCCGTTTGTTTCTCGTGAAAAGCACGCAAGAACTCTTGTTGGGGTTCACTTTAAATCCGTTTTCGTCTGCCCATTTGGACACCTTGTTCAAGCCCTGTTGTACTTGCCTCTCACATACTGTAAGGTTGCAGGATTTGAAACCTATCTGTATGTCGTCTACGTACATAGAATAAAGAATGGCTGGCGGTAATGAAGCACGAAGGGTGTTCATTTTCACGATAAAGAGCGTGCAGCTGAGCACACCTCCTTGAGGTACACCAGTTTCTTGTATAAAAGGTCGCGACAATACATTGCCGATCTTAACGCGGAAGGTACGTTTGGACTAATAGCTCTGTAGTATATTTAACATATTTCCACGAATGCCCATTTTCGATAAGTCTCGCAAGATCCCGTATCGCCACGTTGTGTCATACACCTTTTCCATATCGAGAAATATCCACAAGAAGAACTGCTTATTTCTAAATGCGTCCCGCATATTTCCTTCAATACGTATAAGATGATCTGTTGTGGAGCGCCCTTCTCTGAAGCCACACTGATAGGGATCAAGCATTTTGCTCTGTTAAAGGAAATGAATGAGTCGCCGATTAATCATTTTTTCAAATACCTTACAAATGCAACTTGTGAAGGCTATCAGGCGGTAACTTGCGACTGAGGAAGGATCCTTGCCTTGTTTGAAAACAGGGACCACAATGGCTTCTTGCCATGCAGTTGGTAAGTATCCTGCAGCCCAAATGGTGTTGAAAATTGTGAGTAGTGTAACTTGGGTGTCATTGTGTAAGTTTTTGATCATTTCGTACATGATTCTGTCAGATACCGGTGCAGAGCTCTTGCATGCGCTCAAGGCAGCTCTCAACTCGGCCATACTAAAATGACAGTTGTATGGTTCATTCTGTCGACATTTTCTTATGAGCGGCTTACATTCTTCTATTTGTTTATATTTCAGAAAGGATTGCGAATAATGGTTTGAACTTGACACTCTCAAAGTGCGCCCCAAGTGAGTCTGCCTGATCTTGCAGTGTATCGCCCTGTGTATTTACCAGAGGGAGTGAATATGTTTGTCGCCCTCTAATCCTATTAACCCTGTTCCAGGCTTTGGCCTCATCTGTAAACGAGTTAATACTCGATAAAAACTTCTGCCAACTTTCTCTTCTGGCCTGTCGGCTGGTTCTCCTGCCTTGAGACTTTACTTTCTTAAAGTTGATAAGATTCTCTGCAGTGGGGGAAGCGCGTAGCAGCCCACACGCTTTGTTCTGTTTCTTACGAGCGATCCTACATTCGTCGTTCCACCACGGGTACGCCGTCTGCATGCCAAATCACTTCCTTCACATATGCATTTAGATGCGGCATCTATAATGAAGGCTGTAAGATACTGCACAGCAGCATCAATTCCTAAAGAAGACATGTCAACCCATGAGATACATGTGAGGGTTCGAAATTTCTCCCAATCGGCTGTATCAATCTTCCACCTAGGAGCCTGTGAAGGATATTCATTTTCTCTAGATATTCTTAGTAGTATGGGGAAGTGGTCGCTGCCGTAAGGGTTGTTGGTAACTTCCCATTCAAGTTCAGGCAGTATAGACGGGGAAACTATGCTAAGATCTATTGAAGAAAAGGTTCTGTCTGCAAGAGAGTAATATGTGTGTTCCTTCTTATTCAGCAGGCACGCACCAGAAGAAAAAAGAAAATGTTCAACAAGACGCCCTCGCGCATCTATACGAGGGTCGCCCCACAGGTAGCTGTGTGCGTTGAATTCGCCAAGAACAACATAAGGTTCTGGCAATCTATAAAGGACTGAAATTCGTGTTTGTTTAATTTGTAATGTGGGGGTATGTAAAGCGAGTAAATAGTGATAAGTTTGTTTAGTAGAACAACTCGAACCGCCACTGCTTCAAGGGCCCTTCGTAGCTGTAAATGTTGACACGCTATGCTTCTTTGAATTACAATGGCAACACCGCCCGATGATGCGATAGCATCATCGCGATCTTTGCGAAAAGTAACATACTGTCGAAGAAAGTTTGTGTGTTTTGGTTTTAAGTGTGTTTCCTGTAAACACAGCACTTTTGGATTGTGTTTATGGATAAGTCCTTGTACAGGGTCTTCCTTTATGAAAGGGAACACGCGAGCGCGTGGCCCGTGCTCTGCGGAGGCTGCTTACAGCGCCACCAACAGGCAGCAAAGGGAAGCACGTCTGCTTGTGGCGTCATCTGTTGGCGGCTAGAATAACCAGGCATGGCCGATAGGCAAGCGCCAGCTAGAATCAGCTGGAGCCCCCCCTCCTCGCATGACTATTGCGCAAAGAGCGGGGCCTGCAGCGCAACGTGTGCTGCTAGCAAACCGCGTTGGATACGCAAGCGCACTGGACATGTTGAAGTGGCAACATAAGTCCGGTAGTTATTAGGTACTTTTGACGTACCTATATTAATGCGTAAGCATTCTAGGGCTTCTTCCCTCGGAACTTTGTCCGTGCATTTCTGTGTTTGTAACGCGTGACACGATGCACTGCATGCATAGGTATACATGATATCCAACGAAGGTGTATATGAGAATGCCTTATGAATACCTATGACTAATGAGACATGATTTTGACTATATATAGTGAGTACTGAAAGGTATAAGTGTAAGTAAAGTTAATAAAGACGTATAAGATTAGTTACAATATAAATAGTTAAATGTAACGGCGATTATTGGAGGGTAATTAGGAATATTGAGGCTAATTAAAATAAACTTGTGCAAAATTATTAGACTTATAAAAAGTTACTAAGGCTAAATCCACAGAGCCTTATCAAGAATTAAGGGTTTCTTGAGAATAGTTAGACCTAAATAAGTAATATTAATAATTACAGATATAAACACCTTCGCCATAACTTTAGCTAAGGTTAATGAATTAATTAGCCAAATGCCATCATTATAGAAATAACTAAGCCTGAATAATAAATAAAATATGTTTATTTACCTAAGCTGAAGTTTTATTTTAGTGCATTTCTGTCCTAAACCGCTACAAATCTGGTGAGGTTTATTCATGCTATGGGGGGGGGGGGGGCAGTGGCCAGCCAGGGCTCCGTACTGCAAAAGAAAAGTACGCAGGAACTCTACTGGAGTTGTCAAAGCGTGCATAAGCATACTCCCAAATATAAGTTGGCCCACCCCCAAATTTCAACCTGGCCCACTACCAAATTTAAGTTGGCCCACCCCAAAAATTTCAAGTTGGTCCACCACCAAATTTTAGGCTGGCCCACCCCAAAATATAGGTTGTCCCACCGCCAAATTTATATTGGCCTACACCCAAGTTTCAAGTTGGCCCACCTCCAAATTTCTCCAAATGTCAAGTTGGCACATCCTCAAATCTTAAGTTGGCTCATCCCAAAATTTAAATTGGCCCACTCCCAAATTTATGTTGGCTTACCGCGAAATTTCAAGTTGGCCTGTTGGCTTCTCCATGGACCCTATGTATCTCTAGGGTTATTCTCTCTAATCATTTTTTTTCAATTGTTCTTCATCGCTTATAAAGCTACCAATAATCTACATCTACATTATTATAATAATTAAATGTCGAAAGTTCGCACATTGCGCATTTTTGTGCAGATACAAGGCATACTTTTAGCTTGGCGGACAGATCTTGCTTCAGTACTAGCCAAAGAATGCTTACGCATTGAAATACCCTGGGACTGCCTATTAGCTAGCAGGCATACGTTGGTCCTTGCAAGCTCCCAATGTGCTACCGTACCAAGTCTAGGTGGTGTTGACCAAGTGCAGTTTGCTAGCAGCGTCTGTTTGCAGGTCCCCCTTGTTGTGCATCCACCTGGTGTGGAAGGCAGTCACAGCCGCTTGTCTATGAGTCGTGCCTGCTTATTCTGGTCGCCAAGACATGGCGCTATCAGCAGAAGTGCTTCCCCTTGCTGCCTGTTGCTGGCTCTCTAAGCAGCCTCTGCAGAGCACAGGCCACGCGCTCGCGTGTTTCCTTTCATAAAGGACGACCCTGTACATCATCAAGGTTTCTCAGAAGACCTCTGACGTTCCATTGAATGATTTGTGTATCCGTATTTAAAGTAAATTGGTGCTGTGTATACAGAAACAGAAGTGATGCATTAGATTATAGAGCTCTTTCGAGGCCCTGTAACCGGGGTTTCGCCTTTTCTGAAGCGTTCGAGGGAGCCTCGCCTCTCCTTAGGCGCTTGATGCGCCGTGAGGATAGGTGTTGTGTCCATTGCCTCTTGTGAGGCGCCGGACACGCGCTCTTCCGAGCGAGAAGTTTTTCGAGAGTCTCATTTTGGAAGGCAAGACCTCTGCGCCCACGAGCCCGGAGGTGGATGGGGCTCCCTGTGGAATTTGGCTGCGCCGGCTGTTGCCAGCGCTGGAAGGGGCCGGGGAGGTTGAGGCAGCCTCGGCTACGCCTACCTTCGGGGCCACTATCGGTGCTGCGAGATCGCTGCGTGTAGCGCAGGCTGCCGCAGATAACTCCTGTGGTGCCGGCAACCCAAGGGTAGCCTGGCCTGTTTGCTGGTTGGATGGAGTAGGCTTACCTATTTCCACCCTGGGGGCAGGAGGCAAAGTTACCTGCTCGCTGCACGCGGGCTGGGCACTTGGCAATGGCCGTTGCGACGCTGCCCCCCGACGCGCCGCATCACCATAAGGTGTGCTGTGGAAAGGTGAGCACCTCTTACGGGCTTCCTTAAACGAAATGTTTTCTGTGACTTTGAGGGTGATTATTTCTTTTTCTTTCTTCCAGTTCGGACAGGAGCGTGAGTAGGCTGGATGGTCACCAATGCAGTTCACACAGTGAGGTGTGCCACTGCAGTTGTCGGAGGGGTGGCCCTGTACTCCACACTCTGCACAAGTTATTTGACCACGGCAGCTCTGCGAGCCATGGCCGAACCTCTGACATTTGAAACACCGTCTAGGGTTGGGGATATATGGTCGCACATTTAACCTGATGTATCCTGTTTCGATGGTTTCTGGCAGTACGCTGCATGCAAATGTAAGGGCAAGATGCTTGGTGTGGATTTCCTTGTTGTCTCGTCTAAGTATAATGCGTTTTACATCATTGCCATTTCGTTCTTTCCACCCTTCCAGGAGTTCAGCTTCTGTAAAGTCTAGGAGGTCTGCCTCTGACACGACTCCCCGTGCGCTATTCATTGTTCGGTGTTGTGTAACAGAAATGGGTATGCTACCAAATGTCACAAGACTGCCAAGCTTCTCGTACTGATGTTTCTGAGGGATCTCAAGGAGAAGGCCCCGCTAGCCATTTTCGTTACTTTATAGCCTGATTTTGCACTATGATTTGCAACTATTTGCAACTATTCATTTGCAACTAGATTTTGCAACTATGAAAGGGGAAATGTATCTGGCCTGTCTTTTGGAGTTCTCGCTGTGCACAAGATGGTATTTCGGATATGTCTCTCTTGTTTTCTGTTGAAGCATGTGGTTAGGTCATCGGTGCGTCCCCTCTTTTGAGGGTGACGATCAAGTATGCGGGGAAATGCGGGTGTTCCCATAGTACTTTCTTTTCTTTTCGGCGGCAATGGCGGCCACCCACCACGGAGCCGAACTTGGGGACGCCGCAGCACTTAACGGGTAACGCTGCAGGCGCCAACCGTACATTGCCACTATAAACTAATATATTATACCCAAGGGAGGGCACATACAAAAGGTTAACCCTAGCCGCCCTAGGAAAATTAGGAAGTGACGGAAGAGAAGAGATGAAAGGAAAGTAAAAGAAGGACGATAGGAAAGAAAAAGGTTGAAAAGGCGGACAGGAAAAGGCGACTGTCGATTTCCCCCGGGTGGGTCAGTCCGGGGGTGCCGTCTACGTGAAGCAGACGCCAAAGAGGTGTGTTGCCTCCGCCGGGGGTCCTTAACGGTCCGAACACCCGGCATCGGCTCAACCCCCAGGATCCTCCTTTCCCCGGACACGGCTAAGCCGCGCACGGTACACGCGGGAGGGTCCAACCCTCGTGTGCTCGGGTACGTGGTGTCACAACACACTAAACGTCTGCTGACGCAGACGCCCCTGCGGGGTTGCCTGGTTAGTTCGTTAGTTAGGTAACATATTACGGCGCAAAAGCAACTAAGGCTTATCATGCGTTTCGCTTCGGTTTTGATTCGCTGTTTTTAGAAGTTTGTACAAATTTTGCGCAGAACAACCAAAGGCCAATAAAACACCCTTATTAGCGTTTGCTTGATTTTTTCCTTGCTTAGCATGTATGTTTTCGGTTCGAAGAGAAAATAATAAACTTTAGTAATGACATTTATAGACGCTACAACGCCACAAAGCAGCATTCGCAAAATTCTCGCAACTATACAGATGTACACGTATTCTTTTTATACTAGCACAAACTCCTTGAGAGATGAGGCATTGTTTTCGATATAAAAATCACTACCATGAAGCTGTAAACGTTCGCTGCTATACAACGTGACTCCCTTTTCCCTTCGTAAACTGCGCAATTCTGCCTCTCTCTCGAAAAAAAAAAATTGGCAGAACCCACTCACAATGCAAATCGACGTTCTGCGACACATGTTGCAGGCACTTCGCTATCCAACATTGCTTGGGATTCCACAAACCGTTACCAGTTCAACTAACGTGCGTGTGTACACTGAGTGGTTGCGTGTGTACGGGGTGTAAAGGGCGTAAGCGTTTGTGACGACAGAAGCACGACGACAATCACGTCGAAGGCGATCATATGGCAGCAAGGGCATCTTTTCGCCGGCCGTTGAACAGGAGCTTACGGCATGACAACTTTTGAGTTCTGCATAGGTAGTGGACGGTGCAAGCGAGAGAAACACTGATTGCGTTGCCACCAGCAAATACATGTTATAGAATCGTAAGCACTTATGAGTGTGTCATGTGGTGCCTGTTAAAACGAGGATGGCATTTGTACTCTAACGAAGAAATGTTAAAACATGGTTAACTTGGGTCACCATAAAGTTGCTTTAGCGTCGCAGAGTTTATGCGCATCGTAAACTACTACGAGAAAAGTACGGAGGAATGCCGTCGGGTCCCAAAGATAGTGCAGTCTAACACGATGTCTGAAAGCGCGTGCTGTCACAGAGAAAGACGAGAAAGTGGCATGTTGTGCACAAGCCGAGTGTTTCCAAGTGCTGGCTGCCTTTGGAACGAGAGAGGTACGCGTGTGATCGTTTGTGTTTACATGGGCAACAACGACAAAAAAAAAGAAGCTCATGGCCTAGTGGTTCGAGCACCGGGCTGCTATGCTCTACGGCAGAGGTTCGGTTCCATGATTGGCCACACATTGTTCTCTTCCTATGAAAGCGAGAACAGTTCCATCAAGCGCTAGGCAGTTGAAGGAACTTGCCCGCACTTCTAATCTAATCGCTGCTAATCAATTTCACTTTCTCGCCCTCAGCCGGAAAGTAAAGTGCTTTTTTTTGTACTGCGAAGAAAACCATCCGAATCACTCGTGTAATGCACTGAGCGTTTGTGTGCCCTTTTCCTTGGGTTATAATTTTTTTTTCTGCGCTCATGCTTTTTCGCAACGTGAGTAACAGGAAGTGCCTGAGGCATTGTAAGATGTCAGCGGGGCAAATAAATACGAGTTGGCATGTGCTTACTGTGGCAGCTACACGTTCTTCGTCTGAAGTCATACGCGAGAAAACATTGCTGTGTGCTTAAAGAAAAAACAAACTTTTTTCTGTCTCGCTAGTTGAACGTGAACTCGTTCGAAATGTCCAGCAAAGCATATGCTTCGACGAAACTACAGAGAGAGAGAGAGAGAGAGAGATACTTTTAGTATTATAGAAAGCTGACAGCCTGACGCCAAGCTTGTTTTTTTTTCTTGTATCGCACACTTTACCATACAGCATATTGATATTAAATAAGTTCGTGCGGTCCTTCGCAGTTCTGGCCGGCTACTCAGAATTACGGAAGCATAATGAAAGTATGAATATTTAAGTTCTTTGTACTACGTTCCAAATGCACGATGTGATAATGAGTTATGCCGTAGTGGGGGACTCCCAATTAATTTTAACCACCTGTGGTGTTATACCGTGCACCTAAGCCTAAGTACACAAGTGCCTTTTTTTCTCTCCATCAGCAAAATGCGGCCGTCGCGGCTGGCATCGAATGAGGGAACTCCACGTTGGGAGCACAACCCGGCTGTCACTAAGCTTCCGCTACGCGTGAAATGGCAATAAAAAGAATATGAGAAATATTGATGTGGAGGACGAAAGCGGTTGGTTTGAATTAAAATGAACAGAAAAGTCTTTTTAAAGTCTCAAAGTGAGACTACTCTCATGCAGGAATTTGTTAACCACCTTTATCCTATCTCGCCGATGACAAGGGTCCGGCAAACGTTCCAACAGAACCTTTCAGGACAAATATTGATAAATTATCTACGACAAATGGTCTGTGTGGATTGTGTTTCCACAACTTATTGTAATTCTAGCCCTTGAGCTGGATTACTCGGAGTGGCGTACCTTAGTCACACGAGAAATTGCAATGGATAACCTATTAATAAACAGAATTGAATAATTAAAACTTAACTGTTCACTTTGCGGCATATATTGCACATTAGAAATTGTAGCCGATGAGCTTTCAAGGCATGTACGCTTCGCAATACTTCTAAGAATCGTGCGGGTTTCGAGATATGCATCGTGAGAATTTAAGTAAAAATGAACTATTGTTTCATTTGCTTTTTTAAGAAACCGTCGTTTTATAGCCCAAACATAACTTGAACGCCTAGAGAGAGAGAGAGAGAGAGAGAGAGAGAGAAAAGGACATGAAAGACAGGGAGGTTAGCCAGTGTAAGTAGCGGCTGGCTACCCTGTGCTGGGGAAATGGGTAAAGGAAATAAAAGGAGAAACAAGAAAAAAATCGAGAAAAATTCCCACAATAATGGGACGCTACGCACTACAACCTTTAAAGGCGGTCGTGCAATTCATACGCCCTTAAAAACTTAAGCAGAGCCCTTATGGCATTGAGTGCCAAAATCCATCTAGATCAGAACTTTTTCTCCTGTGAAGGGGCGCGTCCCCAGTTTTTTCATGCGTGGTCGCGAGCAGTTTTCTTCACACAGTGTGACGAGGACAGTCACGCAGGAGGTGCTCAATCGTCTCCTCGCCGCCGAAGATGTCGCAAGTAGGGCTGTCGGCCATTCCAATGCGGAAGGAATAGGCGTTCGTGAATACCACGCCGAGCCACAGGTGACACAAAAGTGCTCCTTCCGCTTGTGATAAAGCTGGTAGCAGACGGGGATACAATCTGTCGAGACGTGCGTTCATGAATTCACTGGTGTTCTCCAGAGACGGCGAAAGCTCGCGTGTGAAGGAGCAAAGACTTGTTGCTGCATCTGTTCTTCACAGTGGTATAGGTATAATATGGAAGCAATCGTGGGCTTATCGGGCAGCGTCATCCGCTTTGTGATTTCCCGAAATTATGCACTGACCCAGTATCCACTGCTAGACGATGATGTGCCCCTTGCCGATTGCGTGATGGTGGAGTAGTCGAATGTCTGCGACTAATTGCACGTTAGGCCCATGCATTTCGTTGCACACTTTCGAAACTGGTGTCATCCTGAAAATTCGCTACTAGTGAATGAACCTTGCGAACTCCCCAGATAAAATTTATAAGTTACAATGTGCGACCTGAAGTAACTTATTAAATACATAATTAGTGATTTTGCTCATTAGGCTAATATGTATTTCGCTTTCTTGTGCAAGCGTTGCCTGCACTCCTGGCTCTTTGATTACACCAGCGGAAAGTCTAGAATTATGCTATCTGCCAAAGGCAATTTTTAAAATTCTGTCTGATCTGAAAAAGGAAAAAAAAAGGAAAACACCCGGAATAGCAGTAAACTGGGGAGCAAGCATGCGGTAATTCTCTTCATAGTGTACTGTAATTTGTGTCACATGTCTGGGTGAAGTTCGTGTACGTATGCGGTAATGACAGCGATTCGGCTGCGCCCACTATGTTGCAGTATTCTTGCTATTCTACAGGTATATTTTGGCAGTTTTGGTTTCGCTTCAAGCGCAATTCCTATAACCCGCAGTCGTAAGTGCGACGCAAAGCTCTCTGCCTTTATTGCTCGAAGTGGCGATAACGCACTGGGCCAGCGGCTGGGCTGATGTTTGTGTCTCGGTGTGGTGACGAATCCCTGACGAGAAAGCGACGACATCAGAAACATTGAAACAACGCGTTTTGACCGTTTTGATCTTGGTTGGTTAAGTGTGTTAGTTTGGTGCTGTAGCGTTGCGTGCTTTATCAAATTTCAAAAGAGGAAAAAGTAATCACCACTGATACAAGACATGGACAGCTGTACTTCTAGTGGCTTGGCAATCAAATTTGATTGAGAGCTTCATTACACATTGGTAGTTTATTAGCTCTTTGAAAATTGTGTTTCAGTACATCTGAGAACCCTTTTACTTGTTGTAGGAAAGGTTGCTGCTTCCTGGCAGTAGTCTGCTGTCGCAGAATGGGTAAATGCAAAGTCAAGGCGTCACAGCTGCTGGCGCACGCTTCATAAGAAATGGTACGTCAATATAAAATATCATGAAGCATACGCGTAAGAGGCCAGAAGCGTCCTAGCTAGCGCTGCAGCAGGTGTGCCTAAAGGTACTTGAAGACGTTCAGCAATCGTGACAGCCGACGCAGTCCTTCGAAAGGACGAGAGAGTTCGCAAGTGCCTGTCGTCAGCGGGAAAAATCTCGCGTTTGCAGCGAGCAGGTGTCGCAGGAGACAACACTGGTAGCATTCCTCTCAAAAGCGCAACACTTTCTCACAATACAGAATTTCTTTTCCATAAATACTTGCTGAGTATATTTATGTAAGTACATGGAACGTTGTTATTGTAAAAATAAATAAATAGTTATTCACTGGCGTTAAATCGGGAACATAACTGCAGAAGAATGCATACCCTGGTGTGCCCTCGTGGAAAACCATGCTTCAGTCTCAAAGTCATACATGTGAAGTGCATTGTGTATGTGAATTATATAACACACTGCAAAAGTAAAATTACTTTCACGCGAAAATATTTGAGTATGCCTTCCTTTAGTGCACCGCAAGCAAACGCCACTTGTCTAAAGATCGAAGTCAATCCAAAGCCTGTACTTCCCATCATTCCCATGTAGGTTGAGGTAGGTTGAGGCAACGCCCAGGAGAGCCCCCGTTGACACTAGCGCTACATTTCCCTCTAGGGTATTTATTTAGAAACCCAATGCTGGCGAGCTTTGGTGAAAGACAACGACGGGAGGAGAGGCAACGGCGCTACGCGTTCGGCACGAGCGAAGGAGAGTTCCGAAGGCTATTTAGGCTCTCCAGAAACACAGTGCCACGGATAAGCGACGAACTAAAATATCTCGGTCCATAAAATTTAGTATCGTTATCCCTGCGACGTAAGTTCTCTACCCGCTAAGTTTTCTTTTTCTTTTTTTGCTATAGTATTTTTCAGTAGTGCCTTTTTGAGTGTAGACGGCATTGGGTTACCGCAGTCTTGACAGTCGCATTATTACCACTGTCGCTTGGACCATTATGGTTGAGAGAAAAGAAGAAAGGGGGGGGGGGTGAGATTTCTCTCCTGAGTGCAGAAGAAAAACGCATTCAAGAACACTTCCTTGACCGCAGCAAGGAAGGAAGTTCTCGAAGTTGTGGCATGTGAGGACGGAAGTCTCATAGCAATCCTCGGTCCTAAGAAGCTTAGCCCCGGCGAAGCGAAATCCTATTAGAGCCGCCGCCTACACCCCGAGAACCGCTCTGATTGTTTAACGTATGGCACACCATGTAACTACAGAAATGATAAAACAACGAAGATAAAAGTATACCACCAGCTGTCTGCGGCAGAAGCTCACAGCTATTGTTGGAAAATAAATGGGCAAGTGTTGTATGCAATCCAATAAGTTTTAATAAAATAGAAACATTCTTCAATTATCACAGCTACTGCTGGAAAATAAATGGGCAAGTGTTGTATGCAATCCAATAAGTTTTACTAAAATAGAAACATTCTTCAATTGCTATATCGCCCCCAAATTTAGAACAATAATCATGACGTCCCTTTGCGACAGAACGCCGCCGGTTCCTTGGTCTCCTTCGCACCGCGACGTCCCACTCTTTCTCCGAGTGACGTCACCGAGACCTAACAGCCAGAGCGAGCCGTTGCAGAATACGGCCCCAGACAGGCGTTTCTATCCATAGTAAAAAGATGGCCTTACAAATATATTATAATTTCCGTCGCAGTCGATGTAGTTTGATGGTTGAGACGGAACGATTTACCGATTGTTACATCTGGCATTAAAAATGCCGCAGTGGAAGTAGTTGACACCCCGTCGACGCGTCGACAAATCTACATTCACTTTGGTGTGAAGCGTGAAAATTGTGGCTTGCGCGTAGTTCTGAAACAAGTGAGAAATTTATTTGTGAACTTTGAACTACTTATAGATTTGTTTGTATATCCGATAACATTGATGTCAATAAATTGTATTCATTTTCTTTTCTTTATTTGACGTCTGTGTGGTTTAAAAGTTATGCTATGTTACACAATGTTCTGATATAGCTGAAGATATAGGCATGAGCCTGCAGGACGACTAAAGCCTGCTTGGAAAGAAAGGCTATGAAAATAGCTGCTCTGAAAGAAAAATAATATTGCATTTATATTTTACAAAATGCTCGTTGTTTATTACTGGGCAGTGTATTAAAAACGCAATGTTGGGGGAGGGAGGGCGGGCGACGGATGTAATTTGAATGGAATGGTATGTATGGTCTGACAGAGGCGTACTTACAGTAATTAACTCGATCATCAATTTGAGTAAACTAGACATATTTTATGACCAGAAAACACATAATGTTGGTAATTTTTAAAATTATGTTTTGTGACATTGTAATGATAATAAGGAGCTTTCAGGGCATTGCAGCTCACTTTTTACTCTGTTTTATCACGATCTCCCATAATATGAAGCAAGATATTTATGCAAGGTGGCTCTTGGAGTGAGCCGGTAGGGCACTTCGAAGGTATACCAGCGCAGAAAAACAGGCGGTCTTTATTCATCTGTTCGAGGTGAGATCAACTTACGTTACACCTGTCTAGTTAGCGCATGGAACGTTTATGCACTGTGCTGTCCGTTGGGAAAGGAACCACATGAGAGTAAAGCACTTGCGAATTTCTCCAAAATTTAAGTATGCACTTGCCTAGCTTTGAAGCAGATGGCTTGCGGTTGATGGCCATGTCGCCTTACTACATATCTATGCGATGCACTCACTATAATTTAGGCTGGCTGTTGAAGGAGCAGCTGAGTGAGCGCTACACATTAGAGTGCTCTGTTTAAAAGAGAACCCATCTGTACACAGTTCAAGTGAAGGTTATTTGGAAGTTACTACACATTAGAGTGCTCCGTTTAAACGAGAACCTATCTGTACACAGTTCAAGGGAAGGTTATTTGGAAGTTACTACACATTAGAGTGCTCCGTTTAAAGGAGAACCTATCTGTACACAGTTCAAGTGAAGGATATTTGGACGTTAAACGCTTGACTTTGTACCACCGTGTTTGCTGTGATTGTGTACCGTCAAAATTCAAGTAGTTATCCATTAGTTCTTCTCCTGGATCTGAAGTCTTGGTTTTTTGAGCCGCTTGTCTGCGGCATGATATGTATTTAAATAAAAGTCCCGTGTGGAAACGATTCCACTCAAGAAAAATGGGAATACTTTCCCAGTTGTCTCCTGTGACCGGCATTAAGCGCCCTTGGTAGCGACGCAAATGAACTGCCAGCATGATTGCTGCTGAAGTGTAGCGTGCCTGGTGTTGGGCTTAGCCTTGAGCTGAACGCCTAGGACGAGGCACCCCAGCTCTGGAAAGTTAAATACACGTTAATAAGGGTGGCTGTAGCAGTTGACGCACATTTTTGCGCAATCAGTATAGTTCAACAGCTCCTGTATGCAGCAACATGGCTACTATGTTATCTGAGCCGTGATACCGGGCCTGTAGGCACCGGACGCACAAGGTTTCCATGTGTACAGGTGAACGGAGCACAAAGCGCTGAGTTACGGCCTGTCGGACGTTTATGACAGCCCGAGTTCAGCGCATGGGTATTGCGACGCCTACGTGTTTAAAAAATACATCTTAGCGTACCCCTAACGATACGTTCCTATGAGTTATTACCCAGGGGAGGATTAGTTTCGCTTGGGAAATCCACATTTGAACTGGTAATTAAGAAAGATGCCTTATTATCCAGCAAAACAGAAGTGTTACGTGCCGTTGCTCTTTGCAACGTGAGTGGTGCAACAGGCTTTTATTCTCTGTATGAAAGGCCGAGTAGTGCCACGTTTTCCTTTCCTGTGCCTTCAGCTTGCCCAGGACCGCGCTTTTAATTAACAGCCTTAGGGCCTTAGTTGGTGCCGCTTAATCAACAAAGCTAAATAGGAACCTTGAAAGAGCGCTTTATCTGACACAAAGCTTGAAGCCTAATGTTAGCATATAATATGACCTTATATTCAACTTAAGTTTACATTACAGTACAGATTGCCGAGTAGGGTGGTGCGTACGGCGGCGCAGACCATGGTGTGCAGTACAGCCCCCTCTTTAAAGCAATATACAATTAGTATTCTGAGGTCGATTAGAGCTCAGATGATTACAGCTGTGATTATCAAAAGTCAGTCTTTAGCCGTCTCTTGTGTACCAAGCTTGTCTTGAATAAAAAAAAGACAGTATGAAAAAAAAACAAGGAAAGAAAGAAAGAAAGAAAGAAAGGAAGAAAGAAAGAAAGAAAGAAATTGCAGGGCACACAGGCGGCCAGTCTGGCTTTACGCCTGTAGGGAACAAGAACACTACAAAGAACGATTTCCCTTCAACAATTGGGGACGGGCAAGAATGAGGCTATATACTTGGCGAGATTAAAGTGAAGGGCCGCAGCGCCGACGGCAAGCCTGTCTCATTCAAAGCCAAAATGCCGTAAACGCCCACGGCACGCTAACCCTTGTTCCGAGACTGCATATATTTCTTCACACCCCTTCATATGCAGATGCGAACACTAATGTATGGCAGCAAACAGGTGACGTCCTGGCGTCAAGATATAACAAGCACCTTTCTGTTATCAGTCTACCGCTCATTGGAGGGCGAAAGTTTCTTCCAGCGCTCTTATGTTACCCCTTTTCTGTGTCATCTGACTCTATGCTATGCCTGCAAATTGTCAATTGGGGAGCGAATAGAAGTTAAGATGGAAATGCTGTGGACTTCAAATCTTCCTTCAGTCGGCAGAAAATGTTCCAATCCGCTTTTAAATCCCTCCCGTCTTGCGGCATGAGACACATGCTTGCGCTCTGGCCTTGCAGCTTTGAAGCACGGATGGCCGTCGTTTTCGCCGCACTTATTCTTTTGTGTGTCGAAGCCATGGAAGGTTTCTTGCTCTAGAAGCCCACTATGGCTGATGGGTCCCTTCCCGTACATGCCCTTCCTTCGGCGCTAATAAAAAATATTCCACTTCGAGCGTAAAGAAATAAAAAAAGTAATCTTCACGAATTAAAGGGTGTCTTTAGAAAAGCAAAGAGTGCGTACATCCTGCCTGGGGCTATGCAGGAAAATCACAGCCTCTCGTTGAGCTCGCTGCAGTTCGCTGAGGATAACAGCGTGCTCTGATCGCTATTTGTGTTTGACGTGACTCAAGGCTCGAGTGCCAATATTTGACGAACAAGGGTGCTATGCAGGAAGGCCCGAATTTGGTAAAGTGGGGGATGTCCGAGAACTCTGGCGACACGCTTAGATGAACGAGCTGATGATATCCAGACATAAGATTCAATGCTCAGCATGCCCCCGGTTTCATTGGCTTATCTAAATGTCCTCTTGTGTTATCATCACTTGGGCGTTTTACCTCATGGGTGGCCGAAAGAGGAGTCACATGGTCAAACTGTCCGTGCCTTTTTTCATTTGTCTATTGGCCGACTAAGTGCATTACCCTTGCAAGTCATTATTGAAAAGAGTGTTTTAGATGCAAGTTTATTCCGAATTTTATGGTTGGCTATAAGCATTCAAAACGCAGATGTGCACCCCCAAATGCACTTTAAAGTAGTTTTCAATTTATTACATATTGCGTTGTACCGCGAGGGAACGGTGGCTAAACATATAAATTTGAAAGAAGAGACACACCCGTGACGCGCCCTATAGAAAGGCGTAGAAAGTAGCTTGCGCCAAGTGTCTAAATAGATAGTGGGACTGTCGCGATATTACAATATTGTGTTGGTGCATCACATTGGCTAGTGTTCCTGGACATTGCCCAGTCTTCTATGTTTGAAACGAGGAAGCGGCGGGGCCAGGGTGCGTTCATGTTGACCTACGAGGATTTATCTCAACATTTTATTATCTGTTGCTTACAGGCATTCCAGGCTATCTTTGTGCAGTAACTTCCGTCGAGCAAACTCAAGTGAAGCGAGTAACTAGCGGCATCCTGCATAGCACCCCCGGGTGTCTGCTTCCCGGGAGGGGAGGGGGGGGGTGAACACATTCCAGGTGTATTGCCATCATGGCCGAAGCTTTTTACGTTAGGAATCCTTTCAACGCGAGTCCAGAAAGCGGCATCCATCGCTTAGCCGATGTGCACGCTGCCGACGTACTTGCACGAGCGAACATGAAGAGGAAGTTAGCTTGATCATTGGAAAGTGTATTATTGTCATAGAGATAAGTGCCAAAGGAAATGTGCTACTCACGTGATTTTGTTCGAGAATAGCCGTGCGTAGCTGTCTAGTACACTGTAGCACAGCAAAGGGTTGACACACCGTGAAAAAAACCGTAAGAGAGAGAGAGAGAGAGAGAAAGAGAGAGAGAAGCAACTTTATTGTGCCGAGCTCGACATCTTCTTAGACGGCGTCGATGGAAGTGGTTCTTCTGCCACCTCCGGAAAAGACGTCTTGACGGAGGCGCAGGTTACGAGCACATCCCGCGTCGTAACTGCCAGCGTGGCTTTCGATGAAAACTTGGGTAACGAAGCGTCTGTGAAGAAAGTGACCCCCCCTTCCTTTTCTACTATTTGATCTAAATTCTCCGTCAAGGCCGCTATACGAGCCGCTCTGCGGCCGTTGTTATGACCCGACCTCACGTTTCGAGGCAGCCGCTTACTGTCGATTTTATGCGCCAACAACCTGGGCAATGGCCTCGTTTCCATCCGCTCTGCCTCTTGCCAGCCCAACTTGGTAAGAACGCGACGTCCTCCCGAAGTTTGACTGAGTCGAACTCTTTGATTTGACAGATGAGCTTCTATTAACTCTTCAACGACGTTATGCTTGGTCCTGCCGAGAAGCTTGTCGGTCGAAGCTTGATAATGACGTTCAACTGGTCCCAGTCTTTCTTGAGTAACTTGAGGTACGGCGCCGCGTAAACAATGCGCGACGTCACAAAGGCCTGGACGAGCGTCGGTGCATCGTCCTCCTTCAATCCTCCTTGTTTGTGACTCTTCTGTTCATGTTCGAAATTTGATCCGTTGAAACCTTGTTTTTGTGGATCGACGCCCCCGGCTTGCCATTGTTCTGGAAGATGACACCCAGGATACGTGCTTGCGTGGTTCGCATTATGGTAGTCCTGTCGATGGTGATCCGGACGTTCTCCTGGTCTCTTTTCTTTCTTCTTGGCTTGATGACGAGTAAATCTGACTTCTGTGGCGAGCAACTGAGGCCGCGCGATTTAGTGAACTCGTGCACGGTCTTTGCCACTCTCTCCGATCCAACTCCCAGACCCTGCCATCGACGTCCACGCAGTGATATCGTCTGCATAGAGAGCGTAATCTATGCCCTCTATATCTTGAAGCAAAGCCGGGAGATGGAGGAGTGCCAGGTTGACGAGAAGCAGCGAAAGAACCGATCCTTTCGGGGTGCCTCTGTCTCCCAGGGCTATCGGTTTCGACTTCTCTTCTCCAATCTTGATCGTTAACGTTCTATTGCTTAAGCAATCATGCACTTACTTGCAGGTTACGGAGAATACTTTCGTGTGTGACGTTATCGAAGGCCCCCTTAAGATCGAGCGCCAGGATAGCTCTTGGCGTAGGAGTATTCGCTTGCTTGATAACCAGCTCGTGTAGTTTCACCAAGACGTCCTGCGGGCTCAGGTGCCTCCGGAATCCGTACATGGTCGGTGGTATCTGATAAGTGACGTCCAAATGTCTCTCTAGTCTCTTGAAAATCATACGCCCGACCACCTTCTCCACACACGACGTGAGGGAGATGGGGCGCAGATTGTCGACGTGGGGTGGTTTCCCCGGCTTAGGAATGAAACGAACCTCCGCTTCTTTCCATTCTTTTGGCAACGAACCCGTCTCCCAGGACGCGTTGGCGAGGTTTAGCAGTTCAGCTCGGCTTTTGTCGCTCATATTTTTTTAGCATCTTGTATGTAACGCCGTCAATTCCCGATGTGCTGCCTTGATTACTTTCATCGATGGCCGCAACCAGCTCCAGTTCGCTGAAGGCTCCGTACATCTCGACGTTGCTATCCCCTTCATACTCGTGAGTATGAAGGGCCCACACGATGTGGGGTTACAAATATTCGTCCATAAGAGGAAGCCAATTGGTAAAGGCTATAGAGGATACGACACGGAGGTGGTTAACGAACCAGGCGTGCCGACCAGGACAGGCACTAGCACGGTCAGAGACACCACTCCTGATCTGACGCTAGTTCGGGGGAACCTCGACGTTACTTGGCGTAACACGGGGGAAAATCTTGGCTCAGATCACGACATAATTTGTGTAACCCTCGGAGGAACCGACATCAAGGCGAAACTGGGTCAAGCCAACATTACAGACTGGGGCCGGTTACGTAGAAGCACAGATAGTGAAGGCGATGACGAGGACCAAGACAACAAGACGTATGAGGCGTGGGCCAAAAAGCAAGGCGAATTTGTGAAGAAATTTACGCAGAAGATTACTACGACTACGCAAGTTACCTTCGTAGAGTAGACAGCAGGCTGTCACATCTGGGCGGCCAGGCATGGTCTCACTCGAAGGTGGAAGAGGCAAAGACATAGCAAGAAGCTTTGCACACGTATACATGCGCTCAACAAGCAGGTGTCCGAGTATGCGGAACTACTATGCAGGTAAAATTGGATGAAGATGTGTGACGACCTTCAAGGTACATTGTCTACGAAGATGACTTAGAAGCAGTTGCGGCACCTCATAGATCCGTTAAAAAGCAAGAGCGCATGCGCTCGATACCTCACAAGAACGATCAACAGTTACGACGGGGAAGGGGAGAAGCTCATTCGTGAACTCACAAGTAAATACCTCAAGACCGACAAGAGCGGTAACCCGACTAAACCGTAAGCTGTGGATTAGCTTCTGAGCTTGGCGTGTCGTAAACGCCAAGATCGGAAGCAGTGGCGTCTCCGGCAACACCTAAAATGGAAATTTCGACTGCGCGCCACAGTGACATTCAGTAGACGGAGCGTCGTGCACGGGCACCAACACAATCCGCCGTAGCCGTCGCAGTGCAAGGCTTTCAATAAGGACCGAAATCACTGCGCAGGGGATCAAAGGCGATCTTTAACTGGAAATAACTGCAATAACACATTGAAATACTTTTCGCTGCAAAATATTTCAGAAATAGTGAGTTTTATTGTCAAATAGGTTTCCCGACGTTGATAAAAATTTGTTCAGAACACCTTTAACACACTTCAGTCTGCGCAGGTTGGAAAATTGGGCGTGGGTCTAGGTGCCCTCCTCGGCTTTCCTTCCCTTTGATCTCTGTCAGCCAAAGTACAGAGGTATAAGTTATGAAAAATGCTTACCGTAGTGTAGCAATAATGTGTGCTTGTACCGAGAGCTCCTCCTAGCTACGCGCGTTATACATACGTACACGGAGAACCGCAGTTTTAGTTGATTGATCAGTAAGTTCCTAAAAAACAAGAAGCCACTGGACAAACTTTCGCATAATAAAAAAAAGACGAAAAAAATCGTCAGGCAGCTTGTGGCACCCTTAGGCAGCATCTTCTTTCCCGTTATCTTTTCTCATCTTCAATAAAAATGTTTCCACACACACATCTCACGATGACGGTTGACGGTAATGCGCTTAGCATCGAAGCAATATAGCGATACAACGTATTATCACCGTCGAAACGACTTATGTATGAGGCGGGTACATAGCTGGCCTCCTCTATCGGGCTTCCCTAGAAACACTCTGTGCCATGTAGCGGCGCCTCCGCGGTCTTGGCGTCCCCTTCGAAATGCATGTTGCTGCGTGTCGCTAAGAAACGTAATATGCGGCAGCCGTGCTCCACTTTCGCGCTTCTTTTGTTGCGATAGTAATTATATGAACACTCTCAGCGCATTTTTCCTTTGCCGTTGGCGTCGCCGTGATAGTCCGTATAGAGTCCAAGGGCGATAACATCGCCGCGCGTCGTGTGCTGTATGTGCGAGTTAAAGCAAGCGAAGGAAGCCGACGATCGCGGCTCAATCTGGCGCGCGCGAAGGAGAAAACGGAAAGCAAACGCGCCGTCTTCCGTCGCCTTAAATGCCATCAGGGGATGGTAGGGAGGGAGGGGGCGCGGTGTTGTGTTCTGGCTGCAACTACGCATTTGGCGACCGCGCGCAAGGGGAACTGACGGTCGCGGCTGAGCCAGGGTGCTGGCTTAGACTCCACCAACAACTGCGTACTTTGCACGGCTGCGCGCGGTCGCGTGCACCGTGTATTGGAAGGGATCTGCAGACGGCTCATAACCTTTGTGCGCGCTGTTTTCTAGACGTTCTTGCGTTGAAACAATAGACGGCACGATTCCCCCGCTGCTGCTGTCGCGCTTGGTCACACTAGCGCTTTGACAGGGAGTGTTCACCATGCGTTCATATTGGCTTGTGCGCGCTGACACGATGTTTGTTAATTCAGTTAGTAAGCGAACGTTTCCAAGTTTTTACAACCGCGAAAGATACTACCCTTACTTTGTATAGCTGCTTACTAATCTGCGATCGCAATCGATGCTTCGCCTTGCGAGCGCAACTGCGACTTTTTGGGACATGCTGTGGTTTCTGGTTGCACTGTCCGGAGGTCCGCCCATGGACTCCTGGGTGCGTGGTGCGTCGTTGAGTCGAACGCTACGAGTTGTTCGCCTTCTGGCTACTCGCCCAAAGGCACATACTCAGTGACCCAAGTTGGCTATAGGTTCATCGAAGGGCACCACATACCCTGTACATTTGTGACGAAAGTCCTTAAAGCACTGGTTTACCTTTTATTCCCTTAACCCCTTCCCCCAACACAGTGTAGCCAGACGGTACTTATACTGGCTAACCTTCCTTATTTCCTCCCCTTTTGTCTCTCCCTCCCCCTCATAAAGTGTTGGCATAAAAGACATTCATCGAAAACCTGCACATACCCAGTGAATTTGTGGTGAAGCGTGCTAGAGAGAGAGAGAGAAAAGGACGCATAAGGAGGGAGGTTAACCAGAGGCAGTTCCGGTTAGCTACGCTGCACGGGGGGAAGGGTGAAGGGGGATAACAAGAGAAAGAGAGCGGAAGTGGGCGATAGAGAGCGTGCTAAAGCGTCGGGCTGCTGTCCTTAAGAAATCGGCGTGAAGTTGGTTTATGTTACTAGCACGGCATAAATATCAAAGGTTTCCTAATAGTACAATCGGTTGGTCAAAAGGCAGTCGCGCTCTTGTCCCGCTGCACTGATGTTACTGCACGCTGCTTGCCACTGAAAAAACTGCGCCGCCTATCGGCGCCACCATAAAGACCACGCTTGGTGTGGGCTCGATTCCACCGAGCACTGAAAAAATTTAAAGGATCTTTATTGTCATTGTATAGCAGCACATTTCCAGTGGTGTTAGGTAGGTACAGAAGTTGGTGTCTAATACGTTCATGGAAGAGCGGGACACATCTACTGGCCCAGTGACAAGACTTGCACGTAACAAATTATATGAAGGGGATCGGAACACGGAACGCGTACGCGGTTCCCAAACGTCGGATTAAGCATCAGACTTGATCAGTGACCGTGATCCCCTTTATTCCTATGCCTGACCAGACAAACGTTCGTCAAACCCTTGATTGTGTTACCAAACTACATGTAATTAATGCTCTGAAATCAATTACGTTTATTCGTATTCTTGCAATCAGTCGATCGCAATGATTAGTCGGTAACGCTCACTGTATTTCAATCATATTATTGAGTGAGCAATTACATTAACCGGTTACATTTTTTATGATATATTTTCTGACAGGTGACGAAGGTTGTTTTTTTAGCGTTTAAATTTGGTGAGAAGTAAAGTTGAAAAGGATAGAACCGTGTAAATGGGTCACCTCGTAACCCGAATCTCTGTTCTGTTGCTACACTTCAATCACCCGGACATGGCAGGCTTGCAGTTTTGCACACATCTTTTCAAAGTCCAAACTGGATGCGTGTATAGGTAGCCTTCGTAGGCGGCAAGAGCTTCCGTCCAATACTTTGCTTAGTGCAGTTTATGACTCCTCAGATATGGTCAGAAGTTCTTGGCCTTTGAAGGCAGACGCTTCCACGTGTTTGATATTACGTGACTCATATATGCCGGTCCTTATGGTTGTAAAATGCGAAGAGTATTTTTCGGGCTGAGTGGCATGTATCTTTTGTGTGAAGTTACATTACAAGTTTGACTACCTTTTCAGGAAACGTGAACGCTCTTGAAAGTAGTCGTTTATGCCTAAATGGCAAACGAATCAAGGGCGCAAAGAGGTGGTCAACCAGACGATTGCTGACAAATTGAAGCGACGTTTCAATAGTGCGATATCGATGGCCACATCGGGTGTTAATGCCTAGGGATCACCTATACATGCTTTCTCAGTTTTTCACTGGCCTTATCTGGAGCGCCTTCACCAGCCCCAACAACAATGAAGCGCTGCGCTTCAAAGAGAACCCATGCGCCAGCATCGCGGCATTGAGTAACCAGTATCCAGTGAGCACGGTGTTCGTACGTTACTGCAAAGCCCTTCAATGTAGTTTTCAGTGTCATCGCAGACGTCTTCACAAGAAAACGAGAACAGGCTACCACATAATATTCTAAAATTGCCAGTGAAGATAAAAAACGTGTGTAGGGTTGTAGAGCACGCATTGAAAGTCTGGCCAGCTTCTTTTTAGTATAATTGTGCAATGTTAAAAGAAGTTGGTAAGAAACTAACGTTAAAG
Source organism: Dermacentor variabilis (assembly GCF_050947875.1). Lineage (NCBI taxonomy): Eukaryota > Metazoa > Arthropoda > Arachnida > Ixodida > Ixodidae > Dermacentor > Dermacentor variabilis. Next base: position 33,214,196 of record NC_134569.1, read on the forward strand.
TAATGGACTATATTTTATTAATGGTAATTGTCAATTCCTTTCTGTAACGTCTACAAGTCTGCAAGTGACCCAAGTTGGTACAAACAGGTTCATTGAAGAGCAGCATCGAGCGAGTTGCGCATAAGCAGGGTTTCCAGGTAGCCTGAAACATTCATTGAAGAAAGGCATGTACCCAATCCTGCAACCCCAGTGACATATGGCGGTGTCCAAGAGACTCAGGCACACAGGCTCACAGTGTCCCAAACCCACTGACCCAAGTTGTTCTGATGGCTGGTTTTGAGCCCTGTTTCCTGAGCGTAGCAGTACGTCGTGCTACTCATTAAATTATGGACCACCCAGAGACATAATTTTATGGGAAAACGATTAGATATAGGCATATATGACCACCCACCGATGGTGGCGTAGTGGATTTGGCGTTACGAGTGTGCGAGATGAAATACCGGTCGCTGCGGCCGCATTTCGATGGGGGTGAAATGCAAGAACTCCTGTGTACCGTGCATTGGAGACACATTAAAGAACTGCAGGTGGTCAAAATCAATCGCCCAACTGCGGCATGCCTCAGAATGATATCGTGGTATTAGCACTTAAAACCCCTGAATTTATTTAAAAGCATTAGCAATAGGAGTGTTAAAATATAAAAATGAGCGTGGGAAGCTGATTCCTTGGCAGATGACGGTTATACATATATATATATATATATATATATATATATATATATATATATATATATATATATATATATATATATATATATATATATATATATATATATATATATATATTGACGCATGTACCTTGCTGGAGTATACAAGCTGCATGTAGATACAGGCGGTTGCACTTTACGAACACGTAAGCGGCGACGCGCGATACCGAGACGAACCTCGTTCTCCTCTTCTGCAGTCCTTTGCTGCGCCACACGATGTGGCATTACCCCCTCTTCAAAAAAAAAGAAAAGAAGGAAAGCATACATAGGCTTGACCTGAGAGCGCCGAGATGGTCTAGGACGAACACATAGGCTCTAGTCATAATCACTGTGGTGTGCGATATAATCACAAGGCACTGATGGACGAGTAACAACAAAAACTAACCGAAGCAGCTGAAAACGTCGAATATTAGGGGCTATAGTACGGTTTCAATCGCACAACGTGCACAATCTCAGATGGTGGTTGTCGACGTCGGGAGGCTGGCTTCCGTCAGGAAGGACTTCGTAATTCAGGTCCCTAATTCGCTGCAACACTCTGTAAGGTCCGAAGTAGCAACTCAAAAGCTTCTCGGATAGTCCTTTTCGTTGCACGGGAGTCCAGACCAAAACTTGATCACCAGGTTGGACCTCGGCATGTCGATGGCGGAAATTGTAAGAGTGCACATCGGTGCTCTGTTGTTGCTTTTGTGCACACGGGCAAGCTGACGGGCTTCTTTCGCGCGTTGCACGGAAAGTTCGGCATCTTGGGCGAGGTCGAGATGATCGATGTCATCGCACGGCGGCATTGCTTCTAACATAGTCTGCACTTCACGGCCGTAAAGGAGGTAAAACGGCGTGAAGCGTGTTGTTTCTTGCGTAGCAGTATTACAGGCAAACGTTACGTAAGGAAGTATCTTGTCCCACGTCTGTTGCTGTACGTCTACGTACATAGACAGATGTCAGTCATCGTTTTGTTCAGTCGTTCGGTCAAGCCGTTTGTCTGCGGATGATAGGCAATTGTCCTTCGATGGGTCGTGCAGTTGAGTTTAAAAACGTCTTCAATGAGCTGTGCTGTAAAGGCTTTGCCTTGGGCTATGATGACTTGCGATGGGGCGCTATGCCGTAGGACGATGCTCTGTAAGAAAAACTGGGCAACCTCGGAAGCTGTGCCTCGAGGCCGCGCCTTTGTCTCAGCATACCGCGTTAAATAGTCCGTGACGACGATTATCCACCTGTTGCCAGAAGATGACAGTTGAAACGGGCCCAGAAGATCCATGCCGACCTGGTCGAAAGGTTTCCCAGGTGGGTCAATGGGATTCAGCAATCCCGCAGGCTTCACAGCTGGCGACTTTAGACGCTGGCATTCACGGCAGGCTTGGACGTACCGCTTAACACACTCGGCAAGTTTCGGCCAGTAGTAGGATTTGCGCACTCTATCAAGCGTTCGCGTAAAACCCAAATGGCCAGACGGAGGCTCGTCATGACAGGCGAACAAAACTTCGGCACTGAGGTCTGCTGGAACGACCAAAAGGTAGGTCTAGTTGGTGACAGCGGAGTTCTTCTTGTACAAGACGCCATATAGTAAACGAAAAGACGACAATCCTCGAGCGATATGCCGGGGTATGAATGGGTTTCGTCCTTCCATGTGTTCGAATATAGGTCGTAGTGCGTCGTCTGCGCGCTGCCGTGTGGACAAATCAGTAACGCTCATGGCCCCAAGGAAAGCGCCGTCGTCCTCAATGTCGTGGTCGGTAGTGTCGATAGGGGCGCGCGAGATTGCGTCAGCGTGTTCGTGTATGCGGCCCGACTTGTACACGATGGTCACGTCGTACTCCTGCAAACGTTGACTCCACCATGCCAGTAGTCCAGAAGGGTCCCGCAGATTTGCAAGCTAGTATAACGAGTGATGATCAGTTACAAGTTTGAATGAGCGGCCGTAAAAGTAACGTCAAAATTTGGCCAGCGCCCATACGACGGCAAGACACTCTTTCTCCGTGGTGGCGTAGTTGGTCTCTGCACGCGATAGTGTGCGACTTGCGTAGGCGATCACTCTTTCAGTACCTTCCTGCCGTTGTACAAGCACCCCACCAAGACCAACATTACTGGCGTCTGTATGAACTTCCGTGTCCGCCTCCTCGTCAAAGTGGGCCAAAACTGGTGCTGACACCAGACGCTGTCGAAGCTAGGTGAAAGCAGTCTTTGGCTCTGAGGACCAGACGAACGATACATCATCGCTCGCGAGGCGTGTCAGCGGCTCCGCCATCTTCGATAAATTTTCGGTTAAACGCCGGTAGTATGCGCAAAGGCCCAGGAAGCGTCGGACACCTTTCTTTTCGGTCAATGTTGGAAACGAGGCTACAGCGGCAGTTTTCGAGGAATCGGGGCTAACGCCTTTGCGCTGACCACGTGTCCGAGAAACATCAGCTCCTTGTAGCCGAAATGACACTTCTGTGGCTTAAAGGTGAGGTTAGCCGATCGGATGGCTTCGAGAACTTGCTGCAGTCGTTTAAGGTGGTCGTCAACTGTCGCCGAAAAAACAACCACGTCGCCGAGGTAGACGAGGCAGCTTTGCCACTTCAGACCAGCGAGAACGGTGTCTATCATTCGCTGGAAAGTTGCTGGTGCCGAACAGAGACCGAAAGGAAGTACTCTGAATTCGTAAAGGCCATCTGGAGCGACGAAAGCAGTTTTTTCGCGGTCTCGTTCATCGACCTCATTTTGCCAGTAACCGCTCTTTAGATCTAGAGACGTAAAATACTTAGCTCGCCACAACCTGTCTAAAGAGTCATCGATACGTGGTAGTGGGTACACGTCCTTCTTGGTAACATTGTTGAGGCGTCGATAATCAACACAGAAACGAAGCGCTCCGTCTTTTTTCTTGACTAGAACAACCGGGGAGGTCCATGGACTGTGCGAAGGCTGAATGACACCACCATCTAGCATATCCTTGACTTGGGCTTGAAGTGCCTCGCGTTGTTTCGGCGAGACACGATAAGGCTGTTGTTTGATGGGACGTGCGTCGGCGGATGTCGTTATTCGGTGCTTCGTGATTGGCGTTTGGCCCACCTTAGTAGCGCGAGCGAAGCACGCACGGAATTCGTTCAAGAGTTCCTGCAGTGCGCTCTTTTGGTCGTCCGTAAGCAAGGAATTTACATCGATGTCTCTGAGCGAACCGTGGTCTTTGTCCACTTCAGAAGCAAAGCACTCGACAATATCCGTTGACGGTTCGGCGTAGGCGATGGCAGTGCCACGAGAAATATGCCGATACTCAAAGGTAAAGTTGGTAACGAGGACCGTTGTCTGGCTATCACTAAGTTCCACAAGGCTTCACGCTACACAAATACCTTGTGCCAGCAACATAGAAGTGTTGCCTTCTACAATGGCTTCACCGTCTTGCAGCTTGTCGGACTTGACCGCAACCATAACACTCGCACGCGGCGGTATCGTGATGCTCTCGTCCGAAACGCGAAGTGCGGATCTGTGTTCAATGGCGTCGGTCTGTGTTGCCCTTTGTGTCGACAAAGTGATGCGGCGCTCGCCGAGGTCAATAATGGTGCCATATTCCCGGAGAAAGTCGATATCAAGAATTAAATCGCGGGAACACTCACGTAGAATTAGACAAGTGGCGAGAAAAGCAGCACCGCGAATTTCTACTCTGGCCGTGCATAGGCCAAGCGGTGTGACGACGTGGCCACCTGCCGTACGAACTGGGGCCCCGTTCCAGGGCAACGTAACTTTTTTCAGAACGGTCGCCAGTTTTCCACTAAGAATAGAGTAATCGGCGCCGGTATCTACAAGTGCACTCATTTTTCTGCCGTCGATCAACACAGGTACGTCCAGTGAAATCTTGTTCGCGGAAGCTGGTTCTGGCGTCATCGTGTTTTCGTTGTTCTGCGGTCGGCACGATACGAGGTCTTGAGCGCGTCGAGTATCCGCGGCCCCACCTCGGAAGGTCGCTGACGTCAGTTTGCCCGCCGTGGACTTGGTGATCGCCCTTGCGTCGTCCTTGAGGTGGCATCGCGAGCAGGGAAATATCGCCGCGTGAAGGTGAGCGTGACTGCCGCTGCAATGGGCCTGGCCTGCGCTGCTGTTCGAGGAATTCTGCGATGTCGGGTGGCCTTTGGCTGAACCTAGGTCGAGGTGAATCGATAGAAAAACCCCGCAGTCCGAGTCGTTGGTAGGGGCACTCCCGATACACATGACCAACTTCGCCGCAGTGGTAGCACAGCAGTCGTCGATCGGGTGCTCGCCAAACCTCTGATTTGCTTCGCCGGTGTGCGGCGATTGTCGAAGTACAGTAGCGGAGTTGTCAGAGCGGCTTGCGCCGATTGCAACGCGACTGTCGGCGCCACATAAGTAGGTGCGAAAGCTTGGACGGGACTCAGTAATGTTTCTGCGTGTCTTGCGCCGGGATTCGCTTCGCAGAGGTGGTGCTTCACTGCTGGAAAGAGATGCCTGTAGTGCCTGCTGTACTTTGTTGCGTACGACGCTCGCGAGCGAGCTGACTGGAGGTGGTGACGTGCCGTGGTGCTTCTGCAGTTCGTCGCGAACCACTGAGCGAATCAGCTCGCAAAGCAAGGGGATGTCGCACCCGAAGCCTACCGGCGTATCCCTAGTGCAGGCGGCATTTACTTGTCGGTTGTACAAGTTCGACCATTGCCGAAGTGTCTTCTCCATCGCGCTGGCTTCGGTGAGGAACTCCGCAACAGTCTTGGGCGTATACCGAACAAGACCGCCAAAGAGCTGCTCCTTTACCCCTCTCATCAGATGATGCACCATCTTCTCTTCCGACATGCTCGGATCGGCACGCTGAAAGAGACGCGTCATGTACTCCACGTACATCGTGACGCCCTCGTTGGGCTTTTGAACGCGTGACTGAAGGGCCCGCTCTGCTGTTTCTGGCGATCGGGGCTAGAGTAAGTCTCCAGTAGCTTGCGCTGGAACTCAGGCCAGGATGACGGGGCACTTTCGCGGTTTATAAACCATGTACGAGCACCATCATGGAGGCTGAAGTAGACGTTCCTGAGTTTGGCGTTGTTGTCCCACTCGTTAAACGCAGCCACGCACTCGAACTCCGCCAGCCAATCTTCCACGTCTTCAAGTGTGTCGCCTTGAAAAGCCGTCGGCAATTGGGGGTTCAGCAGCGTTAGGTATGTCGGTGTCGCCCGTTCCGTAGAAGTCGCAGGGGTCGCAGTCATCACATTTTCCTGGAGGTTTCCAAGTTCTGGGACGAGGCCTCGGATTCGCCGGCTTGTGCGGTGAACTGGAGTCAACTCCAATGGTGGGGCGAGGTCCTTGCGGCCCAGTGGGGTCTCCTGCATAAGTTTAGCGTACCCCGCACCTCCACCAAATTGTCGCGTATACCCTGCTGGAGTATGCAAGCTGAATGAAGATATAAGCGGTTGCATTATACGAAAATGCAAGCAGTGACGCGCGATGCCGAGATGAACCTCGTTCTCCTCTTCTCCAGTCCCTTGCTGCGCGACACCATGTGGCAACACACACACACACACACACACACACACACACACACACACACACACATATATATATATATATATATATATATATATATATATATATATATATATATATAATGAAAGGGGGTTTATTGCAGCTCGTACGAGGGATCGCAAGTCGCTCTTGATCGCGAGTCCTAGCCGTTCGCATCAGCAGCCCGAGCTCGGGTCTCGCGCCGCAGCGGTGGCAGTTCGCACAGCGCCACATGCATGTTACCCACTACAATTGCCCCCACGGCGAAGAGGAGCCATCCTGGCGACCTAAGGTGATGACACGATAAGGGGGTCGTGGTACGGCTTCAGGCGACTGACGTGAACCGTCTCGCGGCCACGGCGGCGTTTGTCCGAAGATGGCGTCACCGGTTCGACCACATAATTCACCGGCGATGTACACGCGACGATCCGGTACGGACCCTGATATTTCGGAGCAAGCTTTGGGCTAAGGCCAGGGGATTGGAAGGGCAGCTGAAGCCAGACGTGAGAGTCCACGGCGAAGGACTGTGTGGGCTGCCCGTTGTCGCGTCGATCTTTGTGGATACCTTGGGTATCCAACGTAAACGAGCGAGCCAGTTGGCGGCACTCTTCAGCATGGCGAGCAACTTCGGAAAGAGGGGTGAATTCAGAGGCATCCGGATGATATGGTAGCACGGTGTCGAGGGTAGTGGATGGTTCACGTCCATAAAGAAGGAAAAATGGGGAGAAGCCTGTGGTAGCCTGAACGGCGGTGTTATACGCGTACGGCACAAAAGGGAGGACATCGTCCCAATTGGAATGATCAGACGCAACATACATGGTGAGCATGTCACCCAGAGTGCGGTTGAACCGTTCCGTGAGACCGTTAGTCTGTGGGTGATACGCCGTAGAGGTGCGGTGAATAGTGCGGCAAGCGGCGAGTAGCTCATTAATAACTTCGGATAAGAAGACACGGCCTCGGTCGCTGAGCAGTTCTCGCGGTGCGCCATGCCGTAAGATGAAATGCCGTAACATGAATGCGGCGACGTCGCGAGCAGCAGCCGAAGCAAGTGCAGCAGTTTCGGCATATCTTGTGAGGTGGTCTACTGCAACAATTATCCAACGATTTCCTTTAGCAGTGGATGGAAGAGGCCCATAGAGGTCAATGCCAATCCGATCAAAAGGACGTGCAGGACACGGCAAAGGTTGCAGAGGGCCAGTCGTATGAGGAGATGTCTTGCGTCGCTGACAGGCTACACATGACCGAATGTATTTGCGGACATAAGAATACATGCCGCGCCAGTAGTAGCGCTGACGGAGCCGCTCGTAGGTTTTCAGGACGCCAGCATGAGCTTGTTGGGGGTCGGCGTGGAAATACGTGCATATGTCGGAGCGCAAATGGCGAGGGATGACTAGCAGCCATTTGCGACCATCCGGCTGATAGTTTCGGCGGTACAAGATGGCGTCCCGTAGCACGAAATGGGTGGCTTGGCGACGAAGGGCTCGAGGGCATGTAGCCGTCGAAGAACTGTGAAGAATGTCAATGAGAGACACAATCCACGGATCTTTCCTCTGTTCAGACGGCATGTCAGTAACAGCAACTGTAGCAACCGGGCACTCTACGGGGGAGGGTGGCGTTTCGTCGGATCTCAAGGGCGATCGGGAGAGTGCATCGGCATCAGAATGTTGGCGCCCGGATCGATAGATGACGCGAATGTCAAATTCTTGGAGCCGAAGAGCCCAACGTCCAAGACGGCCTGACGGGTCCTTCAGTGACGCAAGCCAGCAGAGCGCGTGGTGGTCTGTCACAACATCGAACGGATGGCCATACAAGTAAGGGCGAAATTTGTGTAACGCCCAAACTATAGCCAAACATTCTTTTTCTGTGACAGAATAATTGGTTTCTGCCTTCGTGAGGGCCCGACTCGCATATGCAACCACATATTCCGGAAAGCCAGGCTTGCGTTGCGCAAGGACGGCTCCAAGACCAATGCCACTGGCGTCCGTATGAACTTCGGTTGGTGCAGTCGGGTCATAGTGGCGTAGAACAGGTGGTGAGGTAAGCAGACGACGCAAAGTGGTGAAGGCTTGGTCACATGCCGGAGTCCAATCGCGAAGGTCACCTGGGCCAGCCAGGAGCTTCGTCAGAGGAGCGATGATGCAGGCAAAATTGCGTACAAAGCGTCGAAAATACGAGCAAAGGCCGATAAAACTTCGGAGCTCTTTCAGTGTAGTCGGCCGCGGAAATTCTGCGACAGCACGAAGTTTGTCAGGGTCGGGAAGGACGCCGTCTTTGGAAACGACATGGCCAAGTATGGTCAGCTGGCGGGCGCCGAAGCGGCACTTTTTCAAGTTAAGTTGAAGGCCGGCGGTGGCAAGACAAGTAAGGACGTCGCGTAGACGAGAGAGGTGAGAGGTGAAATCAGGGGAGAAAACTACCACGTCGTCTAAATAACACAGGCACGTCTTCCATTTGAGGCCTCGCAGAATATTGTCCATCATTCTTTCGAATGTCGCTGGCGCATTGCAGAGGCCGAATGGCATTACCGTAAACTCATACAGGCCATCAGGCGTAATGAAAGCTGTTTTCGAGCGGTCGGATTCATCCACTAGCACTTGCCAATAGCCCGATCGCAAGTCCAAAGAAGAAAAGAATTCAGCACCATGTAGACAATCCAGGGCGTCATCTATGCGCGGTAGAGGATAGACATCCTTTCGTGTAATCTTGTTGAGGCGACGATAGTCCACACAGAAACGAATCGAGCCATCTTTTTTCTTAACGAGTACTACGGGCGATGACCAAGGGCTGCAGGATGGCTTGATAACACCACGGTCAAGCATGTCTTCAACTTGCTCGGTGATGACACGACGCTCGGTGGATGACACGCGGTGCGGACGCTGGCGTAATGGTGCGTGGTGTCCCGTATCAATGTGGTGAGCGACGGTACTTGTGCGGCCTAACGATGCTTGGTTCCAGTCAAAAGACGCGTGAAACTCATTTAAAAGAGTAATTAGCCGCTCACGTTGTGTCGGCTCGAGGTCATCGGCAATGGAGCGACAAAAAACATCCGGTGGGACTCGGTTAGATGGCACATGGGGCGTCAGTGCTGTTACGTTGGCAGTATCGACGTCGTCGGCCATGGGGAAGTGCACAATAGCGTCAGCGTCCACAGACTCGATGGTGCCAATAGTCTCGCCACAGTGCAAAGCCAGAGTGCACGAATTTGGGTTAGAAATCAGTATTTCTGCAGCACCATGGTGAACCGTGAGGAGGGCGAAAGGCAACAATATAGGCTGGCGGCGAATGAAGACGGCAGCGGGTGTAAACATGACCGTCGCTTCGGCAAGCGATGCGCATGAAAGAGGGACAAATACAGCACTGTGAGGAGGAAGGTCAGTATCTGAAGCTACACAGATCCTGCTAAGATCGTGAACTTGAAAGTCGCGAGATGGCAAATCGCACAGAACGGAGAACTGAACCTCAGCACGTGCACAGTCGATGACGGCATGATGGCGCGACAGAAAATACCAACCGAGAATGACATCGTGGGAGCAACAAGTTAACACAAAGAAATCAATGGAATACAAAATGTCTCGAATCAGCACTCTGGCAGTGCACATAGCGACTGGCTGTACTTGTTGCGCACTGGCTGTTCTAAGCAATGGAAGCGAAGGCTTCATGGTCACTTTCCGCAATGCACGACAAAGCTTCTCACTAATCACGGACACAGCAGCACCTGTATCGACGAGCGCAAGGGATTTGATGCCATCAACGCACACTTCAATGACGTTAGCGGGGGAAAAACGAGGACTTTGATGTTCCGACGATGACGCAGTTCGTGCCTCAGGAACTGCGGAAATCAGTTTTCCGCCTCAGTAGTACTGGCACTGGGTCTACGACGCATGGGTGAGAGTGAGCGCCGACGAGGGGAAGGCGAGCGACGAGTGCCGTAGAGCTGTGACTGCGGTGCCGGTATGTCATCAGCAGCGTAGACTTCCGGTGGTGGCCGTGAAGGCATACGGAAAGGTCGGAAGTCGGAGCTGGGTCGTCGCGGGGTGCCCACGAAGGCCGGCAAGCGCCGGCGGCAGAAGCGCACTACATGACCCGGGGTACCACAGGCATAGCATATTGGGCGGTTGTCAGCAGTGCGCCAAGGATTTGGACCCTGCTGCTGTGCACTGAAAAAGGGATCCGCCGGCTGGCGAGGCGAAGGCGGAGGAGAGAACACCGGCGGGCGAGGCGCTGAAGGCGGAGGAGAGAACCCCTGTAGACGAGGCGCCCGTGCAACGGCTTCAGCATACGTCAGAGGCGCGGCCACGGGAGCCGGCTGACACGGAGGTGGAAGAGCTTCGGTCACTTGCTCTTGAATTATCTGTCGGAGCGCTGGAGCCAAACATTGAGAAGGCTTCTCCGTGGTCGGCAAAATCGAGAGCTGTCGTGCGACCTCCTCGCGCACAAATTCTTTTATTTGCGTCAGCAAAGTTGTGTGGTTGTCGCCAATAATTAATGCTGCTAACGAATCTTCTGTAGGCGGTGGGCGCCGAGCTAAGATGCGTTGTTTCCGTAGCTCGTCAAAACTTTGGCACAAATTGATAACTTCGGCCACGGTACGCGGATCCTTCGCTAACAACATCTGAAAGGCGTCCTCATCAATGCCTTTCATAATGTGTTTGATCTTGTCCTGTTCTGACATTGACGGATTCACGCGCTTACACAGGTCAATGACATCTTCGATGTAACTTGTGAAAGTTTCACCGTGATGTTGCGCACGCCCCCGTAAGCGTTGCTCTGCGCGAAGCTTGCGCACAGCGGGGCGCCCGAACACTTCAGCGAAACTTGTTTTGAATGTGCTCCATGTTCCGAAATCGTGTTCGTGGTTTCGGAACCAGAGGTTCGCGACGCCGGTTAAGTAAAACAACACGTTGTGCAACTTGGTGACGTCGTCCCACTTGTTATGCTGGCTCACCCGTTCGTAAGATGACAACCAATCCTCCACGTCATGATCATCGGTGCCGCTAAAGATGGCAGGATCACGCTGGCGCAACACACCGGAAACGATGACCGCCGGAGGCTGTGGTGCATCTTCCTGGGTGGTTTCGTCAGGCATGGTCGTAGCAGTCGGTAGCGTCCGGCTTCGGAGTTCCAGTTTCCGAGGTCTACCCCGCACCTCCACCAAATGAAAGGGGGTTTATTGCAGCTCGTACGAGGGATCGCAAGTCGCTCTTGATCGCGAGTCCTAGCCGTTCGCATCAGCAGCCCGAGCTCGGGTCTCGCGCCGCAGCGGTGGCAGTTCGCACAGCGCCACATGCATGTTACCCACTACAATATATATATATATATATATATATATATATATATATATATATATGAATGAATGAAGGTGTGTTGTTTAGTGGCGCGAGGGCGAGGTATGGCCAAAGAGCGCCAAAACTGATAATGTTGTGTTAAGCGCTGATTGGCGAGTTGCGAAGATGGGATGTAACATGGCTGGAAAGTGGCCTAAAATCTATCACTGTCGTAGAAGCGTCAAACAATATATAGCACAAAATTAGGACAGTGATACGTGTAGTGGTGTATGGGTATAGTACGAATGATAGTTGATCATGGGGCTAAAATGCAAGAATATGGAAAAAGTCCGTATGCCTCCTGAAGGCTTTTGAGCCCAAAGGCTGGGAGGCACGTGCTTTCTTTTAATGCAACTACCGCAGTAGAAACATCTGTTTAGATGCAGTGCTACGGATTTCCCGGGGCTATAACTTGAAAACTATGTACATCATTTAGAAATTCCAAAAAGGATTGGTATTTAAAGCGAGGTTCTATACCTATGATCATTAGGGGATGGAGTGGAATTTGCTGCCTGTGTGGTAATGGGAAATGCTTTTTCCTATTAGCGTCTAATTCAGTGCATTGCAGCAGGATCAAAAGCAAAGTAAGATGCTCACCACATTTATCACACGTGGGTGGGTCACCACCGGACAAGAGGTATGTGTGTGTGCTGTACGTGTGCCCTATCCTAAGTCTGTAAAGTGTTACTTCTTTACGGCTGTTCTGTAACACGGAATGTGCGATTAGACTGATAACTTTCGACAACATCGAACATATTAGTGCGTAACCTAAGTGTGAGAGGTCTCTCGATATCCCAAACCGCCACATAATATTATAGGCTTTGTCCATATCAAGGAATACAATTAAGAAAAACTGCTTATGAAGATAAACATCACGGATGCGTGCCTCGATACCTATGAAATGGTCACTGGTGGATCGACCCTCCCGAAACCCGCACTGGTATGGGTCGAGCAATTTGTTTGATTCGAGGAAGGGTAGTAGGCGACAGTTATTCATTTTTTTCGAATACTTTGCAGAGGCACCTTATTACCGCTATAGGTCTGTAGCTTGATACTGAGGAAGGATCCTTTCTGCGCTTCAGAATTGGATTTATAATAGCCTCCTTCCAAACAGAGGGGATCTCGCCGGAAAACCGTCTAACGTTGTAAAGGGAAAGGAGGGTTTTTTGTGTTCCGGAGTGTAGTGGTCTCAACATCTCATATATTACGTGGTCTGAACCTGGGGCGGATGTATTACAACAGTTCAGTGCTGCCTGCAGTTCTGATATGTAGAATGGTTCGTTGTACGCCACACTTTTTGCACATTTTCTTTTGCTGTTCTATTCGCATTTTGTACTTTAGGAAGGCTCCGGAGTGGTGTGAGGAGCTCGATATGTATTCAAAATGTGTGCCAAGAAAGTTGGCTTGATCTTGCAGGCTTTCTCCGTGGCTATTTACTAAAGGCAGGGAATGCGTTTGTTGCCCATTAACTTTTTTCGCTCTATGCCAGACTTTTTTCTTATCTGTGTATGAGTTGATGCTTGATATAAACTTTGCCCAACTCCCTCATCTTGCTTGTCGGCGCGCTCTCCTTGCCTGAGATTTGACATGTTTAAAGTTTTCCAGGTTTTCTGCTGTTGGACAATCGCGAAGCATCGCCCACGCTTTGTTCTGTTTCCTCCGTGCTTGCCTACATGCATCGTTCCACCAGGAAACATGCCGCTTGGAACCCATGCAACTTGTTTGAGTAATACATTTAGAGGCAGCATCAAGTATAAGAGCTGTAAAATATGCAACAGCATCGTCTATAGTTATACCGGACATCTCAGTCTACGTCATGTGAGTAAGAGTTTAGTACCGTTCCCAGTCGGCTGAGTCAGCCTTCCACCGAGGGACCCGCGGGAGAAGTTGATCTTGTTTTGGCTTACTTGAGATTATTGGGAAGTGGTCACTCCCATGTGAGTTATTAAACACATTCCATTTAAAATAGGGTAAGAGCGTCGGCTAAGATCTATGGCATAGTATGACTTTTTAGCCAAGTTAAAATACGTCGGCTCCTTCGTATTCAAGAGACATGCTCCAGAGAAAAAAAGCAGCTGTTCAATAACGCGACCTCACGCATCACAGCGTGAATAGCCCCACAAACTACTGTGTGCATTAAAATCACCAAGAATCAGATAGGGCTCTGGGAGCTCATCTATTATTGATTCTAAGTCGCGTCTGTCAACTGATAATGTGGTGGTATGTACAAGGAACAGATGGTAATGAGTTTATTTAAAAGTAAGGCTCCAATGGCCACTGCCTCAATGGCCGTTTGGAGCTTGAAATTCTGACACGCCAAACTTCTATCAGCAATGATGGCTACACCGCCAGATGATGCCACAGCATCCTCGCGGTCTTTCCGGAAAGTCATGCATTGTCGGAGGAAGTTGGTGTGCTTGGAAGTTAGATGTGTTTCTTGCACACACAGCACTTTAGGATTCACCTTACAGAGAAGTTCTTGGACGTCATCTAGGTTTCTTAATAGTCTCTAACATTCCACTGTATAATATCGTCCATTTTGAAATAAATTGTGCTGTGTGTCTCAAAAGGGAGGAGAGTGGCTTACATCCTTTGTTAGGACCTGTAATGGGTGTTTTGTCTTTTTTGGAGCGGTCAAGAGAACCTCACCGCTCCTTCGGCGCTACCTGCGCCGTTTGGCTTGGACTGGTGTCCATAGCCTCTTGCGAGGCACTCGACACCCGCTCCAGAGAGCGATGTGTGTGTCGCGTAGACTTCATCTCAAGCGACGAAGTCTTCGCCCCCACCGTGCCGGAGGTCGACAGGACCCCTGTGGCCTCTGTGGTGCCCTGGCTGCCGCCGGAGCTTGAAGAGGCCACTGGTGTGGACACTTTGAGAGATGGCAGGGCAGCGTTGGCTGCTCCAACTGTAGGGGCGGGTGGCGTTAGCCTCGACACGCTAGGCATGGTCCGGGCTGCTGCCAGAGGCTGTTGTGGTGGCGGCCCCCGTTGCACCACTTCAGCATAATATGTTTTCAGTAAGAATAACGAGGAGATCCGTTGTCGTGCTTCACGGAATGTTATATCCTCCTTAAATTTTATAGTAACTATTTCCTTTTCTTTCTTCCAGGCTGGACAAGCTCTGGAGTTTGCAGGGTGACTGCCTTCGTAGTTCGCAGAATGTACCTCATCATTATTGCAGCCGTCAGCAGAGTGACCGGTTGTGCCTCACTTTGCGCACATAAGCTGCCCTCGGCACCTCTGGGATGCGTGGCCAAATCTCTGACATTTAAAGCAACGTCGCGGGCTAGAAATGCAAGGTCGAACATGAAGTTTTACATAGCCGGTTTCAAGAGTCTCGGGTAAAGTAGTTGAAGTTAAAGTGAGTATTAAATGCTTTGTTGGGATTTCGTTTTCATTCCGTCTGATTTTTATGCGCTGCACATGGATTGCGCCTTGGTCCTTCCATCCATCCATTAGTTCATTCAATGCCATTAAATTTTCATCTGATACTACGCTTTTGACTGTGTTCATAGTTCGATGTGCACTCACAGAAGCAGGGATGTTACTAAAGGCTACGAGGTGTGCGAGTCTGTGGTATTGTTCCTTATCTTTTAGTTCGAGGAGCAAAACCCCACTTGCCATCTTTGTTCACTTATGAAAAATTCCAATGGTCTCTTTTAGGAACTTGGCCACAAGAAATGGTAAAATTGCTCTAGCTTTTGTAGATGTTTGCTCACAATGAAGGATATGGAATTTCGGGAAATTTTGTTTGGTTTTGGGCCAGAATAGCGAGGTTTTGTCGGTGCGTACCCTTCTCGAGGCACCATCTGTTGAAAAATGGTTCGAGGATCCCATGGAAAGAAGTGATTTGTTCGGCAACGGCGTCTGCCACCCACCACGGAGCCCAACAAGGGGACGTGCCAGAACATGTAAACAAGTCTGCACAGCGCCAGCAGTACGCCGTTACTATAACCCAATATGGTATATCCAAGGCAGGACAACCACACCAGTTTAGCCCTTGCCACCAGGAAAAATCGAAATGAATGGGAAAGATGAGAGGACAGGAAATATTAAACATGGAAGAGAAAGACCAAGATGAGGGTATAGAGAGAAACAGAAGGCGACTGCGGGTTTCCTCCAGGTGGGTCAGTCTGGAGGTGCCGTCTATGTGAAGCAGAGGCCGTAGAGGTGTGCTGCCTCCGCCGAGGGCTCTTAAAGGTCCAAACACCCGGCATCGGCTCAACCTCCAGGGGCCCCCTTTCCCCAGACACGACTAAGCCGCGCGCGGCTACACGCGAAAGGGGCCAACCTTCGTGTGCTCGTGTACCTGGTCTCGCAACACACCAAACGCCTGCTGACGCAGACGCCTCTGCGGAAAGTATATATATATATATATATATATATATATATATATCCGGATCCGCCGTCACTACCTGCCCTAAGTAGATGCCCTAAGTAGGATCCGGATCATGAGACGGAAATAATCAGAAGAATAAGAATGGGCTGGAGTGCGTTTGGCAGGCATTCCCAAATCATGAACAGCAGGTTGCCGTTATCCCTCAAGAGAAAAGTATATAATAGCTGTGTCTTACCAGTACTCACCTACGGGGCAGAAACCTGGAGGCTTACGAAAACGGTTCTACTCAAATTGAGGACGACACAACGAGCTATGGAAAGAAGAATGATAGGTGTAACGTTAAGGGATAAGAAAAGAGCAGATTGGGTGAGGGAACAAACGCGAGTTAATGACATCTTAGTTGAAATCAAGAAAAAGAAATGGGCATGGGCAGGACATCTAATGAGGAGGGAAGATAACCGATGGTCATTAAGGGTTACGGACTGGATCCCAAGGGAAGGGAAGCGTAGCAGGGGGCGGCAGAAAGTTAGGTGGGCGGATGAGATTAAGAAGTTTGCAGGGACGACATGGCCACAATTAGTACATGACCGGGGTTGTTGGAGAAGTATGGGAGAGGCCTTTGCCCTGCAGTGGGCGTAACCAGGCTGATGATGATGATGATGATATATATATCCAACCAGCTGATGGGTGCGGGTTTGTGGCACCACATTACTGAGAGCGCGAAGAGTCCGGCCCCAGCAATGACAGCGACTCCCTCAGCGTCGTTGGAGTGCGCATCGAGTGCCTTCACGTTGCTTTGGGTGAGACTCACGGTGCTTCTCACGGTTGTCTACAAATCAGGGAAACGACACACCGATGCCGACTGCCTTTCTCGGTCTCCTGTTCAGACTGCAATGCACGACGATGATGACACGGCTTTTCTAGGCGTGCTAGCTACTGTCGCCGTTTCACGCCACCAACGCGAGGACGCAGAACTGGTTCCTCTTTTTGATTACTTAGAGGGAAGAACAGGCAGCGTGCCGAGGTTATTCGCCAGAGGGCTGCCTTCATTGTGCTTGCGCCACGACGTTCTGTATAAAAAGAACTTTTAACCTAGTGGCAGCAGCTACCTACTCGTCATTCCCGCATCTCTTCGCGACGAAGTCCTACACGCCTGTCACACCGAGCCGACCGCTGGTCACTTGGGCTACACTCGGACATTAGCAAGAATTAGACTCAAGTACTATTGGCCGAGACTTGCGTCGATCGTGAAACGTTACACACAGACATGCCTGGATTGCCAGTGCCGCAAAGCCCTACCCGGCAAGCCAGCTGGACTGTTGCATCCTATTCAGATACCGCAAGCGCTGTTCGAACAAATTGGCATGGACCTTTTAGGTCCGTTTCCACTGTCTATTGCCGGAAATAGATGAATAATCGTCGTCACGGATTATCTTACGCGATACGCCGAAACAGGTGCTATCCAACGTGGAACAGCAGCCGAAGCAGCGCGATTTTTTGTCGAAGCCGTCGTCCTAAGGCATGGCGCTCCCGCTGTGGTCATAACAGACAGAGGATCTGCGTTCACGGCTGCGCTTCTGGATACCGTGTTGCGACTAAGTGGTACCACTCACCGAAAGACCACGGCTTACCATCCCCAAACCAATGGGCTGACAGAACGTCTGAATAAGACTCTGGCAGACATGATGAGTATGTACATCGACGTCGACCACCAGAACTGGGACGACATTTTACCATATGTTACATTTGCATATAACACGGCTCGCCAAGAGACTACACGCGTGACGCCTTTCAACCTCGTTTACGGACGCGAAGTGACAACCATGTTGGACGCAATGCTGCCGCACGAGTGCGGTGACGACGAGACTGGTGCCGAGGAGTTTACGCAACGCGCAGAGGAAGCCAGGCAGCTTGCGCGTTTGCGAATCAAAGTACAAAAGGAATACGATGCCCGACACTACAATCTTCGACACAGACCCGTCACGTACAACGTCGGTGACCAGGTGGGTCTGGACTCCGATTCGTCGGCGGGGGCTGTCTGAAAAGCTCCTGCGAAGATACTTCGGCTCGTACACAGTTCTGCGCCGCATCGGCGATGTTAATTATGAAGTTGTCCCCGACAGCCATAACTGCTCCAAACGCCGGCGGCATCTGCCCGAGGTTGTGCATGTGCTTCGTATGAAGCCATACATTTCCTCATGACCTCAACTTTGCACCGTCTGTGCACAGCCTTCGGACGTTGGTGCATCGGGACAGACAGACAGACAGACAGACAGACAGACAGACAGACAGACAGACAGACAGACAGACAGACAGACAGACAGACAGACAGACAGACAGACAGACAGACAGACAGACAGACAGACAACGAACTTTATTTAATCCTGAGGAGCTACCAGGACCTCCTAACGGGTGGCCATTGTAGCCGCTGGCCGCGCCCACGTAAAGGACAGAACGCCGTGACGCTCCGCTCTTTCCTGGGCCCTCTGGATAGCCTGGGCTTGCTTTCGGAGTACCGGGACGATGCCCTTTTTTCCAAAGGGGGGGGGGGCAAATGCCACATTCTATATGGTCACTGCGGGTATGTGCCAGGCGATGAGAACGACGCTGAAGTTGCGCGCGAGTGGAAAAACAGAGACGACAACGACGTCGCGTTGACTGCTCTGATAAAGTGCTTCCATACGTCCTCTACGCCGGCTTTCCCGTCTTCTACTAGGCTGCAACAATATGTTGTGTTTGCCAACAAGTTCATGAGCCTGCTACATAATCATATTGCAGCCTGTGTTTTGTCCGTCGAGTCATTTCGTTAATGACGTAGTGGTCCCCAAAGATTGCCGCGAGCTGGAATTCGAGCCCGCACAATATAAGCAGCTGCGCTACACAACGGCAGTTTTTGCAGTCATTTTGAGCACAGGCATGAGTCCTAGCTATCTGAACGTTGCGCCAATGCCAATTACAGTCCTACAACACTAACATTGACGGTAAATAGTTATAGTGCGGTTACGTCTCAACAGCACCAAGGGCATTAATTGAACGTTTGCCACGTGTCAAACTACCACAGATCTTAACCAAACGTCAGTGCCGCTTGGACGACTAGAAGCGCACCCCCCATTACCTGCAAAATGGAGAAAAGGATGAGCGAAGAAGAAAGCCAGCCTGCAAGCCGGCTGCTGCAGGTTTCCACGAAAGGCCCTCAGCCCGACCTTCACCTTGCAGACTGTGCGAAGAGCGGGGTGGGCTACGACGAACCAACCAGGTGTCGCCGAATGATTTATTTTTGCCCGGATTATTTCTTTTGCTACAAATTCCAAACCAGTTTCTTCGAGGCGGAGTTACTGTGGGTTACGGACAGCGTGGGCGTGGTATCGCAACGGAGACAATGATGGTGATTCGCTGCTGGACAGTCTTTAGATTCCCTAGTCGAATCGCCTAGGGAAGACGACGGGATTAAAAGCAGGTACTTTGCGAGAGTCGGCACAGAGGGTCCTGATGTGAACTGAGACGTTAACTTGCTCCTCCATGGAGTGGGCTTCCGCGTTGGAGCCGTGTAACTAACCTAATAAAGCCTTTTTCCTTCATTTTCTACAAACTGACGTGGTAGTCGATAGGTTTGGTGGATTCCATGCCCGTAACGCTACCATAGCCGCAAAAACTGATGGCAGAGGTGGAATCAAGAATGCAGCCCTCATGACCTGTGATCTGTGTACGTGTACGGACCTGTGTACGTGGCTCTGAGAGACACGAACTTCGCAAGATCGAGGGAAACTTCGGATGGAAGAGCGACTTCTGCGGATCCAGGATCGGCAGACCTCTTCGTGGCTCAGGCAGGCACTAATGTCTCTGTAACGGCGTGTGGACTTGGACGAAGGCAGTCCTTACGATCCAGTATCGGTGCCTTGTGTACGTGGCTCCGGCAGACACGAATTTCAAAGATCGAGGAAAATTAACTACGACGGAAGAGCGACATCTACGAATCCGGGATCGGCAGACCTGCTGTTGGTGGCTGAGGGAGACACAACCGTCACAGTAACGGCGTGGAGTCTTGGACGACTCGAGCAATCTGGAAGGAAGTGATCAAGAAGGCAGTCCTCACGATCCGGGATCGGCGCCCTGTGCACGTGGCTCCGGCAGACACGAATTTCAAAGATGGAGGAAAACTACGACGAAAGAGCGACATCTGCATATCCGGGATAGGCAGACCTCCTCTTGGTGGGTCAGGGAGACACAGCCGTCGCATTAACGGCGTGGAGTCTTGGACGACTCGAGGAAACTGATGAAGAGCAGCAGAAGGCAGTTCCGCCATCTGGGATCAGTGGACCTGACAACATGGCTCAGCGAGACACGGCAGTCGCAAGCTTAATGTTGGCTGAGTGCTTGATCGACTACGTTTTGCCCGACGATAAGGACAGGGTTCTATCGGGCAATTAGCTGTAGTTGATCACCACCCGGAGTGGTGTCAATACAGGGGTGGTGGTGGTGGTGGCGATGTGGAAGCAGGCGGGGTTATCCTGGCATACATAGCCGGCAATTGTTCCGCCTGATCCTCCTTCGAGTTGAGATCAGAGGTGTGTCACCAGGTGTCGATGAGCCCCGTGTCTCGCAAGAAGCCTATCAGCAGTCGTTGCGCTCTTTTCCTGAATGCCGCGGGCCCTCCGGGGAAAACAACGTCTTCAAAGGTCCTCTGCGTAAGACCGCTCTTATGTAGGTTGTCGACCATCGGTTTTCTTTATGTGTCAAACTGCGGGCATAGCCAAATGAAATGCTCGATGTCGCCAATGTCACCACAGAAAACACAGAGTGGGGAAGCGCGAAGCCTAGTCTTGAATAACCAAGCTGGGGTGTACGCGGAGTCGGTCCTGATGCGGTATAAAAGCGTCGCTTGTTCGCATGTAAATCAATCAGTCACACAGGATTCGTGTGGATTCTTGTGCATCTCTCTGAAGTGAAGGTGGATTGCACCCTTAGGGTTCTAAAAAGCTTTTGGAGCTTTCACTTTCGGTACCAATGTCAGCGCTAGGCGTGCAAGGGCGTCAGCTTCCTCGTTTCCATCAATTCCTACATGTGATGGAATCCACTGAGACCTTATGTTAAATCCTTTGCTCCTTAGGTCCTCAATCAGTGCCAGAGACTGCCTTATAAATTTCTCTAGAGCTAGGCCCCGATGTAATCTCTGTAATGCTGACTTGGAATCCGTCAGCACCACGACATCTCGTGCAGAAAAGGCCCGTAGTTTCCGCAAAGCCGCGGTGATTGCGGCGTTTTCTACTGTTGTAGCGGAAACTACACGATCCAGTCGGCCAGACCATGACACATC
Source organism: Dermacentor variabilis (assembly GCF_050947875.1). NCBI lineage: Eukaryota > Metazoa > Arthropoda > Arachnida > Ixodida > Ixodidae > Dermacentor > Dermacentor variabilis. Next base: position 33,235,347 of record NC_134569.1, read on the forward strand.
AAGGGATGGTATGCAGAATGCCGCTGCACAGCTATCTGTTTGTGCACACACCGAACCGTCTGTGTACACTTGTAGATGGCTTTGAAACACAGTGCTCAAGTGGTCCAGCACAATAAAACTTTGCTTTGGGAGTTGAAATGGTGCATTTCGTCGGTAGTGGGGGTACATTGAGGTTGCAGGTAACGTCCGAAAAAGACCATGGCGGGTCAAGGCGACTTCGTTTAGGCCATTCCAATCCTAAAAATCGGAAGGTGTTCAGCGCCGCAAGGAAATTTGAACGAGTTCTTGCTCTTAGCCGCCGGAGAAGGGCCGTGCCTGCGCGTGACTCGCCCAGCCTTAATGCTTCAGACAACAGAGGGTTCGATGCTCCTGCTGATCTGCCAGATGTGTATACGTCTGCAAAATCTTCTGCAAGGGTTTTCAAATCTTTTCCTTGCTTTAAAGCAAGTGCTTCGAATGGCCTGTGCAGGCGAATCTTTCCGGATAGGCTATTCATCACTCCCCATATCCTTGTCATGGGAGTAAACGCCGATAAACTCTCTCAGAAAGGAGCCCATTGAACTCGTCTTAACCTTTTTGTGTGACGACGGATGACAGCGTTTATCCTGTTGTATTCAGTTTTCGCAAATGGATTTCCCGTTTTTCTCATTAGTTTTCGCTCCGCTCTGCTACGCGCTGCGCAGAGGTTCTTTAGTTTCAAATCAGGAGTAGGGAAATGATCTGGCAGTTTCAACAATGAGGTAGCCACTCTTTTGCTCCGCAGCATATCTGCGAAGAGCTCACCAGGTGATTCATCCAACGCTTCTTTGTATGTGCCCTAGGGCGTCAAAGCACAGAATTGTCGCGCAGCACGGTGAAATCCGGAGATGTTGGTGAAGATCGGAAAGTGGTCACTGCCCATCCTGTCTGGGGCCGTTGTTGACGATACGACAAGGTCTGTGGAATGAATCACGAGGTCTATGGCACTCCATGAATCTGGTTGTCTGAAGAAAGTCGGTTTGCCATCGTTCACGATACATAAGTCAGCAACATCCGCGGCTGCGACAAGTTCCTTGCCTAGTAATCTGCAGTCTTATTCCCCAAAGCGAATAATGTGCGTTATAGTCGCCACAGATTATTCCAGTAGAGGGGCAACGAATGCAAAGATCCTTTATAAACGCCTCCTCAATACAGGGGAAGTTGTGGTCGACTCTTGAAAAACATGTAAGTTACACGATTAAAGAAACAGGAGCTGCTGCCCTTGGCAGCAGAGCTCGGTGTGGAGATACATCATAGGTTAAGGAAGCCCGAAATTCGTAAGGCAATTGAGGAAGTGCGTTTCGAGACGGACGAGCTCACAGAGGTCTGGGAAAAGATATGTCGAGAAAAGGAAGAAAAGGAGCGCGAGTGGAAAGAAAGAGCGGAAAAGAAGGAGCGCGAGAGATAGGAGGCGCGAGACAAAAGAGAAACAAAGGAAGGAAGACATCCAACTTGAGATGGAACGAAGCCAGGCAGAAGGAGGAGCGCGACATAAGGCGGTATGAACTTGAGCTCACGGAAATAAGAATAGATATCGCGAGATTAAGGCGCAGGGCACTGCCACAAACAGAAAGCGCAAACATGACGAGTTTGCTTCAGCCATACAAAACAGGCAATGAGATTGGTCTCTATCTGATTAATTTTGAACGGATTTGTGAGAAGTGATCATTTCACCAGGACGCATGGCCGAAGCGGTTGCTTGAGTTGATGCCGGGCGAGGTCGCTCAGGTCGAGCGAGGCCGAGGCATACAAGTACAGTTTAATGAAGGCGGGTTCGCTCACTAAGTACAAGCCCTCCGCAAAGGAATTTCGGGACGAACCGATTTCCTCGATTAATATTCAAAAAGTGCAGCGGGTGCCGTGTTACCACGCGGAACACAGAGCAGAGAAGGAAGAAACGGCTAGCTCGGTATACGTAGTTCAGCCAGAGGATGAAATCTTTCCGATTTCCCCTTCCGAAATTCAGCAAGAAAGTCAGGCGCTGAACTAAGATGAAGAACTCAGTACGAAGAAAGGGTATGGAGCAGCTAGGTTGGACGGCGTAGTTAAGCGGGAGGAGGAAATCCTTTCGATTTTCCTCGGCACATATTAAAAAAGAAAGATTAGGCGCTGTGTAACAACGCGGAACACGATACAAAGACAGACGATGAAGTAACTAGCTCGGGAGGCGTAGTTAAGCCGGAGGCGAAAATCCTTCCGATTTCCTAGACAAAAGTTGATCAGGGACTGAATTACAATGAAGAACTTAGTGCGAAGAAAGAGGAGGAAACGGCTAGCTTTGGAGACATAGTCAAGCCGGAGGAGGAAATCTTGCGGGTTTCCCCGACAGAAATTGAGCAAGTTCGTCAAGCCGAGGAGCCGCCAGCGGAAAGAAAAGAAAGGCACTCGGAACTGAGAACCAGAAACAGTGCAAAGAGAAAGAGGCGTCGTAAACTCAGACTTGCGGCAGAAAAGACAACGCGGCAAAATAAATCTAAAGCCACTAAACCATGTGGGGAACGCCGAGAAAGATTTAGAAAGGCGTGTTTGTCGTTTCAAAAGTTGGGAGTCAGAGTGCGTATGAGTCACCAGATGAGGTTGAAAAAAAAGCGACGTTCGGCGCAAAGGAGGACAAACGCCAGGGGGCAGTTACGTTCCCTCTCGTTTAGGTCTTTTCGGGGTGTAGCCTGTCTGTCAAGGGAGAACGCGGCGGTCAGGCGACGCGACGTAGTCATGCCAAGAAGTGCATTCCGAGGGCAATGCCAGAAGGGCAGGTAAACAGTAAAAAACATATCGGGGCTCTGCAGCGAGGGGAATGACATGCGTACCTTTTGTAATCCCGGGTTGTCACGTTGGACAGGAGCTTCCAGACAGCGCCCACCTCACGTTCGGTTCAAGGAGACGGTATTCGTGCGTATAAAGGTTTTAAACCTTGTTTTTTTATATATATATCGTTGTTTTGTTTAGCAGATAGGATTAACTGTTTTTATACGCTTGCATCTCCAAGTCTAGGTTATTTGTTAGAAACCTGTAAGGTGCGCTTGAGTAGCAGTTAACTTTTCATAAGTGTTCGCGAGAATTTTTTTTCTTTGAAAGAAAGACGTGTTGTTTAGCGGAGCCATTGTTAACCCTGCAATTTAGAAAATGTTATGTACTGTCCCTTTAAGGGGGTCTCGCTCGGACACTTGAAAGCCATGCAGTTGGCGCGTTTCTCGCACGTGTATTCATCAAACAGCAGCGTTTGAGAATTAATTAGTGCGTGTGTGGTTGATATTAGAATTTAGCTCGCATCTTTGTCAAATTTCAAGCGCGTAGCTTACGCAACATTTTTTTTGTTCTTTCATTAGTGCAAGTCCTTTGTGGACAAGAGAAAGACAGTGTTAGTGCGCGAGTCGCACGAAAGGTGAACCTTAGCGGAGCTTATACGAAAAAAGTGGATTGCTCGAGAAGGAAGTTTTGTCTTCACGGCCGGTACTTGCCTCGCCAGACTTCTGCAGAGAATGCATTCTCTGGTGTGACGCCAACAACCGTGGTCAAGGTGTCGTCCTTGTACAAATTAACGAGAGCGGTGAAGCACAACCAGCCTTGTGCCGCAGTCGAAAACTGACACTGCGAGAAGAGGTTTTACCACCCCAAAATATGTTTTGGCATTGAAAGGGCAATTCTAAAGCTAGCATTCGATATTCAAGGCGCTAAATTCTCAGTCGGAATCGACCATGGCCCTCTTGCATGGCTGAAACAAAGATAAAAGAACGGGAAACGAATGAGATGGTCGCATTTGTCCGGAATTAGAATGCTGACGACCTGGGCTGCAGCCACAAGGTCAGGGTTTTTTTTTTAAGCGTGTTTTGTATGTATTGCTAGCAATATTGCTAAGTTAGGCACTTATTTATGTTATGTAGAGAGCTGACCACGACTGCAAAGGAGGAAGACAGAGAGAGAGGAGGGTAAAACATTGTAAAGCGATACGAGGAACATAGCGCCCCGTAGGCCACGCCGGCGAGTGTGTATGCATACGTGTGCCTGTGTGTTCCCAGGGAGGCGGACACAACTAAGCGAGGGCTGGGCCCTCGAGCTGTCGTGTGACATCAGCCATCAAAACTAGAAGGATCCCCGAAGCGGCGATCGAACATTGACGCTTTGGGAAACCTGACATCTGGTCACCCTCAGGTCGGATCTCTTGGCGGCGGAGGTGTTTGTTACGTCTCAACACCACCAAGGGTGTTAATTGGACGTTTGCCACGTGTCAAACCACCGCAATTCTTAACCAGAATTCATCGCGGCGTGTACGACTAAAAGCAGTCCCCCCTAATACCTGGAAACAGGAGAAAAGGCTGAGCTAAGAAGAAAGACAGCGTGCAAGCCGGTTGCTGCAGGTTTCCACGAAAGGCCCTCAGCCCGACCTTCACCTTGCAGACTGCGAAGAACGGCGTGGGCTACGACGAACCATCCCGGTGTCGCCGGAGGATTTCTTTTTGCCCGGATGATTTATTTTTGCCACAAATTCCAAACCAGTTTCTTCGAGGCGGAGTTACTGCGTGTTATGGATAGCCTGGGCGTGGTATCGCAACGGAGTCGATGATGGCGATTTGCTGCTAGACAGTGTGCAGATTCCCCAGTCGACTCACCTAGGGAAGACGACGGGAATAAAAACAGATACTTTGCGAGAGACTGAGACGTTAACTTGCTCCTGCACGGAGTGGGCTTCCGCACTGGAGCCGTGTAGCTAAGCTAATAAAGCCTTTTTTCCCTTCATTTTTCTACTACTTGACGTGGTAGTCGATGGGCTTGGTGGCTTTTATTCCCTAAAGTCCCCTAGCCGCAACAGTGTCGAGGTGTTCCTTTTAACTTTATAATGAAGTTACCACAGAACTCGCTTCTACACGTTTTACATTGCTGGTGGTATGGGCAAACTGCTAAAGTAAAATTGAGAATGTGCGTGTTTACGTGTGCGTGCTTGTTTGAATTCTTCCTGGCACATAATGCTTCGAGTTGCCTGTGGGACAAGCTGTGACTTTACTCCGTCTTTATGAAGATGTTGTCCACGCTAGACTTTCGCAGCTTCAGACAACGTTGAGCATAGACGCGCGGAAGGGTGTGGGTCTCTTTACAACCGAGTTGATTCTTTCCCCAGTGCGGCGTTCTTCACCATTAGCTCCTTTTACTGTGGCAGTTGAAGAACATGACACTGAAGTGAGGGAATTTCCGAGAAACCATCCCGTGCAAAGCTTCCTTAACGTTCTGCTGCAGAGCGTCCTTCTTTCTTCTTGGGATCGGAGTGCAGTCTGTTTTGTTATCGGACGAGTTTTAATTTCGGAAAATATCTCAGAATATAGGAACCTGCACCTACATTTTTAAATGCGCTCTGTCGTTTTATTGTAGAGATCCAGGCTCTGCCTAGACCAATATTTTTGCTTGTTTGTATAGATGTGGGCGCATCGATTCTTTCTTTTGTCATTGGAACTTTGTTCACCGAAATGCTAAGAATTTCTGATGGTGCTTAACTCGTCTCCGCTGGGCGAGTTCTAAAGAGCTAGCGTATATAGTCTTCAGCTACACTTAGTGTACGTTCAAAAAAGTGACAACGCCTCTCTCGGTCGGGATGTTGGGCAAGGCTTTGGTTCGACACGGTAAGAAAATCCTCGCTATATGTAGGCAACACTATCATAAACATGCCAGCCAAATATAATCGCGTTGCATGCGGCAGAGAGACCACATCCTCCATACAATATTGGTTGCTCTCTCATGCGACGTCCAAGGCAACCTCTTGCCTCCTTCAATGAAATCAAAGACTGCCCGACAGCCCGTAGATGCCAGCCATTGGGCGGTTGTTTGAAACCATTAGTAACTCTCGAACGAAAGCGCGAGCACGCATGCGCACCACTTCATTCCTCTAGTAGACGGGAAAACAGCGGTTTTTAACTCGTCCAGGCCGTCTTTCCCACTTCTATTTTGTCAAAACTCGGCACTTTTGCGCAACACCAAAATTTAAAGGTTTTTATTGGGGCACAAAGCAAAAAAGAAAAAAATTAACAAAGGAGTAATAAGCCGGGCATTGCTATCCGCATCACCCCAGCAGGGAGAAAACGTTTGAGTGGAATGGCTAAATGAAACGTTGGAGTTTTTGCGCGTAGTATTGATAAGTACATTTCAAAAAATTTTTAGGGAACATAATCATTGAAGAGCACCGTACTCTCTACAGTTTATTCGCCGGTTTGAAGAACAGTCATTGCAGCGCCCATTTAAGTAGTAGAGAAATACACGTTTGAAATGAAAACACCACAACCAACGAGCAGTGCTGGATAAACAGTATAGCTATTGCATGGGACTATGGGAGCGACATGCTAAATGCCTCCGCCGTTCACTTATATCAAATCATTCCGTAGGCTTTGTAGATCTCCATTGAATTTTATCTGGCGTGAATGGGTTGCTTTTGTATTGCCTCGAGCAATTTTTCGACTTGATTCGCCCAAGAAAGCTTGTCAGTTGCAATATGCAACGTTTATGTCAAAGCAACATAATAGAGCTATTCCGGCTTAGCACACGTGCCGTAATCACTTCAATAAAGCTTTGTGCGCAGTTTGTGCATAAATCTTGCCGAGTTTACGCTGGTGCCCTGCATCTCCACTAAGACGATTCTTTCGTGACCAAAATACTGCAAACTAGTCCACGCCCCAATTTTAGATAGTGGTTCACTTTTACAACCTAAACAAACGGAGTTTCAGGAGGTGTCCGCTCGAGTGAGCGAATCAGTTGAACGCTATCCCGCCATTTAATACTTTAACACGTTACGGGCATATTAATGGTCCGTTAGAAAGATTGACCGCATACAATGCTTTCGAGCACTTTTTTTACTACTTTTACAATACTATTTTACAATACAATTTACAATTTTTTGCAATATATTTTTTACAAGAGAAGCGTTTCATTCACATAACCTTTACATAAAAAGAGCATTGGCTATAATTTAACTTGGCGTGCACATTTTCTTTAATCGTTCCCACATTCGCGCTCAATTTGATCTTGGTGGTATCTGTAGTTCAGCCAGGGCAACGGGCTAAGTTCTTAGCCACTCGTAAAATACGCTCTAAGTGCTCCGGGCCACTTGCATGTGCAATTTATTGCGAGGGCCGCAATTAACTCACCTACTTTGAACTTTAACTAGTCTTTAGTTTCACCTAGCGTAAACGAGGTGCCCTGGCTTAATTCACCGAGGACGCTGTGGATATCTGGAAACATAGTGCAGCAGATCGTATAACGCATGAAAATGTCGAGAAAATTAGGGTTCAATAATCAATTGCCACGCTCCTGACAGGGGCAGAAAAGTTGAAATTTCATTGCGCAATACACTTAAGATGCCTCCAATTAAGACCAAATATAGACTTGGTGTGACGTATGGGTATATCAAGGTAATAGGAAACATAGTCGATAACGGCCATATAACGCGAACAATTAAGAATTACTTAAGTCTTACACTCTGGCTTACACGCAACCATGTATTTTTTCCGAAACCGTAGCAGGCTCCTGTCAAAACCGTCTCCTTCCATTTTTCTTTTTCGGGGCCGAATATCAGCATTGCATCATATAAGAATTGTTGCCCTACAAGTCAATTATGTATACGCATGAATGAGCCAATTCATTTCTGTATTCCTGCCTTCCAATTATAATTGAAGGCACTCACAAATTCCTAATCACCAGTCTGTAGGGCATATCGGCACTAAATATTTGCAGTCTACAACAGACTGACTTAAACAGTGTTGGAAAAACAAACGTATAAAAATTATGTACACGCTTTATCGCACAGCATAAAAAATTCAACACAAAGACGAGATAGCAGGAGCCTGCGCCTGTTCATAGAGCCAACGCTTTCCTTCCAAAGAAGCAAGCCATTGAGAACCCACGACCGATCTCCCTCACTTCGTTTGTAGCAAAGCTCCTAGAGCACATCGTTCTCAACCGGCTACAGTCATTCGTGGAGGACTCGGGGAAACTTCCAACAACGGTGATAGGATTCCGTCCACACCTCTCAACTCAAGACATCCTACTTCAGCTGAAAGAGGAGGTGATTGTATTAGCGACACGCAACTCCCCCACGGTTATCCTCGCCTTAGATCTTAAAAGGGCGTTGGATGACGTCAAGCATACAACAATTTTACAGAGGCTAAACAAGCTGGGCTGTGGAGCCAGGCCGTATTCCCATATCAGAGATTTCCACTCAGATAGAAAAGCCATCCTAAAGGTCGGGTACCAAGATACAAACCCCTTTCTACTGGGCGGGCGTGGCACACCACAGGGCGCAGTGTTATCCCCTCTCGTTTTCAATATCGCCCTAATCGGCTTTCTGCCGCTCCTCGATAACATCCCGGGGATCCCGTATCGCTTATATGCCGACGACATTACCATCTGGTCGTCCACAGGATCAATCGGGGCAATGGTGAGCCGCTTACAGGAAGCCGCAGACCTGGTGAGCGACTATGCTAAGTCATGCGGCCTCAGCTGCGCCCCCCAAAAGTCGGAGCTACTCCTGGTCTCACCGCAAAAGAAGCACACATCCGACTCATCCACTATCAACATACAACTGGAGGGACATACCATCGTTTCGTCTCAGAGTGTAAAGATATTGGGAATGGTTTTCCAGTCGGATTGCACCAACCCAGTATTATTTCACAAGCATAGCAATACAACAACCAAAGTTACCCACATGATCCGGCGAATAACAACAAAGACAAGAGTCATGTGGGAGGCGGACACCCTACGGCTTGTCCAAGCATTCGTCATGTCTCGAAGAACTTACGCTATTTCATACGCACTACTCAACGGGACGGAACTCAAGAAAATCAACACAATGATCATAAAGGCATATAAGCAAGCGATGGTCCTGCCGATCAGTACGTCCACAGAGCGCCTACTACGACTAGGTGTGCACAACACGGCCGAGGAGCTGACTGAGGCACATTTATCAAGTCAGCGAGGAAGACTGGCAGTTACGGAAGCGGGGAGGTCCATCCACTTACGCCCGGGGCTCTCTGCCCCTCTCAGCCATGCGCCGCCTCAGACTGTGAGCTTCCCCCTTGCCATCCGGAAGAACATACCGTACGTCCTCTACCTCGCAACATGCACCCAGTGTATCCCGCAGAGCGAAGGGAGGCCCGGGCCCTGGCCATACACAAGCGATACGGGACTTTACCCTCTACAGCCTACGCGAACGCGGGGTCTTACTCCAGACGGGCAGCCACAACAGCCACCGTAGTCGTCAACAAAGAACATCGGAGCAGCATTTCGCTCACATGCCTTACAAGCCGAGGAAGTGGCCATAGCCCTCGCGCTCTCCGAAATAGAAGTTGAAGTGATAGTGACCGACTCCCAACAGGCGTGCCGCAACTTTGCTAGCGGCAGAATTCATACCACTACGCTCCAGATCATAAATCAAAAGCCGCCAACGAGATCAGTCATGATCATCTGGGTGCCAGCTCATCACGGCATTCCTTGCAACGAGGTCGCCAACCACGGGGCTGAAGATTTGACCCACGGAGCCGATGCCGAGAAATCTAAACCCGAGCGCATGCACCCTCTAGTCTCGTACCAAGATATTACACAACACTACAAGCTAACCCGCAGAACATATGCACCCCCACACAACTCACTGCCTAGAGAGCAGGAGCGATTCCTCCGAGCTCTACAGGTTATTACATTCCCCCACCTTACCAGAAATCACCTCATAGGCCCTACACCATCTTCTCCGCAATGCCGCTTCTGCGCAAAGCCCAGGTCCCTTAGGCACATAGCAGAGCGTTGCGGAGCGGCACCATTAAATCCTCCGAACCACTGCCAAACCAACGAGCTTTGGGAGAGAGCCTTGGCCAGCTCCGACCTCGAGGATCAGGAACGGTTGATTGCAAAGGCAGAGAAGGCGTCGCGAGCTCATGGCATTCTGGAATGAGGACGCCTCTCCAAAGCTGCCTTCACCCAATAAAAATGTTTATTCTCTCTCTAGACAACCCGCATTGTTTCTGACATCTCGGCTTGAGCCACTTATATTAAGACGAATACATTTCTAGGCTCATAGGGAAGTTTGTGTCAGCAGACCCGACCACCGGAGTGTCCGCCGAAGCGTCATCATGCCATATGAAGACAGAGTAAAGACAGAATAAATAATGAATAGCCGTATTAAATAGCCGCAGCGATGGCGTAGAAGTAGAGATCCGTCTCGCATGCGAGAGGACTGTGGTTCGAATCCTCGTGCCGCGCAATTTTCTACCGTAATAAAGAAATCCGCGGGTTGACAAAATTGCATAAACAGTCCTATAGTGCGGCCTGATCCCGGTGACCAGAACCAGTAACGCACACCGTCACCAGAGCAGGACTGGCCACCCTGGTGCAGTACTTGGACCCAACTTCCTATATGAATACAGCAATCAAACCCCGGCCCTCAATCCTCAGCAGCTGCGAAGCAACTGCGAAGCAACTGCGAAGCGGCGATCAGACCTGTGACGCAGCAGAGGGTGCTAAGTATCCCTGGATCCGGACAGGCCGCCATTGGAATATGAACCTGGCAATGTTTAACGTTAGAACGTTATCTAGTGAGGCGAGTCTAGCAGTGCTATTGGAAGAATAGCGGGCATTAAATGGGGTATAATAGGACTCAGTGAGGTTAGGAGGACAAATGAAGCATATACAGTGCTAAAAAATGGGCACTACCTGTGCTACCTGGACTTAGCGGAGAGACGAGATCTAGGAGTCGGATTCCTGGTTAATAAGGATATTGCTGGTAACATACAGTAACTCTATAGCATTAACGAGCGGGTGGCAGGTCTTGTAAAACATATAAGATATACAAATTGAAGGTCGTACAGGTCTACGCGCCCACATCTAGTCATGATGACCAGCAAGTCGAAAGCTTCTATGAAGACGTGGAATCGGCGATGTGTGAAGTCAAAACAATATACACTGTACTGATGGGCAAATTCAATGCCGGGGTAGGCAAGAAGGAGGCTGGAGACAAGTCAGTGGGGGAATATGACATAGTTTAAAGAATAACAGGGGAAAGTTATTAGTAGGGCTTGCAGAACGGTATAATATGCGGACAATTAATACCTTCTTCCGCAAATGGTATAACCGAAAGTGGACGTGGAGGAGCCCGAATGGCGAGACTAGAAATGAAATAAGCCTCATACTCTGCGCTAACCCTGGCATCATACAAGATGCGGACGTGCTCGGCAAGGTGTGCTGCAGTGACCATAGGATGGTAAGATCGCGTATTAGCCTAGACTTAAGGAGGGAACGGGAGAACCTGGTATATAAGAAGCCGATCAATGAGTTAGAGGTAAGAGGGAAAATAGAGGAATTCCGGATCAAGCTACAGAACATGTATTATGCTTTAACTCAGGAAGAGGACCTTAGTGATGAAGTAACGAACGACAATCTTACGGGCATCATTAAGGAGTGTCCAATAGAAGTCGGTGGTAACTTCGTTAGGCAGGATACCAGTAAGCCATCGCAGGAGATGAAAGATCTGATTAAGAAACGCCAATGTTTGAAAGCATCTAACCCTACAGCTAGAATAAAACTGGCAGCACTTTCTAAACTAATCAGCAAGCGTAAGACAGCTGACATAAGGAAGTATAATATGGATAAAATTGAGCATGATCTCAGGAACGGAGGAAGCCTAAAAGCAGTGAAGCCACTAGGAATAGGAAAGAATCAGATGTATGTGTTAAGAGACAACGCCGGTAATACAATTACTGATATGGATGAGATAGTTAAAGTGGCTGAGGAGTTCTATATATATTTATGCGGTACCAGTGGCACCCTAGAGGATGGTGGAAGAGGGAAACGTCTAGAGGAATTTGACATCCCACAAGTAACGCCAGAAGAAGTAAAGAAAGCCTTGGGAGCTATGCAAAGGGGGAAGGCAGCCGGGGAGGATCAGGTAACGGCAGATTTGTTGAAGAATGGTAGGTAGATTGTTCTGGAAAAACAGGCCGCCCTGTATACGCAATGCCTCATGACTTCGAGCATACCGGAATCTTGGAAGAACGCCAACATAATCTTAAACCATAAGAAAGGGGACGCCAAGGACATGAAAAATTATAGACCAATCAGCTTACTGTCCGCTGACTACAATGTATTTACTAACGTGATCGCAGACAGAATCAGGAACACCTTAGACTTCTGTCAACTAAAGGACCAGGCAGGATTCTGCAAAAGCTACTCAATAATCGACTATATTGGCACTTTCAATCAGGTGATAGAGAAGTGTACGGTATATAACCAACCCTTATATATAGTTTTCATTGATTAAGAGAAAGCGTTTGAGTCATTCGAAACTTCCGTAGTCATGCAGGCATTACGGAATCAGGGTGTAGACGAGCCGTATGTAAAAATACTGAAAGATATATATAGTGGCTCGTCAGCCACCGCAGTCCTCCATAAAGAAAGGAACAAAATCCCAATAAAAAAGGGCGTCAGGCAGGGAGATACGATCATTCCAATGCTATTCACAGCGTATTACAGGATGTATTTAGAGACATGGATTGCGAAGAATTTGGGATAAGAGTTAATGGAGGATACCTTAGTAACTTGTGATTTGCTGATGATATTGCCTTGCTTAGTACCTCAGGGGACCAATTGCAACGCATGCTCATTGACCTGGACAGGCAAAGCAGGAGGGTGTGTCTAAAAATTGATCTTAGAAAACTAAAGTAATGTTTAACAGTCTCGGAAGAGAACAGCAGCTTACGATAGGTAGCGAGGCACTTGAAGTGGTAAGGAAATACATCTGCTTAGGGCAGGTAGTGACCGCGGATCCGGATCACGAAACTGAAATAATCAGAAGAATAAGAATGGGCTGGGGTGTGTTTTGCAGGCATTCGCAGATCATGAACAGCAGGTTGCCATTATCCCTCAAGAGAAAACTGTATAACAGCTGTGTCTTAGCAGTACTTACCTACGGGGCAGAAACCTGGATGCTTACGAAGAGGGTTTTACTTAAATTGAGGACGACGCATCGAGCTATGGAATGAAGAATGGTGGATATAGCTTTAAAGGTGCCCTGAACCACTTTTTATCGTAGTGGAGAAAGACATTTGAAGTGAAGATAGGCTATTTCAGAACCACTTTGCCGCAAAAAGTACTTCAATGCGTTCAGCAGAAGCGTAGTTAACGGCACTCAAACACGACCTCAGCTGTGCTCCCCTTCCTCCTCCAATGACTTGCACTGCGAAGGCAATGGCGGGGACGTCACCGTGGCACGCAGTTCAAATTTCCGATTTGGTGGCTATGCCGCGCTAAACGTAAGCCAAACGCGGCTGTCCTCAAAGAGCCGCAGTGCGCTTAGCCACTGGACTCGTGGCGGCTCCTCGCGGCGCCGCGGTGGAGCCGAGCGCGCGACCAATAGCAGCCGCCTATTCGAGTGTGCTTCATGACGAAATAGAGCCCACAGAAAAGAGCGAGGATCATGGGGTTTTTGAAACGAGAGCGTTTGAGAGAAAGGTGACTTCGCGCTCCACTTGCGAGCTCCACGGACCGCTTACGACAGCAGAACTTGGCTTATATGTTCACAACAGCGTATGCTACCCGCGGACTACGTTATTTCACCAAGCCGGAGGGGTGGTTCAGGGCCCCTTTAAGGAATAAGAAGAGAGCAGATTGGGTGAGGGAAGAAACGCGAGTTAGTGAGATCTTAGTTGAAATCAAGAAAAAGAAATGCGGGGGGGGGAAGCGTGGGCAGGGCATGCAATCAGGAGGGAAGGTAACCGATGGTCATTAAGGGTTACGGACTGGATTCCAAGAGAGGGGAAGCGTAGCAGGTGCTGGCAGAAAGTTAGGTGGGCGGATGAGATTAAGAATCTTGCTGGGACATGTCCACAATTAGCACATTACTCGGGTAGTAGGAGAAGTATGGGAGAGGCCTTTGCCCTGCAGTGGGCGTATCCAGGCTGATGATGATGATGATGATGATGATGATGATATAATGAAAGATTCTTGATAGTGATAGTTAGTGAATGATAACGTTATAATAGAGATTGATAAGGGTTAATAATGACGACTAATGACTAATGATGACTACTAATGCCTCCGAAATTACCAATATTTCTAACGACGGCTTGTGCTGACCACCACAATTGATTATAAATAACTAGAAATGTCTAGCAATTAGTAGTAATGAATGAAATGACTATTAATGGCTTGTAGTGTCTACTAACGACTACGAAATGACCAATATGTCTAACGACGCCTTTAACGACCACAATTGATTACAAATGACTAAAAACGTTTACTAGTGTGCAGCAATGACTAATAATGACTGAAATGACTTGTAAGGACTAGTAATGACTATGAAATGACAAATATGTCTAGCGACCTTTTGTAACGACTGCAATTGATTATAAATGACTAAGAATGCTTAGTAATGACAGATAATGACTGAAATGATTTGTAATGACTACTGATAACTATGATGTCACCAACATGTCTAACGGCGGTTTGTAATGACAGTTGATTACAAATGAGTAAAAATGCTTATTAGTGAGCAGTTATGACAAACAAAGACGAGAAAGAGAAGAGGGAAAGAGAAAAGGGCGAATGACAAGCGGAGGAAGAGTATAGCTTTTGCCGTTCATCTCTTACAAGTTATCTTAAGAGACCCTGTAACTTTATCCGAGCACATGCCATGCAACTTACTCACCTTATTCTCGATAGAAACGCCAGATTATGAAGCCTTATCGTTACAGTATCAGAAATCTGTATTTGTTGTGCTGTACCGCACACCGAATGGTAAACTGGACGCATTTCTCTCTTCTTTAGAGAGCATGCTCAGTTTTGTGTCATTGAATAGGTTTCACATTACAATTGGGGGTGACTGTAACATTAACCTATTGCAAAATACAAATCAGTCACGAGAATTGCAGGTAATGTTTGATTCATTTGGTTGCAAAAGCTTTATAAATGAGCCAACACGCATCAGCCACTCTTCTTAAAGCCTTCTGGATTTATTCGTAACTAACAGCATTGAAGACACGATACAATCGGGTGTTGTCTCAGCAGCCGTGAGTGACCACTTACCTATTTATATATTTTGTAAACACGGTGAAATTATGAAAAAAAAGGTGAATCATTCTGAGTCATTCATCGTTCAAGAGATAAATCCGAGAACATTAAACAACTTTAGGGAAGAAATCCAAAAAATAATTTGGAACCCTGTCTTTGAATGTGTAGACGCTAACAAAGTCTACAACATTCTCATTTCTATCCTTACTGAAGCCTACAGAAACTGCTTTAGATTCAAAATGGTAAAAATATCCAGGAAGATACGTAAGCCCTGGCTCACTGATGAATGTCTCAATATGATAAGAAAAAAAATATGCGTTGTATTCCGTATTTCTGCAAACAAAAAATCGTGCAGACTTTCTTGCTTATAAGAACAGAGAAACTTACTGACAAAGTTTTTACGGAATGCTAAAAACAGCTATATTGAAAACCTCTTGGGGAAACCGGGCGCTCGTAGTAATGAAACCTGGCGCGAAATGAACAAACTTTTACAAAGTGGAAGCCGCCAAATGAAGTACTTGAAATAATAATTAATGATGAAGCATTTAAAGGGCAAAATTTGGCGAACAAGTTTAATGAATATTTCATAAATCTGGTTGATAGCGTCCACGATGACACTGCCACGAGCTTCCTGGACGTGCAGATTACGAACAGTGCTTTTTTTGAGCCGGCATCTCCGGAAAAAATATTCTTAGTATTTTCATCACTAAAAAACAGTAAAGCGCGTGATATAGATGGACTTCAAATAGGTCCAATTAAGTTTGTGCTCGATCTCCTGGTACCAGTTTTCACCCATCTGTTTAATACTTGTTTGTCTACAGGTGTTTTTCCAGACAAAATGAAGCTAGCAAAGGTTTCGGTGTTGTATAAGTCTGGAGACAGAAATGATTTATACAATTACCGACCAGTGGCAATATTACCTGTTATTTCGGAAGGTCTGGAAAAAAGTTATTTGTAATAGAGTGACAAGGTTTTGTAATAGGTTTTCGATTATAACGTCTCAGCAATACGGTTTTCGAAAGCAGGTGTCAACCGAACTGGCTCTACTGTCGCAAAGAGTACATATTTAATGGATTTGAAGAAACGAAGTTAACCCTTGGCATATTTGTAGATTTTTCGAAGGCGTTCGACAGGATTAATCATGCTACTTTATTATGCAAATTAGCACCGTTATGGGTTTCGTGGAATACCTTTAGAATTACTAAAATCATATCTCGAAGAAAGAAAACAGTGCATCGCTATTTAAGGCAAATATTCATCCTTGCTTCCTGTGAAGGCTGGGGTTCCGCAGGGCAGTATACTGCGACCGATCTTATTCAATCTTTATATTAATGATTTAATAAGCATTAGTGATCAAGCATATTTTGTTATCTATGCAGATGACACCAGCATTTTCTTTCAGTCCAAGGATAATAAGGAACTCGCAAGCTTAGCAAATACTACCCTTGATAGATTGTTTCAATGGAGCACAGTAACTTGCTTAAAAATAAACGGAGCGAAAAACAAATGTATTTTATTTGCGCCGGTGTAAAAGCAAATAAATCGTTGCTTGGATATCTATTTTGACAATTCTAAAATCGAGCTTACCAAACAGGTTAAAACACTAGGAGTCGTTTTTAACGAAAATTTAACCTGGGACGCTCATGTTGACCTTGTAGCTAAAAAGTTGGCGAGGGCATGTGGAATGATTTGCAGATTGCGACAGGTGATTCCACCGAAACTCAAGCTTCTTCTATACAATGCCTTATTCCTCCCGCATGTAAACTACTGTAACCTTGTTTGGGGGACAACATCTCGAACAAACATTCACAAATTACTTGTAATACAGAAAAAAGTTATTCGCCATATCGCAAATGCCCCATACGATTCCCATACGCGGGATTTGTTTCAGTCAATGTCCTTTTTGTCAGGCATGCATACATATTTAACCTGGTCTTAAAATACAAGAGCAGCTTAAAACACACAAATGAGCATTTTCTTCGAATGAGCTGCCTCAAAAGATCCTTGCAGTTGCCGTACAGCGTAAGGCAAGGAGAAATATGGGATTTGCGATTTTCCCGAACCAATAATGGTTTTAACAGGCTACAATATCGTGTACCATCCCTGCTAAATAGCCTTGAAATGAGGCACCCGAGGACCATCACTAGAAAACAATGGAAAGAAATTTTAATGGCAAACGACGGTCTTCAACTTTTAAAAAAAGGGAAGAAGGGGAAGGAAAGAAAATGTAATGTAAACGTTTTCTCTTATTTTGCAGGTCACTTGTTTTCGTATTACCTTTGTATGATTCTTTTATTGTCTGCACGACCTGAGTGAAAATGTTTTCAGACATGTTGGCCTGTACGTGGGATGCTATTGTACGCGAATACATTTGTCTTGCTTTTTTCTGTGAGATGCAACACATATATGTTAACAATATGTATGTACAATGAGTGTAAAACCTTCGCGCTGCCAGTCAAACAGGGGCAAGGACCTCGTCAGGCTGCTTGTAGCAGCTTTTTTGCTCTTGTCCCAGCATTCTTTTTGTCATACGCGGAAGAATGCTGAATAAAGATTTTTGATTTTTTGATTTTTGATTTGCCCTGCCAGGACAGCCCTAAGGTCCTTGGGGTGGCCCACACATACAATAAAGAAATAAAAAGAAATGAACAGGTGAGATATTATATGCGATCAAGCGAAAATATAAAAGAAAGTGAGAACAAGGCATTATACCAGAAAACAAACAATAAATAGGAAACGACAATTATAACAAGGCGAGTTTACATACAACACAACGCAAGCTAAGCTCAAAAGAAAATGGAAGAGACAGGCACATTAAAAATGTGTAAAACTATGAAACATTAACCCAATGCTGAGAAGAAAGAAACGTAAATTCAGTTAAAAAAATGTTGAAATAAAGAAAATAAACTCTAAAAAAGACTATTCTTTGGAACAGGCACGCAGCGAAGGTTTTTCTTGGGGGAGGGGGGCTAAAGTTGCATTTCGGGGGAGTGGGGGGCGCTAATGTTGCATTATTCTTCTTTAAGTTTTCCATGCTTGGGGCATAATAATACAAGAATTACCTTGGACAGCCCGATGGTCTGCTTGATGGCATGTACCTGTCTCCATTTGTCTGGGATGGGCGTTCAAAGGATATGCGCCGTTCTTCATAGGCGACGTGCCAGGCATAAAATGAAGCAGGGCGCCGGCCGGAAAAATTTAAGGGGGGGGGGCAGGGGCAATTCGCAGCACGTGATTCGCAGCACGGACAGGCCGCCATTGGAATATGAACCTGGCAACGTTTAACGCGAGAACGTTATCTAGTGAGGCGAGTCTAGCAGTGCTATTGGAGGAATTAGAGGGCAGTAAATGGGATATAATAGGGCTCAGTGAAGTTAGGAGGCCAAAAGAAGCATATACAGTGCTAAAAAGTGGGCACGTCCTGTGCTACCGGGGCTTATCGGAGAGACGAGAACTAGGAGTCGGATTCCTGATTAATAAGAACATAGCTGGTAACATACAGGAATTCTATAGCATTAACGAGAGGGTGGCAGGTCTTGTGGTAAAACTTAATAAGAGGTACAAAATGAAGGTTGTACAGGTCTACGCCCCTACATCCAGTCATGATGACCAGGAAGTCGAAAGCTTCTATGAAGACGTGGAATCAGCGATGGGTAAAGTCAAAACAAAATACAGTATACTGATGGGCGACTTCAATGCCAACGTAGGCAAGAAGCAGGCTGGAGACAATGCAGTTGGGGAATATGGCATAGGCACTAGGAATAGCAGGGGAGAGTTATTAGTAGAGTTTGCGGAACAGAATAATATGCGGATAATGAATACCTTCTTCCGCAAGCGAGATAGCCGAAAGTGGACGTGGAGGAGCCCGAACAACGAGACTAGAAATGAAATAGACTTCATACTCTGCGCTAACCCAGGCATCATACAAGATGTGGACGTGCTCAGCAAGGTGCGCTGCAGTGACCATAGGATGGTAAGAACTCGAATTAGCCTAGACCTGAGGAGGGAACGGAAGAAACTGGTACATAAGAAGCCGATCAATGAGTTAGCGGTAAGAGGGAAAATAGAGGAATTCCAGATCAAGCTACAGAACAGGTATTCGGCTTTGACTCAGGAAGAGGACCTTAGTGTTGAAGCAATGAACGACAATCTTGTGGGCATCATTAAGGAGTGTGCCATAGAAGTCGGTGGTAACTCCGTTAGACAGGATACCAGTAAGCTATCACAGGAGACGAAAGATCTGATCAAGAAACGCCAGTGTATGAAAGCCTCTAACCCTACAGCTAGAATAGAGCTGGCAGAACTTTCGAAGTTAATCAACAAGCGTAAGACAGCTGACATAAGGAAGTATAATATGGATAGAATTGAACATGCTCTCAGGAACGGAGGAAGCCTAAAAGCAGTGAAGAAGAAACTAGGAATTGGCAAGAATCAAATGTATGCGTTAAGCGACAAAGCAGGCAATATCATTACTAATATGGATGAGATAGTTCAAGTGGCTGAGGAGTTCTATAGAGATTTATACAGTACCAGTGGCACCCACGACGATAATGAAAGAGAGAATAGTCTAGAGGAATTTGAAATCCCACAGGTAACACCGGAAGAAGTAAAGAAAGCCTTGGGAGCTATGCAAAGGGGGAAGGCAGCTGGGGAGGATCAGGTAACAGCAGATTTGTTGAAGGATGGTGGGCAGATAGTTCTAGAGAAACTGGCCACCCTGTATACGAAATGCCTCATGACTTCGAGCGTACCGGAATCTTGGAAAAACGCTAACATAATCCTAATCCATAAGAAAGGGGACGCCAAAGACCTGAAAAATTATAGACCGATCAGTTTACTGTCCGTTGCCTACAAAGTATTTACTAAGGTAATTGCAAATAGAATCAGGAACACCTTAGACTTCCGTCAACCAAAGGACCAGGCAGGATTCCGTAAAGGCTACTCAACAATAGACCATATTCACACTATCAATCAGGTGATAGAAAAATGTGCGGAATATAACCAACCTTTATATATAGCTTTCATTGATTACGAGAAAGCGTTTGATTCAGTCGAAACCTCAGCAGTCATGGAGGCATTGCGGAATCAGGGAGTAGACGAGCCATATGTAAAAATACTGAAAGACATCTATAGCGGCTCCACAGCCACCGTAGTCCTCCATAAAGAAAGCAACAAAATCCCAATAAAGAAAGGCGTCAGGCAGGGAGATACGATATCTCCGATGCTGTTCACAGCGTGTTTACAGGAGGTATTCAGAGACCTGGATTGGGAAGAATTGGGGATAAGAGTTAATGGAGAATACCTTAGTAACTTGCGATTCGCTGATGATATTGCCTTGCTCAGTAACTCAGGGGACCAACTGCAATGCATGCTCACTGACCTAGAGAGGCAAAGCCGAAGGGTGGGTCTAAAAATTAATCTGCAGAAAACTAAAGTAATGTTTAACAGTCTCGGAAGGGAACAGCAGTTTTCAATAGGTAGTGAGGCACTGGAAGTGGTAAGGGAATACATCTACTTAGGACAGGTAGTGACTGCGGATCCGGATCATGAGACTGAAATAATCAGAAGAATAAGAATGGGATGGGGTGCGTTTGGCAGGCATTCTCAGATCATGAACAGCAGGTTGCCATTATCCCTCAAGAGAAAAGTGTATGATAGCTGTGTCTTACCAGTACTCACCTACGGGGCAGAAACCTGGAGGCTTACGAAAAGGGTTCTACTCAAATTGAGGACGACGCAACGAGCTATGGAAAGAAGAATGATAGGTGTTACGTTAAGGGATAAGAAAAGAGCAGATTGGGTGAGGGAACAAACGCGAGTTAATGATATCTTAGTTGAAATCAAGAAAAAGAAATGGACATGGGCAGGACACGTAATGAGGAGGGAAGATAACCGATGGTCATTAAGAGTTACGGAATGGATTCCAAGGGAAGGAAAGCGTAGCAGAGGGCGGCAGAAAGTTAGGTGGGCGGATGAAATTAAGAAGTTTGCAGGGACAACATGGCCACAATTAGCACATGACCGGGGTAGTTGGAGAAGTATGGGAGAGGCCTTTGCCCTGCAGTGGGCATAACCAGGCTGATGATGATGATGATGATTATACCATGAAGGAGTTTGAAAAGAAACAGATCAGTGGAATTACGTGAGCACTGAAGTGATCGCGAATGATATTCCAACAGCCCTATACAGTAAATGGATGATGGCCCTGTGGTCATCACTGGTGACAGAGCGGGCAATTCATCGCCACTACATTTAAACCGGAATCACATATGAGGCGGGGACGTATTAACGAGGTTTTACTTATATAGTGAGATCCTATGTCGGTGATAGCAAAGTGATGATGATATATGTTTGTAAACTTCTGGACGCATTCTATGATGACACTGTTTGCTTTAGATATGCCATTTCAGACGATCAACGTGTAATCTAGGGAAATGATAACAACCAATCAATCGATTGTTTATTTACCGTCCCCAGGAACAACACTAAGATCATAAGTATTGCCGCACGCTAAAAACATACAGATACGAATAGAGGAAGAAAGGCATGAAATATAAAACGCAAATTATGAAAAGAAATAGTTTTGAACTCGCAACAGAAGGACAACAGACAAAAATACGAACAATGTGTGATAGTCGATAAAAATCAATTATTGATTACAGCCTTTAGATTGCGTGCCCAGAAAGAAGCGCGAGGTTTTAAAATGGCACTCAGGAAATTTAACGACAAGGTAATAAACAGGTTACAAAAGAGAGAAGAAAGGCAAGAGGAAAATATAAATGTACAGAAAAGCCCATTTGGGAATAATGGCACACGACAAAGGACATGGAATGCTGCTTAAGCAAGCTCTATATTGAAAAAGTAAGGTAAACCGAAAATGAAGACAAGATTAGCGAGTAAGTACAATGAAAAAGAACTGTACAGCTAAAGGTACAATCGTAGGGGAAAGTGAAAAAAAGGGGATACGATAAATGTCAAATACATGCAAAGTCAATGCGCCAAGAACATTAAATATACGAGAAAAAAAAGCAGCACAACATCATAATACTACTAGTAATATTATTAATAGTAAAACGTAATGACCACATTAAAACCAATAATTAATAATAACATTTACCTGACCAACACCATTATTGCCGTATAAAAGTATATTAAGGATATTACCATTATCTGAACCGCGATAATGAAAAAGCACACAAAGCCGAATAGTAATGTCACAAAAGAAAATATGAATGCAACGCAACCACCGAAAAATAGGTTAGTGTGACCTTACGCTGCGAAAATCGAAACGAACGTGACCCATTTGGTGAAACTGGCCGGCATAATGGCTATGAGATTGCTCCACCACCCTTTCCGATTCTCGACCGAGCAGATGCGGCCATCATCTCTCAAACAGTCGGTTTGGGGGGTCCATCCAATGAGTAAGTTCCCAATTCGTCCGATGGGTGAAGCAGTGGCAGTTATAGAAAAAAAAGCTACAGAAATTCTTAGAATTCTCTTCTAATGCGTAAGCACTGATTGGCTTGGATGTGACTTCGTATTTGCTTACTTTTCTGTATTTGCTTTTCCTAGCTCATCAGCGCCGACGCATGAACTTCCTGGTGGCAAACTATGCTTAGGCTTTCGTAGACAATTGTCAGATTTTCTTGCCGCAACTCGCCCCTTTAATGGAATCGTACCAACTTAGCCGGTACGTGGGCACGAGTGAGCCTTCGTGCAGAGTGCTCGAAAGGGAACGCCAACTGTTGCAGTAGCACGTGAGGCTTTGCTTGAGGGGAAAGTGGATCGCCGCAATGTCATGTCACCTTCACTGTCGCTGCTCCCGATAGCCTGTGTTATGCGCGTGTTCCTTGTCCACGGAAGCTCTAGGTTGCACTTTGAGCGCGTCTCTAAGACCCAATGAAAATGCGCCAAGCGTCTCAAAGCGCTCGCTCGCCGGCGAGGTATTCATAACTCGAAAAAAAAAAGATGCTCTGCAGCGTTCAATTGGACATTGGGCAACCCCAAGATCTCAAGTTGACCCACCTCCAAATTTAAGTACGTCCACCCCCAAATTTCAAATTGGCCTAACCCCACATTTCAGTTGTGGCAACTCGAAATTCCTAGTAGGCCCACACCGAAATTCAACTTGGCCCACCTCCAAACTTCAAGTTGACGCACCCCGAAATTTAGGTTGGGCCACATGCAAATTTTGATTTCGCCCAACCACAAATATGAGTTGGCCCCCAAGCAAATTACAGTTGGCCCACCTTCAAGCTTTCATTTGCCCCCCCCCCCCCAAATTCAAGTTTGCCTGCCTCGAGATTTCAATTTAGCCCATCTCTAAATTAAAGTTGGCCCACCCCCAAATTTCAAGCTGCCCCCCCCCCCACAAATTCAAGTTGGCACACCCCCAAATTTACGTTGATCCACCCTAATTCCACCACCCTTGCTTTGGAGACATAGTCAAGCCGGAGGAGGAAATCTTGCGGGTTTCCCCGACAGAAATTGAGCAAGTTCGTCAAGCCGAGGAGCCGCCAACGGAAAGAAAAGAAAGGCACTCGGAACTGAGAACCAAAAACAGTGCAAAGAGAAAGAGGCGTCGTAAACTCAGACTTGCGGCAGAAAAGACAACGCGGCAAAATAAATCTAAAGCCACTAAACCATGTGGGGAACGCCGAGAAAGATTTAGAAAGGCGTGTTTGTCGTTTCAAAAGTTGGGAGTCAGAGTGCGTATGAGTCACCAGATGAGGTTGAAAAGAAAGCGACGTTCGGCGCAAAGGAGGACAAACGCCAGGGGGCAGTTACGTTCCCTCTCGTTTAGGTCTTTTCGGGGTGTAGCCTGTCTGACAAGGGAGAACGCGGCGGTCAGGCGACGCGACGTAGTCATGCCAAGAAGTGCATTCCGAGGGCAATGCCAGAAGGGCAGGTAAACAGTAAAAAACATATCGGGGCTCTGCAGCGAGGGGAATGGCATGCGTACCTTTTGTAATCCCGGGTGTTCACGTTCGACAGGAGCTTCCAGACAGCGCCCACCTCACGTTCGGTTCAAGGAGACGGTATTCGTGCGTATAAAGGTTTTAAACCTTGTTTTTTTATATATATATCGTTGTTTTGTATAGCAGATAGGATTAACTGTTTTTATACGCTTGCATCTCCAAGTCTAGGTTATTTGTTAGAAACCTGTAAGGTGCGCTTGAGTAGCAGTTAACTTTTCATAAGTGTTCGCGAGAATTTTTTTCTTTGAAAGAAAGACGTGTTGTTTAGCGGAGCCATTGTTAACCCTGCAATTTAGAAAATGTTATGTACTGTCCCTTTAAGGGGGTCTCGCTCGGACACATGAAAGCCATGCAGTTGGCGCGTTTCTCGCACGTGTATTCATCAAACAGCAGCGTTTAGAATTAATTAGTGCGTGTGTGGTTGATATTAGAATTTAGCTCGCATCTTTGTCAAATTTCAAGCGCGTAGCTTACGCAACATTTTTTTTGTTCTTTCATTAGTGCAAGTCCTTTGTGGACAAGAGAAAGAAAGTGTTAGTGCGCGAGTCGCACGAAAGGTGAACCTTAGCGGAGCTTATACGAAAAAAGTGGATTGCTCGAGAAGGAAGTTTTGTCTTCACGGCCGGTACTTGCCTCGCCAGACTTCTGCAGAGAATGCATTCTGTGGTGTGACGCCAACAACCGTGGTCAAGGTGTCGTCCTTGTACAAATTAACGAGAGCGGTGAAGCACAACCAGCCTTGTGCCGCAGTCGAAAACTGACACTGCGAGAAGAGGTTTTACCACCTTGGAGAAAATATGTTTTGGCATTGAAAGGGCAATTCTAAAGCTAGTATTCGATATTCAAGGCGCTAAATTCTCAGTCGGAATTGACCATGGCCCTCTTGCATGGCTGAAACAAAGATAAAAGAACGGGAAACGAATGAGATGGTCGAATTTGGCCGGAATTAGAATGCTGACGACCTGGGCTGCAGCCACAAGGTCAGGGTATTTTTTTTGAAGCGTGTTTTGTATGTATTGCTAGCAATATTGTTAAGTTAGGCACTTATTTATGTTATGTAGAGAGCTGACCACGACTGCAAAGGAGGAAGACAGAGAGAGAGGAGGGTAAAACATTGTAAAGCGATACGAGGAACATAGCGCCCCGTAGGCCACGCCGGCGAGTGTGTATGCATACGTGTGCCTGTGTGTTCCCAGGGAGGCGGACACAACTAAGCGAGGGCTGGGCCCTCGAGCTGTCGTGTGACATCAGCCATCAGAACTAGAAGGATCCCCGAAGCGGCGATCGAACATTGACGCTTTGGGAAACCTGACATCCGGTCACCCTCAGGTCGGATATCTTGGCGGCGGAGGTGTTTGTTACGTCTCAACACCACCAAGGGTGTTAATTGGACGTTTGCCACGTGTCAAACCACCGCAATTCTTAACCGGAATTCATCGCGGCGTGTACGACTAAAAGCAGCCCCCCCTAATACCTGGAAACAGGAGAAAAGGCTGAGCTAAGAAGAAAGACAGCGTGCAAGCCGGTTGCTGCAGGTTTCCACGAAAGGCCCTCAGCCCGACCTTCACCTTGCAGACTGCGAAGAACGGCGTGGGCTACGACGAACCATCCCGGTGTCGCCGGAGGATTTCTTTTTGCCCGGATGATTTATTTTTGCCACAAATTCCAAACCAGTTTCTTCGAGGCGGAGTTACTGCGTGTTATGGATAGCCTGGGCGTGGTATCGCAACGGAGTCGATGATGGCGATTTGCTGCTAGACAGTGTGCAGATTCCCTAGTCGACTCACCTAGGGAAGACGACGGGAATAAAAACAGATACTTTGCGAGAGACTGAGACGTTAACTTGCTCCTGCACGGAGTGGGCTTCCGCACTGGAGCCGTGTAGCTAAGCTAATAAAGCCTTTTTTCCCTTCATTTTTCTACTACGTGACGTGGTAGTCGATGGGCTTGGTGGCTTTTATTCTCTAAAGCCCCCTAGCCGCAACAGTGTCGAGGTGTTCCTTTTAACTTTATAATGAAGTTACCACACAACTCGCTTCTACACGTTTTACATTGCTGGTGGTATGGGCAAACTGCTAAAGTAAAATTGAGAATGTGCGTGTTTACGTGTGCGTGCTTGTTTGAATTCTTCCTGGCACATAATGCTTCGAGTTGCCTGTGGGACAAGCTGTGACTTTACTCCGTCTTTATGAGGATATTGTCCACGCTAGACTTTCGCAGCTTCAGACAACGTTGAGCATAGACGCGCGGAAGGGTGTGGGTCTCTTTACAACCGAGTTGATTCTTTCCCCAGTGCGGCGTTCTTCACCATTAGCTCCTTTTACTGTGGCAGTTGAAGAACATGACACTGAAGTGAGGGAATTTCCGAGAAACCATCCCGTGCAAAGCTTCCTTAACGTTCTGCTGCAGAGCGTCCTTCTTTCTTCTTGGGATCGGAGTGCAGTCTATTTTGTTATCGGACGAGTTTTAATTTCGGAAAATATCTCAGAATATAGGAACCTGCACCTACATGTTTAAATGCGCTCTGTCGTTTTATTGTAGTGATCCAGGCTCTGCCTAGACCAATATTTTTGCTTGTTTGTATAGATGTGGGCGCATCGATTCTTTCTTCTGTCATTGGAACTTTGTTCACCGAAATGCTAAGAATTTCTGATGGTGCTTAACTCGTCTCCGCTGGGCGAGTTCTAGAGAGCTAGCGTATATAGTCTTCAGCTACACTTAGTGTACGTTCAAAAAAGTGACAACGCCTCTCTCGGTCGGGATGTTGGGCAAGGCTTTGGTTCGACACGGTAAGAAAATCCTCGCTATATGTAGGCAACACTATCATAAACATGCCAGCCAAATATAATCGCGTTGCATGCGGCAGAGAGACCACATCCTCCATACAATATTGGTTGCTCTCTCATGCGACGTCCAAGGCAACCTCTTGCCTCCTTCAATGAAATCAAAGACTGCCCGACAGCCCGTAGATGCCAGCCATTGGGCGGTTGTTTGAAACCATTAGTAACTCTCGAACGAAAGCGCGAGCACGCATGGGCACCACTTCATTCCTCTAGTAGACGGGAAAACAGCGGTTCTTAACTCGTCCAGGCCGTCTTTCCCACTTCTATTTTGTCAAACCTCGGCACTTTTGCGCAACACCAAAATTTAAAGGTTTTTATTGGGGCACAAAGCAAAAAAGAAAAAAATTAACAAAGGAGTAATAAGCCGGGCATTGCTATCCGCATCACCCCAGCAGGGAGAAAACGTTTGAGTGGAATGGCTAAATGAAACGTTGGACTTTTCGCGCGTAGTATTGATAAGTACATTTCAAAAAATTTTTAGGGAACATAATCATTTAAGAGCACCGTACTCTGTACAGTTTATTCGCCGGTTTGAAGAACAGTCATTGCAGCGCCCATTTAAGTAGTAGAGAAATACACGTTTGAAATGAAAACACCACAACCAACGAGCAGTGCTGGATAAACAGTATAGCTATTGCATGGGACTATGGGAGCGACATGCTAAATGCCTCCGCCGTTCACTTATATCAAATCATTCCGTAGGCTTTGTAGATCTCCATTGAATTTTATCTGGCGTGAATGGGTTGCTTTTGTATTGCCTCGAGCAATTTTTCGACTTGATTCGCCCAAGAAAGCTTGTCAGTTGCAATATGCAACGTTTATTTCAAAGCAACATAATAGAGCTATTCCGGCTTAGCACACGTGCCGTAATCACTTCAATAAAGCTTTGTGCGCACTTTGTGCATAAATTTTGCCGAGTTTACGCTGGTGCCCTGCATCTCCACTAAGACGATTCTTTCGTGACCAAAATACTGCAAACTAGTCCACGCCCCAATTTTATATAGTGGTTCACTTTTACAACCTAAACAAACGGAGTTTCAGGAGGTGTCCGCTCGAGTGAGCGAATCAGTTGAACGCTATCCCGCCATTTCGGCGGTTTACGGTCCATCCGAAGCCAGGCCATCGCGCATACAAAAAGCGCCGTATTGGCGAGTTTAAATGAAAAATACAGCAGGCTTGTGCAACCTTGCAGAATTACAATTCAATTTTCCGGTGCTCGCTCTTTTGAGCAGTTTCAATGAGAACATCAATTGCACGCAATTCAATCGCATACTTTAACACGTTACGGGCATATTAATGGTCCGTTAGAAAGATTGACTGCATACAATGCTTTCGAGCACTTTTTTTACAACTTTTACAATACTATTTTACAATACAATTTACAATTTTTTGCAACATATTTTTTACAAGAGAAGCGTTTCATTCACATAACCTTTACATAAAAAGAGCATTGGCTATAATTTAACTTGGCGTGCACATTTTCTTTAATCGTTCCCACATTCGCGCTCAATTTGATCTTGGTGGTATCTGTAGTTCAGCCAGGGCAACGGGCTAAGTTCTTAGCCGCTCGTAAAATACGCTCTAAGTGCTCCGGGCCACTTGCATGTGCAATTTATTGCGAGGGCCGCAATTAACTCACCTACTTTGAACTTTAACTAGTCTTTAGTTTCACCTAGCGTAAACGAGGTGCCCTGGCTTAATTCACCGAGGACGCTGTGGATATCTGGAAACATAGTGCAGCACATCGTATAGCGCATGAAAATGTCGAGAAAATTAGGGTTCAATAATTAATTGCCACGCTCCTGACAGGGGCAGAAAAGTTGAAATTTCATTGCGCAATACACTTAAGATGCCTCCAATTAAGACCAAATATAGACATGGTGTGACGTATGGGTATATCAAGGTAATAGGAAACATAGTCGATAACGGCCATATAACGCGAACAATTAAGAATTACTTAAGCCTTACACTCTGGCTTACACGCAACCATGTATTTTTTCCGAAACTGTAGCAGGCTCCTGTCAAAACCGTCTCCTTCCATTTTTCTTTTTCGGGGCCGAATATCAGCATTGCATCATATAAGAATTGTTGCCCTACAAGTCAATTATGTATACGCATGAATGAGCCAATTCATTTCTGTATTCCTGCCTTCCAATTATAACTGAAGGCACTCACAAATTCCTAATCACCAGTCTGTAGGGCATGTCGGCACTAAATATTTGCAGTCTACAACAGACTGACATAAACAGTGTTGGAAAAACAAACGTATAAAAATTATGTACACGCTTTATCGCACAGCATAAAAAATTCAACACAAAGACGAGATAGCAGGAGCCTGCGCCTGTTCATAGAGCCAACGCTTTCCTTCCAAAGAAGCAAGCCATTGAGAACCCACGACCGATCTCCCTCACTTCGTGTGTAGCAAAGCTCCTAGAGCACATCGTTCTCAACCGGCTACAGTCATTCGTGGAGGACTCGGGGAAACTTCCAACAACGGTGATAGGATTCCGTCCACACCTCTCAACTCAAGACATCCTACTTTCAGCTGAAAGAGGAGGTGATTGTATTAGCGACACGCAACTCCCCCACGGTTATCCTCGCCTTAGATCTTAAAAGGGCGTTGGATGACGTCAAGCATACTACAATTTTACAGAGGCTAAACAAGCTGGGCTGTGGAGCCAGGCCGTATTCCCATATCAGAGATTTCCACTCAGATAGAAAAGCCATCCTAAAGGTCGGGTACCAAGATACAAACCCCTTTCTACTGGGCGGGCGTGGCACACCACAGGGCGCAGTGTTATCCCCTCTCGTTTTCAATATCGCCCTAATCGGCTTTCTGCCGCTCCTCGATAACATCCCGGGGATCCCGTATCGCTTATATGCCGACGACATTACCATCTGGTCGTCCACAGGATCAATCGGGGCAATGGTGAGCCGCTTACAGGAAGCCGCAGACCTGGTGAGCGACTATGCTAAGTCATGCGGCCTCAGCTGCGCCCCCCAAAAGTCGGAGCTACTCCTGGTCTCACTGCAAAAGAAGCACACATCCGACTCATCCACTATCAACATACAACTGGAGGGACATACCATCGTTTCGTCTCAGAGTGTAAAGATATTGGGAATGGTTTTCCAGTCGGATTGCACCAACCCAGTATTATTTCACAAGCATAGCAATACAACAACCAAAGTTACCCACATGATCCGGCGAATAACAACAAAGACAAGAGTCATGTGGGAGGCGGACACCCTACGGCTTGTCCAAGCATTCGTCATGTCTCGAAGAACTTACGCTATTCCATACGCACTACTCAACGGGACGGAACTCAAGAAAATCAACACAATGATCATAAAGGCATATAAGCAAGCGATGGTCCTGCCGATCAGTACGTCCACAGAGCGCCTACTACGACTAGGTGTGCACAACACGGCCGAGGAGCTGACTGAGGCACATTTATCAAGTCAGCGAGGAAGACTGGCAGTTACGGAAGCGGGGAGGTCCATCCACTTACGCCCGGGGCTCACTGCCCCTCTCAGCCATCCGCCGCCTCAGACTGTGAGCTTCCCCCTTGCCATCCGGAAGAACATACCGTACGTCCTCTACCTCGCAACATGCACCCAGTGTATCCCTCAGAGCGAAGGGAGGCCCGGGCCCTGGCCATACACAAGCGATACGGGACTTTACCCTCTACAGCCTAGGTGGACGCGGGGTCTTACTCCAGACGGGCAGCCACAACAGCCACCGTAGTCGTCAACAAAGAACATCGGAGCAGCATTTCGCTCACATGCCTTACAAGCCGAGGAAGTGGCCATAGCCCTCGCGCTCTCCGAAATAGAAGTTGAAGCGATAGTGCCCGACTCCCAACAGGCATGCCGCAACTTTGCTAGCGGCAGAATTCATACCACTATGCTCCAGATCATAAATCAAAAGCCGCCAACGAGATCAGTCATGATCATCTGGGTGCCAGCTCATCACGGCATTCCTTGCAACGAGGTCGCCAACCACGGGGCTGAAGATTTGACCCACGGAGCCGATGCCGAGAAATCTAAACCCGAGCGCATGCACCCTCTAGTCTCGTACCAAGATATTACACAACACTACAAGCTAACCCGCAGAACATATGCACCCCCACACAACTCACTACCTAGAGAGCAGGAGCGATTCCTCCGAGCTCTACAGGTTATTACATTCCCCCACCTTACCAGAAATCACCTCATAGGCCCTACACCATCTTCTCCGCAATGCCGCTTCTGCGCAAAGCCCAGGTCCCTTAGGCACATAGCAGAGCGTTGCGGAGCGGCACCATTAAATCCTCCGAACCACTGCCAAACCAACGAGCTTTGGGAGAGAGCCTTGGCCAGCTCCGACCTCGAGGATCAGGAACGGTTGATTGCGAGGGCAGAGAAGGCGTCGCGAGCTCATGGCATTCTGGAATGAGGACGCCTCTCCAAAGCTGCCTTCACCCAATAAAAATGTTTATTCTCTCTCTAGACAACCCGCATTGTTTCTGACATCTCGGCTTGAGCCACTTATATTAAGACGAATGCATTTCTAGGCTCATAGGGAAGTTTGTGTCAGCAGACCCGACCACCGGAGTGTCCGCCGAAGCGTCATCATGCCATATGAAGACAGATTAAAGACAGAATAAATAATGAATAGCCGTATTAAATAGCCGCAGCGATGGCGTAGAAGTAGAGATCCGTCTCGCATGCGAGAGGACTGTGGTTCGAATCCTCGTGCCGCGCAATTTTCTACCGTAATAAAGAAATCCGTGGGTTGACAAAATTGCATAAACAGTCCTATAGTGCGGCCTGATCCCGGTGACCAGAACCAGTAACGCACACCCTCACCAGAGCAGGACTGGCCACCCTGGTGCAGTACTTGGACCCAACTTCCTATATGAATACAGCAATCAAACCCCGGCCCTCAATCCTCAGCAGCTGCGAAGCAACTGCGAAGCAACTGCGAAGCGGCGATCAGACCTGTGACGCAGCAGAGGGTGCTAAGTATCCCTGGATCCGGACAGGCCGCCATTGGAATATGAACCTGGCAATGTTTAACGCTAGAACGTTATCTAGTGAGGCGAGTCTAGCAGTGCTATTGGAGGAATTAGCGGGCATTAAATGGGGTATAATAGGACTCAGTGAGGTTAGGAGGACAAATGAAGCATATACAGTGCTGAAAAATGGGCACTACCTGTGCTACCTGGACTTAGCGGAGAGACGAGATCTAGGAGTCGGATTCCTGGTTAATAAGGATATTGCTGGTAACATACAGTAACTCTATAGCATTAACGAGCGGGCGGCAGGTCTTGTAAAACATATAAGATATACAAATTGAAGGTCGTACAGGTCTACGCGCCCACATCTAGTCATGATGACCAGCAAGTCGAAAGCTTCTATGAAGACGTGGAATCGGCGATGTGTGAAGTCAAAACAATATACACTGTACTGATGGGCAAATTCAATGCCGGGGTAGGCAAGAAGGAGGCTGGAGACAAGTCAGTCGGGGAATATGACATAGTTTAAAGAATAACAGGGGAAAGTTATTAGTAGGGCTTGCAGAACGGTATAATATGCGGACAATTAATACCTTTTTCCGCAAATGGTATAACCGAAAGTGGACGTGGAGGAGCCCGAATGGCGAGACTAGAAATGAAATAAGCCTCATACTCTGCGCTAACCCTGGCATCATACAAGATGCGGACGTGCTCGGCAAGGTGTGCTGCAGTGACCATAGGATGGTAAGATCGCGTATTAGCCTAGACTTAAGGAGGGAACGGGAGAACCTGGTATATAAGAAGCCGATCAATGAGTTAGAGGTAAGAGGGAAAATAGAGGAATTCCGGATCAAGCTACAGAACATGTATTATGCTTTAACTCAGGAAGAGGACCTTAGTGATGAAGTAACGAACGACAATCTTACGGGCATCATTAAGGAGTGTCCAATAGAAGTCGGTGGTAACTTCGTTAGGCAGGATACCAGTAAGCCATCGCAGGAGATGAAAGATCTGATTAAGAAACGCCAATGTTTGAAAGCATCTAACCCTACAGCTAGAATAAAACTGGCAGCACTTTCTAAACTAATCAGCAAGCGTAAGACAGCTGACATAAGGAAGTATAATATGGATAAAATTTGGCATGCTCTCAGGAACGGAGGAAGCCTAAAAGCAGTGAAGCCACTAGGAATAGGAAAGAATCAGATGTATGTGTTAAGAGACAACGCCGGTAATACAATTACTGATATGGATGAGATAGTTAAAGTGGCTGAGGAGTTCTATATATATTTATGCGGTACCAGTGGCACCCTAGAGGATGGTGGAAGAGGGAAACGTCTAGAGGAATTTGACATCCCACAAGTAACGCCAGAAGAAGTAAAGAAAGCCTTGGGAGCTATGCAAAGGGGGAAGGCAGCCGGGGAGGATCAGGTAACGGCAGATTTGTTGAAGAATGGTAGGTAGATTGTTCTGGAAAAACAGGCCGCCCTGTATACGCAATGCCTCATGACTTCGAGCATACCGGAATCTTGGAAGAACGCCAACATAATCTTAAACCATAAGAAAGGGGACGCCAAGGACATGAAAAATTATAGACCAATCAGCTTACTGTCCGCTGACTACAATGTATTTACTTACGTGATCGCAGACAGAATCAGGAACACCTTAGACTTCTGTCAACTAAAGGACCAGGCAGGATTCTGCAAAAGCTACTCAATAATCGACTATATTGGCACTTTCAATCAGGTGATAGAGAAGTGTACGGTATATAACCAACCCTTATATATAGTTTTCATTGATTAGGAGAAAGCGTTTGAGTCATTCGAAACTTCCGTAGTCATGCAGGCATTACGGAATCAGGGTGTAGACGAGCCGTATGTAAAAATACTGAAAGATATATATAGTGGCTCGTCAGCCACCGCAGTCCTCCATAAAGAAAGGAACAAAATCCCAATAAAAAAGGGCGTCGGGCAGGGAGATACGATCATTCCAATGCTATTCACAGCGTATTACAGGATGTATTTAGAGACATGGATTGCGAAGAATTTGGGATAAGAGTTAATGGAGGATACCTTAGTAACTTGAGATTTGCTGATGATATTGCCTTGCTTAGTAACTCAGGGGACCAATTGCAACGCATGCTCATTGACCTGGACAGGCAAAGCAGGAGGGTGTGTCTAAAAATTGATCTTAGAAAACTAAAGTAATGTTTAACAGTCTCGGAAGAGAACAGCAGCTTACGATAGGTAGCGAGGCACTTGAAGTGGTAAGGAAATACATCTGCTTAGGGCAGGTAGTGACCGCGGATCCGGATCACGAAACTGAAATAATCAGAAGAATAAGAATGGGCTGGGGTGTGTTTTGCAGGCATTCGCAGATCATGAACAGCAGGTTGCCATTATCCCTCAAGAGAAAACTGTATAACAGCTGTGTCTTAGCTGTACTTACCTACGGGGCAGAAACCTGGATGCTTACGAAAAGGGTTTTACTTAAATTGAGGACGACGCATCGAGCTATGGAATGAAGAATGGTGGATATAGCGTTAAAGGTGCCCTGAACCACTTTTTATCGTAGTGGAGAAAGACATTTGAAGTGAAGATAGGCTATTTCAGAACCACTTTGCCGCAAAAAGTACTTCAATGCGTTCAGCAGAAGCGTAGTTAACGGCACTCAAACACGACCTCAGCTGTGCTCCCCTTCCTCCTCCAATGACTTGCACTGCGAAGGCAATGGCGGGGACGTCACCGTGGCACGCAGTTCAAATTTCCGATTTGGTGGCTATGCCGCGCTAAACGTAAGCCAAACGCAGCTGTCCTCAAAGAGCCGCAGTGCGCTTAGCCACTGGACTCGTGGCGGCTCCTCGCGGCGCCGCGGTGGAGCCGAGCGCCGCGACCAATAGCAGCCGCCTATTCGAGTGTGCTTCATGACGAAATAGAGCCCACAGAAAAGAGCGAGGATCATGGGGTTTTTGAAACGAGAGCGTTTGAGAGAAAGGTGACTTCGCGCTCCACTTGCGAGCTCCACGGACCGCGTACGACAGCAGAACTTGGCTTATATGTTCACAACAGCGTATGCTACCCGCGGACTACGTTATTTCACCAAGCCGGAGGGGTGGTTCAGGGCCCCTTTAAGGAATAAGAAGAGAGCAGATTGGGTGAGGGAAGAAACGCGAGTTAGTGAGATCTTAGTTGAAATCAAGAAAAAGAAATGCGGGGGGGGGAAGCATGGGCAGGGCATGCAATCAGGAGGGAAGGTAACCGATGGTCATTAAGGGTTACGGACTGGATTCCAAGAGAGGGGAAGCGTAGCAGGTGCTGGCAGAAAGTTAGGTGGGCGGATGAGATTAAGAATCTTGCAGGGACATGTCCACAATTAGCACATTACTCGGGTAGTAGGAGAAGTATGGGAGAGGCCTTTGCCCTGCAGTGGGCGTATCCAGGCTGATGATGATGATGATGATGATGATGATATAATGAAAGATTCTTGATAGTGATAGTTAGTGAATGATAACGTTATAATAGAGATTGATAAGGGTTAATAATGACGACTAATGACTAATGATGACTACTAATGCCTCCGAAATTACCAATATGTCTAACGACGGCTTGTGCTGACCACCACAATTGATTATAAATAACTAGAAATGTCTAGTAATTAGTAGTAATGACTGAAATGACTATTAATGGCTTGTAGTGTCTACTAACGACTACGAAATGACCAATATGTCTAACGACGCCTTTAACGACCACAATTGATTACAAATGACTAAAAACGTTTACTAGTGTGCAGCAATGACTAATAATGACTGAAATGACTTGTAAGGACTAGTAATGACTATGAAATGACAAATATGTCTAGCGACCTTTTGTAACGACTGCAATTGATTATAAATGACTAAGAATGCTTAGTAATGACAGATAATGACTGAAATGATTTGTAATGACTACTGATAACTATGATGTCACCAACATGTCTAACGGCGGTTTGTAATGACAGTTGATTACAAATGAGTAAAAATGCTTATTAGTGAGCAGTTATGACAAACAAAGACGAGAAAGAGAAGAGGGAAAGAGAAAAGGGCGAATGACAAGCGGAGGAAGAGTATAGCTTTTGCCGTTCATCTCTTACAAGTTATCTTAAGAGACCCTGTAACTTTATCCGA
Source organism: Dermacentor variabilis (assembly GCF_050947875.1). Taxonomy (NCBI): domain Eukaryota; kingdom Metazoa; phylum Arthropoda; class Arachnida; order Ixodida; family Ixodidae; genus Dermacentor; species Dermacentor variabilis. The sequence goes on from NC_134569.1 coordinate 33,271,369, forward strand.
GCACATGCCATGCAACTTACTCACCTTATTCTCGATAGAAACGCCAGATTATGAAGCCTTATCGTTACAGTATCAGAAATCTGTATTTGTTGTGCTGTACCGCACACCGAATGGTAAACTGGACGCATTTCTCTCTTCTCTAGAGAGCGTGCTCAGTTTTGTGTCATTGAACAGGTTTCACATTACAATTGGGGGTGACTGTAACATTAACCTATTGGAAAATACAAATCAGTCACGAGAATTGCAGGTAATGTTTGATTCATTTGGTTGCAAAAGCTTTATAAATGAGCCAGCACGCATCAGCCACTCTTCTTAAAGCCTTCTGGATTTATTCGTAACTAACAGCATTGAAGACACGATACAATCGGGTGTTGTCTCAGCAGCCGTGAGTGACCACTTACCTATTTATATATTTTGTAAACACGGTGAAATTATGAAAAAAAGGTGAATCATTCTGAGTCATTCATCGTTCAAGAGATAAATCCGAGAACATTAAACAACTTTAGGGAAGAAATCCAAAAAATAATTTGGAACCATGTCTTTGAATGTGTAGACGCTAACAAAGTCTACAACATTCTCATTTCTATCCTTACTGAAGCCTACAGAAACTGCTTTAGATTCAAAATGGTAAAAATATCCAGGAAGATACGTAAGCCCTGGCTCACTGATGAATGTCTCAATATGATAAGAAAAAAAATATGCGTTGTATTCCGTATTTCTGCAAACAAAAAATCGTGCAGACTTTCTTGCTTATAAGAACAGAGAAACTTACTGACAAAGTTTTTACGGAATGCTAAAAACAGCTATATTGAAAACCTCTTGGGGAAACCGGGCGCTCGTAGTAATGAAACCTGGCGCGAAATGAACAAACCTTTACAAAGTGGAAGCCGCCAAATGAAGTACTTGAAATAATAATTAATGATGAAGCATTTTGAGGGGCAAAATTTGGCGAACAAGTTTAATGAATATTTCATAAATCTGGTTGATAGCGTCCAGGATGACACTGACACGAGCTTCCTGGACGTGCAGATTACGAACAGTGCTTTTTTTGAGCTGGCATCTCCGGAAAAATATTCTTAGTATTTTCATCACTAAAAAACAGTAAAGCGCGTGATATAGATGGACTTCAAATAGGTCCAATTAAGTTTGTGCTCGATCTCCTGGTACCAGTTTTCACCCATCTGTTTAATACTTGTTTGTCTACAGGTGTTTTTCCAGACAAAATGAAGCTAGCAAAGGTTTCGGTGTTGTATAAGTCTGGAGACAGAAATGATTTATACAATTACCGACCAGTGGCAATATTACCTGTTATTTCGGGAGGTCTGGAAAAAAGTTATTTGTAATAGAGTGACAAGGTTTTGTAATAGGTTTTCGATTATAACGTCTCAGCAATACGGCTTTCGAAAGCAGGTGTCAACCGAACTGGCTCTACTGTCGCAAAAAGAGTACATATTTAATGGATTTGAAGAAAGGAAGTTAACCCTTGGCATATTTGTAGATTTTTCGAAGGCGTTCGACAGGATTAATCATGCTACTTTATTATGCAAATTAGCACCGTTATGGGTTTCGTGGAATACCTTTAGAATTACTAAAATCATATCTCGAAGAAAGAAAACAGTGCATCGCTATTTAAGGCAAATATTCATCCTTGCTTCCTGTGAAGGCTGGGGTTCCGCAGGGCAGTATACTGCTACCGATCTTATTCAATCTTTATATTAATGATTTAATAAGCATTAGTGATCAAGCATATTTTGTTATCTATGCAGATGACACCAGCATTTTCTTCCAGTCCAAGGATAATAAGGAACTCGCAAGCTTAGCAAATACTACCCTTGATAGATTGTTTCAATGGAGCACAGTAACTTGCTTAAAAATAAACGGAGCGAAAAACAAATGTATTTTATTTGCGCCGGTGTAAAAGCAAATAAATCGTTGCTTGGATATCTATTTTGACAATTCTAAAATCGAGCTTACCAAACAGGTTAAAACACTAGGAGTCGTTTTTAACGAAAATTTAACCTGGGACGCTCATGTTGACCTTGTAGCTAAAAAGTTGGCGAGGGCATGTGGAATGATTTGCAGATTGCGACAGGTGATTCCACCGAAACTCAAGCTTCTTCTATACAATGCCTTATTCCTCCCGCATGTAAACTACTGTAACCTTGTTTGGGGGACAACATCTCGGACAAACATTCACAAATTACTTGTAATACAGAAAAAAGTTATTCGCCATATCGCAAATGCCCCATACGATTCCCATACGCGGGATTTGTTTCAGTCAATGTCCTTTTCGTCAGGCATGCATACATATTTAACCTGGTCTTAAAATACAAGAGCAGCTTAAAACACACAAATGAGCATTTTCTTCGAATGAGCTGCCTCAAAAGATCCTTGCAGTTGCCGTACAGCGTAAGGCAAGGAGAAATATGGGATTTGCGATTTTCCCGAACCAATAATGGTTTTAACAGGCTACAATATCGTGTACCATCCCTGCTAAATAGCCTTGAAAAGATGCACCGAGGACCATCACTAGAAAACAATGGAAAGAATTTTTAATGCAAACGACGGTCTTCAACTTTTAAAAAAAGGGAAGAAGGGGAAGGAAAGAAAATGTAATGTAAACGTTTTCTCTTATTTTGCAGGTCACTTGTTTTCGTATTACCTTTGTATGATTCTGTTATTGTCTGCACGACCTGAGTGAAAATGTTTTCAGACATGTTGGCCTGTACGTGGGATGCTATTGTACGCGAATACATTTGTCTTGCTTTTTTCTGTGAGATGCAACACATATATGTAAACAATATGTATTTACAATGAGTGTAAAACCTTCGCGCTGCCAGTCAAACAGGGGCAAGGACCTCGTCAAGCTGCTTGTAGCAGCTTTTTTGCTCTTGTCCCAGCATTCTTTTTGTCATACGCGGAAGAATGCTGAATAAAGATTTTTGATTTTTTGATTTTAGATTTGCCCTGCCAGGACAGCCCTAAGGTCCTTGGGGTGGCCCACACATACAATAAAGAAATAAAAAGAAATGAACAGGTGAGATATTATATGCGATCAAGCGAAAATTTAAAAGAAAGTGAGAACAAGGCATTATACCAGAAAACAAACAATAAATAGGAAACGACAATTATAACAAGGCGAGTTTACATACAACACAACGCAAGCTAAGCTCAAAAGAAAATGGAAGAGACAGGCACATTAAAAATGTGTAAAACTATGAAACATTAACCCAATGCTGAGAAGAAAGAAACGTAAATTCTGTTAAAAAAAATGTTGAAATAAAGAAAATAAACTCTAAAAAAGACTATTCTTTGGACCAGGCACGCAGCGAAGGTTTTTCTTGGGGGAGGGGGGCTAAAGTTGCATTTCGGGGGAGTGGGGGGCGCTAATGTTGCATTATTCTTCTTTAAGTTTTCCATGCTTGGGGCATAGTAATACAACAATTATCTTGGACAGCCCGATGGTCTGCTTGATGGCATGTGCCTTTCTGCATTTGTCTGGGATGGGCGTTCAAAGGATATGCGCCGTTCTTCATAGGCGACGTGCCAGGCATAAAATGAAGCAGGGCGCCGGCCGGAAAAATTTAAGGGGGGGGGCAGGGGCAATTCGCAGCACGTGATTATACCATGAAGGAGTTTGAAAAGAAACAGATCAGTGGAATTACGTGAGCACTGAAGTGATCGCGAATGATATTCCCACAGCCCTATACAGTAAATGGATGATGGCCCTGTGGTCATCACTGGTGACAGAGCGGGCAATTCATCGCCACTACATTTAAACCGGAATTACATATGAGGCGGGGACGTATTAACGAGGTTTTACTTATATAGTGAGATCCTATGTCGGTGATAGCAAAGTGATGATGATATATGTTTGTAAACTTCTGGACGCATTCTATGATGACACTGTTTGCTTTAGATATGCCATTTCAGACGATCAACGTGTAATCTAGGGAAATGATAACAACCAATCAATGGATTGTTTATTTACCGTCCCCAGGAACAACACTAAGATCATAAGTATTGCCGCACGGTAAAAACATACAGATACGAATAGAGGAAGAAAGGCATGAAATATAAAACGCAAATTATGAAAAGAAATAGTTTTGAACTCGCAACAGAAGGACAACAGACAAAAATACGAACAATGTGTGATAGTCGATAAAAATCAATTATTGCTTACAGCCTTTAGATTGCGTGCCCAGAAAGAAGCGCGAGGTTTTAAAATGGCACTCAGGAAATTTAACGACAAGGTAATAAACAGGTTACAAAAGAGAGAAGAAAGGCAAGAGGAAAATATAAATGTACAGAAAAGCCCATTTGGGAATAATGGCACACGACAAAGGACATGGAATGCTGCTTAAGCAAGCTGTATATTGAAAAAGTAAGGTAAACCGAAAATGAAGACAAGATTAGCGAGTAAGTACAATGAAAAAGAACTGTACAGCGAAAGGTACAATCGTAGGGGAAAGTGAAAAAAAGGGGATACGATAAATGTCAAATACATGCAAAGTCAATGCGCCAAGAACATTAAATATACGAGAAAAAAAAGCAGCACAACATCATAATACTTCTAGTAATATTATTAATAGTAAAACGTAATGACCACATTAAAACCAATAATTAATAATAACATTTACCTGACCAACACCATTATTGCCGTATAAAAGTATATTAAGGATATTACCATTATCTGACCCGCGATAATGAAAAAGCACACAAAGCCGAATAATAATGTCACAAAAGAAAATATGAATGCAACGCAACCACCGAAAAATAGGTTAGTGTGACCTTACGCTGCGAAAATCGAAACGAACGTGACCCATTTGGTGAAACTGGCCGGCATAATGGCTATGAGATTGCTCCACCACCCTTTCCGATTCTCGACCGAGCAGATGCGGCTATCATCTCTCAAACAGTCGGTTTGGGGGGTCCATCCAATGAGTAAGTTCCCAATTCGTCCGATGGGTGAAGCAATGGCAGTTATAGAAAAAAAATCTACAGAAATTCTTAGAATTCTCTTCTAATGCGTAAGCACTGATTGGCTTGGATGTGACTTCGTATTTTCTAACTTTTCTGTATTTGCTTTTCCTAGCTCATCAGCGCCGACGCATGAACTTCCTGGTGGCAAACTATGCTTAGGCTTTCGTAGACAATTGTCAGATTTTCTTGCCGCAACTCGCCCCTTTAATGGAATCGTACCAATTTAGCCGGTACGGTGGGCACGAGTGAGCCTTGGTGCAGAGTGCTCGAAAGGGAACGCCAACTGTTGCAGTAGCACATGAGGCTTTGCTTGAGGGGAAAGTGGATCGCCGCAATGTCATGTCACCTTCACTGTCGCTGCTCCCGATAGCCTGTGTTATGCGCGTGTTCCTTGTCCACGGAAGCTCTAGGTTGCACTTTGAGTGCGTCTCTAAGACCTAATGAAAATGCGCCAAGCGTCTCAAAGCGCTCGCTTGCCGGCGAGGTATTCATAACTCGAAAGATGCTCAGCAGCTTTCAATTGGACATTGGGCAACCCCAAGATCTCAAGTTGACCCACCTCCAAATTTAAGTACGTCCACCCCCAAATTTCAAGTTGGCCTAACCCCACATTTCAGTTGTGGCAACTCGAAATTCCTAGTAGGCCCACCCCGAAATTCAACTTGGCCCACCTCCAAACTTCAAGTTGACGCACCCCTAAATTTAGGTTGGGCCACATGAAAATTTTGATTTCGCCCAACCACAAATATGAGTTGGCCCCCAAGCAAATTACAGTTGGCCCACCTTCAAGCTTTCATTTGCCCCCCCCCCCCCAAATTCAAGTTTGCCTGCCTCGAGATTTCAATTTAGCCCATCTCTAAATTAAAGTTGGCCCACCTCCAAATTTCAAGCTGCCCCGCCCCAAATTCAAGTTGGCCCACCCCCAAATTTAGGTTGATCCACCCTAATATTTCAAGGTGGCCAACCGCCAACTTTCCATTGGCCCATGTTCAAATCTAAAGTTGTCTGACCCTCAAATTTTTGTTGGCCGACTCCCAAATTTAAGTTGGGCCACGCTCAAATTTCAAGTTGGCTCAACCCCTCATGAAAGTTCAGCCATCGCCCAATTTAGGTTGGCCCAACACAAAATGTCGATTTGCCCACCCCAGATTTCAACTTGACCCACCACCAAATTGCAGCTGGCCCACCCATTTATTTCAAGTTGTCTCACCCCTAAATTTCAGGCAGCCTACCCCTACCACAAGTTTCCCCATGTATTTTCTAAGGAGCCCTGAGTATCTATGGGTATTCTGTTTTATTTTCTTTGTTTGCTTTAAATTGTTTTATATCGCTTAAAGAACAGCAACCATCGACATGCACACTATCATAGCGATTAAACGCCTTATATTTGCTAATTACGCATTTTTGTGCAGATACAAGACGTTACACTTTTCGCGTAATGGGGCTAAGGAGCTCACCAAAGAATGTTTACACATTAATATTAGAAAGCGTTATTGGCAGATACACATTGCACAAAATTTTCGCTTCCCAAGCAAACAAGCGTAGTGTCATGCGTGCCAAAATGTACATGAGCAGAGTTCATTGGATTACTGCCAGTGCATCTGGAGGGTTTATTGCAACCACAATAAAGCACTCTCGCCGCGCATACATGGTGGACTTTCGCAAAGCTGTCGAGAGAACGGACCGGGGTGGGGTATGGCTTACAGAGCGCGCGCGTTGACTCACTCGCCGCAAGTACAGTTACACTGCGTCATTAATCATGGCAAATACCGAACCATTTCTGTCGCTTGTGCAAGCGAGCAATCAGGCTCGCGAGATCTCATAGGTCGTGTCGATTGGACCCTCCTGCTGCTTCGTCAAATAGCATTCGAAATAAATTCCAGTAACCTTTCTCGTGGTGTTCAAAGTGTTTGCTCCTCATTGTACGGCCACCTATTTTCAGCGCATAACTTGAAAAGCAAGACAACGAAAAAAGAAAGAAACACAACACAAATGGAAGGAACGGATATATTTAATTTCTTTATTTATTTATTTCATACTACAGACCAAGAATCGGTCCAAACAGGACAAGTACAAGAGGTAAGATAAAAGCACAATAATAGAAGATAACATAGGAAAACATTACGCAAAATGGAAACATAACACCAATTAACAGTACATATTAGGGCTCTAGGTCACAGAAAATTGGCTAAGATCAGTTAGACGGTTACATTCTAATACAGTACGCGGGAAAAATGAAAACTGAAAAGCACTAGTTTTATCGAAACACGAGGTTAAAGAATAGGCGTGATGATGTCGCCTATGTCTATTGGACAGAGCAGATAAATATGTATTCGGATCTAGAGGCAACTTATGATTATGTAGGTAAAGAAAGTTGAGGCGGTTATTTTTCCGCCATAGTTCAAGTTTTTCAATGTTGTTAGCGGCTATGAGTTCAGATGGTGAGTCTGTAATATTAAATTGAGCATAAACGAACCTAACGGCCTTTTCTTGTAAAGCTTCAAGGCTTCTTATGTTGACTTTAGTGAAGGGGTCCCATACAGCACAAAAGTATTCCAGTTTCGGTCTTATATAAGTGAAGTTCGACAACACTAGCACAACAGAAGGTTCGTGCGTGCTTTATGCCACAACATCCTCAACTTGACTGTGAGTTTAATTTAAAAGAATTGAAATGTGCTCTTTCGTCATGCCGTACAAAGACAACCACAGGCCAAGATGGTGTTATGTATGTGATGTTAAAAAACATAGGCCCAGTAGGAAGAATGGCTCTTTTGGAAATATTTAATGATTCCTGGATAAGAGAGGCTCTTCCAGATTCATTGAAATTAGCTCGCGTAATTCCAGTACTCAAACCAGGAAAGACTCCCCTTTGTCTTGATTCCTACCGACCCGTCAGTCTCACAAGCGGTTTTTCCAAACTAATGGAGAAAATGATAGACCGTCTACTGCAATGGTGGTGCAAATAAACAAACGTGTTTTTGAACTATATGACCGGTTTTCGACAAAATCGGTGTACAATGGATTCAGTATTAGACATTGCCACATGCGTCTAACATGAACGAATTTACGGAAATGTGACAGTAGCAGTATCTTTAGACATTCAAAGAGCATTCGACACTGTAAGTGACATACAAATCCTTGCTGGTGTGCTACAGCTTGGCCTACACGGTTGAACAATGCGATGGGTATCAAAGTTCTTGAAAGATAGAAAAATATTGATGGAAACAATCGAAGCAGAGAGTAATTACCACAGCATCACGCAGGGTGTTCCGTAGGGCAGTGTTCTCAGTCCGTTTTTATTCAACTGTGTCATGACAGCCTTGCCACAAAAACTCCCGTCTGGTCTACAGCGTCTACATTATACAGATGGTACGTGTCATATTCTCTGTACGCAGATGACTTCTGCATATGGGCCTCTTTACGTCACATACAAGACATTCAAACAACACTGCAAAAAAGTCTTGACATACGCTAAGACAGCCGTACTTCCTTTCACTAGACGACAGCTGAATAATTTCCAACTTACACTTAATGGGCAAACTTTTATGTTTGTGAAAGAGGATAAATTTGCTGGAGTTATTCTTGACCTCCAGCTAACATGGGCTTCACACATCCGCGCAATTGAAAAGCAGATCAATGCATTAATGAACGTACTTGGGCGAGTCGCTTGCACAACGTGGGGGGTTGGGGGGATCAGTTTCTTCACTACTACAAGTTGATAACGCAGTCATAAAACAAAACATTGCTTACTCGGCACCTATTCTCCATGGTTTACCGCAAACATCTGAGGAACTTCTTAAATGTTTACTAGCAAGGGGGCTACGAGCCTGTCCTGGAGTTCCACAGGCTACCTCGAGTTCTTTAATAATTGCTGAAGCTCCTCACTCACCATTTCCAGTCGTACGAACGGTTGAAACATGCCGACATATTTATCGCATCTTAACCCAATACGAGAAGCAGCATCCATTAAACCACGCGCTTACCGAAAGAAACAAAAACAAAATTCACGATGTTGTTCGAGAACATAAAGCATTATTACCGAGATTTGAATTATGCAAAGTGGATGTTCGTTACTCTTCCTGGATGTTAACATGTCCTAAAATAGAATTATCGGTTGACGGGATTATATCTAAGAGAGACATCTTCATAGTAGCCGCACAACAACTGGCACTCTTCCAAATTTGTTCCTTATATCCCCAGTACATCCACGTTCATACAGATGGTTCGTGTCCTAAAAATTTCTCGATTTCAGTATGCGTCATTACACATTTAGCGCTAGAGGGAACATTTAAATTATCCCGAGAGACATCTTCCACCGTGGCAGAATTGATTGCAATCCTGTGTGTTTTCGGTTCATAACATCAGAAAAACATTCGCAAAAATGGGTTATCTTTAGCGATTCGCAAGCCGCTCTCACATTACTACAAAGCAATAAGAAAAATTCTTTGAAGACTTTGCTGTTGTATGAGACACTCAAATAACTTACAAAAGCAAGCGCAATGAACCCCGTAATTGCATTTCAGTGTCTACCTGGGTACTGCACTATTCCTGGTAATACTGCAGCGGACGCAGCTGCCAATCGGGCGCACAATAACGCAGAGACAACCAATCTTCCCTTATTGCATGGTGAAGTCCGTCTGACCGTGAGGCAAATTTCCTGTCGCCTCAGGAAAACTACCTGGTTTGATGAGCAAACTAAAAACTCGGAGTTATACTTTATAGACCCATGTATATACTTATCAATGCCGCAAAATCTAAGAGACAACAAAAAATTTGAAACATTGGTACACCGCCTGCGTCTTGGTACTGCACTTACGAACCACTTATTGCACAGGATAAAACGCGTCTCTAGTCCGCAACGTTCTTGTGGCCCTCCAGACGAAGATGTGCTTGTTCTCCTCGAGTGCACGAAATACGATCCACAAAGAAGGGTACTGCAAGCAAATTTGTTGATATTAGACAGAAAACCATTCACTCTAAAAAGGATACTTGACCCATGGCCAACTGCGGGCCTTCAAAAAAGAGCACATCTTGATCTGAAAAAGTTCTTAGAGGACACCAACATTTTGGGAAAATATTAAGTATCATATGATCAGAATACGCTAAATGAGTAACATAAACGTTGTTCATTGTTCCTAATTGGTTTATGTGGCGATCGTAACTTTTACGCAATATGTATGATTCTGTGCTTTACTTGCAGTGTATTACATGTGTTGTGTGTTTTGGCTGTTCAAAATATCTGACTTTATATATGCGTACGTGGACATAACTAATGCACAAAGCTTTGCGACTCATATGCTGTTGGAATGCATATGTTTAATTCATCCAGTGTTCTACTGAGTGCCATATTTTGTGTCGCTATTCTCCCTTTTTACGCAAATGTGTTTCCTTTGCCAAGTGACAAGGAGTAGCCGGTGCCACCATAAAGGCGCCAACCTCTCCCAATATTCATTTCAATAAAAAAGGTAAAGTAGACGATTAGTATAATGTTAGAAGGAGAATTTCTAAGCTTATGTTTTAGAAAACACAACTTATGGAAGGCGGCAGAACATATGTTGTCTATGTGTGGGTTCCAAGGATATTGTAGTTAGTGACCTGTTGTATTGGGGTTGAGCCAAGGTTATGCGTAAGATCAAGGGGTGTTTTCTACGAGTTAAGCAAAGATAAACAGTTTTATATCTGTTTAGAGCCATACCTGGTTCATCACACCAATTTATATCTTACTAACGATTTAATTCAAATTATGTTGATCATTAGTAGAAGTAACTTCACGAAAAAGCACACAATCGTCCGCGAACAGTCTGATTTGAGTTCCTCGTACTACTACGATAACAATGTCGTTTATACAAAGTAAAAACAACAATGATCCCAGAACAGTGCCTTGGGGCACGCCTGATGTTAAAAGAAAAAACTCGAATTGTTTCCACATATTGAAACAAACAGAGCATGATCAGCAAAGTAGTCTAGAATGCATGCAATAAATATATCCAGCAGACTAATGTCCTTCAGTTTCGTAATTAGAATGTGATAAATAATTTGGTCAAATGTCTTGCTAAAACTCAGGAATACGACGTCCATTTGACCATTCTCTTCCAGAGTTTCCGCAAATAAATGCATCACTGTGACTAACTGAGTTAAGGTTGAATAACCCATTCTAAAGCCATGCTGCAAGTTATTTGGTATAGAGCTTTGTTAAAGAAATTCCACAATGCGTTTAGCTATTACATTTTCAAGCATTTTAGGAATTGTTAATGTTATCACCAATTTATTATGTATTACCTAGCGTTCGGTGTGTCTTTTTCATGTCCCTGTCTGTTTCCTTTTTTAAGCGCTAGTGCAATGTCCCGTTAATGAAACATGACGGTATTTTCTAAGGCTAAATGGCTGCCTTTCTTACAGATGGGAACAACACGAGCCCTATTCCA